>NW_026522059.1:4375000-5000000 GCF_021234435.1 Artibeus jamaicensis
TTCACTGAGAGAGTGACTGTGTCTTTATTTTCTGTGCATATTCAGGGGAAAAAAAGTTTGAAGTGTAAATACCAGTCGGAGCTTGCTTACTTTTTACGGTTTTGCTGTTTCGGACCGCCGCTGCCGCGGCTTCCCCAGCCCGGCACCTGGAGGTGGGCGCGCGGTGCATGTTCCGACGTCGCCCTTTCAGAAAACCTGCAGTGCACGGCAGGCTCCCGGCAACTGGAGGTTTGTTGCTACCTTTGCTTTGGCTTTCAACGCATTTGGTGAAACAGCGCACTGGTTTTCAAATGTTAGTGTGTGTCACAGTTCGTCGGAGGGCTTCTTCATCCAAACACAGGTGGCTGGGCCTCGAGGGAGTGTCTGACTCTGCCATAGGTCTGGGGCCAGGCTTGAGAATGGGCATGTTCCCCCCCCCCCCCCCACCCAGTTCCCATGCCCCGCGGGTGGCCGTTCTGAACCGGTGCCGTCCAGACCCCGGAACTCGTCTCAGAGTTTCCCCCTGTCCCATATTATGTCCAGTCAGCGACTAAAGAAAAATACACAAAACCCCAACTTCAAGAACATAGGAATGCAGAAGTTGGAGTTTTATGGTGATGTGCCAATCATATCTCGAACAAAGATTTGATCTCCAAAATACATAAAAACTCACATGACTCCACTCCAGGAAGTCAAGCAATCCAATTTTTAAAAAACAGGTAAAGGACCTGAACAGACACTTCTCCAAGGAGGACATTCAGGGGGCCCAGAGACATTTTGAAAGGAGGCTCAGCATCACTAGCCATCAGAGAGATGCAAATTAAAACCACAATGAGATACCACTTCAGCCCCGTCAGAATGGCCATTATAAAGCAAGAAACAACAAGTGCTAGTGAGGTTGTGGAGAAAAGGGAACCCTAGTGCACTGTTGGTGGGAATGCAGACTAGTGCAGCCACTGTGGAAAACAGTATGGAATTTCCTCAAAACTAAAGATGGGACTGCTTTTTAATCTGGCAATTCCACTGCTGGGATTATACCATAAGAATTCTGAAACACCAATCCAAAAGAATCTATGCACCCCAGTGTTCATAGTACCACAGTTTACAATAGCCAAGTGCTGGAAGCAAGCTAGGTGCCCGGCAGTAAATGAAATGGGTGGATCCAAAAAAACTGGTACATTTACACAATGGGATACTGCACAGCAGAGAGAAAGAAGGAGCTCCTACCCTTTGCAACAGCATGGATGGAACTGGAGAGTATTATGCTAAGTGAAAATAAGCCAGGCAGTGAAAGGTAAATACAATATGATCTCACCTAAAAGTGGAACTTTATCAACAAAACAAACAAGTGACCAAAATAGAACCAGAGACATTGAAATAAAGAACAAACTGACAGTAACCAGAGGGAAGGGGAGAGAGAAAGAACAGGAAAGAAGGGAAAGGGTTGTCAAGGATCGCGTATAAAGGACCCATGGAGGAAGCCGAAGGGGGGGTGGCGGCGGGAAAATGGAGACAACTGTATTTGAATATTTTTTTTTAAAAGATTGATTTTTAAAAAGATTTGTTGGAAGCCTGAAACCTGTTTTTCTCCCAGGGAAAGTATCGCTTTGTTTAGTACCTAAAAACCTTTTTGAATAAATTTGCAAAGAAAAGCAGAAGAAAAATACTGCTGTGATAGCAGTAGTGGAAACAGAAAAACAATATCCTCGTTGAGGGTGGAGGAGGCCCTGAGAGCTGATGCTCCAGGAAGAGAAGCCAGAGGGGGGTGAGAGGCCAGTTTCCCGAGGGGCAGGATGCCCATGACATTCCAAAGGTTTTTAGAGTTTTCTGGCAGTGGCGCCTACATTTAATCTTACCTCCAAGTTTGAGGATGTCCTTCTTCATGCAAGCGTCTGGATAGGGCCACCTTCGATGCTTAGCAGCGGTGCTGTGTCACTGTGTTTGAATCGGGGGAGTGGGGTTGCTGCTGGCAGCTGAGGGCATTGGGGGGGGGCCCATGCGAGGAGGTTGTTCCTGAGGTGCAATTATCCGAATTAAGCGTGTGGGGGAGGATGTGCGGAGAGGCAGCTGGAGGAGAAGAGAAATAAGGAAAAGGCCACAGCTAAGCCTGGAGCTCCTCTATGGTGTTTTATTAACTTTGTCTTTCACCCGAAACAAGAAGCTTCTTAATGAGGAAGAATGGCTGATCGGGGCCCCATACTCGCCATCAGACAAGTTCCTTTAAGTTCAGAGGTTTTGAAGAGAGGGGTGTCGGCAGATGGAAGGCTGTGAAGGCAGCCGCATTCAGACCAGAACATTTACAGAATGTCTGCGTGTGTTGCCATAAATGACTGCAGTGGAAGGAATGTCACTTCTGCCTTTTCCTCGGATTCCCAGTTTGTCTTTCACCTTGACTTGTGCCTCATCGAAGTGAGTCACGGTAACTGCCTTTTTTTTTTTTTTTTTTTCAACAGATTCAGAAAAGTTATCTTTTTAAAATAGAATAATCCGTCGTGTGTACCTCAATGTGCATGTGTGTCTCAGGTGGAAGACCAGTGTAGCAAAGCGTTCCGGCAGCCGTGCTGCAACCCAAGCCCAGTTCATGTAAACATCCTACACTCAGCTGTGGTGCACGACTGGCTGGGAGGCGGATGTTTACTTCAGCTGTCTTGGAATATCAGCCCTTAACACCAGAGCTGCATGCGGCAAGGCGAGTGTGCAGAGGCCGGGTTTTTTAATGTGATTACTCTAACTTTAAACTGCCGTCCTGTCTTTTCATTGTGTTTTCCTCTCCCTAACGTGACCCGATTGCGCGTCCTGAGAGGACAGTGTCATTTGAGTGTCAGATTTGTGGGTGTCCCGGTGCGCTTCAGCAAGCCTGGCTTTGAAGTCACGGCCATCTGGGCATGCTCAGTGAGATTGCTGCATGATTTGGAGGAGGAAACAGGGCTGCTGTTTCACACTTCGGTGCTGTTCTCACTTACAAAACAGGTATAGTGCCTACTTCAGCTGTGAGGACGAGCCTACGTGACGACGGGAAAGTGGCTCATTAGGCAGCGTGGCCCGCTGAGGGCTCAGGAAGACCTAGCTGGGGCTGGCGCTCGCTGCGGGGCCCAGCCCAGTGCAGAACGAAGTTCAGGTGCACAGTCGTCACTGGTACGTCTCCAGGAGACGTAGCTGTTTTCATCGTAGCAATAAAGAGGATGTCAACTTTCTGATTCAATGGAAATGTTCTGAATCCTGGATACCAGGGATTCACTTAGTGACAAAGAGTTTTGAAGCCCAGCTTCTTCAACTCATATTCCAGTTCTGCCACTTACTAGCTGTGTTTCTTTGGGGATGTTATCAACCTCTCCATGTGTCGGTTTCCGCAGTCTGCTAAATTGGGATGGTAACACCACCTGCCTAATAGGATTATTATGAAATGAAGTTAGTTAATAACAGTAGTGTGTTGGAATAATTCCTGTACATACTAAGGTCTTGATAAATGGTGGCTGTTGTTACTATTATTTCAACACGTTTGTCATCTGTTATGTTTTCCCAGAGTAAAGTTGTATTATATTTCTAAATAATTTAAAGATAATATCTGATAATTAGTTCTAGATATGTATTGGTTGGTTTAAATGACATTTTCATATTTTGTGCTCTTACTGAAGATACTTAAAATTTTCTTTAGCTTTGTTTTTCGACTCCATGAAATCAGCTTTTCATTTTTTAGTAACATAACCATATTCTGGGTAGGTTAAAAAACAAAACAACTACCACAAAACCAAAATCACTTAAGCACACATTATTCTAGCAGCTTGGAAGGGGACTCTCAATGCTTATTTGTGCCAAATCCAGAACTGGAACTTACATTTGATGCTTCCCCTATGGAAGATGCATACGCGGTATGAGAAATTCACATAAATAACCACGTGAAATGAAGGCCTGGAGACTTGTTCTGGGAAAGGTGAGTGCTGTCTCTCTAATTATTTTGTTCAGTGAACTAATTTTTCATTATTTTCTTTGTCATTAAACGGGAGCTGTTCTGTTATGTTCTTGGATGCAAAACATATATTTCAGTGAGTTCCACATGTTCATCTGAAACTTGTTAAGAATTTAAATTATAATTTATAATACTTCAAGAAAAGTATCAATGCATTAGGGAAGCATCATAAAATCAAAAGGTGGTCTTATGAAATGTACTTTTCAAATTAAGCATATTTGGGAGTTCCTATCATCTTACCTTAGAACCTCAGTGAATAAGACAACAAATTTTCTTTAATATTCTCCAGTATGAAAAATATTTGCATATTGTGTGGTTTAGGCTATCAAATGTCCTATAGGCCTAATTCTAGTGCTTTTTACTTCATCACTGTTTTGTTTAACGGTCTGGTGTTTATGTCTTTATACTTCATACTTTCCTGATGACATAGTGGGGGCTTTGATAATGTGGGTCATCAGCCTTGTCCCCCTTTGTCACTTAGAAAAAGCTCTACATTAAAGTCGAGTTGTAGTTAAGTGAAAAATTGAAGCGTTTATCTTGTTTTAATTAATACAGTGAAACATTCTAAGGTATACTGAGCTTTTTCCATCTTTATAGGAAAATACATATCTTGATATCTTTAAAAACTGTACATTTATTAGAAATATAAAGGAAACTTATTTTCTGATGAATATGTGCTTATCAGTTTTAAATGTTACAGAATTTTACTAAGATAGTGGAGGAGTAAGTAGAAGCTACACTAACCTTCTCCCAGAATAAATGTTACAAAATTTGGGTAAATGTTAAAATGTTCCTATTTCTCCCAATTGCCATTCGTTATTTGATTGATAGAGACCAATATCGAGTTGGATTTCTTTAGTATTTGGGTATGTGCTGAAATTAAACTATTTTCTGTCATTTGAAGGTTTACTGTGTTTTCTCATCATAATTTTGTCGGCACTCGGCGTACGTTATTTAACTTGTCCCAGTTTGATTATGTCGCTCACCTCATTCATTCCCAGTAGTAGAATTTTATGATTCCAAATGCATGCTTCCTACGGACGTCAGTAATTAAAAGTGTCGGTTAAAACGGGGGGTGTGTGGTCCACAAGAACTCGCCTTGTGGTTCTGTTCATGTCGGGGATTCTGCTGCTTCACGAAGTCACAGTGGTATTCGGGGCAGTCGCCATGAGCAACTACGTGATCTTCTTCTATCGTCAACTGCCTGATGTGAAGATGTTTAAAAAGTAGAAATATGCTGGTATCCGATTCTGGATGAAAACGAAGGGGTGGTTTCATAACTAAAATGAAAAGGGACTTTTCCTCACTTTCCCTCTTCGTCTAGCCGCCAGGCAGCACGTTATGAAACCAATAGCAGTTTCCCATTTAGCACTTTTTGTGTGTGGACTGGGGTTACTTTTCTTATTAGCCTGAACTTCCTGTAATTTTATGGAAAAGGAGCAGTCCCCCAGGCAGTTTTATGATTTAATACACGTCGTTCCTCTGGGGCTGAGTCAAACGCTCTCACGAGTCCAGTTCTCAGCAGCAGAACCTGCTCTGCCACTCAGCTGTCCCGGGACTGACCGGGTGCGGCCAGAGCTGGTGTATCAAACATGCTGACCCTTCCTCACCTACTCAGGGTGGCTCTTTAAAGACTCCAGCTATGTGTTCACTGTTTGTCCTTCTGCCTAAAGAGATTTAAAAACAGGATTTGGACTGTTGGTTTGAGAAGGTTCCTTTGCTGCTTGTTCTCCACGCCAGTTTATAAGAGCTCAAGTTCCCCAGAAGAAAAGACTTTCGCAGGGTTTCTTTGATTGGAAAAAGTGTCAGAGGCCCTAAAGGTACGCAGCTGCCTTAAGGTTGACCTTGTAAGTTTTCCTTATTCTGTGGGTTGTCTGTGGAAACACTTGTGTGGGTGTCCTGTGTATATTGGACGATCACTTGCTTAAAACTCTTCTGTGTATGGTCAGCAGCACAGACAGACGTGTCCATCATCAGGGCACGGAGTTACTTTTCAGTAAAGGTATGAGTGTGAATGAGAACTAGAGTTTGGGGGCTGGGGACCGGCAAGCCCTTCGTTTTCAGGTAGCGTTCTAGAAGTTTGGGCACTTGTTCTGTCTGTTTAGAGTAAAACATGCAGGTGCCCCTTTTCACATTCGCGTCCCACAGCCCTCCCTCTGTTACAGGGAATCGATAGCGATACACCTTCCACACCCGTGTGTTTGCACACAGGTCCCCACCTGGCTGACGGGTGGTGGTTTTAATATCGTCACAAAGGCATACTCTGTGTATCTTGTCCTCTTTCATGCATTTTGGAGAACTTTCCATATTTGTGTATCAGATTTTAAAAAATCTTTGTTTAAATGGACCATGACCTATTTCCTTCCCTATTGGTAGGTTTGGAGGTGGCTCCAGTCTTTCACTGTTATAGGCATGACTATTTTTACAGCACAGTTTATAAAGGCATGACTGCTGTGTCAAGGAACACGTCTATTTAAAACATGGGTAGATACTGCTAAACTAATCTCGGAGGGTCAGCGCCAGTTCGTACTCCAATTGGCAGTACAGGAGAGTCCATGTCCTCACATCCCTGCCAGGGTGCGCTCAGCCTGTTCACGTTTGCTCACCGAAGCTTTTAAGTGGTGTATCTTGTTTATTGCATTCCCTTGTGGAGAAATAAATACATTTCCATGTATTTATTGGCTTCTTCCTCTCATTTTTTTTATTGCACATGCATACCCTTCGCCCATATTTCTCTAAGCTTGTCAGTTTGCTCTTACTGCTTTCTAATAACTCTACGTATTTTGGATATTTCTTTTCTTATATGTGTTACCAATATTTCCTCCTAATCTGTTACGTGTTTTTTAACTTGATTTAAAACTGTTATGTAATCTTTTGTGACTTCTGTAATCTTTTGTAGGAATGCCTTTTCTACCCTCAATATTATAAATACATGATCCTAAATACATTATCTTTCAATGTTTTAAAAACAGTAGTTCAGTGCTCAGAAATGCCACTAATTATACGCCAGTATTTTATACACTTAAGAAGAAAGCATAAACTTGAGAAACAGTGCTTTCTAACCATTTCAGATTTTATTTACTTCAAGAAA
Organism: Artibeus jamaicensis; assembly: GCF_021234435.1. Classification (NCBI taxonomy): domain Eukaryota; kingdom Metazoa; phylum Chordata; class Mammalia; order Chiroptera; family Phyllostomidae; genus Artibeus; species Artibeus jamaicensis. The sequence continues at coordinate 4,382,038 of NW_026522059.1, forward strand.
TGTATTAGACATTTATTCAGACCAGTTTTTTAAATCATAAAACATATACAAGGAAAAGCATTTCATCACATCCAAATCTTTGCATTCATAATCCTTGCTCTCTGGGTATTCCTCTGAATTTGTCACTCATCTGAGCACATCTTTCGTTATTAGGCTCTGAACACTCGCGAGTGCTACGGTGTATGTGCAGCACCTGTTACGGTGCAGGTATCACCTGGGCACCTTCACGCACGTCCTCGTGCAGCCCTTGCAGCAGCCCCCGGGTGACGCTGTTCGTACATTTTACAGTTGAGGGGTCTGCGCCTCAGAGAAGTGAGGCTGCTCGTAATCACGGAGCACTTCAAGTGTCGGAGACCCCTGACTCCAGAGGCCGTGCCCAGGCACCGCCCATGGTTCAGGACCAGGGTCTGGGTCTGGGTCATGCATGGAGGTTAAAAGAGTTAATACATGCAGGAAGTCTGCCCTTGTGTAGTCATTCTGGAATGGACCACCTATAACTTTCTAAAAGTGTGTGATTAAACGTGCGGTTCTGGTTTTCATATCTTCTCAGAACCAGCATATGCTTTGCTTCCAATTAAATGTTTACTTCTAAGTTTGATATTTTTTATCTCCTGTCAACTTTCATATTGAGAGCTTTAGAATCAGTAAGATTTTTAATGGGTCTTCACCATAAGGTGGGAAATAAATAGTGATTCCAAAGAAAGTGCATATCACTCTCCCCATCTGTGTGTTAAACCTGAACCAGAAGGAGAGGCTATAGTTGCACCACACCAGCCTTGAGCACAGTCATCGACGGTAGAACCCTAGTCTGCGTGAGTAGTTGCCTGCCTTGAACCTTCAGAGTCTGGAAAACTGCACGCACCATGAGAATGATTAGCTTTTTAGTGTGGCCCTAAGGAAGTCAAACTGATTTTCACATAAACATTGAAACATTTAGCTTCAAACTGAGCAAACGAGATAAACAGTTTGCACTCTTTGCTCATGTGTAAAAAATGACTGGCTGTATGCCAGGCAGGGCAGACGGAGGACGACCAGAGGCTGACTTCAGAACGGCGAATCAGAGCGTTCGGAAAGGGAATGTGGCCATGCCATTCAGGGAGTGTAACGAAGGGCTAGAGTGGGTGCTCCGTGTAGGCTCGGGGGGGGGGGGGCACAGGCCTCCCCTGCAGTCGTGTCGGAGGGCCTGGGGCCGGGGCACATGCCCTGAACATACATCTGTGCAGTTGGTTCGGCATGTGAGCGGCAGTGTCCCCAGATGCTGGCCAATCTGTGTTACTTGTTTCTCGGTCTTGCAGATCGTTGTTTACAAAACACTGACGTTTACAGTAAACACCTTGTTTTAAACACAGGCTGGCCCTGTGGAGTCCAGTGTCCTTGCACTGCCCTCCGCCAGTGACTCCCGTCCGGTGAGTTGGCACCGGCGAGTTGGCACGCGACCCGAGGTTCTCTCAGGGCTAGCGGCGTGCCGGGAGGGGCGGAGGGGGAAAGCAGGGAGAGAGTCGCGTTTGGGGAGAAGGCGGGCGCACCGCAGACAGGCCCTGGAGAGAAGAAAGGACAGCTCTGTCTTTGTAGGTGACCTTTGGCTCATTCCTGAAGCCTGCTGACCTCACATTTCTTGTCTGTAAATGAGAACATTGTAGTCTTAAAAGTCCCTGTACCTCTGTGACTCCCTCCAGTGACCTGGTAGTTTTTTGTGTGCTTGTGCTTGTTTGTGTGCAGCAGTAGAGCACGATATTTAGCGACGCGAGTTCGGGCTAAACTACCTGGACTCATCTGTAAAATGGGCTTCCTAGCTCCTCCACTGTAATTAGATAGTCCAGATGGCACTTAGCACGCTGCCTGGCACATACTGAGCACTCCAGAAATGCCCCATTCTTCAGAGCTCAGTTCCAGTGCTCTGTGGGTGTGAGCTGTAGGCCACTCAGAGCGGGGGATGGTGTTCTCGGTGCAGAGCCTCACTGGGGACAGTGGGACTTCAAGAGTAAGAGCTGTGGCTGATGGAGCACGGGGAAGCCCTGCTGAGACCTCTGCACCAGTGACTCGAGGCCCTGGCTGGCCACTTGGCCTCCGGGAGGAGGGCAGCAGAGCTCGGTGCCAGGAGGGAGGGGCCGGGCCCCCGCGAGAAGGAGCAGAGTGCACCCTGCAGCCTTTCTCACCGCGGCGTCTGTGCTGTGCTAACACCACCGCGAGCTGCCCTGGCCCGGGGCTTGGCTGCCTGGGTGCTGTCCCGCACACAGAAAGTCTCGGGTTTGATCCAGGTCGGGTTGTGCGCAGGAGGCCAGCGATCAGTGTTTCTCTTTCACATCGACGTTTCTCCCCCTTCCTTTCTGAAATCAATAAACATATCCTTGGGTAAGGAGTTAAAAAAATTATCGCGAGCACCCCCTCATGTGCCAGCACAAGACGCAGCCCCTGAGAAAGAGCCGAGGGGACACTGCGGTCCCTCACAATGTCCGTGCCCACCGTGGACGTTGCTGTGACACCGCCTGACTGTGCTGGCACCGGATGCCCTCAGGGAGCTGGGAGCAGCTCGGAGGTTGCTGCCCTTCAGCCCCGTTCGGGGCAGCTTTACTCACACGTTTCAGACACACCCGAAGACTGTTTAGGAATAAGCTAGAAACAGTCTTAACTCTAGATACAAAATAGGTCAGTGCTCGTTTTAAATTCAGCGGCCTCTGAAGACAGTAAAACATGTTTGTGAGCGATGCTGGCTCCTACACTGGTCATAGTTTGACTTTCCGCAGTTATCTGAGGCTTATTTCATAACCTTGACATTCACGCACACAAAGGTCACGGGCCATATTAGGAGAAAGTATGTGTAATGAAGCAGTCTGACTGAACGTTCCCTTCTCTGCGTGTGTCCTAGCAGAGAAACAGCAGAGCTGTGTGTTGCTTGTGATAAAATGTATGTAACACAGAGCTTTAGTGTGTCTTGAGACCTCTGCTTTAATCTAGTGTCTAACAGGTTTTATATTTAGTTCACTAGTTTGTAAATGCAGTTTCCTTATTAAGAAAGGCGGACATTTTATATTCTTATATTTAAATCATGTGTAAGTCCCAGTGATTCGCATTAGAGATTGATTTTCTTGTAGAAAGAGTGACACGTTTTATACACGTCTGATTTCACATTCTCATTCCTGAAGGGCGGACGCGTGTCGTCGTCCCCACGATGCAGTGTGAGCATCTGCACGGGACGTGTCTGAGCTCGCAGAGGGCGGCGCGACCTCCACACCCCTGGCACTGGAGTCTCCGGCACCGATCCGTCCCTGGCCTGGAACCGAGAACGGCCTCGGTGCACGTGCAGTGAAGGACCGACTCAGTAGGCCAGCTCTCCGCATCCTGTGCATTCCAAAGAGCGGTCTGGCCCTCGACCAAATGCTCGCTCACCTGGGGCCTTGAGCAACACCGGACAGGTGTGCTGACTGTGGGGTGTGGTGCCGCGCGGGGCCAGCTGGTCCTGGAAGAGCCGAGCACCGAGTGAGGTGGGCCCTCTGGGTGCCCGGGCCCGCGGCCCCAGTAAAACTCTCGGGCGTGCAGTCTCAGGTGAGCCTCCCCGGCTGGCAGCACTCCGTGCGTGTCCCCACACGTGGTCTGGGGAAGAGTTAAATGACACGTCCTCGTGGAGAGGACGGCCGGAAACTTCTCTCTGCTCTCCCAGACTCTGTCTGTCCTTCCTGTGTGCCTTTCACATCTGTGGAGTTTACACTGTGTTTGTTTTTGCTACAATAAATTGTGACTTGGCATAGCCATTTTTCTGAGTTCCGTGGGTCCCTGAACTACAGGGCGGTCTTGGGGACCCCACACAACTCGTGTAGAGGATTATTTTTCAGCATGCAATGGGGTCCATTGAGGGTCCTGCAGAGCCCAAATTGCTCTCTGACCCGTACAGAAGACATTTGTCAGCTAGTGCAGGAAGGTAGTGAGTCAGCCACCTGTGTGGTCTTACACATTGAAACCCTACTAGTAGGAATTTGAGGAATTTTCTAATGATTTGTAAACTGCTAATTAGGATGAAAGTGCTACTATTAGTATTAACCACACTGAATAAGATTCCTAGGATACAAAACTTAATGACAAGTTGCCCACCTACATTCCAGGAGTCACTGGAACAATCAAATGAAACAATAAACTTAACCCCCAAACGCTCTTTATAAATGTTAAAGTACCATGTAAATGAGTTATTCAAAGTATCACTGTCACCTGCCCGTGATGACGTTCACGTGGCTAAAGGTAACAGGAGGGGAAATCACACACTCTCTGGTTTCCTGAGGCCGGTGGTGAGTTGTGTCAGCTATAAATAAAGAGAAGTAACCACCGTTCATCTAGTTTTTTCTTTGTAGTCTATATCGGGTTATATGAAACACTTATTGAGCACCTACTATGTGTTAGGTGGTGGGAAGCTAAATGCTTTGTGAATCGTGCTCACGTTTGCCTGACAAGATATTATCCTTGTTTCTCTATGGAAAATGAGGCTCAGATAAGTCAAGTAACTTAAAATCTGATAGACGCAGCGCTAGCATTTGAACCTACTATTTCTCACTTCAAAACATACACTTCACAAAACAACTGACAATACAGGAAAGCTAGGGTCCGAGTGTTAAAAGGACTGGCAAAGAGAAATAATAGATCTGAGGCAAGTGAAAGAAGACACTGGTGTGGGAAGATCCAGCTGGGAGAGGCTTCCTGAAACAGGGAGGACTCCGGGGAGAGCTAGCACTCGGCAGGTGGAGACGAGCATCATTGGCAAGAGGAAGCAGCACCTGTGGCTCCCCTCTCCTGGCTTCGCTGCCTCGTGGCACCGAGCCTGCAGCTTGGGGAGGAGAACACCCCCACTGACGGAGCCGCCTCCGGCAGTCCTTGGGTCCCGGGGCCAGGTGGGTGCGTGGGGGTGGTCCTGAGATCGTGTGGGCGTCAGAGACACCTGGGGGTGATGAGAAAGTCGGCGCATTTCAGAACTCGGGAACAAGGCCAACCCCAAGGTTGGGATGAAGGCTGTGACATCATATCCGTACTTTTTTGTAAACACACCATACCAGAGGACTATTTAAATGTTTTGTGGATGGCGACTGATTTTTTAGGAACCTTTTTAAAGTAGGCATTAAGGTGGAGCGGCAGGGGCTGGTGGCTGGAAACCCTGGGATGGGGTTCAGTACACCCGGGTTCTGCCTTGTCCTTTGCCCGATTCACTGATTGTCTGCACTGATGTAAATGTGTCAGGCCTCAGTCACCACAGCCGTCCTACCTCAGGGGCCGTGAGTACAAAGTAATCGATACAAAAGTACTTTGGAAAAGATCGGGATCGGTGTCAATGACAAGTGTCATTCGAAAGCAGTGGTGACACTTACTACAGAAATGATTGTGGTAGGGATTTCGTCCTTACATGCTCTAATATGGTTTTAAAGGCTTTCCCCAACTTTAAAAGGCTTATAAAGTAGGTATTTACACGTGTTTTTATTTCTATTGGCAATGATTTTTAAAGAGGACTAAATCACGTCACTGTAGCCAGACTTCCCTGATGGAGGTGGTAACCAGAGCCAAGGGTGGCCTGGCCTCGGACCTGAGTCATTGTGAGCATTGTAACTGTTTAATGTCCACGTGTTTAATAACCAGATAGAAAGTACTGACGGTGAACTCCCCTCCTGGCGCGTTCTGTGCCGGCTTCCGGAGCCCGGAGGGCGCGTGAGCCACCAGGTGAGCGTGTCCCCGCACCCTCAGTGTGTCCCACGCACGTGCGTGGAGCCGCAGGGCACTGGGCAACATCATAACCCACGTCGCACCAGCCGCCTTCGTCAGATTCCGTATCTTACAGTTAGTGCTGTTCAAACTCCATCTGAGGATAAGGCTCAGATTCCTCCTCGTAGCCCAGACACTTCGTTATCTAGATCGGTGGTTTTAGCATATTATTTATAGTGGAACTCACTCTTTAAAGAGGAGTCGTCCACTAAAGCCCAGTGTTGAAGGCCCACGGGAGCCCACCCTCTGAGCTGCGTCCCCAGTCTCCCCTGGTAGCACGTGAGGCCAGCGACGCGAGCCTGCCTTCTGGACGGTCCTCTTGGACCACTGGCCTCAAAGAAGCCTCCAATCTGGTCATTCCTAACTGCGTTTAGTTCTCCAGAAAGTTGTGTTTGTGATCCTGTGCCTTGGCCGGCCTCCCCTTGGGAATGTTCTCCCATCCTGATCCTTTATTTCAGGGGCATCGCGTTTCCCTCCATGTGGGCTTTTCCTAGAAATCTTCCCGCCACCCCTGCGCTGGACTTCCAGGGCTTTCGTTTCATTCCTTTGATGTGGAAGTTGCTACATTATAATAAGTATTTGTCCAGCCCTTCCAAACCGCGAACACAGTTAATAATTTTCCTCCAGTTTGAGGCACATAGTTGGTAATAAAATGTGTTGTAAAATATATTTTTTTAGGGGAAGGGAGTGAGAAGAAGGGAGCAGAAACGTTGATGTGAGGGAGCAACATCGATCAATGGTCTCACATGCGCCCCGAACAGGACCAAACCTGCAACCCAGGGGTGTGCCCTGCCCAGGGACTGAGCCAGTGACCCTTTGCCTTGCAGAATGGTGCCCACCCCACTGAGCCACACCGGTCAGGGCAATACAAATAACGTTTGATGGCTGGATGGACAGACAGCAGAACAAGGGGCAGAAAGAAGGTACCAACCAATGGACTGTGTGAATGAAGTGTCCCGATACTTTGAACCAAGGGACTGACGAAGGGACGCTCTTCCTGTGACGGGCTGGTCTGGAGTCTGGAACGTGCCGTGGGCCGGGAGTGGGCCCAGTCCCCTCCCCCAGGATGCAGTCATCTCTGAGCCAGCCCTGGGGAGCCGGCCAGCGTGAGTCATATGCCTTCTCCGCGTAGCTGGTGCCCGGTATTTATAGCTGATGCTGGTGGCATTTCGCTCGTTAAACAGCACAAGGAAGGTGGTTGTATGACGGCCAAACAAAAGACTAATGGAAGTGGTTTTAATAATTAATTTTTAAAAAGCTTACAAATGACAGTTCAGCTGAGAAGCTATAGAAACATTTACGCTGAGATTTCAGCTAAAGGACGCTGCTCTTTGGGTTGGACTGGAGTTCAATGGGGGTAATTTAAAAACTGGATGGAAGAAGACCAGTGATACTGTATTTGCTTGTATTTTCTTTCTTAGCAAACCATGTCCATGAAAGGAAGATTTTTTTTTTCTTTACATTTAAGAGCTACAAGTTAGTGAGAGTCAATAAAACATGGAGCGGAGTGAATCAGAGGCTGTATGACTTAATACACATTTTATTGTACAGCAGTTTTCAAACTCATTCTTCGATAGTGTTTTACCTTCTTTTATTCTGTGCTCTACTTGCCATACTACTTTTCCCAGACGGTTATCACACAGCAGAAAGTTCTGCGGAAGTGTTAACTTGCATTTTTCTTTTCCATATGTAATTCCATTAATGGGTTTCAATGAGCTGTTAATAAATGGTTAACAAAGTTAAATTCATAAATGCGGCAGTTCCTCTCTATGAAAGAGAAAACAGAACTCACAGTTATTGAGCACCTACAAGCCCGGAACACTATTAGGCGCTTTTTCATGAGGTGGCTCAAGAAATCTTCACAATTACCCTTGGTCTGGACTTCCTACAAAAAGGCAATTCCTACCTTATAGGTAAAGATCTAAAGCCTTGGAGAGGCTAGACAGTTTTCCCACTCGGGCAGCATGTCTCGGGTGGGGTTATACCAGGTCCACCTGACTGAGGTCTGTGTTTCCCACTCTGTGGTCCCATGACTGTGCAGTAGGAAACCTCGTTGTCAGAGGTAAATGTAGGCGGCAAGGAGGAATGTCCCCAAGGTGTGGGTTTCCAAGCTCCTTCATCCTTTCCCCTTTGGAGAAGAACGACCTGGTGCCCCGCTCCCCCTTTCACTGTCCTATTCCGTACCCAGAATGATGTTATGAAAAGATGGTAATTTACATTTGAATAGTAATTGAATGGTTTGTGACACCCTGTTTCATCCTCATTTACAAAGAAGAAAAATTAAAAGCCAGATAGCTTTGTGACTTACTCCAGAGAGTCACACAGCTAATTAATAGCGGGGGAATTTGAACTAAATCCGGAATTCCTGATTTCAGATACTCTCCACTACATTCTCAAGTGAGAATGTGTGATGTTTCTCTACAGATGATGAGGATTTTACTCTCCAGGGCTTCAAATGTTTCTTCTCTTATCTTAAAAATAAAAAGCTTATCCCTCCAAGGCATGAAGTTTACTCTTCCACAAGCCTCTCCTAGAGGCGCAGGCACCACTCTGCACTGAAGAACAAACGTTCCCCAAACAGATGCAGGGGATGCAGGCAGACAGTTAACCCTTTGTGTTCCCAGGGATGAGAGGGCGGTCCTCACTCAGAGCATAGAGAAAGTATAGGTGCTCAATCTGATATGTTCGTAGTACCACGCACGGAAAAACAGCCAAATTGTGATTGAAGCAGACTTCTAGAATCTGTGGTAATTACTTAGCAGCCGGTTAGGCACAAAGAGGATGAACAAGAAGCTTAGAAGAGATTATACAGAATGAAGACTGCAAAGGAAAATACGGGAGGTGAGGAATGAACAGAAGAGTGGGGGTTTTAAAGAATTCAGTGTGAAGGTCTAGACGTTTGAAGTCCCAAGGAGGCAAGAACTGGAGTCCAGTTTGTGTTTTCTAGAAATGGCGAGAGGCATCGGTCCACAGATTCAAGAGACTACAAATGTCAAGGAAGAGAAAAAGGAATCCACAACATAGTGAAATTATAGAAAACTAAAGATAATTAGAAAATCTTAATAACATATAAAATAGGGGGAAAAGTGAGACACAAACTCAGTAGCATTAAGAGAAGTCAAAAGACAGTAATGAAATGAGTAAAAGAAATTGTCAAACTAGAACCAAATACTTCAAATATCCTAAAAGGAGAAAGCTATTTCCGGATGACCAAGTCAGGGACTTCAGCACCAACAGACGGGCACGAGGGGAATTCTGACGGCAATCTTCAAGCTGACAGGAGGTTCGCAACGCCAACGTGAATGATGAACCAAGAACGTGATAGTATCTGGGGAAGTAAAAGTATTTACAACTAAAACACACGACACTCGGACATAAACCAGGAAGCAGGAAAGTGCCGTTGAAGTTCTAAGGTCCTCACAGTGTGTGGGAAGAATGTAAAGGTACCAATTTCACAGCAGACTCTGACAAGTCAGTGATGTGCGGTTTAACTCATGTGTCTACCAAAAGGATAAAAGCGTGACAAAGTGGGACAAATAAAAAACATCTAAAAATTAGAGTTAAATCTAAATATATCATTAATGTCAAATGTAAATGGAATAAATACTCCAGTTAGAAGATGAGGATTGTGAAACTGATTTTTTTTTAAAGTCCAATTGTATGCTATTTATAAAACTCACCTAAAGCATCTGAACACCAGTAATTTGAAAGTAATGGAGTTAAGTTACAGTATAGTATTATCACATAAAATAGAAGTTAAGGCACGAAGTGTCACTAAGAATAAAGATCACTTTGTAACGATAACAAACCACCAGCAGAGTGAACTAATCCTAGGTTTTTATCTGCTCATAATATAACTTCAAGACTCATGAAGCACAAACTGACATCTACCAGGAGAACTGTATAAATCCACAATTACAATGAGAGGCTACAGTCCCATGGGCAACCTTACTCACCAGGGGATGAAAGCCAGTCGAGAAATACTCGCCCACCCCCAAGTGATCACTTTATAGAAGTGACTCCCCCCAGCAAAATGATGCCCTGGGTCCTTTCAGCAGTGACCGGCTCAGTGAAGCACCCTTGGACGGATTATGTCTCTTCCCGGCTTTGTTCTCTCTGGGCCCCATCGCTTTTCCTTGAGCTAAGATCCCCAAATAAACGTGTATGCTATTTTCCTCAGCCTACTACTCTGGAACCCAGGCTGAGACATTTGGTGTCACAAATACTGTTGAACCAATCAGGAGTGAGCAGGCCCCCACTGATGTTGGGAAGGGATGGGGCAGCATTGCCCCCCTGAGGTTTCCACCAGTGGTGAGTGGGAATGAGGGAGGTGGGAGGGGTGGCACTGGGCCGTGTGCTCCGGGTAGCATCAAAAACGTGGTGGGGTCAGTGCCAATACAGGAATGTCGGACTCGTTGACATCGGTTCCTGGTCTTCAGAAGCCTCCGAAGAGGAAAAGAAGATGGCAGGTTCGGCGAGCCAACCACCAACCTCGAGCAGTGCTGTGGTAGTCAGAATGCTCCCCCAGTAACACAGAGACCCCCCCACTTCCACTGCTGTGGGAGGGCAGCTGAGATTCTGTCCCAGGGCCAACTGGGAGTGGAGCAGTTTTCATGGAGAGCAAGTACCATCTCGACTGCCTTGGATGTCATTGGCAGGGCTCGGAAAAGGAATGAGGAGACCTTGAGACACGGGAGAGGGATATTTGACCAGGTGAACCTGCGAACCTTGGACCCCAGATTGCTCTGAACACCTGGAGGAGCAATACCCTACCCCCACCCCCCTGCCAGAGGAGAGCCATCTTTGACCCCAGACACCACCAGAAGCAGGAGCCCCACAGAATGACACTGGTCCTAAGATCTGCCTCAACCTCCCTTATTTCCTCCAGACCAGAAGAGTCAGGTCAAACCCAGCCCACACTGGCCAATCAAAGCCCTTCACCAGGAAGAAATACTGTATACATCCAAAGAATTGCAGGATTTGGCTGATCTGCACTGAACTGAACCAGGAGACCCACATGGGGGTGGACGTGAAGGACAGCTGAGGAAATGCGACCTCCGCTTGTTTGGTCCTCTGTGGAAGGCACAGGACTGATGGACAGTGCCTCCCACCCCACTTCCTGTGGTTATTGGAGTAAAGGAAATTAATATTCCTAGTGAGCTCACCGTGAGGCTCTGTAGTGGACACTTGACCTAAAGGAATTAGGATCAAACTGGATAAGTGTAAACTTCTAAAAGGTACAGTCTAGTTTAGAACATTTAAGATTATTTTAGTAGCGTGCCCTAGGAAAACTCAGTTCGAAGACCTGTGACATAGTGACGTGTAATAGTTAAAAGGCCAGAAGGAGGAAAGGAGCCTGACGTTCTGAATTACAAACACATTAGAATGTGGCTTTGAACAGTCATTCTTTTGTCTGGGAGAGGGCGGACCCCCTGAGTTGTCGTTTAAGGGAAGTATTCACCAGGCTTCGGAAGCAGTCGTCAGCGACCAGTCCCCACACAGAAGCGGGTCAGCGTTGAGCCCGGCGATGTGAACTCCTGGGTGGCTGCACCGTAAGTGACATGGTGACCGAAGACGTACGTAGCCTCTGCACCCGGAGGGTCTGGGTGCGAATTCCAGCCTGGTGTTCCTTTGCCTGGGTGGTGTTGGACAAGTTACTCAAGCTTGGTGCTTCAGATTCTGCAGCAATTATTAATGTCTTAACATCGAAGAAGCATCGTGGCGGACATCACACAGCGGTCACCTCACACCAGAGCTCCTGCTTGCCCTGTGGAATTGCGTGTGCAGCACATGGGGTCTGGATGTAAACTGAGTACCTGAGATGCCCTGGCGTCTGGGGGGACGTGTGAAACAGCGGCTGGGCGTTGAGAAGGGTGGAAGCTTAGTAGTGGGTACAGGGAGATTTGTTACACTGTTCCCCCTTCTGTGTGCATTCAAATTTTCCTAATTAAAATGCTCTTCTCAAATGTCAGACTGGGAAATCCAGTACTTTCATGCCTACATGCCGTCACTTTAGTTCACCTCTGTACTTGACCATGTAACGGTCTGGAAGGTCGAGAACTGATGTAATTACACACAGCAATGTTCACCTCCTCTTCACGTTTTTAGAGAGCACGGATTTATAAAATATTTGAGCTAAGTCATCGAACTAGTACTTTTGCCCAACTCACTGGTCTCAAGCTGTGGCTGGATGTTGGTTCTCCCGTCCAAGTCCTTTCTTCCCTTCTTCTTAGGCCTGGAACACCCCAGGGAAGACTAGTTCCCTTGCCACCAGGGACGGCCATGTAATCCATCGAATGTGAGCAGAAGGGACCGTGCCTCTTCCGTGGCCTGAGCCTGGGCGTGCTGCGGCCCAGCTTCAACCAGGCCAACAAGGCAACACCCCAGGGAATGTCAGAACAGCAAGGCAGAAGGATCTGTGTCCCTGAACGACCTCCTGGAGCAGACTTACTCCCCTAACTAGGTCAGTTAGGCTACTGTTGGAGAGAGAAATCAACTTCCATTTTCTCGAGCCTGCCTTCTGGTAGGAAAGCTTTTGGTGTTTCTTTGTTATGGCAGCCAAGCCCTTACTCTAACCAGTACATTCCAGGTTGGGGAAATTACTTCCCGCTAAGGTAAGCAACACAGAACTCTACCAGTGTTTTTTGGTGTCCATTACGTTGTATTCCTCCCCTCGCGTAGTTGATAAACAGTGTGGTCTGTGCCAGAGTGATCTCATTTGGGCTTGATCTTTCTACACTTGTTTCTTTTGATAAAGGGCCCAAGTTACCATTTCTTTGGCCAAAGGGACTTATTATCACTGTCCTGAAGTTCGGGTTAAGCTATGAAATCAGTTATCCCGTGCTTCGGTCTGAATGTTTGTGTTCCCCGCAATCCCCACTGAAATTTTTAGGTTGAAATCCAAACCTCCACGGCGATCGTATTAGATGGTAGTGCCTTTGTCGGATGATGAGATCGTGTGGGCAGGGTCCTCGTGAATGGGACTAGTGCCTGGATAAAAAAGGCCCAGGAAGGTGGCTTGCCCCCTGCACCAGGAAGGGGCACGGCGAGAAGCCGGCCGGCCGCGGCCCCGAGGAGGGCCTGCACCGGCACCCAACCAACCGTGCTTTCGGACTTGCAGCCTCCAGAACTGAGAAGCGCACCTCTGTTGTTGATGTGCAGTCGCTGGTGATTCGTTACGATAGACCGAATGGACTAAGACAACCCCACGGCCTCTGCCTTCACTGTGGGCCTTGGCCAGAACTGCACGTTTGGAATGTATGTTTCTGAGCCCTGGACAAGTAGCTCAATGGGAGCGTCGCCCTGATACGCCAAGGCTGCGGGTTCAATCCCCAGTCAGGGCACATACAAGAAGCAACCAATGAATTCATCCATAAGTGGAATAACAAATCTATGTCTGTCTGTCTCTCTCTCAAATCAGTCAATAAAAAATTTTAAATGTGTTTCTCATACTGGACTATTAACTCCTGAAGTTCAGGGAGATACTTTATTCTCATTCCCCCGTGTCATGTACATAACAGGGGCTTTGTCTGTGTTCTGTGATGACTGAGTTACTGAATGAGTGAGAAAACACACATGCAAAAATACGAAGAAAATATGGCTAAATTCTAAGTCGCCCTCCAAGGAAAATGCAGGAAGTGCTTCTGTGTGAATGAACACCAGGCCAGCGACATGGCAGAGACCTTGTCCAGACCCCCAGCGTGTGGACAGCATCGTTCGTTAACAAATGCCGTGAGGCAGAGAGTGGTGGGAACACGGAGCCCGCGTGCTGATGGCTGGTTTGTGTCGCGAGCGCCCCCCCCCCCCGCCCGGAGAGTGGGGCCCGTTCCTTTGTCACACTGCGGACGGAGCTGCCCAGAGGAGTTAGTGAAGCTCAGATGGGAAGTGGCTGTTTGCAAAAAGCTGCTTTGCTGGGCTCCACACCGTCCCCTGGTGCTGGCAGCCAATGAATTTTCTTTAAAAAAAAAAAAAAAGTACATCGGTGGTGGTAAGGTAAGCAGCACTTTATAGTCTAAATGGCACAGCCCCTGAATTTCATCAAAGTACAGGTCGAGATAAACCTGGGCCTGAGTCCAGTTTTTTTTCTTGAAAGTGGTAGGGTTTGGGGTAAGTTTCATAACTGAGCCTCATTTTCCTCATTTATGAAGGAGGATTACTCTCGGTCTCCAGCAACTGGTAAATGCTTCACAGTTGGTTCTCGGGGAAAACAAAAAAATCCCACCTGGTTCTGTAGGGCTTGCTGACTTCCATGATGTAATTCTTCCCATCCGGGCACATTTCGGGCTCGCAGCGTGATGTCCCGGACACAGATGGGGCCCAGACCCTGCGCAGTAGAACAACCGTAGGTACTATTTCCACCGGGCAGTAGAGTGGGGACCTCCAGGGCCTGGACCACAGGACAGCACAGTGAGAGGGTTAGGAAGCAGTGGGCTCAAAGTACGTATTACTTTTACCCTTAATGTAATATTTGTATATAATATATACGATACACTAACATAGACAATCCAATTGTCCGTGATGGACAAATACAGAAACCAGCTCATCAAAAGCCTGACATTTTAACAATTGCCCTTCACACACTCTACACACCCATTTCCGAGACTCAGCCGCCTGGCCCCAGCTCCCGGATTTCGCAAACACCTCTGTAACGGATTTCCCCTGGTGCACAGCCGCAGCATCACAGGTATGAGTGGAATGTGACCAAGGCCAGGTGTTCAGCCAGGCTTCTCTCCAGAGTGGCCGTGCGGGCCTGCCCTCCCACCAGCAGTGCCCCCGGACGGGGCGTCACCCGGGGAGGACTGGAACACAGGCACTGAGGTGCTGTGCTGGGCACCTACCAGGGCACGTGGACGGGGGGTCTCACCCACACCGTGCTTAGTGACTACAAGTAAAAGCAGAGGGAGCTATAGAGCACAGTATTTTCATTTAAATGTATACAAAACAATAGATTCTTTTCAAGAACATAAAAATAAGAAAATGCACACCAGATAGATGTGGATGGCTGCCCCGGAGGGTGGGGTTCCCTGTGCCGACATGGCATGGCCAGCCCTACATAGGATGGCGTGTCTGTAAGTTTCTAACGTGGTTCTCGCCACATGGTCTTCTCCCTCACCTCTGGCCAGCGAAAGCCATGCTGATTTTATGAGCCACATTCAAGGTTGTATTCTTACTGCCTTTAATGATTTGTGCAAGACTGCACGTTTAAATTACTTATTTCCCAGAAAAAAATGCATTCACTCTGTCCCATAGTTCAGCAGTATTTTCAATATAGGAGCTACCTGTGGCGATCTTCAAACCACTGTCTGTGAACCTTCCCAGCCAGTTGGTCTGCGTCGGCAGTATCCGCTACAGTTCCAGAGCAACCACAGTTTCAACTCGGTCTTAAGTATATTGTCCCACTTCATCTCCACAAAAGGGATTTGAAGCTTAGAGAAGTCAGCTGTTTTGTCCAAGGCAAGAGAACTAGCAAGGACAAGGGCAGAGGCCGCCCAGCAAACCCAAGAGTTACCTGGCACCCTGCCAGGGAAAAGGAAGGGCCACCTGGACTTTGGGGGGGGTGAGGCCCCCAAGGTACACGTCTGCATCTTGAGGCGATGCAAGGTCCCCTGTGTGCTGGGTTCTAGGGCAGGAAAAAAGACCACGGCGATGATTAATCACAAGTGTGCATTTAAAGCTGGTAGGGGCCTCGGAGACTTTAGAAGAGCCCTTGCCTCTATGTACATGATTAGAACCACATGGCTGAGAAAAGTCAAGTTTTCTAGTTCGCCCAGGGTCACAGGATTGCCCACATAGCCAGGACAGAGAGCCCGGCTTTCTAAGTAACTCTTAGGCCAGGTGCGGTTTAATAGAATGGGACGGACGAGGCACCCTTTAGAAGGCCACGGGGTCGTTCTCTAGCTGTAAAGCTTGGCCCTGCGGCAGGACATGCTGGGCTTCCATTTCTTCAGTCACAAAAGGTGGTTCCCATGACTTCTAGCTGCTGCAAAGATAATTAATTCACACATCTCTTCCTGTACTCAACAGATAATTTACAGAGGCATCTTCTGCGTGCCAGGCACTGTGGTAGGCTCAGGCGTATCGTAGTGAGTGTTTCTAAATCCCTACACCTGTAGAGCCTGCCTTCCAGTAAATTTATAGTCAAGTGGCTAAATGCAGGAGTTGGCAAAAGTAGGTTTACAGTCATAATACAAATAAATAAGTAGGATTGGAGCGGAGGCCTCACTCTGTCCCTCTCAAGCCTGCAGCTTTCCAGGATCCCGCGGGGAGCTCTGGGGGTGTGGTGGCCTTTCACTTGTTGCCCACTGAAGCAAGGAGGCTGGTCAGTGGCCTTGAGTGGCAGCGGCAGTCCCTGCTGCTGAGAACAGTTCCCAGCGAGGGACATGGCCATGCAAATCTGCAGCCAAGGAGCCAGCGTCCAAAGGCGTGGTGTGCAGGCCCTGAGGAGCTCTGGGTGGAGCCACACAGGATCCACACGCGTGGCCATTTTCCTTGGGGAGTGGGAGGGATGGGGGTCTGGAACTGGGGTCTGTCTGTGCACCTCTGGTTCCTGTACTTAGCCACCACGTGGCTGAACGTCTGATTCCTCATGTGAGAGGTGGATGTGACCTAGGACCCCCCTCGCCCCACCACTGCGCACCGCTGATGTTGCACGGGAATCTGCATGTGGCTGGGGACGGAAATGCCGCACAAGCGCAAGGGGTCGTTGTGAATGTGGTCTGACTTCAAAGGAGCGCGCAGCAGGGCCGGCGAGCTCTCGGGCGGAGCTGACTGAGGTTATGCCAGAGTTTTAAGTGGCTGAGCTTTACAAGGAGGGGGCAGCGCGCCTGACCCTGTGCTCCCGGCAAACAAGGGCTTGTAGAGACAGGGCCCACAAGAAGGGAGACACTCAGTGAAGAAAGGAGAGGAGGAGAAGAAAGGAAGGTGGAATGTCACGAGGGAAAAAGAGGAGAGAAGCCAGCGTTTGTTAAACCAGTGCCCAGAGCCGGTGCTACGCTTGGCTTCAAGCCTATATTCTCTCTCTGCAAGAGCGGCTGTTCTGTTTGGAGACTTCGGGTTGCAAGTGAAAGAAAATCCAAGTCAAACTACCCTGAGTAAAACCGAACTCAAGCTAGTCAATCAGCAAAGCAAACAGAAACAGAAGACATGTGTGGGCTCTACGGGCCGCGGGAAGGGCCGGCTTCGAGAACAACTCCATGCCTGGACTTCAGTGGTGTCCCCAGGGTGCGGTTTCCGTCTTCACTCTCCCAGCTCTGCCTCCCACCGCACCGGCAGGGCCCTCGGGGCCTCCGTGTCCACCGAGGTGGCAGCAGCGCCGGCCTTTCCTGGCCAGCGTCAGAGCCACTGGGGACGAGGACCTGTCTCACCCTTGTCTCACTGTCCACGCCTGGCCTTGAGCACACATGCTCGCCTACCCACCACCCACATCCAGAGCACAAGGCCTGAGAACCGGGGAGCAGAGTTCCACAGGGGGGTGCAGTTACGTGGGCTGCTGTCGTGGGGGACCAAGTGGAGGACCACCTCAGGGGCCTTCAGTCCTTTGCACAGGCGGGGGAATCGGTGCTGGCGAGGCCGGCCTGCCCGGGGACACACACTCTCTTGCTGGTTGTTGGAGGGAAGGCACAGCGGGGAGACCTAGTTAGAAAGTAGCAGTTCTAGAGTTGGAAACTCAGTCTGTCTGACTCTGAAGCTCGTGTTTCTATTCCGATACTATAGACCAACTGCGTGGCCTTGGCCGAGTCACCTACTCCCTTTTAACCTTAGCCCTTCATTGAGCTGTGGCCATCCACAGCTCTACCTTGAGGAAACATTACCAGAAGATCCATACGCAAAGCCCAGCCATGGCGTAAGTACTGCCAAGTGTCTGGTTCTCTCTCTTTCTAGTATCTGTGGCAAGTGAGGACAAGAGCAGTTCTGCTCAGCCTTCATCACGCCGTTTAGCTCCCCTGCAGCTCAGGGGTGCACAGGGGCCCTGTTTCTCCTCCCACCCACGGGAGACCATGGACGCTCTGGCCTGAGCGGGTGGTTCCTTCAGTAGTTCAAGTCTTCTTCCTCCTTAACCCTGCATGTCCCGGCACCACTGTTCAGTGCTTCACTATAAACCACATGCCTCTTCCCGCTGTACTGACCCCAGACATTTCACCAGTGGTCCTGAAGGCCAGGCGTGTACTCGGGCCGGCTACAAACAAGGATGACTGCCCAGGGCCCCCACTGCCAACTGACAGGCCAGACGACCTGTCCCTGGGCCAGGGGCTTTGTGGTGGGAAAAGCGCAGTGTCTTTTGTAAATGTACGTTGGTGGCAGTGACTGCAGCGACCTCACAAATGGTCCACGGTCATTTTTATCGGTATTTACTTGTTGTTTTGTCTCTGGGCTGTCGCTGCGTTTATACCGCGGTAGTACTGTCTCCTTGCAATTTTATATTTTGTTTATTTTACTTCTTAGGTTTTTTTTCATGGACTTCACTGTTTTAGCTGCCACTTTATATTCAGCGAGCATTTGCTAGTTTGTGCAGCAAACATTTATTTGATAACTACTTAAGCATTCCTCTGTGAGTTTCTCCGTTTTCATTACTGTAAATAATGTAATAAATATCGTTGTGCACACACCTCTCTTGATCTTTCGGATTACTTTCTTAGGATTAATTCCCCAAAGTGGGGTTATTAGGATGAGCATTTTTATAGCTCTTCAAGCTAATCACCAACCACGTGTGAATGCATCCTAGAATCTGTTTTCTCAAGCTCCTTGTAAACTCTGCTTCTTGGTGAATACAGCCCCTCCCATGGCCATGGTCAACCACTCCCCTCTTTACTCTTGTGCTGTGGGTTGAACTGTGCCCCCCGCCCAATTCACATGTTGAAACCCTAGCCCCCAGGGTGCAGGGACCTGGACGTGGACCCTGTGGGAGGGGGTGACTTCAGTGAGGCCATGATGGTGGGGTCCTACCGACAGGGCTAGCGTCCTTAGGAGAAGAGAGCAGAGAGCTTTGCCTGTCTCTCTGCCCTTGAGGACATGGCAAGCAGGTAGCCATCTGCGAGTCAGGAAGCCAAGTGGCTGGCACCTTGATCTTGGACTCCCAGCCTCCAGAACTGTGAGGAACACAGGTCCAATGTTTAAGCTGCCCGGTTATGGTGTTTTTCATGGCGGCCCAGGCAGATGACACACTCAGGGCCCATCAATCTCAACATTTGTAATGCTCACAGAGGATTAAATTGATATCTAAATACATGGTTTAGAATTGATTCTATTTCCACATCTTACTGTATTCACTGGTCATGACAGCCCACCAAACATACCCATTTTATGGAAATGAAGCTCAACCGGGACGTCTGGGGACCTGCACATGGTTCAAGAAGGCTTAAGGGTGAGGGAAGGGGTGGTGTGTGAGGGAAGTAACTCAATGAGAGGACCTGGGACGGAAGGGGGCCAGAGCGTGACGGGACTTGCCTGCCAGGCCCAGGAGCTTGGCGTCTGGCCAAGACAGGCTGCTATGTGGGAAGTTTCAGCAGAGGAGCGACGAGGTCAGATTAACAGGTTCAAGTGCGTTCCGACCACAGTGTGGCGGGAGGACTAGGCTGGACAAACTCCCCAAACTTCCCCCTCAAACACGTTCAGTCAGCTTTGTCTTTCAGCTTTGTCTTTCTTCCCCGCTCACTTCACCTGCTGCTTCAGTCCCTTTTTCCCTGGCAACAAGCCCCAGCCCGAGACATGAGCCAGTGTAGCGTCCTGCACTTCTGCTGCTCTCCTGGCCCAGCCCAGTGCAGAGGCTGGGACCCCGGGACCACAGGTGGACCCTCCTTAGAGCAGCAGCTGGGACCCCTCGTACCACCACCTCTCTGCCACTGCCGGCCTGTTTTCGTGTGGATTCCCCCAAAAACCTCCTGGGCGAAGGAGTGCTATTTAGATTTTATAGCCATGGGGACGGAGGCATACGGGATACAAGAAACTCGTCAGCGATACGCCGTTGGTGGCGGCAGGGCCATCTGTCTCTTCCTTGCGCCCTGGTGCCTCTGTGGGAGTCAGACTTGCACCGCGCTCAGAACCCTGCGTCTCAGTGAACTTCCTGCCGTCACTTCCCACTTGATCTTGTAACCTGGGGAACCTCTCTCACCATGGCCACGGCGACGTAGAGGCCTCCTGTGCTGCCCTCCCCAGGCCCTACTACCTACATCGATTCTCCATCAAGTTCATCTGCCATAGATTCCGACCCAGGAAAGCAGAGCAGACGAGCAGCGTGACTTCTGTGGCTTTTTTTTTTTTTAATTTGAGGGCTAAGTGAGGTGGGGAGGGAGAAGGAACTTCCGAAACTTTGTATGAAGAATCCAAAATTATCTCGAAACTCTACACATCACTGCAAGAGAGCTCTGTTGGCCTCACACTCAGAAGATTCGGTGGGAAAGGGCAGCTGGAAATAACAAGTATACGAGCCAAGCACGGGAGCCGGGAACCAGGGCCCGGCGGGGTGGGGCGTGGCTAAGTGGGGAGGATTTGATGGGTGCTGTGCGCCCCAAGTTTAGTCTGGTTTTGCTTACGGTGAGGGCCCTTTCAGTGAACAGGCAAGACACCTTTCTCAGCAGGTCACGAGGTGCGGGAAGGTTGGGGAAGGGAGAGCGTGGCTGTCTGCTGTCCTTGCAGAATGATGGTCTGTGCGGAGGAAGAGACAGGCAGGACAGTGGTCACTGGTGGGAGGAGGCTTTCTAAAGACCCTGTGTGTGGCCTTGTAGGGAAATACAGGTAGGATGGGGCGATGCATATGGTATATTTCATACAACACACTGCTCTGCAGCAAGAAAATAGATGTTTTAGATGTATGCCCACAATGCAATGCATCTTGCCATGTTGAGCCAAAAAAGCAAGTCGCAAAGAATAATACACTGCAGCTCCATTTTTCAGCAGTTCAGAAACAGGCAGAACTAATGTGTGTGGTGTGGGGATGCATCTACGAAGGCAAACAAGCAAATTATTCCCATAGAAGGACAGTGGTCATCCCCAGAGAGCAGGGGTTGGTGCTGATAAAGAACACGGAGGGGCTTTGAGGGGCTGCTTGCTGTCTCTTGGGCCCCGGGGGGTGGGGTGGGGGGTTGTGTGGGTGCTCTCTTCGCAGCCATCTGTTAAACAGACTGCGCATATGTGTTTAACGCGCTTGTCTACTTACTATATTTTAAGTTAAAAAATGCTTTGGAAAAAACAGCCCAAGTCCCCTGATGTTTCTGAGCTGCCATGGATATCTGATATTACAGTGATACGCACAGATGTAACCAGCCAACCTGCTCTGTGTGTTTAGTGTGGGGAGTGGGCTTTGGTGCTTCTTAGCCACGTTTCACTTATTCTGGACTTCCTCAGGAACAAACCCCAGGCTGCTTTCAAACGGCACCAGGGACCAGAGATGCTTCAGGTTCATTTCCATCCCCTTCGGTCTAATCAGACCTGAATAAAAGACAATGACTTCGTGTGATAAGAAGGGGAAATTAGAAACACAAAATTCCAGGGCCTCAGTCAAAGTTGAGGCAAAGATTATCTCAACATAAGAACCCAGAAAAACAAGTGGGCTAGATTCCTGTAGATCTCAAGGTCGAGACTTACCTGAATTTGGTCTTCACAGTTACAAGTCCCATAACTGTATTTCACAAGCTTGGTATATTTAGCTGTCTCTTCCAAGTATGTGAATTATAAATAGCAGTGGTTAGACACACTGCAAGAACCTTGCTGATTTCGTGCGTTGAAGAGGTGTTGAATTTTTTAGAAAATGTAGTAGGAAAAATATTCATATAAGTCAATTATTTATATAAATGAGATTTCAGAAAGTATGCTTAAACAGGTTTCCAAACACTCTAAAGATTCTAGAAAAGGAAGACGGTCTATTCCAGGAATAAATTATAACAGCATCAATCCTCAGAAAGCAGGAGGCCATCATTTTTGGCAGATGGTTAGTGATTATTAGTAATGACTAAGATCGGCATGGTTTTTCCAAGGGAAGATTATTTCTCATTAATCTCATTTCCATTTTTAAGAGAATTACCAGGTTCTCGGGTAAGAAGAATATCGCAGACAAACCCTGTCTCAGTTTTCACCAGGCCTGGGTGCTCATTCGATCAAGACATTGATAATTCTTCTAGAACTGTCAGGGTACGCCCTGGCCAGGTGGCTCAGTTAGTCAGAGCACCCTCTCATACACCAACAGTTTGCGGGTTCAATCCCTGGTCAGGGTATATACCCAAGTTGTGGGTTCAGTCCCCAGTCAAGGTACATATAGGAGGCAACTGATTGATATTTCTCTCTCACATTGATGTTTCTCTCTCCCTCTCCCTTCCTCTCTCTCTCTAATCAATAAACATATCCTCGGGTGAGGATTAAAAAAAAAAACACTGTCGTGTTAAAGAAATTATGTTGCCAACCTCAAAGAACCTGGTTCTTCCCTGTCTGTTGAAACTCCTTACTGATACCCGAATGAAGAGGTGGAGTACCTCCTTAGCAAATGCACGGATGGCCCAGAACTGGGAGAAAGGCTTCTCCGTTGCCTTGCAGACTCACACACAAGAGGGTCTGAGCAAGTTCCAAAAGAGGCTGAAACAAGATGCAAAAGAGCTGGTTCATCAGAGTTCAGCTACACTCGTGCAGGACTGAGAGGGTCTAGTGTGACGTCAGTATAATTGAAAGAGACACCAAGTTCAGCCAAGTGCCATCGAAATACGAGCCAATGATGCGGCGCGGCTGTTTACAAAGCGAGCGGACTCGAGGGTGCATCGGTGCAAGTGCAGTGCCCATACCAAGGGGATGACGGTCTCACGTGCTCTAGACGTGCCGGGCTTAGCGGGAATGCTCATCACTTTGGGGTGTCCCGTCATGAGAGGGACGTGTACAGCAAGGATTAACCAGAGGGGCAGTGGGGTTTTGAATGGTCTGGAAATCAAGCCGAGTGAGCAGATCTGGGAGGGTTTAGACTTAGAGGGAACACGAGAGCGGTCTGGAACATCAGAGTGGCTATCAGAAGGAGGATTTCCTTTCTCTGACTGGCTGCTTGGTTGCTTGTCCAGTGTGCTGCAAAGGGTAGAATTAAGATTAACTTCGCAGAATGGTAGATTTCAGATTCAAGGATTTGCACAGTCAGGGCAACGAAACCTGACAGGGCTTCATGTAAAGTAGTAGGCAACGGAACTCCAGACAACAAGTTCACAGGGAAAGCGGCTGCGGCGGGAAGGGAACACCACGGTTCACGCACGGTCACCAGCCAAGGCTTTGGAGCCAGACGTGCAACCAATCCCGCTCTCTAGACCTCAGAGCTCTGTGGCTTTCAGCAAGTTACCTAACCTCTCTGGGCTTCCAGTACCTTATTTATAAAACAGGGATAATAATGGTAATATAATATTCCCACCAGGTTTTCTTTTTTGGTGATTGAACAAAGCGATACTATTATTGGCAACCCCTGAGGGAATTCCTTCTGTGGGGTCTTAGATCAGCCTTCAAGGAAGCAAGGGAGGAAACTTCCGCTTTTCATCCTCTGATAAAATCTCCTTTGCCTAGAAATTACATCTGCCTGTGTTGGATGCTTACATAAAGTCGAGGCATATATGGCACTTTTACTAACCAAATCAGGCAAAAGAAAGTCGTGATTCCGTGTCATTATCAGTCATGGAGAAAGTAGGAAGGTTCAAAGCCACCTCCCCTACTTAGCTCTCCCCTCTTCTCACTGGACCACTGGCCCAGCTGTAGCCTCAGGGCGTGGTCTCTGTGCATCCAGCCCCCTGGCCAAGCAAGCTGGGTCAGCCCTCGGGGGCAGGACTGCCATACTATGTCAGAGTGCCACCTGAGCTCAGGGACTTGGGGGCAGGAGGCTGGGTGGGGTGGGGTCATCCAACGCTTGTTTTCTTTGTGCTCATAAAATGACTTCCTTTTCCACGTTGATGGGAAACCAAGGCAGAAGCCACGTCAGACTCGGGGTGGAGATAACGATAAGAGGGTGTTCTCACCGTCCGGGTGCCCTGTGAGTGAGTGAAGTGGGGCCCACGTGCTCACAATAACCACGACGAGAACGGGGTGGAACCACACACACAGCGACCTCCTGGCACTCAAGTAAGCCCTGTCTCTATCTTGAGGAAATTCGGTCCTTTGCTCGAATATTTGATTGGAAGCCCCCAATCCTGAAGACAATGGCGAGGACAGGAGTTAAGAGACAGGGGTTCGAGGAGTGGCAGAGTCAGACCCTCCTTATATCCACCGCCCGCCACTCTGGGCGCATCGCCTGCCCTGTCCTTGACTTGATTTGACTCGAAGTTTAATGAGCCCTTCAGCCTCAGCTCCTCACCGTTCCCCTCAGCTTAACCCCTGACGGAGCTGGGCAGTCCCAGCTCCCACATGTGATACTAGAACCGTAAAGATAGATCCTAAAAATCCAATGTTCGAAAGGGGGCTTTATCCCCTAACCTGTACACAGCTTTTTGTTTAACTCTGATCGAACACACAGAGCCCCGACTTCATGTCTGGAGAACTCTAACAAACTCATCCAGTGCTTCTCCCCAGCTTATTACTCATGCCGTAGCCGTCATTGCCCCCTGCACTTATTTCCATAAAACAACAGTTCTGGAAAGTACAATAGAACTGTAAGTGAACATTTAAAAAAATCTTCCAGCAGCAGTACCTTTTCTTCAAATGAAATCTCGCAGGGAGCCTCCTACAGTGGCCAGCGAGGACAGAACTGGCCACGCTGGAGCCCAGCCCTTCTCCAGTGATCACTCGATTCCAGGAGGCAGCAGGGCCACCGCGTCTACCTGAGCTGTGTGTTCACAGTCCCACAGGCCTGCTCGTGCATGGCCAGTGGTCATGGGGGTCAGCGGGCAGCTGCCCACCAGGAAAGAACCTGCCAGCGTGAGAAGAGTAAACAAGCAAGGCCGCCGCAGCAGGTGGTGTGGTCGCTGAATTCCTTCTCAGCCTCCATCCCTTCTCCGCTCCCTGCTTAGGGCACTACCATTTTAATAACCGGGGACCTGGCTGTGCGCTTCACCCATCACCCAGCTAATGGACTTCACTTCCAATGTCTCTCACTTCACAGTGCAAGTTGGGAGCCTGTCCAGCCTGCTTGGAGGGTCCTCTGAGACCCGGGCACAGCTAGGACCTGCCTGCTCACCTCCTTGAAGCCCGCGTCCCGCCTGCCTCCTGAAATCGCCATGCGGTCCCTGTGTCAGTGAGGGGCCGACAGTGGCACTCAGTAACAGCCGACATTATTTTTGTTGTTGTTTTGACATCTCATGAATCCCGACTTGTGTTTTATTTTGCATAATCCTGGAAGCAGTGAAAAAACCCCGAGTTAACCTGTTGGAATCAAGGGTAAGCTCATCCTATGCATTTAATCTCCACCGGAGGCCTCTCAAGGGAATGGTTTATTTTATAACGAAGAAACACGCAAAACCCCACTCCCTCGGGTCTGGTGACTTCCTGGGGTTTCATTTACAGGTTGGTGTGTCAGAGAAAAGCCACTGGTAGGTGAAAAGGGAGCAAAGCATGAAGGCACACAAATGCGTAAGAAAAAGCCATTTACAACCGAGAAGACAGTGGATACACTGAATAGTTGAGTGAGTCATCACTCGAGCGACCCCAGGATCAGCTACCCCCACGGTCTGACTTCAGCGCTGGTCCCAGGCTGCCCCTCAGTGTGTCCCTGCTCTTGGTGAAAAGAGCCCGTGCCCCTGGGGAGCTTTGGTTGGACGTCAGCCAATGCAAGGGCCTGAGAACCTTTCAGGCCCTGAGCAAACCTTGGGAAACTTTCCCGGCAAAACGTTGCCTGTGATGGCGAGGTGTTGGTAAGTCCCCCCGTGCGCTGGCCCCGGATGAAGAGTGAAAGCCCTGCAGCTCCGAGCCTGGCAGGGATGACCAGGCGGACGTGTGCGGGAGCACGGGCTGGACCGCCTCCCCTAATAAATCGTGGAGCAGGAACAGGCGGTCAGCAGACGTCTGCACCCATGTGACCTCGCTCCCACCAGCCTACACCAGCACGGAACAAACGGCAGGTGTGGTTCACACGCCCCGGATGGTGACCTGCCGACAAACTCCAGAAGGACAGAGGGGCCAGGGGTGGAAGCAGGAACCCAGGACGCAGAGCGGATAAGCGGATTAGGTTTCAGCTTCCCTCAGCCTCCCTCACGCCTGCAGACTCTGCAGCTGTAGAAGCTCGCTCTTTCTCAGCTGGAAAATGACTCTCTGTCTGGGCCTGGCAGTGGACCAGCCCTCCTGAGCCCCTCCCCGCCCCCAACACTCCCTGTACTTTCACACCTGAGCCCTGGGCCTGGATGTCCAACTGCAGTCAGGCACCCACTTGCTCTGCAGGACTCGGCTCGGGTTTCAGCTCGTACCTAATCCTGGGGTGGGTTTGGCCGCACACTCCTGTGCTCTCCTGGCCCCACTGATCTTTCCACCCTCTCTCTTCTTTCCCAGCATGTCACAGAGTCGGAAACATGCAGTATGCAGCCTTTTCAGACGGGCTTCTTTCACTCAGCATTCAAGGTTTCTTCAGGTAGCTCCTAATTTTTAACTCTTGAGATCTCATTGAAATTGCTGCAAAGCACAAAAAGGCAGACCTTCACCCTCCACCATTGTCTGTGTTGGATGAGGAGGGAACTTGCTCTTGCTTTTTACACTCAGTACTGGAGGCTGGGGCCGGGCAGGGTGGGGAGTGGGCAAGGGGGAGAATTACATCAGTAGAGTCCAATAGGAGGTCAGTGGCTCCGGATCTGGGGCCAGTGGCTCCGGACAATGGGGCTTCTGGCTTCCAGGCGCCTTCAGCTTGTGAGAAGACCCTTCCCCCCCAGCATGCCTGCCCTGCCGTCCAGCCTGCCCTTGCTGGGAACCTGCGACAGCCAGCCTCTCGCCTTGTTCCCACTGTCCTTTCTCCCATGCTCACCCCCCACCGCTTGCTTCAAAGTAAGAAACCACCGTGGAGACGCCTTGGGAGGCCAGGCCTGTCCCGGCTGGGCCCATGGTCAGTGCTGGGCCAGCAGCCGCCAGCACAGCCATCTGCTAATACGGTTTAGCAGCTGGCTGTGGGCAGCCAACGCTAGTGATAGCTGGATAATATTTCTTAGCGTGGGGCTTACCATTTATTTTTATACTCATGCAGCGCTCCTATAAGAACTGCGTTAGCATTTAAAGCCTGCTGAGCAGCTCAGGGGCCTGGGGTCAGAATCCAGCGGGCTGGGCCCCCACCGCATTTTTGCTGCCGCAGACCAGGTCCGTTCATTCCCTGGGCCCCGGTTTCTGCACTGGCACACATGAGCACGATGATTCCCGAGAGTTACTGTGAGCGTTGAACGTTAGGTGTGCCTTGCACACAGGGAATGTCCACTGGGGGTCAGTTCCTTTTCCACACAGGGACCTGGGTTTCTGTTCCAGTTTGGTGGTCATCTAACTTTCTGACCAGAGACCAGTCACGGACCCAGAGGCAGACAGTTTCACCGGCTAACAGCTGCCCTGTGTCTGTTTTTAAACTTCCTATTGGAAAACTCTTTTTTCAATTTATTGATTTGAGAGAAACAGAGAGATCGCTTTGTTGTTCATCTTATTCATGCATTCGTTGTTTGCTTCTTGTATGTGCCCCGACCAGGGATCAAACCTGCAACTTTGGCCTATTGGGACGACACTCTAACCAACTGAGCCAGCTGTCCAGGGCCAAAACTTTTCTTACTGAAAATCTTTTTATACATACATATTCAGAAATGCACACATCCTAGCTGGGCATCTCGAAGACCTTTCACACACTGGACATACTATGTACGCAGGCCCCAGACAGGAAGCAGAATCGCGGGAGCCTGCTCCTCCCCCTTCCAGGCCTGCCCTCGGGGGTGCAGCTCGCTCCCACGCCCTGGGGGGCAGCTCGGCAGGCCCGCACCCGCCTCACACAGAGGGAACCAGGGACTGGGTGCTCGGGTCGGGCTTCCTGGGCCCGACACTGTGTCCGCAGCACTGGCCCGTGCTGCTGGAAACCACGCCGTAGGTATCCGTCCTCAGCGCTGCCGTGCTGGGGTTGGCGTTGTGGGGCCGGCTCGCCCAATCCACAACTTCCGTCACATTTTGGCCCCCCCCAGGTACGCCCATTTTTTTCTGTGTCTCTGGCTGGGTTTACGGCACAGCGACAGAGTTGTCGTGGAGACCACATGGTCTGCAAAGCTGGACATGCATTCCAGCCCATCACAGAACACACTTGGTGACCCTGCTGGGTGGGAGCCCATCATGCGAATGCACTGCAGTCTGTGCCCTCCGTGGCCAGGGAGCCGGCGGTGGGTCCCCAGGTTAGGGCTCGTCTGAGTGGTCTGCTCCGAGCACGTCCCGTGTGTCTTCCGGTGAAACAGGCCTGTTGAGTCTATTCCTGGGAACGAGTTGGTCGGACCACAGGGTACCTGTCACCTGCCCTGATTACCGATGGCCCACCAGTGATCCAGAGTGGCCACAACCCCGTCCCCACTCCCACAGCGGTGTCTGAGGGTCCCATTCACCCCATATCCTCCAAAGACGGGGTATGTCCGTATCATTGCAGCCCTTTTCCCTGCATCTATCTTGATGCTCCTCTTTGTAGGTTACGGCTCAGCCTGTGCTGGGTGCCTCCGGCCACACGGCGCTCACCCGTCTGGGGCCACTGTCTGGACGGGTGCTTCTGGTGACATTAAGGGACTCTTCTCTGAGCCCTTCAGCTCTATGTCTGTATCTGTGACTGTATTTGTGACTCTATCTATATCTGTGTCTATATTTATATCTGTATATCTGTATTTATATCTGTACTTATATCTATATCTGTATCTGTATCTGTAGTTATATCTGTACTTATATCTATATCTCTATCTGTATCCGTAGTTATATCTATATCTGTACCTGTATCTGTATCTAATCTATATATATTGATGCTCCTGTCCCTGCATAATGCTATCTTCTCCAGGAAAAGAAGAAAACAAAATTCCAGCTTCTCTAAAGTTGCTTGGAAGACAGGGATCTGCGTGCCCTCATCATCCTGGGGAACGTGGTAAGCTTCTCTGGGCCTCAGTTTCCCCACCTGTTGAATGAAGGGATTTGATGAAAAGGTAGTGGGAGTCGTTTTAACTCCAACAGCCCGCTGACCGTCATTTTGGGAACCCTCTTGGAGCCATTTGCGAGCATCTAGAGGAGACCTCCCGGCCCCCGTGGTCCCGTGAACGTTCACCTTCTGGCAGCAGAGAGTGGAGACGGTTCTTCCCTCCCTGTCTCTTCCTTCCAACAAATAGTCCCAGTTTTCCGGAGTGTGGCCTGGTCTGGGTCTTTCCCCAGAGCTGTGTGCCGGGGCCCCTGTGGCTTCCATGGGAGGCTGTCACTGTGCCAAGTGCACTGTAAGAAGGCAAGAGTCGTGGGAGATGTCGACCCTGATGAACATCAGCAGAGGCTGGAGGGTGGCTGGGAAAGGCGCCCGGTCACTGGGGCAGTGTGGCTGGGGATGGGGGGTCCGGGGCAGGCTTCCCCTCAACATTCTCGAGATTTCCTTTGCTTGAGGCAGTGAATTCCCAGCCCAGACTGGGAAGGAAGACAGACTTCTCTGTCTGCCTTCTCCCTGACCTCGGTGCACACAGGTCAGCCAATCTGGCTGGCAGTCCCCTCTGATACCAGCCCACATGCACTGACCCAAACCCCATCAAAAGGCAAAGGCAGGGGCAGAAAATGGATGTACTAATAAGGTTTTCGAGATGTCAAACTCCACAGTCTCGTAGGAATGCCAGCCTGAATATTTTAAAAGAAACCCCAGCTAATTGCATGTTAATTCATTTAAGTCTCACAGCAAGCCCAGGCCTTGTTCCATCAGCAGGGACGTGGAGACACAGAGTTCCAGAGTTTGCCCAGGGCACCGACTTGGGAGGGTGGAGCCGGGATCACAGACTGGGGCAGCCTGGCTTCAGAGGCATCGCTATCAATCCTGAGGCTACACAAATGGAGGGAAACCTTCCCAGGCAGTTCGGAATCAGAGGCCTGGCCGCCTGGCTGACCCTGGTGCTGGAAAGGGGGGCTGGGTGACACCCCAGGAGGGGTTCCCTGACCTAACCCTGCCCAAACTTTTCTGCAGGGCCCAGGAACCTGTGCCGCAGGCTCCCAGAGCTCAGCAGTGTCAACGGCAGTGTCTGTACTGGTGACATAAAACATCTTTCCACAGGGGCAGAGAGTTGTCTGGGAAGAAGCAGGAGGCCATGACCCCTTGCTACTGCCCCACACTTTCCTCTCCTATGCATTCACCACACTGGTCCTCTTATGTGTCCAGCAAGCGAGGACGTCCTGGAGGACAGAGCCTGGGACCACGTTCGTGCCTCCTCGGAGAGTAGTTTCGGCACTTGGCAGGCGCTCTGTAAATGCTTAGGCATAAGTGAACGGCATGGCCCATTTTTCACAGTGAAGTCTTTCCAGGGCTTACTTGCCGGCAGCCCTTTCATCTGCTTACTCTAGCTGGTCAGTTCCCTACCAGCTTCCTCAGATCGTCCCCTGGGAGAAGAGGGGGTACAGAGATGAGCTGAGCCCTGCCGCTGGCCTGTGGGAGCAGGAGAGAAGGCGCATCAGCAGGTACGGCACAATGTGTAAGGATCATGAAGAAGGCGTCTGGGAGTCCCTGACTCTGCCCGGGAAGTAGTCAGCTTCCCAGAGCAAGGGGCGTTCGGTTAGGGTTTTGAAGGATGTGAAGGAGTCCAACAGGTGGAGAAATGCAGGCAAAATTCTCTAGACACAGACAGAGGCGCAGAGTGGCAAAAAGGCCTGACGTCTTCGAGAAAGGTTAGGTGAGGTATAGCTTGTCCGCTCTGACACGAAGTCGTTACGTGCCCCAGAAACAAGGGAGTGGTCTGGCGCATTCGTTTCCTCCACGCTGGGTCCTCCTCTTCCACCAACCCAGGAGCTCCTCGGTTTGGGCTGGAAAGGCCTGAGTGAGAATGCTACTCCTTCCTGTCTCTCCCGCACCAGCGATGGAGGCAGCAGCGGGCAGGCAGGCACAGCAGCTGGCCCCTGAACTTGAGTTTGCTGTTGGAAGAAAAGCAGCTGACCATTTGCAGGGAAGCTGTGACTCCAGCAGCCCACTCATCAGACACTCGGGGAAAACTGTGGGGGCACGTGGAATGTCCTAGGGTCAAACAGAGGCCAGCAGGGCGTGTGGGACATGGCATCTCACAGCAGAGATCTGGGCCAGGCAGGCCGGGTGTAACCTTTTACTAGTGGGCTTCCTCTGCCACACTGCTCCCACACCACACTCTGGTTCAACCCCACGGGGCTGCTGCACCCCGGCTGGCCTGCCTGCCTGTCTGCCTGCTCCTTGAGCTACAGATGGAAAACAGTGTTTCCCACCATGCACCACTTGTGACCTAGGCCCTGGACAAGGCTTTAGAACGGGGGTGGGTGAGGGAGGGGCTGTGCAGAAAGGCCTGGGCCAATTGTCACCGGGCCCTGTTTCCGGTCCCGAGGTCACTGTTGTCCGTGTGACTTTGGGGAAGTCACTTAACCAATTTTGTTTGCCGTTCTCTGTCTTTAGAATGAATCTTCCTCACCATGCCCTCCCTGCCCTGCAGGCTGGTGGGGAAGGCTGTGCCTGAGGACGAGCAGGAAGGGGCCTGGCAAACGCTAGGAGGCTCATTACTACTCTTTGTTTTCCTGGGCCTCCTCTCCGGCTGGGCTGCGGCAGCAGCGCGATGACTCACCTCCCCAGCAGCTAACCTGGCCGCCGGAGCGTCTGGGCCCCAAGTGCTGTTTGCGGTCTGACAGCAAAGAGCCGAGAAGAGTCTGTGACTCGGTTTCTTCGGTGAGATGCCTGCTTTCTGCCACCTCCCATGCTTGCTTCCTGCATGGCTCACCTCCACCCTAGAAAACTGTTTTCTGGCCACAGCGTGCCCTGAACACTCTGCACCCCGCCTTTTTGCCCAATGACATCTCTCGGCGCATGGCCTCATCTCTGTGGACTCACTCTTTCAGGCGGCTGCACGGTGTTTTCACGTTGGGACACACCGTCCATTCCACCAGCCCTCTGGCCATGGACACGCAGCTGCCCGTGTGGCTTCTCCCTGTTCGAACACATAAAACTGGGCTGCTCACACCACAGCCATGAAATACGTGTCCAGTTGTGCACGGTCCCTTCTCCTCACAGGCTTCCCCCTGGTGCTCCCCGTCCCCCATCTCCCCACCCTTCCGTCCACAGCTGTTTTGGGGGTCCCCACAATGGGCCTGCCACTCTGTTAGGCTCTGGGTGCTCTGCTGGATTTTCCCTTCATGTTGTTGGAATCCCCATTTTTTTCATGCTCCAGAACGGCTACTTGTCATGGGTTTAAGGTCAACCTGTTACCCTTATAAATCTAGCTGCTTCTCTAAACTCTTTAAACATTGACAGCTGGTCAGAGCCTGAGACTTCACAAAACGAACTGCCTTTAACATTTACGCACTTAGCCAGATGTTCCTGTTTCAGTGTGTCTGATTTCACTTCTCCTCACTGCTTCAAACACCTTAACAGCACCCAAGTTTTTACTGTACCCATAACCTAAGCCCATTTGTAAAAATCGTAACTATCATACTGGTCCATATGTTACCCCTATAAAACTTATCTTTGTACTTTCCCAGGATTATAAGAGCAGATCCAAAGGAGAAAGATGAACTCCTCCCTGGGGCATGAATGAAATCTCAGCCGCTGGGTCGGCGACTGATGGGTTCTTGGTTGGAACCCGGAATCCTTCAGGGCAACTCGAAGGGCAGCAGGTGTCTGCTGGCGGGATCCCCCGTCTCGGGCCGGGCTCCCCTGCTTTGTCAACAGGCCTTGCAAGCCAGTCCTGGCGTCTTTCCCTCTGCGCACCTTAAACCCTGAGCACATGGTGCTCTGCCTCAGTTTACAATGAACTTCATTAAGCATCATTAGCCTTTCCTGTTAATTAGCAGGGCCACGTGACCGTCTGTCTACCAGCCCTTCTCCCAGCACGTCTGGCTAATCCGTGAACTCACACAGCCAATGACTAAACTCTCTGTCTGCCTGGTGATTTGTGAGCTCCCAGGTCCTGACCCGCCCCTCCTGGTTTCCCTGCAGTTTCTACGCTTCTGGAAAATCTCTGACTTGCTCACAGGAAGCTTATCTGCTCTTCTCGCCTTATGCAGCTGTAGCATTTTATAAACAGATACACAGAGCTCCAAGTGAAAAACCGAACCCCCGGTAGGCCAAACTTACCTACTCACTAAAGTATCCTATTTTTACCCTTTGAATTATAGCCAGCGTTGTGATTACACATTTATATGTGTGCTTTAATACATAAAACGTTAACCTTGCCTCGTTATCATGGTTTTCATAGACTCAGGCTGAACTTGATCAATAATGGTAGGTCTAGTTATTCTCTGCAACAGGCCCGTTGCCATGACCTGACCAGAGGGACGCCCCTTCCCTTTCCGCCGACTCCTCCGTCTTTTCAGCACTGGCCCAGCGTTCTTCGCAGCACTTGGTTTGCCGGCAACAGTGACACACGTCAGGCTGTCCTGACTCTCCCGGTTCCCGAGCAGGGCCTCAGCTTCTTTGCAGGAGCCCTGGCTCCTGCTAACAAAACACGCTGCCGGGATGGACATTTGGAAAGCGGACCGAAAACACGGAACTAGGAAAGGTGTGCCTGCTCAGGCCGTGATTATGTTCACCTCGAGGCCGCCCACTCTCGCTCTCCTCTTCCTCTCATGCAATTTTAGTTTTGAAGATTTTATTTATTTATTTTTAGACAGAGGGGAAGGGAGGGAGAGGGACACCAAATTGCGGTTGCCTCTCGCTCACCCCCCTATCAGGGACCTGGCCTGCATCACAGGCACTTGCCCTGACTGGGAATCGAACTGGTGGCCCTTTGGTTTGCAGACTGGCGCTCAATTCACTGAGCCACACTCTTACAGAAAACAAGTCAGCCGCTTCCGGGTGTACAGAGTGGAAGTTTATTTTACGGGGGGGGGGGGGGGGTCAGAGGAGTCAGTTTCCAAATTCTGGGCCTTGAACAAAGGGAAAGCAGTTATTTTATAGATTGGGGCGGGGGAGGGGAGGAGGCCCATCCTTCAGACCAAAGCAGGGATAGCTGGGGGAGGCCTGTCCTTCAGACTCTTACTTCTGACGCAAAAGCAGGAGGCAGCTTACAGAAGCAGAAGGAGCAGAGCGTTATCTATGGCACGTAGACGATAAATAGTCCAGAGACGCCAAAAGAGGCTTTTGGCCTCTTTGGGCCAAAACAAGCCACTGGACTGCAAAAACAAATCACTCTCTAGTCACTGTGTTGTCTCTTAAAATGGCTATCAATTTCCCCCAACACCACCAGCCGGGGCTCTTTTATACGATTTTAAACGGACTCTACAAGGTGCCTACTCAGATCTTTAACACTTCACTCAGACTGATTATTCCCCCCTCTAACTTTATCATTCCGTGTATCTCAAGGATTGTTATTTTGAAGTCACCTGTATGTATCCTTTAACAAGAAAGTATCTTATAAATAAAAATATGTGTACAATTATTCTGTTTTCATGTAAGTGCATATATTTGTCATAGAGCTTTTAGACATAAGCATAAAATTACTGACCCAAATACAATGATGTAAAGTAACTGCTGACTTGCCACGAAATGCCACTTCCTGCTGATACACTCATTGGCACAACTGCATTCATAGGCGGGCCCTGGGAGGCTGCCTGCCGCCAGCGGGCCCCCTGGGAGGCCGGGCTCCTCCAGGGACCGCCAAGGAAGCAGGATGCCATTAATGACATAATTTTCAGCAATTTACATTTAATTCCACTAACACCTCCTCATTACTTGATGGCATTTTGAGATACTCCTGGCAAATGAAAAGAATAAAGATGTTCACTGACTGACATGCGTAAATCGCCCAGTGAAGTGATGGATGAACCAAGGGTGAACTCACCTCTCCGTCTGTAAACCTGGTCCCTTAGAAAGGGGCTCGGCCACTTCTGCACACCTGTGGCCAGGACACTTGTCAGCAGGGCAGGTGCTAAGTGACTCTTCTTTGGATGGAGGAGGAAGAAAATGATGGAGAAAAATCACAGCTGCCCCAATAACCCGGGACCATCACTCCAAGTCCAAGTCCACGGTTGTTTTTTGGTTTTCATTTTTTTTTTAAGATTTGACTCTGATCTATTCTGAGGTAATGGGGTTTTGAAACACTTTTTAAATTGTTTCATTTCCAAAATTCATTGTAGTTCCATCCAGGAGCAATCCATCTGCTAATCAATAAATAACATTAAACGCCACTGCAGGAAAGGTGTTCAGCACAAAACCAATATTGGCAGCAACCCAGAATGACTCGTTTCCTGACAGAAATCGACCCACAGCGAAACAGTGATTGTTGTCAGTATTTATAGTTCCAGGAGGAAGAGCTCGTCGGTGCAGCATTCTCAGCTGCCCCTTTCCAAATGAGAGGCAGTGTCGGGCTCCACCGAGCATCCATCTCCTGATGAGGGTGCGGTGGGCGTGTCACAATGACCCGACACTGCCTTGGACCTGGCTCTTTGGGGGTGCGGTGGCTCATCTGGGTACCTCCCGGATGGCAAGGCGGTGACATGGGAAGGACACTGGGCATGGAGAGGCCGGTTCCACGCCTGGGCCTTCCCCACTTCCCGAGTGACCTCAGAGAGCACGTAACTGCTCTGAACATGCCTTTCCTCGTGTGCCAAAGAGGATGACCCAGAGGTCATCCTCTGGGCCGGTTTCAGCCATCATGGTCAGGGTGAAATGAGGGGCGGCAGCGGAGGTATCTCTGAATGTGTATTTAACGGACAAATTTGGGGTCTGGTCCTGACTGCTTACATCCCAAGAACAGGATTAAGCAACAAGGTGGAAAGGCTCCTGAGAAATCGGATGCCATCAACCTGTGCCCACTGTCCTCGGAGTTCTATTCTGACAACCAGGTGGCAGTGGGCATGAGCACGTGCCCTCAGCAATCCTAACGGGCGGTGGTAGACAAGGAGAGCAGAGACCCGTGGGAGGTTTGTCCCGTGCTCCCTGAGCTCACAGAGAGAGGGCTGTGCAGACACGTAAGTGTGAGCAGGTGGGGAACGGGAGTGAGCAGGGCTGTGGAACTCGGGCACGAGCTGTGGGGCTGTGCCACAGAGAATTTCTTTAAACTGAGCAGCAACAGAGGGCAGGTTATTCCAGGAACAGACATGACAGGCAGACATGAGCACTGCAGGAGAACCATAAAAATAAATCGGTCTCCCAACCTTCTTATCACTTGAGCTCCCTTTACATTTTTTTTTGCTTTGTCCCTGCTCCCTCTGTGTGTACCGTTTTAAGCTGACTAACTTAAAAGAGCTGTGCATAGTTGTATTTAGAAAAAAACCTTCACGTTACTACCATAAATGGAAAAAAAACCCTTTTATTTGTTATGAACAGAAAATAAACTTAACAATACAAGCAACATGAGCTCATTAATTTCTTGAATAAATAGCTGTCTGGTTCCGTGCTAGTTTCTGGGGTTACAGGGGTAACAGAGAGGGACAAAGGCAAGCAACTGAGAAAAACTGATGTCGGATCGTAGTAGATACTGTGAAGAAAGCAGACAGTGACCTAGAAGGGTTACTTTAGAGGGGGGGTGGTCTGGGAGGGCCCCCTGGAGATGCCATCTGAGCAGAGACCTGAAAAGTGGCAGAGCTAACCGCCTTAATATTGAAAACCGAAAACAAGGCCATGACTTGTCAACCAGGCACTGCTGCGGGCAGGAGGCTGCGAGACCTCACCCTCCACGGAGACTTGCCGAAAGGCAATCCAGAGGGTAGGGGAAAGGCACGTTCTCAAGGTGGTTCCAGGTTTGTTCTGTCTGAACGGACTCCTTCAAGGAGAAAGCATCCCACTTAGGGAAGCACTGCAACCTGAGAGGAGGCCGAGACCACAGACAGACACAGTAGTAAACCGAGACAAAACACAGTGAAATCGCTGTCCCGGGTTAGTTAGTAACGGGCAGACGCGGACACCAACTCTGAACTCTCCTTCCAACTCCAGCCCCGTCGCTATCCACCAGACAGGTCCAAGCACTAGCTGTCAGGGAGCAGAACTGGGGAGACTCCCAATCCTTAAATCCGCATTCCAGGACTTCCGACAGCTCCTCCCCAGGCATGGCTCAATCCGTGGAGCTGGGAATCCTCGGAGCGGGATACCACGCGTGGTCTCCGGTGGGAGCATGCGCAGTAACACGAGCCAGCCAGGCCCAGCTCGGCGCTGGGGGAGGGCCATCCGAGGCTGACGTCCGCTACGCCGGCGTCAGCACCCCGTGAAGAGGAGGGCGAAGACTCCATCCGCCATGTTGGATGCCGCAGATTCGCCATAAGCTAGCCGGCTCTTTTCTTAAAAAAATAAAATTAAAGAGCGAAGCATCAGCAGGGCGCCCCGCCTTCTCGGTGGGCACGGGAGGGGGCCCGGAAGAGGCCGAAGCTTTTTTTTCCTCCGCGGTGGGGGCGTTGCCATGGAGACGCGGACCGCAGGTGAGCCGGGCTGGGGGTTGGGGTGGAGAGGAGGTGGGGGTGGGGCACGGCGCAGCTCGTGAAGCGGCTTGGAGTTTGGAATCGGGAAGAAGCGCGCAGGCCGCCGGGTGGCGGAGGGATCCACGGTCCGGGGCGGAGAACGGACGTAGCGGCGTTCTTTGACAGCACGTTCAGTCGCTGGCTGTATCCCGCCGCCTTGGTTTTTATTAAAAAAAAAAAAAAAGTAACAAGGGTGCTGGTGGAAAAGGGGGGACGGCGCACGCGTGTACTCTGGCCATTTCCAGAGCAACGGGTTGGGCTGGGGCTTGCGGCAGCGACCTGTAGCTGGCGAACACTGGGAGGGAGGTTCGAATCCCAGCGCTGCCAACTGGGAGGCCGGGTTGCCGTACCTCCTTTTCTGGTTTCCGTTCCCTCCTCTGTGAAATGGGTAGGTCCTTTAGACCACGTCCTCGGTCCCAATGCTTTGAAGGGACAGCTGCTGTCCCTTCAGAAATTGAGCTACTGAAGGAAAGGTTCTTTGTGTCCTAAAGAGGATGTAATAAACAGGAGGGGTTAGCGTTGCAACCGCGTAGTCGTGCGACACGCCGTGATGAATCTTAATTTACCCTCTGCGGCTGCCTAGCTCTGCGGGGGCCTTGATCCTCCTCTCCCGCCCCCACCCCCCCACTCTTTAAAGTTAAGCACAATTGCCACCTCCTCCAGGCAGCCGTTTCTGGTTTCTGGCCTCCCAGCAGAGGCAGGCTCTCAGGCTGGCTGGATGCAGTGGTGTGATGGGCCTTTCCCGTCACACCAGGTTCAAGTCCCTTAACCCCGACCTTGGAAGCACACCCCAGCACTGACCTCAGGTTTTACTGCTCAGTTCTCCCAAGAACTCTAATTTGGGTGGCATTTATGGATGCGGAACAAAAGTTTAGACTAGAGTCCCATTTTGTCCAGTTCTGAAATGGCAGAGCTGGGGCTTTCAAGATCCACTTCCTCCCATTGGGATGAAGCCCATACTCCTGTCCCCCGTAAGGGGTCAGTGGGAATGTAACACACGAAAGCTTGGATGCAGACGCGCTCACTCAACACCCTCTGTCCCTGTGGGTCTGCTTTCATCGAAGAGCCCAGTAACCCTTTGCACATGCAAACGGAACATCCCTCGGACTTACCCTCCACAACTGCCCCTCCAGTCGCTTCTGAGCCTGCTGGTTCATCCTGCGGCAGCTGTAGGGTCTCCGGGAGACAGCGGGACTTTATGTTTGCCGGCCATCGGGTGGCCTCCCCCATCTCCAGGAGCACCTTTCTCGGGCTGCGTTCAAGACAGCCACTGTGGTTGGTGCCCTGCACACCGGGCAGGGCTAAGGAGCCCTTCCAGCCTCGGTCCTGCCCTCATCCCGCCGATGTGTCTGGTTCAGGCCTGGGTGGCGTGGAGTGACAGTGGCCACACCCCTAGCCAAGAGCCGCAGGGCCCTAAACTAGTTGGCCACACTTTCCTAGGTCGACATAAGAACATCCAAACCTGGAGAGCATGTTTATAGTAATGTGTTTGAGCCAAAAAGTGGACATGCCTGGAAGCAAGACCTCAACAGGCTGAAAAAAATGCTTCCAAGAAATGACCGTTTTCAGCCTCTTTTATGCATTTGGAATTAAGGAGGGAATGCAAGGAACGTGACGTGAAAATGTGGGAAAGCCCGAGGGGGGGGTGGACTACTGGATGGCTAAGGAAACCATGAGTTCTTTCCAGGTCACACCGAGGGTCTGAAAGGAGCCTGTCCAAGGCAACAGGACTCGCTCAAGGCAAAGATAAGCCTTTTACTAAAGAAGTTAGAGCCCTAGGGCATAATTACCCTCCACGCCTGCCCAGTTAGGAATTAGTGGTGGCCTCACCCTGTGAGGTTGCTGTCCCTGGAACTGAAAAATCATGACTTCTCCTTGGTTTGGTGCCCGCACCACCCCCAAGTCAGTCAGCTAACTGCTGATTCACAACATGCATTGCCCTTTTCCAGACCGGACAGCTTTTAAAAAGAAACCCGGGCATTTGCAGTAGTTTCCTCTCCTTTCTGGTCATGACAAATGAGAAACGATCACATTTTTAAACACATTGCTGTCAACCTGTGGTCAACTCATTTCTGAAGTTTCCTGTTCCCCTGGGTTGTATAATCCAGGAGAGGCACGGCGGTCACCAGCGAGACAGGCTCCCAGATGGCCCAGGAGGCCCAGCCTGGAGGTGGTAAACTAGCCGAGACGTCACGGCTGGAAACTGGGCGGTTTACTGCCTGGTTCCCTTCTCAGCTGGCTTCTCCTTTTCCTTGTAAAATGGTTTCTGTTTCCTTTGTCGTTCATATACCTTTTCAGAGATAGCCATCAGAAGTAGTTGGGTTTCTGCCCAGGGCAAGGGCAGTCAGGAATTAGCGATATTAAAAAGAATGTCCTCAATCGTGTTTCCTTTCATAGAGAAGTCCACGCAGGCCTCCTCTGAACGTCTCCCCATCAAGATGGGCTGATTTAATTACGTGGAAGGAGTTTAGCCTCGAGTTACGTTTTCTCTCTGTTCTCAGCTGTTTATTCTTTTAAGATTCCACCATTTTTGGAATTTCTCAAGGGCCAGTGTCCATGTGAACAGTGGGGAGGACGGGAGGAAGGTGTGCCTGCGTCCGGAGACCTGCCGCTCCCCGGAGTCCTTGCCGAGGCGCGTCCCCGGATTCCAGGGATGCTGCCCCTGCTTCCTGCCTCCGCGGGGCCTCGGCCTGCCGCGAGTCCTCCCTGCCTGGACCCGACCTCTCTGCACTGGGACGCTCCCTGCAGTGTCACCCATCCGCTTCTTGAAACAAACATCTGTGGGTGGAAAGGGGGATGGACTTTAATTTCATAAAAGAAAAAAAAGCCACCCCAGCTGGGTCACTCAGTTGGTTACAGTGTCGTCCGGACAGGGGTTGGGCGTGGACAGGGAGCGTAAATGAGTGGGAAAGCAATTTGATGTTTTTCTCTCTCTCTAAAAAAAAAAAATCAGTAAAAAAAAGAAAACATTAATGTGAGAGACAGCAGATAGACATAGTGAACATATTAAATATTTATTACGGGTTTGAAGTGTTTTCTCCACCCTCTTTTTCAAGGGACATAATATATAGATGACTGAGTTCACTGGTAAAAAGGCTGGTTTGGCACATCAGCATCAAAACGGGATTGTGAGCGGGCGACAGGCTTTGTCGTCGTCGACCTTTCAAAGCAGGTACCAGGCAGAGCTGGAGGCAGTCGGGCTCCGGAGGCTGGCACCTCCCGCCCAGGCGGGTCTGGGCCAAGGCGGCTCGGGCAGAAGGAAGCAGTCCTCGGGAAACCACCTGCAGTTTTCGTCGGCCCACACCTGCGCTCTCCTGGTGGAGCCACGCGAGGAGTGCCCACGCGAGGGGCTCGACCAGGAGTCGAGTTTGGTGGCAGGAACAGGCTGGAAGGAATGGGAAGACATCAGTTGTGGGGACACGGTTGGGACGTGGGGACTGCCTCCTGGCTCGTGTGCAGGGCCAGGGTGGAAGGTGAGAAGAAGCCGGGAGGACGCTGTGCCCCAGAGCCCCGGTGGTTCCTGGGAAGCTGGCCTTGTTGGGGAGGACGAGGGTCCTGGTTTGGACATGTCATGCTTGGCTGGACGGTTCTGTTGACCTTCGGGGGTCTGAGCCTGAGCCGTGGGCTGGAAGGGCTACAGGTGTGACCAGGGCGTCCTTTGTTCCCTGTCTTTGTCTTAAATGCCAGCTCCTGACCCCAGCCAGCCTACTCCAGGGCTTGTCTGAGCGGTCCTGCTCTGTGGCCCTCCAGTGTCTCCCGAGGTGGCTCTCTCTGTCCCTCCCACTTCCTCTCGCCTTTTCTCCTGCTGCCTGTCTCAGTCGGGGGGTTCTGTCTGTGCCCCGACCGGCTCTGCTGGCCGGCTCTTCTCCCTGGTCCCGAATCGGGCTCCCTCTGTGCGTCTGCCAGGGAGGGGGGTGTGTGAAATGGGGGCTCTGTGGCTGAAGACTGGGTGTGTCGGGAATTGTGGGCACGTGTGTTGACTGCGGGTGTCTCAGAACTTCTGGTCTGCCCTCTCCCTGTCTTCACCGTTTGAGATTAAGTGGCAGGCATGGTGCCCGTTTGCCCACTCCTACGCACTTTCTAAAAACGAGGCCTTTCTCTTACATAAGCACGTTGCAGTCGGCCACGTGAGGAAGCAGCATTGGCGCGGTGCCCTCCTGCACTCATCTGCAGAGACCCCTAGTTTGCCACGCTGCCCCGGGGACGGTCCCGTGGCCGTATACAGAGCCAAGCGAAATCCCCGGTCCCGAACGGAGTTCGGGGGTCACGCCCGGCCCCGGGTCGTCTGGAGCATTTCCCCTCTGCGTTCCAGGAGATTCCTGATTTTGAAGAACACGAGGTAGTTGTGTTGTAGGATGTCCTTCCTTTGGGCTCGGTGTGACGTTCCCTCCTGACTCCGTTCAGATTCTGCGGTTTGGGAGGAAATCAGGGAGGTGGTGCCCAGTTCTCGGCCACCTGTCAGAGGCCACGCGGTTCTTTGTCCTGTTGGGGCCATGCTGTGTTCCAGGAGGCCAGGTTCCTTGACAGTCAAGTTCCAGTTGTTCTCCTCTGTACCGAGACGTCTCGCGGTCAGATACCCTGGCCCTGCGGACTTCCTTCCCTCGCTGGTGCAGCTTCCTCGGACGATGCTCGCTGGAATCGGTTCTTATCCCGTTGCTAGGTGATGGGTTTCTGATTCCATCCTTGCTTCCACACCTGCCGGTTGTCCTTCTGTGGGACCAAAAGTGTCCTCTTCTCGTTCCTCTGTCTTTTCACATGAATGCGAGCTCCTGACTTCTTCTTTCCATTAGGGGTTCGTAACCCTTTATCATTATTCCATCTAGCACGCGCGGCGCCCCTAGTGTGGCCATTGGAGGTGCCTGTGCCACACCCTGGCTTCCCGTGTGCAGCGGACAGTGCTTCCACGAGGAGGCCTGGCTTCTGTTTACGGAGGCAGGTGTTCACCAGCCGGGGTCTGGGCTCCAGGTGAGCGTGTCATCGCTGGGGAATCGCGGCTGCTCAGCCCACCTGGCAGACACAGCTGGGAGGTAGACGGGTGCACGGAAGGTCACACCTGCTCACGCATCTGTATCTGTTTCCATCGTAGAAACCGCTGAGTTCGTATGGATCTTTCCAATTCCGACCCTGCGGTCCAGGGTTTATTCTCCCCTCCCCTTTCCACAGTCGTCACCCCTTTTCCAACAGAGAGGGCACCGCCTGCCACTGTCCACAGTGTAGCCACTGTCCACAGTGTAGCTGCCGGCTTGCTCGGCCCTGGAACATGCGTGGGCTTGTTTCCTCGTGCTGCTGCGCGTCCCGTGGACAAGGAGCCGCTGGTCGGAGTTTAGCATGTGCTCATAGTAGTCCCCACCTGCCCACGGTCTCAGTTACCGACCCAGAGTCAGCCATGGTTCAAAAATATTGAAGGGAGAATTCCAGAAATAGCCCACTCGAGGGTTTTAAGTTGTGCACCAGTCTGAGTGGTGCGATGAAGGCTCTCGCCATCCTCGGGATGGGGACTGTCCCTTTGTCCACATCCCCACGCTGTGGACGCTCGCGGCCGCTCCCCACTCGGCTGCTGCGCCTTGGTCACTGGATCGGCTGTTAGGGCGTCCCGGGGCTTGCGCTCAGGTCACCCTTACTGTGGCGACCCTGGCAGTTCCGATGTGCCAGAGACAAGCTCAGGGGGCTTTTTTAAGTGAAAAGGTGCAAGCTCCCAACTTAAAGTGCGGCGTAGGGCACATCGCCCATAAAAAGTCATAACTGCGTGGGCTACCAGGTGGGTACTAGACTCATGGGGGGAACATTTCATAAATTATGCAAATGTCTAGCCCTGTGCTGTGCACCTGAAACTAATATAAAATAAAGCTGAATGTCGAGTGTAATTTGAAAATTAAAAAAATAAAAATAAAATTCCAAGGAAACATTATTGGTGTTGCAGTGAAAGCTTTCTTTTTGAAATTAAGAATAAAGTAAAAATGCTTTTTATTGTCACTTCTATTTCCCATTTCATTGAAGATGCTAGCCAATAAGAAAAAGCTATAAAAATGGAAATAAACAGATAAACCCCGGCCCGTGTGGCTCAGTCAGTTACAGCATCATCCTGTAAACTGGAAGCTCGTGGGCATGATTCCCGGGCAGGGCACGTGCCTGGCTTGCATGTTCAGTTCCTGGTCGGGACGCGTGTGAGATATTTCCCTCCCCCCTTCCCTCCCTTTTCCTCTCTCTGAAGTCAGTAAGCATGTCCTTGGGAGAGAACGAAAAGAAGAAACAAACAAACAGGCGACACTTTATCATACACAGAGAGCATGATTGCGTATGGAAAATATCTGTGACTAAAGCGTTAGAATTCCTAAATAAAAGCTCTCAACTCAGTGAGGAAGACAGCCAAGGTACGTACGTGGTCAGGACGCATCTGCCCTGAACTGGGAAGGAGGGAAGAGGAATCCAGGCTGGCTTCGCGGTGGCTCCGCACAGGGCGGAAGCCATGGCACAGTGCTTTGTAAGCGCTGAGTTGAGATGGAAAAGACGTTAAATTTGTGGGTGGAAGACGTGAGCTGAAAATGTGTCCCGACCAATGGCAGCCTGTTGCTCCAGAAAGCTTTGAGTCCCTACGAGGACTTCGGCAAGGGGTCCCCGGAAACAGATGACACCAAGACATGGACTGCCAGTGAGGGACAGTCACATGGCCTCAGGAATGGGTTTGGCCTTCCATCATCTCACATCGTCACACGATTTCAAGACAGACTGCATACCCGTGGCTTTTATTGTAGTGTATGGTTATAGTTTCTCCGTTCTGTTAATTATTGTTGTTAATCTCTCACTGTGCCTGATTTAGAAATTACACTTTATCATCGGTACGTGCGTGTAGAAAAAGCAGTGTATGTAGAGTTTGGTACTGTCTGTGGTCTCGGGCATCCACCGGGCTCTCGGGCTGTGTGCCAGTGGACGGGCGGGGGCCACCATGGGTCTCTTCTCACAGCCTGAGGCCTACGGCGGCCACGCCAGCTCCCCGCCCCTCCCGAGTCAGTGCCAGTGTGGGCGCTCCCGCCAGACAGGCCGCGTTCGCTTGTTTCTGGCTGCATTTCTTTTCAGGGTCCCCCTCACTCTTGTTTGCTTATTTATTTTTTAACTTCTCTAAGTATGTGACTCTGGAGGGGGTGTATTTCTTATATGTTAGAGAAAGGAGTGAATTTTGCTTCTCTTTTTGTGGGGACTCAGACAGAGGAAGTGGCAGACACGCCCGGGGGAAGGTTTCCCAGAAGGAGCGGAGGATGGGAGTGGGACCCCCGCCCCCAGTGCACTGGGCTCCCGTCCGGGCTCTGCCCACCGCCCCTTCTCGGGCACCTGTCTTCCAGCCCTTTGTCTGGGTCTGGTTTCTCTTCTTCCATTTGGATGCCACGTTTGCTCCCGTGTTATAGACGGGACTCCAGGACCACAGAGGTCAAGTGCTTCCCTTCTGCCGGGGCAGCTGGCAGCTGTCCCACCCACGCCAGCCTTTCTTCCCACACACTGTCTAACCTGGAAGCCAGAGTTAGAGGGATTTGGTTAACTTAGGCATTTCTCAGGGCTTTTCCCGAGGACACACTGGAAATGATCTCGTGCAGGAAGTGTTTCTCTGTTTGTAGGTAAACATGCTTATTGACCTTTAGCATTGATCTCTTTAAGCTCTTAACTGTATTTGGAATT
Organism: Artibeus jamaicensis; assembly: GCF_021234435.1. NCBI lineage: Eukaryota > Metazoa > Chordata > Mammalia > Chiroptera > Phyllostomidae > Artibeus > Artibeus jamaicensis. The sequence goes on from NW_026522059.1 coordinate 4,426,930, forward strand.
AAATGATATTGGTGGTTTTGACGAGGCAGATTGACGAGGCAGATTTAACAAACATACCATTAAATGCTCAATTACAGATTGTAGTGATTTCTACTATGGTGAATATTAGGGGGGAGTGGGTGGGCCAGAGAAAGTAAGGGGCCCTGGCTTATATTGAAGGGCATCTAAGACAAGTCTGTCCGAGAAAGTGAGGTTGGAGCTGAGACCTAAGTAATCAGGCTCCTGAACTAAAAAACAAAAACCAGTTTGACAGCCAGAGAGCAGGTGCCTGCCAGTTCCTCCACTTTGCAGAACGAGTTTCAAGCCTGCAGCTCAGAACCAGGTCCCCGAGGCCAGTTCTCCTTGCCCTTCCCACTAGGGGACATGCATGTCAGTGGGCCTTGCAGTTGACTTGGGAGATGCCTCTGTCTGCAGAGGTGGGGGCTGTGAGCTGAGCCGGGACTGTGGGCCCTGCCGGAGCCAGGGCGTGTCTGGCTGGGCTGAGGACTGCGTGCTGGCCACAGGGGAGAAGGCCAGGGGTTTGAGGCTCAAAAATGCTTACAGTGCTGGGTGGGAGCAGTGGCCTCACTGGGGTCGCAGCTGCACCTGCTGGGGCCAGGTCTGGGACAGGGGAGGGCTGCCCGCGCTTCCAGAGCCGCCTGGACACGGCGGGGGTGAGGGTCAGGTAGGGTCCTCAGCCTCCAGCCCCACCCCTGGCCTGAGATACTGGCTGGGAGACTGGACCTGCTACCTCTCTATGTCCCTCCCAGGGCAAGAGCCTGTGAAGCCAGACCACAGATAATAAATAGCACCACAGTCACTTAAAATTAGTCTCATCAGCAAAATGGGATTGTTTATGTTCCTGGAGGGCGAGTCTGTGCCTCACTCACAGCTAAACGTGCCTAGCATAGTGCGTGATTTATTCTCTGCACTCATTAAATGTTGAGATTAATAAACAAAGTAAGTTAAAACTTATTTTCCCCCAATCCTAACAGAGTGGCCCAGGTGTTTGGAAAATGAATACACCTAATACTTGTTTCATATGTCAGTCACCAGGAAGTATGGGCCAAATCTTTCTGGTAGGGTGCGGATGGGGGCCGGTGGGGTTGGGAGAATTCTTTTTTCCCCAGTGTCTCTTCTTGCTTAAATTTAAAGATCTCTTCTGGAATTTAAAAAGACCTTAGACATGTTTGAATATTAAAGAGCAGTTCTTTCTCCTAGAATTACATTTTTAAAAAAGATTTTATTTATTTTTATTTTTGGAGAGAGGGGAAGAAAGGAGAAAGAGGAGGAGAGAAACATCGAAGCCAGAGACAGCTGTTGATTGGTTGCCTCTCGCACGTGCCCTGACTGGGGACCAAACCTGCATCCCAGGCATGTGCCCTGACCAGGAATTGAACCAGTGACCTCTTGTTTTTCTGGATGACATCCAAACAACTGAGCTGCACTGGTCAGGGCTCTCCTAGAATTAATTGTCAAGTTCAGAACACTTTATAACTGAGACTGACCTCAGCCTTTTGTCATAAATAAAGTGGATATTTAAAATCTGAAGATGAATTTGCATGTCTCCGACATCTGCCTTCAGTTCCACCCAGGCTGGTACTTCGTCCCTTTGATTATGCCCCCGGGAGCCCAGAAGAAGCAGCCGGCTGCCCAGCCTGCAGCAGTGATGAATGAAGGTGCGTCTCTCTCTCCTCTGCACTAGCAGTGTGGACAGGGGCTCTGGTGGGAAGTTCCTGGCTTCCTAATTCTTCCCCTTCAGAAGTAAGAAAGATGCATCGGCCGCATAAAGGAACCAAAAGAGACCAAAGTAACAAAACTGGAAACTCTGGGCCTGGCGGCGGAGTGGCCGTGGGCATTGCTGTCCCCTCCAATCCACTGTAAAATGGGAGGGGACTTTGCACAGTCTTTTATATCCTTACCTGAGGATACGTTCATTGATTTTAGAGAGAAGGGAAGGGAGAGAAAAAGAAACATTGATGTGGCAGAGAAACATGGACCAGTTGCCTCTGGAATACGCCCTGACTGGGGATCAAACCCACGACTTTTTTTGGTGTGGGGGACGATGCTCTGACCAACTGAGCCAGCAGGCCAGGGCTGCACATTTGTTTTATCGTGGGAGTGACCCCAGAGACCTGACCACTCCAGAGGCGCAGCGTGAGTTCTGGGGCCAGCTTGGTAATTGCACAGGCCAGCTGTGGCCTCAGAGGGCTCCCCATCCACATCCTGAGAGCTCCCTGTACTTCTGCCTGGGGTCCTGCAGGCACATGGGGAGTGGGTGCTGTTCCTGCTCACACGGAGGGTTTGGGGGGCTTTCCCAGGGCAAGGCCCCACCCTTGGCGGTGGCGGGGTGGCAGGCGAGCCTGCTGCATTGCCAGGGCTCTCGCTTTGAGAGCACTTAACAGTGACTTAAAAAACATGCCAAGTTTTAACACGGAAGAAATGTGGATGCATAAAATTAAAATGCCACTGTTGGCCCAGCCTTAATTATAGCTGATACCCAGCATTTCTCATGTTGTTTTGTTAATCCAGTTTCAGCGAAGGAACACTCACGGGATTTCTCCTTTGCATTTAATAAAAATGTTAACTCTGCGAGCTATAGAAGTTGGCACATTCATCAGCGTTTTATGAGATGCACGATAATAATACCACAAATTAGGGTGAGCATGTGTGGGAACTGCTGCCCCTGAACCCCAGAGCTGGGGGGCACCATGGAGATTATCTGTGGGTGGGAATGGGAAGCAGGAGGGTGGGTGCCGAAGGGGCCCCTCCTGGCTGTGGGGGAAGCGATGCTGCAGAGCTTCCCTGGTGGGTGAGGCGGTCCTCACATCCTGATGTTGGCCCAGGTGGTCCGTCCACGTGCACACGTTAGCCCCCGGGTGAGACTCGAGCACCAGGTTCCACTGTAAAACACCAGAAGGCCTCTCCTCATCAGGACCCCTCAGCTCTCAGAGGGGAACAGGGCGGCCCAGGAGGCTCAGAGACGCAGTGTCTGCCATGCTGGAGGTGAGGCGCCAGGTCCACTGCTTCCGGAAGGACGGTGCCTGGGGTGTGGGGGTCACCGATGAGCTGGACACGTCACAGACACTGGGTGCCGCCGCCCTCCCGCAGCCCTGCGCAGACGAGCAAGCGCGAGCTCAAACGCCAAGTACACAAGCCGGATTGCAGGCTGCGGGGCGAAGGCGGGTCAGGTCCGGGCTCAGGGCTGCCCTTCTCTCTTGCCCCACTGTTGCCGTCATGAGTCAGACATTCACTTGGGAGTCAGAGCCTGCCCCTCCCCCACTGTGCCGTCATGAGTCAGACATTCACTTGGGAGTCAGAGCCTGCTCCTCCCCCAGTGTCTTCCTTCAGATTCACCATTTACATTTTTAAACATCGGTGCATACCTTGTATGCACAAAAGTGTGTGTAAAATACAGGCATGGCTCCATGCGTGTTCACAAACATGCAGGAGTTCCCCGTGTGCCCAGCCAGAACTCCGCCTCCCCGAAGCCCCCGCCTCCAGGCCCCACCCAGGGGTGACCCATTGCAGCACAAACAGGCTGGAGAACTCGTGGCCCTTCCCACCTCCTGTGACTGGAAACTCGCCCAGGCCCGAGTCAGGCTTCCTCACTCAGCGCCCTTTCTGTCGCACAGAAAGGGGCGTGGATGTGGAAAAGCACCCAAGGTGTGAAAATCACCTGGATGCACCCTGAGACTTGGCCAAGCGAGCAGTGTCTGAGTGTGAGGAGGACTGAGGCTCCGCCGTCGGAGGAGGTGGCTGTGACTCACCTGGGGTGGGCCCGGCCTGGGCTGCAGGGACAGGTCTAGTCTTAGTGGCATTTCACCTGGTGACCCTGCCGTAGGGTCATGAGTGGCTTGGATTTGCCCATCCCTTGGGCTCCCCTGCTGTGTGACTGTGGCCCCCTCCCCGGGCCCAGTTGGCTCATCTTAACATGGGCGAGCAGCCTCCTTACAGGACAGATGTGAAGCCTAAACGGGCGGCAGCTATCTGGTGTCTGGCAGAGGGAGGAACCAGTGGACCTTAGCTGGCTCTCCTCACACCCTGCTCAGCCCTGGTAACGCTCCTCGGTGCAGGCAGGGTGTAGTGCCCTGGCCGGCCACCAGGGGGAACCGCTAGCACGTGTATGTGCCGCCGGGGAATGACTGAAGGCCCTGTGCTTTCTTGTGTGGGTGACAGCCAGTGTCTTTGTTTTTCTGCGCAAATAGCTGTCTGCCCTGTGTATGGTGGTCCTCTGTCCCCTGGTTCCAGACCCGTTGCCGAGCTGTGCAGGGGGTGTGGTCCTTCAGTGCGTGGTCTGGGGGAGTGACAGCATCTACCTCCTGCACCCCAACCTTCCAGTTTGCTGCTGCCCCGAAATGAGTTGCTGCCGTGAGTTGTAGCAGACTCAGGGAGCAAAGTCCCCCTTCTGGTGTAGCTGCTCTTCTTAGTCGTGATTAGTTCTTTGAAATGTCCCTGGGATTGTGATGCCAGCCGTGGGTTGGGGACCACGGCTTGTCTTCCTGACGGTGACCCCTGCCCTGTTACAGGAAACAGCACAGTATCTCCTGGCACGGTACTGGGTGCTGGGGGGAAGCGGGTGGGGTGGGCAGAGGTGGTGGTCAGCTTGCAAGGTCAGCTCGGTCCAGCGTGGGCTTCTTACTGTGTGTGGCCGGGACTCCTTGGCTGCTCACTCACTCTCTGTGCCCCGGCTTCCTGCTCCGTGACGGGGTGGTGGTGCTGGTGGAGGTGGGGGTGGTGATGGTACAGTCCCCGCCCAGGCCTCTCCACGGGACAGCGGGGAGGACCCAGTGCAGGCACAGATGACGCTCTGTGTGAACACAGGGGGCAGCTTAATGTTGCCCTGCAGCCGAGCTGGGCGGGGAGGGTGGGCATTGCCTCCCCTGCCTGGCCTGCCCTGACCATGGCCCTCTGGTACCTGGGCGCCATGCTCACCTGACGCAGGGCTGGGTGCCGCACACCCACCTGGTAGCTTGTCTCTTGTTTCAGGAACACCTTTTTCCCACGGATTCTACATCTGTCCGTCTGTCTGTCTGTCTGTCTCTCTTCTTTCCTCCCTCCTCCCCTTCCTTCCTTCCTCTCTTTCTTTCTTTCTTCCCTCCATTCCTCTCTTTTCTTTTTAAAACCTGAACATCATGCACTTGTATCTATCAGCCTAACATACCATTATGAGAGAATGACAGGTGGAGCATAAGTCATAGTGTCCCCTTCCCGCCCTCCCCAGCCCAGTCACGTGGCTAATCAGCCTCAGAGAGAAATACCACAAACTCATCAGCCGTGAGGAAATCTCTCTAATTGCTGGTGTTTACAAATCTGGAGGCTCCAGATCCAGATTCAGCCTTTCCGCCCCGCCGACTGCACCTGGGAGGTCGCTGTTCTTCCCCAGGGCAGGCTTCCTGGGTGCCTGGCCCTGACCTCTCACAGATGGGCCTCCTGCCGGGGAGGCCGGGTGCCCCTTGCCATCCTGAGTTGCTTCTCCGAGGACCAGGAGCTGCTGAGGCCCTCCTTGGCTGCTGCGTGCTGTAGTGGCACCCGGCTTGCCAGCTGTACCTTGAATTTGTGTTCCCCATCCCTGCGTGAAAGGCTCTGTGAGACCAGGGCCTGCCTCGTTCCGCCCCCACGGGCCGGCCTGCGTGCACGCCCTGCCTGCAGGAGTCCCCTCCTCTTCATCGCTCTGCCTCCAGCCGTCTTGCCCGAGAAGCCTCCCCAGTGCCTCCGCCACAGGGGTTTCTGTGTTCTCCACGTGCTGCCCTGTGGCAGGCAGGTGGTTGTGCTCGTGTAGACACCTGTGCACCATGCACCAGCGTGCCCTGCTTTCCGGCCCCGTGTGTAAGCTGCTTGTGGGCTGACCGAGTAGCTCGGGAACCACCCAGGCCAGAATCTGCTCATTAGGCCACTTACAGCTCCCTCATCTGTGAAGTAGGTCACATCTCGGCTGACTCACGAGCAGGGCCAGGGCACAGCTGCGCAGGTGGCCCAGGGCACGAGGGTGCCACATCCATGGGGACCCATTTCAGATGGATCTGCACCTTCGTTAGGACGGTTTTCAGCAACTGGCAGTACAGTGCCTTGTTCCAACGAAATCACAATATTGTGACCACTTTCAGGGGGAGCGGGCATCTTAAGAAAGGGGTGCATTTTTCCGTGTCTCACGGCAGGAGGCCTCTCGGGCTGGCAGCGGCCCGGCTGGTGGGATCAAGTGTGACTAGGAGTGTGGCAGCGCCCAGCACGCAGAACACGTTTGCCTCCTTCCCGCTCTGGACATCGGGGCGTGACGTACTGCCACAGGGTTGCCCCCCACAGAAGTGGGGCTCCCAGCCAGAGCGAGTGCGGAGGGTGTTGAGGGCAGAAACGTGGCCCGAAGGGGAAAGAGCCGGAGTCAGGGGTCAGGTTTCCCAGGTTCACATCCAGCTTCCCGGCACTTGCCGTGCGGCACCTGACGTCATGACTCACATTTTCACTCCTGTGAAGGGCATCCTTCCTTTGACGTGGCAGGAAGCCAGGGCCCGGTAGTTTGTGTGGCGGCGCTTCCTTGTCTGGTGGTGTGTCCATCGGAGTGTGCGGTTTGTGTGCCAATGCCCCCTGGGAGGGCTGTCTTAGGTGGGGGGGAGGCAGCAGCCAAGTCCGTCCCACGGGGTTGCTGTGAAGAATAAAGGGGCCTCGCGTGGGCCGTGCTCGGCGAGTTACCCGCGGAGGGTTTCTGTCCTCGTCCCTGAACCCCGTTACAGCAAGCTCTCACCAAGCGAGGCGATGATGATGATGGCGATGATGTTACGTGTGGTCCATAAAAGAAACTGTTCGTAGTGGAGGGACAGCGTTTTGTCCCAACCCAAGCCTCTCTCCTGGGGATGAAGGAGGAAGGCATTTCACGTCGTGCCGAGCTTTGCCACGTGAGCCTGCGTTGGTTACGAGGAGCGTGATGGCCGTCGGGCTCTGTGCTGTTCAAACATTCCCATTCCTGTCGGGAAGCTGCCCGCTCTCGTGAATTTAATACCTTTGGGGCAAGAGTAAAACACGAAAACAGCAACGCAGCCCTGAAAGCATTTGCCACCCTGCTTCTCGTGATCTAGATAACGTGGTAGGAGCTGAGCTAGGGCGTCGAGTGCTCCTTAAGGTTGATCAGTCCTGGTGAGAAGTAGTTACAGAGCGGAGTGGAGAGGGTGGTGTATACTCATCAAGGGGAAGGGGGGGAAGTTTTTTTTTTAAGCTGTAGCTTTTAAGTGAAGTAATTGGGTCATCTGGTGACGTAGCACTTTATCTTCTCGTGGTTACTGATAGACGTTTGGCATAGTTGTGACTCTCAGTTCATCTGGTGCTTACTGCGTGCCCACTGTGTCCCCGGCAGCACCACGGTTGAGGGGGGTGGCCCTAGGCTGGGCGGGGCTCTGGCTACAGGTGCTGCACCTGGCGATGCGGACAGCGCCCCACAAAGGCGTGGGGTGCACAGCAGTCTCTCGGCTTGAGTCCCCCTCCATCCTGAGGTTCAGGGGGGTGGCGGCGTTCAGGAGCAGGCATGTGCCTCCGGTGCCCAAAGGAAGGCGGGGACCTGTCAGCGACCAGTGGCCCTGCCCGGAGTTGGAGGGGCCCCTGCCAACCTCCTGACACCTCCCCACCCATTCCGGTGCATGGTCGTCTTCTCGGAGGAGTGGGGTCAGAGGCCCTCATTGTTCCTGGGTCCCCAGGCATGGTGACGGTCAGCAGGGGACATGTCAGAGGGGACATGCCATGGACAGGGCCTAGCTGATGGCAAGTTGGCGTTGGGAAACCGGACTTGCTTGTTTTAAGGTTTCCCTTTTTAATGGTGCTGGGTGGCAGATTGAAAACTGGTGGCTAATCCGGGGGCACTCAGCGCTCGAACCCCAACTTGTGTGCTCTCCCTTGTGCCGAACACGTAGTCCCCTTCCGAGTCCTTTTGTTAGCATGAGTGCCTGGCGATTGGGCCTAAAAATGCATTCAAATGATAGCATCTTCATCATGATTAGCTGACAACATGATAATGATGTTTTAGGGTGTAAGATACATTTTTCATGTGAGCCTGCTATGATCATGAAAACAGCCCCTTTGCTATTATTTGGCGGATGAACAGTTCTTGGTACTTGGAGAAGGCAGCGTGAGATGACGCTTACTCCGCATGTGTTGGCTTTCTGCTGCCTCCTCGAGGCCCTGTGACATCACCGGGCCTGGGGGCAGTCACAGACCCCGTGCAAGAGGGAACACGGTGCCCTCTGCCCGGCTTTTGGCACAGGCTGCTCATAAATAAAGATTGCGTCGTCGGTAGCAAAACAGCCCTGCTCCTCGCTGGTGCTGGCCCTGGGAGGGCCATGTGGCACTGCGGGGGCCCTGGGCTGGGTCAGGTAAAGCTGGGCTCCACCTTGACCCTGCCCTTGGCCGGCTGCTGTGCAGCCGAGGGTGGGCAGCCTCTCTGAGTGTCAGTCCTCCACCTGCAGAATGGGGGTCATAAGCCCGGGCTGGCCAGGAGGTGGGGACCGCCTGAGCTGATGCGTGGAGGGTGGCTTTGAGCCCACCTCTGGTGTACTCCCGAATACCAGTGTCCTTTCCAGGATTGCCTGTCCTGTTCCTGGCTGCTTTTCACTCGAACAATCAAGCACCTCCTCCTAGAAGCCTTCCAAGCATGTCAGCCAAGGATTCCTGCCTTCCTGCACACACATACACGCACGCTGTTTGTTACTTGCAGCGTGGCAGTGGGCTCCCACAGTAGTTGAACGGTCACATGCCGGCCTGGGGGACGTGACCTTGAACACGATGCTGTCCTTGCCTGAGCAGCTCTGAGCTCCTCCTTGAGAGCTCTGGCCCAACCACTGTGCTTATCTGTTATCTTGCTTTTAGACGGTCTTTCCATGTTTATAACTTACACAGGCTCCTTGTGAAAACGCCTGGGTGATAAAGAGTCTGACTCGGGACTTGGGGCATCTTTTCCCAGCCTGGCCGGCTGCTCTTCCATCCACCCACTCGTGACCAACACCCCTCCATCAGTGACACAGGCACGTTTCCCCGGGGTAGTTGTGCGTCTCAGTCTTTCGCTCTTAGGAGCTCGTTAGGAGCCTTTCCCCACGTCATTGGAGATTCTTTGAAAATGCTATTTTGAGTGGCCGTACCGAGTTTCCTGGTGGGGACGTGTCACGCTTGCCCGAGCAGCACACGGAGGTGGTTTTGGAGCTCGCTGCCCGAAACAGCTCCGTGTTGAGTGTCTCCATGCAGAGTCCCTGTGTGCGATTGGGAGATCGTGCGGTGGGGTCTCAAGAAGTAGAGCCGCTGGTCGGAAGCTGTGAGCGAGCATCCTGGGGGCTCCTGGCCCCCGTGCCGGTGACAGCCAGGCCCCGGCCCTTCCTGCGTGCCCGCACGGCAGGAGCGAGCAGTCTCGGACACGGGGCTGGGGCTGCGAGCCAGCTCTCTGGAAGCCTTTGAGCTGCCTTCTGAGGACGGGTGACCTGAAGAGACTGCATTGCAGGCCCAGCGCTGCGGAGGCTCCGGGAGGGCTTGCGCGTCTCCCCCAGGCCCCTGGTGGTTCTGTGACTTCAGTTCAGAGGCTGGCCAGGCTCCTGGGCTGCATTGCACGGCTGAGCCCGGGGCTCACAGCCATCCTAGGTCATGTGTGCTGTTGCCACTTGCACCGGGGGAGCTCCAGGTCCGGCCCCCTCACCTTACAGGGCCGGACACACAGCAGACGCTCAGGAAACACATGCTGCTGGTCGATAGCCCGTGGATGGTGCCCCCTGGGGCTGCTGAGTCCTCCTGCTTGTACCACAGCCCCCGGCACTCTGCCAGCCTCCTGACAGTGCTTGCCACGCCTGGGGACTGAGACCCTCACAACAACTCTGTGGTCCCCAGGAGCTCTTTCCATGAGATGTCACAGACGTCCCTTTCTCCTGGAAGCAGACAGGAATCGAGATTCCTTACGGGCCTGTTGGGAAGTAGTTTAAGTAAGAACACTAAGATGCAGTTGTTCCGTGACGGGTTCGTCTCTCCCGTGAAGCAGTGGCCTCCTCTGTGGCCCCGTGCCTGCATCATCTCTGCATCTCGGTGCCTGCCCTGGGGCCCGCTCCACGGACGCTGTGCACCAGGTGCTGAGATGAACACGGGAGACACTGCTACTCGATTTGGGGATTATGTGCTTCTCAGCGGTGATTTTTGTCTCAGATGTTGTTGTGATAGTGGTAAGCACTTCAGCTTTCACTCGAGGAACTCAGCTCATGGTCTGTAGCCAAACAGGTCCTGTCGGGAGCAGGTAGCAGCAAGTCTGGTCTCTGCCTCCCGCTAGCTGTGACTCAGGCGGGCTGCTTATCCTCTCCCAGCCTCAGTTTCCCCACCCATGGAATGGGGTTACAGACCCCTTTCCCCTTGATAGTGGGCTCTCTGCAGGACCCTCAGAAGCACATGGAAGACAGCGTGGCCCCACACAAAGAGCGAGCTATTACTGTAGTCTCTTCTTAGTTGGGAAGCCTTTTGCGTTCCTTAGGAATAAAGCATATCTTGGAAAAAAATAAACTATCGATTGCCTGTATTCACAGGAGGCTTTCATTGATGAAGCAATGTTCTGCTTTGTTAAATTTCTATTTCACGTGCTGCTGGGGAGGAAAGCATTCTCTCGGGCCATTACTGCACCTGCCTGTTTGAGGAGAAGCCCTTTCTTTGAGTCTGGAGGGGGCTCATTCCTGTGACTGGTGCGTCCTGTCCACAGTGCGGCTGGGTTGTGTTGGCCTGCTGCTTTTCTTTCTAGTCTCTGCCCGGTGGGGGAGAAAAACGAGGTGGGGGAGAGCGGGGAGTGGAGAGCAAGAGGTGTTGGTTTGAAGGTGGGAGAACTGATAGTGGTAGGGAGCACAGACAGGGAGGGCTGGGCCGTCTGGAGGGAGAAGCAGAAGCCCCCGCCACAGTGCTGTTGGCGGGTGCCCGCAGGCCTTCTTGGCGCCCTCTGTCCGGTGGCCTCCCAGGGCGAGGGCTGCGGGAAGTCCTTCCAGGTGCAGGCTCAGAGGGCACACTGTCTGTCCGCAGAGAGTCTGAAAGCTCTACCAAGGATTCGGCGGCATCAGTCTGCCTCTTGTTTCCATGAGCCACCAGTTGTAAACAGCATCAGTGACTGAAACACTGCCTGCCCCAGTGGGCCTCTCCCCCGATCTCACACCCTGCACACACACAGCTGGCCACTGCTTGTGCGACCCCTTGCACTGACAGGAGCAAGGCCGGTGACCGGTGGAGGCCCTGGGCTGTGGTGTGGTGGGCGAGGCTCGGGGAGGTCTCTCCTGGCTGCTTCAGGGACACAGGAAGGAAGGCGAGCAGCCGGCAGTGAGGCTGGGGGTGCGGAGCGGAGGAGGGACAGGACGTTCGTTCCCAGTGACAGAGAGTGTGTGGCCTAGAGACTTGGTAGGACTGCAGATGGCCTTCCGCGGCCGGCGGCGGTGAGTGCCCAGGGGAAGCTGTGCTGGGAAGCAGTGCGGTTCCCCCTGTGCAGCTGTGTGGGCGGGGACACGTAAGTGGGGGGGCCGGGCTGGTGCAGGCTGCAGTTTTCCAAGTGCCGCAGCGTGGACTCTGCGGTTCCCGTGAGACTCTGCCCCCCAGAGGCGACTACTGCTCCTCCAAGGTCACCCCCCTACGGCATTCAGGGACCGGGGCTGGGCGTCCAGCCTGGGTGTCTGGCTTCAAGGCCAGTGTCCTATCCTTCCTTTCAGTGTAAATGTTACCCCCCAAAATGTAGCTTTTAATTGTTATCAGATCCTAAATTTAATATGTATTTTTTAATTAATTTTTTTATAGAGAAAAAGAGAGACACGAGTTTGTTGTTCCACTTATTGATATATTCATTGCTTTTTTCTTCTATGTGTTCTGACTGGGGATTGAACCCCAAACCTTGGTGTATCAGGGCAATGCTCTACCCACCTGAGCTAGCCAGCCGGGGTCCTAAATTTAATATTCTTCTATGTGCCTACAATTATTATATCAGACTCAAAGACCAGTTTTTTCCATCCCGTCTCCCTGCCCAGTACACGGATGGACATAATGGGCCATCAGGAAACGTCTGTGAGTGGTGACGGTGCTTTAAACAGGAAAGAAGTGGCTGAGACAAGGGGCAGGTTCCTGTTCTTCTTGTTCTTAGCTTCCGTGCCAGCCAGTGCAAAGGGGTCTCGGCTCTTGAGAGACGTTACTGTGACTTTCCTCTTGCCCCAGCTTAAGGACAGTGCGGCCCGGACACCTGACTGCCGTCGCTGCGCTGCTCCTCTGAAGGTTGGGCACAATTTTCGAGTCTCGGACTCGTTTCCCACTTCGCTGCGCTGTTACGGGAATGCAGGCCCGGGAGGAGGTTTGGGTCACGGGGAGGTCCGCGTGGGACTTGGTCCAGAGGACTGAGGTTCTGAAAAACTGAAGAAAGACTCTTCTGGCAACAGGGGCCGCCGGAAGGTGGGAGTGAGCTTCCTGGCTGGGCGGGAGTCCACGAGAGACAGGGTCAGCTGGAGGCCAGCGAAGGCCCAGACGGGCGACCTTCAGTGTTTTGCTTAGGCCGTTGGAAGTAATGGTCATTTCTGTGAAGATGCAACAACATAACAACACTTTTTTCTTACAGAAAACCCGGCCATCTTCATGTGCAAGTGCTGTAACCTCTTCTCCCCGAGTCAGTCGGAACTCCTCTCCCACGTGTCTGAGAAGCACTCGGAGGAAGGGGTCAATGTCGACGAGATCATCATTCCCCTCAGGCCTCTGAGCACACCCGAACCCGCCAACCCGGGCAGAACGGGAGATGGTAAGGGGGCAGGGCTGCTGGGCGGAGCCGCCCCTGCGGGCGTGCGTGTCTGTGGTGACGATGCTGATGTGCCCTCAAAGACACGGATCCGCGTTCCTGCCTGGGGTCCTTGGTTGTTGTCTGGTGGGCGTAGATGCATGGAGAACCCGAGCAGCCAGCCCAGAAGTCTGATGACAGTCTAGAACAGTGCAGGTCTGCTCAGGCGTGGTTGTGTTTGAGTTCCCTGTGCCTGTTGGCGGATGGAAGAAGGAGTGAGAGGCTGAGGGAGGGAGTGAGTGGAGGAAGCGGTGTTGTCCAACAGGCTGAAAGACGCGAACTTGGTGTCAGGTGAGTGGGGGTTTGACCCGGCTCTAGCACCTACCGGCTGCGTTACCTGAAGCAAATGGTGTTACTACGTCTCTAAGCCTCACGTTGCTTACCTAAATACAGACACGTGTTCCTGTTGCAAGGTGGGCCGTGAGGAAATCAGGCATTTTCGAACTGTTAAAGACAGCATTTCTGAACTGGTTACGTATGCTTGGACCATGGATTCTAATTGCAAAAAGCTTTGCTTGCATGGAGTCCTTCACGGTCACAGCGTACTCCAGGAGGTACATCTGGGGTGCAGTGTCCGGTCATCTCTCCTGAGTGGCATCAGAGGCCGGAGGGGGCGGAGGGGTCGGAGGAAGCGTTGTGCAGTGTAATTAGGTCCCCACAGATGCAGGACATATGCGGCACAGGAGGAGCAGCTGCAGACAGGAGTTAGCAGCAAGCCCCCACGAACCTCTGGTTATGTGGTGGCAGACAGTGGCTGGTCTCCTGTGCAGGAGCCCCATCTGGGTGGTGACTGTCCCCTTGCAGGGTTCAGTAGTCACACCAATAATCCAATTGCTCGTTCCTGGGAATTCTCAGGTGCATTTCTAATAAACGGGCGGCTCATTGATCACCTGTCTGACCCAGTGAACGAGGACAGACTCCAGACAGAAAGTGTGCTGGTTAACGCGTCTCTCTGGCTGTTCCCAGGGTGCTCGGAAGAGTACACCCGACGGAGCGTTAAGTTGTTGAGACGTGAGAAGTTGTTCCCGTTACACTGAGCCACGTAAGGTGAAAACGGAGAGAATCCACACCCGTGGCAGTCACGGCAGACGAGGACAGCAGTGTTTGCAACGTGACCCCATCCGTGCCGTCAGCGTGGTGTCCGGGCCTCCCTCAGCCCATCTGGGGCCTGTGAACAGATCCGTCTTCTCGCCACCGAGAAGGCAGGGGCGCCGTGGGCGGTTCCTCCTGCTCACGTCCTGCCTGACAGTTCACATGTGATTCTGTCTGCAGGGGAAGGGGAGGGGGCACGGAGGTCTGTGCCAGGCCCCGGGCATCTACCAAATAACCTGATTACCAAACAGGCGAACACCTGATAGACTTCTTCCAAAGATGATGTCCAGGTGGCTGACAGGTAGTTGGCGTAATCCCAGACCCTAGTGCAAAGCCTGACCCAGCGCACACCCCATCGCTGTGGGGCGGTCAAACCAGTCACCTTGGGTTGTTTGTTTCCCTACACGTGGCTCTGCTGCCCCTCTGCCTCCAGAGGAGACGTCCCATGCTGCCTGCCACCAGCCACTCAGAAGGGCTCGGTGGCCCCCCTCATCCCAGCCAGAGCTCCCCAGACTTCCTAGACCTGGGGGCCCTGCCGAGGAGCCTACACCTCTTACTGTCTCTGCAGCGCCTTTTCGGTGCAATTTCACAGGTGGGCCTGTTCCTTCTCCTTGTCCAGACCAGGGGCCCCACTAACAGATGAATGGGGTCTCGAGACCCCAGAACTCACCCTCCTCGCTGTTGCAGGCAGACCCACGGGTGTAAAGCTCCCCTCACTCCCCAGCGCACTCGGGTGCTGCTCCTGGGTCAGGCTCTATGCAGGGAAACCCGCCAGAGCCGTTTCACTATTCCTCTGTGCTTCCTTTGTTTGAATTGCAAAAGTAATAACACCTTGCTGGAGAAGATTAAAACAATGTAAAATGAGGAAGCACGTCTCTCCTCCCAAGTTCCTCACTGGATGGTCTATATACCCTTGGGAAGAATCATTGACCTCAGAGGTACGAGTATCAGTCTGGATTCTCAGTTCTCATCCATTAGTCTGTAGGTCTGTCCTCAGACCAGTAGTAAATTTTGAGATAGGAGAACTGTGTCCTCCAACTTTGATCTTTTCCCAGATTGTTTTCACTCTTCAGGGTCTCTTATATTTTATATGATTTTTTTGGAGCAGTGTGTCTGTTTCTTCAAATAAAGCACTTTGAATTTGATAAAGACCATGTGAATCTGTAAATCAGTTTGGGGACTATTGCTCTCTTTATACTAAGCCTTCCAATCCGTGAACATGGTGTGTCTTCTTATTCGTTTAGGTCTTTAACTTTATTTAGCAATGTTTTGCATTTTTCAGTGTTCCAGTCTTATACTTCCTTGGTTTTTTGTTTCTAAGTATTTTATATGTTTTTGATGCTGCCGATAAGGAAATAAATTTGTTATTTTTACTTTCAGATTGTTCACTGCTAGTTAATAAACACAACTGTTATTCGTGTATTGGACATGTATTCTGCTGCCTTGCCAAACTTGTTTGTTAGATCTAATAATTTTTTAGTAGATTCTTCAGGAATCTACCTTTGTAAGTGTAGTAGACTGCTCTGCCCCCACACGTAAGATCTTGTCATCTGCAGCTGGAGATAGTCTTACTTCCTCCTTCCCAACTGGATGCCTTTCACTTGATTTTCTTGCCTAACTGCCCTGGCTGGAAATCTGGGACCGTGTTGGATGCAAGTGGTAAGAGCAGACATCTTGTTCTGTTCCTGATCTCGGGGAGAGGCATCCAGCCTTTCACCGTTAGGGATCATGTTATCTGTGGTACCTATTTTAAATATACTTTATCAGGTTAAGGAAGTTCCCTTCTTAGTTTGTTGAGTGTTTTTATCATAAAGGGTGTTAGGCTTTGTCAGACATCTTTTCTGTCTGTGGAGATGCTCGTGTGGGATGTCTCCCTTTGTTCTGTTGACACGGTGTATCACGTGGATGGAATTTCGTACATACGTAGAGTCACCCTTGCATCCCGGGGTAAATCCTACTTGGTCATGTTGTGTAGTCCTTTTAATATGCTGCTGGGTTTGGTTTGCCAGCATTTTGATAGAAATATTCGTATTCAGAGACATTGGCCTATGGTCTTTGATGTCTTTGTCTGGTTTGGGGATCGGTTAGTAGTGGCCTCATAGAATGAGTTGGGCAGTGTTCCGTCCTCTGTTTTTGGAAGATTTCTGAGTGTTGGTGTTAATTCTTCTTATATGTTTGAAAAAGTTTACCAGTGAAGCCATTTAGTCAGGCTTTTAATTTTGGTGGGAAGGTTTTTGAGTTCCGATTTACTCTATTTGCTTGTCATAAGGATATTTCTGTTTTTCTATTTCTTCTTGAACTAGCTTCAGGAGTTTGTGTATTTCCAGGACATCTTCTATTTCATCAACTTTATCTGATCTGTTGACATACAATGGTTCACAGAATTGGAATTTTTTGATTTTCATAAAGTCAATAGTAATATCCCCTCCTTCATTCATTTTTAAAAAGATTTTATTATTATTATTTATTTATCTTTAGTGGAGAAGGGAAGGAGAGAGGGAGAGAAATATCAATGTATGTTTGCCTCTCGTGCATCCCCTGCCAGGAACTGACCTGCAACCCAGGTATGTGCCCTGACTGGGGATTGAACTGCGATCCTTTGGTTTGCAGGCCTGCACTCAATCCGCTGAGCTACACCAGCCAGGGCCCCTTCTTCATTCTTGATTATAGCAATTGAATCTTAACCTCTTCTTGCTGAGTTGACCTAAAACTTTGTTAATTTTGTAGATTATCTCTTTTGTTTTCTCTATATTCTATTTCCTTTTTTTCCACTCTGATCTTTATATTTTTGTCCTTCTGCTTGCTTTGTGTTTGGTTCACTTCTGTCTTTCTAGTTTATTAAGTTGGAAGGGTAGGCCGTTGATTTGAGATGTTTCTTCTTTATTTAACAGAGGCATCTGTGGCTATAAATTGTCCTCCAAGAACTGCTTTCACTGCATCCTGTAAGTTCTGGGATGTTGCGCTTCTGTTTTCTTCATCTCAGTCAATGTGTTGTGTAATTTTTCTTACAACTTCTGCTTTGACCATTTGTTACTGAGGAGAGGACATTTAGTCTTCATTCTTTTTTGGAGTTTTCAGATTTCTTTCTGTTATTTTAAATTTTAGTCCATATACTTTGTATGATCTGAGTCATTTTAAATTTATTGAGATTTGATTTATTGAGGTTTGATTTATTGAGGTTTGGTTTAATACCTTGGTTTATTGAGGTATGTGGTTTCTCCAGGAGAATTTCCGTGTCTCCTTCGGAAGGATGTGTAGTCCGTTGCTGCTGGGCGACATGTTCTCTCTGTCTGTGTTCGGTGTTGCTGGGCAATGCTGTCGTTCAGGCCTTCTAATCCACTCAGATGCCCAGATTTATGATGGAGGAATATGGGTCAAACAGCGAGCAGGCAGACCTGGGGATACTGTGGGTTTGGCTCTGACCGCCCCGTGAAGTGACTACCTCAATAAAGCGAGTCATGATCGTTTTGCTGGTGAAGAGTCTTACTTTCAAACTGTCAAAATGCAGCGTCCGTGAAGCACAGTACACAAAACACAGTGGGACTCAGTGTGCCCGCACTCATGGTTACTGTTAGTAAGCGGGGGGATAGGATTTGGGTCCGTCTAGCGTCAAAATGTCTTCGTGTTCCTTTGACCTCTGGGTGTAATCAAATTCTTACCATCGAGCTACTTTTATAAGTTTTTTCCTTGTTAACTTATGTATTTTTTAAATTTTACTTACTTATTTATTTTTAGAGAGAGGGGAAGGGAGGGAGAAAGAGAGAGAGAAACATCAATGAGCAAAAGATACATCAGTTGGTTGCCTCTCCCATGTTCCAGCTGGGGACCTGGCCTGCAACCCAGGCTTGTACCCTGACTAGGAATCGAACCGGTGACCTTTCAGTTCACAGGCTGGTGCTCTGTCCACTGAGCCACACCAACCAGGGCTAATTGACTTTTGACTTAAATTCTTAAATACATTTTCTCTTATTTACTTGTACATACAAAGAGTAGTTGCCTGTGCTGTCCAACTGAAAAAAAAGTATTTCTTAAGTCTTTAGTAACTCAAACTCTAAATACGAGAAAATTTTTTCAAAAATCTTATTATTCTAAGTTCTTCTGTTTTTCTTTGTGCAAGTCCATGAAATTTGAGGCTTGTAAAGGCTTAGTTTGTCTCTAATGATTTCCATTCAGGTTTAACCTTCACAATTCATTTTAGGTTGAGAGGTACTCGAAATGGTTTAATTAAACTTTTAGCTGAGTAATTGATTTATTATTTTGGTCTCCCTTTGTAACAGGAGGTTCCTAAGTCCTCTGGTTCATTTTATAGCCTTTAATCTTCTTGGTCGAGTGGGGACGTGGTCTGCAGAAGACCCTTCCATTTTCCTTCCCTCTTTCTAATCGAGTCTGGCTGTGGTCCAAGAACGAGTTGTTGAATGGACCGAGCTCATTCTCCCTCGTGTGTGTGTGTGTGTGTGTGTGTGTGAAAGAATGCACGTGCACATACTCATTCATCCTGAGGGAGGCTGGGCAGTTGGGCTTGCTCGAGGGGATTTCTCTGGGTCTCCTGGGAATCTGGTTTGGCTCCTCCAGCTCCTTCCTGCTCTCAGACTTTCCGTAGAAGGACTTCTCTTCTCCTTTTCATCTTGCCTTCCCCCGCTCCTGTTTCCCTATGACATTTCTTTAACTGGTAACCCGGCACCTGCAGTATGCTTGGGTGCGGTGCTGGGCGCAGTACTGGGTGCGGGGTCTGGGGCGGGCCCGGGCTCTCCTCCTGTCGGGTCTGCTTCCTGGCTGCTGGGGGGCATCCAGGCACCAGTGGACTCCAGTGCTTCTCTGAATGAAGTCTGGGCTGGAGGGGGGATGCTTAGTCTAGTCACTGGGTTAAAGGATGTGTCCCAGGGGCGGTGGGCATCCCAGTTTACATCTGCGCTGCCTCTTCTGGGCACTTAGCCCAAGTAAGGTCATCCTGCGTGCATGTGGGCACATGGTTCTTGCTGTTCCGGTGGCCACTGGAACCCGAGCCACTCCATCTACTGGGGCAGGCAGCGCAGGGCAGGGGAAGGAGTCTGAGACTCGGGTTTCCGTCCTGGCAGGGCTGAGGCTGGCCCGTAGGCCTTTGTGCGGATTACAGAAAGGAGCCCCACGTCTGGGCCGATGAGTCGGGAACAGCCTCGCTCTCCAGGTAGGCAAGCATGAAATGTGCTCAGGGCTGATGTACAAGCACCAGGGAGCTCAGCTTGGCTCAGGGGCTGTTAGCCCCCACCGCCCTCCGTGGGCATCATGCAGGGCCCAGCCTGCACTGCAGCCACAGAGACTGCTGGTGGTGCAGGCAGGTGGCTCTTGTCATCTGTTCCAGGAGCATAGGGCACTGGTCCTCTTTTAAAAGTGGCTCTGAGACAAATAATGCCTTAGTCCCCACCAGGTGCACGATGTGCTTACCAGCCCTCCCCTTCCTTTTGTACCCACCTGTTCAGGGCAGGGGTCGGCTGGTGCCGAGGCAGGTAGCAGGGCAGTACCATCGTCAATTGTCCGCAGCACTTACAGGTCAGAAGGTGCTATTTCCGCACTGTGATTTTACCCGAGCCGACGCAGAGGTGAAATTCACTGACTCTGACGCTAACAGAACTGGGTTCCAGTCACACCTCTGCCATTGATTAGTTCTGTCTCGGGACCAAGAACTCACCTTCTGAAGCCTCAGCACCCTCCTCGGCAGAAAGGGAGTCACACAAAAGCTTCCCCGGGGCTTTGAGGAGGACGCGTGCGGGGTTGCTTTGCGCAGGGCTGAGGTGTGTGTGCTTAATAAGTAATGATCGCTGATTGGTGTGGCCTGGTGTGTCCACATCATTGCTGGTGACACTCAGGCAGGCTGAGGGTGCCTTCAGCCTCCTGCTGCCTCGAGTCCTGGGCCCGGCTGCTGTCTGTCGCAGGGAGTGGTTTCTGTGTGGCCCACAGGCCTGGAAGGCGCACGCTCCCTCGTGTCCTTCTCATCAATAATTCATCATCTCCATGTTGCTTCCCGGGCTGGTTAGAAATAAACGTCACGGAGATGGACTGTCAGGGCCTGACAGTGTGAGTGTTCAGGATTTTTCTAAGTTCTCCAGTTGGTTTGACGAGATATTGAGCTACAAAGTGAGAGATTGGAAGGCTGGCTCTGTCCATGTGTCCGTGGGCTCAGGCGTAATGACACCGCTAAGTCTGGGCTTTCTTGGTGTGTGAGGTATGTTTAAACGAAGAGATCAGGGGCAACGAGCCCTAGTGAACATGAATGGGGGTGCACTGAGGAATCACATGACCTAGCACTGGACTGGCTGTGTGGGGACCAGTCCCTTAGAGAGAGACCATGTCAGAACACTGATGACTGTGTCCATCATAATACACAGGTGCCGTTTATCCAGCCTCTCCAAGTCCTGGGCTCAGCATCTGGGTGGATTTCTCCTGTTAACAGTGGCTCAGTGAGACAGAGTCAGCCTGTGTTTCTCTTTCACGTTGGAAACCGGGGCTCTGGGAGGATTTGAACCCTGGTCAACCTCCCCGTCGGCCAGTATTCTCAGCGCCGCACACACTGGCTTCCTTCACTGTCTAGAACCCACCTGAGGGCCACGTGACTAAGCAGAAGGGTCTGGGCCGGGAGAAAGGAAACCCGGACCCCAGCTCTGTGAGCACAGCAGCTGCTTCTGGAAAACCGGCCGAGTCCCTCAGCCCCTGGGACCCTCGTTTCTCTTCCTAGTGTGAAAGTTGCACTGACTACATCCATCTTTAAGGGTTTTATGAAAATAAAATGAGGTAATGGCCGGGAAAGTGCCTTGCAATCTTGACTGATGGGCAAATAAAGGGCTCATGTTATTAGATTTTTGATAATGTTGGGCTATTTTTTTCATAATGCTCATGTTGTCTTTGACTGAATAAAAATCTTGGGCTGATTCTTTCTGTCCCTTGCTAGCTTTTGCCCCTGGGTGGACAAGGACTGTCCTCTGACTGTGGGGATGCTGTCCCCACACTGTGCATTTGGGACAGGGTTGAGATGCGCTTTGCTCATCCCTTTCTTCCTACTGGAAACTTGGGCCATAGGGATGACTTCTTTTCCAAATGCTTCTTTTCCTAATGTTAAAAATGATTAAGGAAAGTAATTTAGGTGATATAAACAAAACTTTAATGCTTCACAAGTGAGAACTAGAAAGTGAACGGAAGGCGGGAAGCTTTTATAGGATAAAGAACAGGAATGAGAAGGAAGTGCAGCCCTGGCCGCTTGGCCCGGTCGCTCATTCGATTTGCGGTCAGGGCGCAGGTCTGGGTTGCGGGTTTGGTCCCCGATTGGGGTGCAAACAAGAGGTGATGGATCAGTGTTTCTCTCTCTCCCTCCCTCCATCCCTTCCCCCCTCTCTCTCTAAAGATAAATACAATCTTTTAAAAAAGAAAAAGAAGGAAGTGCAGAGGCCAGAGCTGGCTTGGCGTTGGGGGACGGCGCAGCCTCCCTGAGCTCTCAGGGTCCTGTGTCCAGGGCTCGCGCTGCCCTGCTGCTCCTGCCCTGCAGACTCCACTCCAGGACCATCCTGAGTCCCCCCCCTGACTTGGGAGCAACAGTGACCTGTGGGCGATGTGGCTGACACTGTGCTGTGCAGAGTCACAGCCATGGAGAGAGCAGGGAGAGATCTTGAAGGCACCCGAATCCTGCAGGTGGCCATTCCCCCAAGATGGTGCTTAAATCTGGGGCCCTTGCCCCCGATGTTCAGACTTGAAGAGGATGCTGAATCGCATGTGCCTAGGGGGACAGTTGACTAAGGTGGGGCGTCAGCCAGGAGGTGCCAGCTCCCTGCTCTGCCTCGCTCAGCGTCCCTCTCAAGCCACATCACCCAGGATCCCACCACTCACCCTCACACCAGAGCCCTGGGCTCCCAGAGCCCGCGCACCCCTCTTTGTTCCCACCTGCGTTCTGGAGACGGATGCCTGAAAAACAAATGCCAATGAAGAAGAAATGCAAGTGGTAAAATGATAGGAAACTTTCTCTAAAGCAGCTCTGGCCCTGACATTTAAATCATTAGGTCGCTAGGAAACTTGAAAATATTGTTATCTTTAGCCCTATAATTTGTGGCTTTAGATTATCATTATTTTTTTCTTTTTTTATCCAAAAAATTTGGCCATGGTAATTATGTCTTGAAATAATCTGCACAGCTGGGTAACGGGCCTCCGAGAAGCCCCGGAGGGAAGCCCTGGGTGGGCAGGGAACCGCGGGGTCCCTGGGGCCGGCGGCCACTTCACAGAGGCAGCAGGTGTGCAGGCCCTGCCAGACGGTCTCTTCAGTCACAGCGTCGCAGAACTGACTGTGCAGCTTTGCAGCTGCGCCTGCACAGCACACAGGGTGCGTTCTCGTGTTATCGCTTATTAATTATGTACTGTTTTCCGTGCAGACCACTGCGAGCCTACCCTTGCCCACCTCTTAGCGTCCAGATGCAAATATATTAGCATTAAAGGTACTGTTTGCAGGTGTCAGTTTCTGGAATGGTCGTCAACTCTTTTTAATAAAATGGGACCCCAGACCCGTTCCCAGGTGTGGAAGTTGGGTGCACACCTGTGCTGTCCCCTGTGTGACTCTGTGCACCCTCTGGTTTCCTTGGCAGAGCTGTCCGTCATGAAGAGGAAGAGGGGCAGGCCTAAGGGGTCCACGAAGAAGCCGAGCACCGAGGAGGAGCTGGCGGAAGGCACCGCAGGCCCGAGCACGGCCCGCCCACAGGCCCCGGAGGAAGACCACCGCAGCCCGGCCCCGGGCTGCCTGGAGTGTGCCAAGTGCTCCCGGAAGTTCTCCAACACGCGCCAGCTGAGGAAGCACATCTGCATCATTGTGCTGAACCTGGGCGAGGACGAGGGCGACGCAGGTAACCGCCACCGTGCTGGCTGGGCTGGTGGCTCGTGGAGCGCTCCAGCTGCGAGGGGCAGCATTCGCTGGTTCAGGTACTGCTTGGAAGTGGCGCGTATTCATGCCAGCCTCACTTCTCTGGGAAGGTGCTGCTTTTGTAGTGATCGTGGGCTCTGGCTGTGTGTCGTCTTTGAATTGAGCGTGTCATCTGGTGGCTGATGCCCGCCGAGCCCGAGTTGCAGGGGCGTCTCAGTCGGTGGCGCGGGGTTGCAGAGACGGTCAGCCTGTACCCTCACTGAGGTGAGACAGATACAGAGTTGATCCATGAATGTGGGCAGAGGGGTTATCTTCACACATGCAATCTGGCAGGTAAAATATTTCAAACTGTAGGGCCCACAGAGAAAATAATACAGTCTGGTTCAAGTCGGAGAAACCCTTTAAAAGGTAAAACTTTGTACTTTGAAAATAGTGATGGATTCACAGGAATTCACGGAGATCATAGAGCAAGGCCTTGCTCACGCTTCAGCCCGGTCCCCCCAGTGGTCACGTCTGACGTAACTGCAGCATCAACATCAGGATGTCACAGGAGGCGGCGTGCGGGTTTGTGCAGCCGCCACTGCTGTCAGGAGACAGGAGTGCCCCGTCTCCTCAGGTCTCCCCGGTGCTCCCACTCACAGTCACCCCCACCCCTGGCAAGTGCCCGTGATCTCCCAATGCTGTAGGTTTCCCGTTTCAAGAGTCTTAACTGAGTCCCACAGGATGGGACCCCTTAGGATTGGCGTAGAAACCTGCCTTTTCAGACCCAGTCTCATCATTTTAGACTTGAGGAGGCTAGGGGCCCGGAGCCACACTCACTTGAGGTGGGGTCAGGGCACCATCGCGTGCCCCCCCACCCTGACCCTGCGCCAGCCCCACACCACCCCCTGGCCCAGCACCCAGCTCGCCCCTGCTTCGTGGGTGTGGACCGCCCTCATGGGCGTGCGCCTCTCTCGGGCCCTGCTCTGCTTCCTGAGAAACCAGAGTGCCCTCCGTGTGGCCCCGAGGCTCCCTTTCCCCTCTGTGACAAACGTGGCGGTATCACCAGCGGTGGCAGTGGGCACAGGCCTTCTACCGAGACCCCCACCTCGTGGCTGTAGGGGACGGCCTCCTGATCCATCGATCTGAGCGACTAAGTGGACGTCCCCAGACACCACATGGGAAGGAGCAGCTCAGGCCACTGGCGGGGCCTCTCAGACATACAGACATGACCTTCCGCCCAGCAGTCCTGCGGCCGACGTCCGCCCCACCGCTCCGCACGTCTCAGTGTGCCAAGCACCATGTCACCCTTCGGGAAATTCTCACGTAATTGTTCTGATACGTGCTCTCTAACGAGCAGCTCGGTGACATTTCAAACAATGGACCTTGACTCTTTAGCTGGTTAAAACAATGAGAGGAAAACAAAACAGACTTCTGTGCACTGAACCACAGCAAGTTAAAGTAACACTTTTGATGTGCGTTCAGCATTTGTTTTATTCTGCATGTGAATAGTAAAAGAAACCAGGAAAACAGATTTTTTATGCCATTATGTGCAACAGCTGGTGTTTTTGAAAAACATTTTGCAGCCTCCAGAAATCACTGTGTCGGGTTTATAAAAGTGACTTCTGAACCTTTCCCAGCTTATTATTTCTGGGGTCATTTTACGCAGAGAGAGTTGTAAAAGGTGCTCTTACTCTTGTTCAATCCTTCCTAAAGAAGACAGGCATTTATGTTCAGATTGTACTTTGAGTGCCTTCTGCCGTATTTGTGTTGGCAGCACAGCCGACTTGAGGCCGGCTGCCCCGATCAGGGTTCTGAGTGAGGGGTGTTGGGACGTGCGCAGTCAGGAGGGCGGGTAGGGCCGGGTCCGGATGTCACACTTCTCTCCGTGCCAAACGGTAACTCTCACGTCCTTTCCCTGTTCTGCCCGTCGGCCCTCTCCTATGTCTGCACTGCTCAGGCGAATGGAACCCGGTGGTGATCTGGGCTGCGGTCTTAACCCCACCCTGTCTTTGGCACGCTTGCAGTGTGGGGTCTGCCCTGGACGTTAGTGCTCCCTTCCTGGGACCCCTCTCTCCCCACTCTGTCCACCTCGAAAGGGGAGGGGAGCCCTGATGGTTTCCCCTTGGCCCTGGGGGGGGGCATCTGTCATTTCTGCCCATGCAGTTCGTTGGTCAGAGCTGATTGCGTGGCTCCACCCGACTTCACGGGGCCAGGAAGTGCAGCCCTGCCACGCGCCCAGGGTGGGGAGAGCTGGCAGTGTTTGCTGACTGTCCCTAGACGCTGCTGCGTGGCTCCTCTTCATGTCCATGGAGTCCTCCACAGGCTGTGTCCTGGGGACGTAAGACGTCCTTCTTGTCAGAGTCTCCTGAGCCCGAGTCTGTGCTGCGGGTTGGTGTCGGGTGGTGCACCGTGTGGCGTGTGCGGTGCTGTGCTCGGCGTCCAGCTCCTTACAAGTGCCCCTCCCTGCTCCTTTTTGGTGGCCAGCCCCGCCGTTCAGATGTCTCAGCTAGAAACCGCTCCCAAAAAGCAGGGCTTGTGCTAGGGACGCTTTTGTTTGAGGGAAGCCTTTCTTGTTCAGCATCCTGGAGGCCAGCCCGGGGCTGTGCTGCTCGGTATCAGCGTGGTGGAAGCGGCTCCATGGCGCTGGGCGGCGAGGTGGTGACGCTGTTGAATTTGCTGTCTGAAGTTCCGTGGACTGCCGTGTGTCCTCAGTGGAAGAACTTGATGGCATGTGACAGAGCCTGTGACACAATGGGACTTACTCTAAGTAACGGTTCTTCCCAAGACAAGTCACTGCTGAGCATCGTGACCCCCATTTGGAAAGAAGTGCTGTCTCCCGCCATGGCAGCCCTGATGGCCAAGAGGCACTGGGACAGACGGCCTTGGCCCGGCAGCCTTCAAAGCCAGAGGGACTGCTGTGCCTGGTGCTGCCAGGCTGTGTGGAGCCGCCTCGGCAGGAGGAGAGGAGGTCCCGCACTGGCAGAGGGGGACAGAGAGGGGGGTGAGCAGGTATTAGAAGTCAGAGGGCCCATTGAGTGTGAGGGGGCAGGACCGGGTAGGACAGGGCAGGGCCCCGTGTCCAGGGGGTGCATCCTGCAGGGCATCCTGATGGGCACGGTGAGGGCGGGGGAGCAGGTGGGGTAAGTATTGCAACAGTTCATGCAGCAGCCTGCAGCTGCGGGAGCGCAGGCACCTCTGAGGAGAGCTGGGTGGTTCTCTGCAGTGAGTGTGCACTGAGAAGGGCTCGCCTGGAAGATAAGGTCCTCCTGCCCTTCCCGGGCCGGTTGTCCTGGCTGGCTCTCCTGGCTGGCTCTCTCGGCACCTTGCCTCTTTCCCCCGGCCGTGGGAGAGTGAGGTACTGCTCTGGGTGACTGCGGATCTCGTCTGCCATCATTTCCTTTCAGTTCTGTGTTAACATCTTTAGTGTTGGGGCTAATTGTCTGACCGAGGACCTTTTCCAGGCAGTTCACAGAAATCCGTGGAACTGCTTCCACCAGGTCTGAAAAGGTGCCGAGCACTGATGCTGGGGTCAGGCGCCCGAAGACTTTCGCTCGTAGCACTTGGAAAGCCAGTGAGGCCTGGTCCGTCTGCACGAGCCAGGCCCTTCCCTGCCTCCTCTTAGAGAGACTCACCCCCTAAAAACCTGTGCCTCTCTCTCGTCTGTCTGCCTTCAGGCATTTGTTGGGTGCAGGCAGACCCGAATCTCGGGAAGCTCCGAGTTCCCAGGCCATCCTCCTTGGTCTCTCCCGTGTCTCTGGCTTCTGCCTTATCGCTGCAGGGCCCCCACCTCGCCTCTGATGACCCTCCGGGAGCCCCCGCCGCACCCTCCCTACATGCAGCCAGCCACCCACTCGTCTCCTCTCTGATGGAGGGCTGTGGATGCTTGTCAGGACGTTCTGAGGAGGTGGTACTGGGACAGATGGTTAGGTCTGCGGCCGTGATTCTGCGTCAGGGGAGAGCCCTGCCCCTTCCTTCCCTCTCTGCATCTTGCTGTGGAGTCTGGGACAGCTGTGCCGTCGAGAGCTCACTCCCTCCTTCTTTACCTGGACGTCCAAGTGGCTCCCGCCCCTCAGGCCAGTGCCCAGCCTGGCCATGCGGAGTTGGCTCTTGTCCTGCTTGTGGCTGACACGCTGTCCTCCATGTGTGTGGATGTCTTTTGAACAGATTCAGTTCATTCTCCCAGTGGTGGTGCAGATTTAAAGCACAAACTTAATCAAGTCCCCCCTGCCACCAAACAGTGGTTCAGTGGCTCACCATCACCTTCTAGACCTTGAAAAATCGAATTTTGTATGAAAACCTGGATTTCCAGTTTGCCTTTGAACAGCCAGAAGATTTGGTGACTGCGTCCCACGACCTGCCGGCGCAGCCCTGGCTGCTCAGGAGCCGGCCCGTGTCGGTCACTCGTGCAGCTCGGGCCTTGTGAGCACTGCCACTCACTGGAGGAGGTTCCAGACTTCTCCCGGCGTCCCGGTCCTCTGGGACCCAGCTTTTCCCACCCTGGCTTTATTTCCGCCACCCTGCTTCTCCACAAAGGGAGCCACTCAGGGCACCTGTGGAACAGTTACTCCTCGTCTCTGCTACCTTTTCTTCTGAGGGAAATGCTGCCATTTTGACCACCACCTGTGATTTGCTGCAAATACTTGTTTTTGTATTTAGTGGGAGGGTTGCCTCCTTGGAAAGTCTTCTCTGACCTGTTAGCTAGAACCTACCCTCCCTCCCCGCCACTGCCCCAACCCCTTCCCAGTTAAGGTGGTGTGCGGGGCCTGTCCCCAGCTGCACCTGTTTGCAAGTTGGCCTCTCCCCGGGGCGCAGGCAGGGTCTGTGATGGCGCTTTAGGAGGCTGCCCGGCGCATGCGAGGTGCCTACACACCGTAGGATGAGGAAGTGATGATTTCTTCTCAGGCTGTAGGTCTTGGGGATCTCTCCCACCCAGAGTTGTTTGTGAGTGACTGAAGTCTGGTGGGGTTCGTGCCAACAAGGCGGGGGGCATCCCAGTGCCTGGACCGTGGCCTGCAGTGGGGGTGCAGGGACTGTGTACTGACTCAATGACAGGTGGAAGGACCCAGGATGACATCTGAAGGGACGTGGTGGCCTGCCCCAAGGGACCCACATGCATGTCGTAGGCACATCCCCTCACCACCCCCTAGATGGGTTCTGGGCGCCGCCCAGCTCTCTCTGCTCGGAGAGGGTGTTCTCTCCATCTCGGTGTTTGCTCCTCAGGTAACGAGTCTGACCTGGAGCTGGAGAAGAAGTTTAAGGAAGAAGACCGAGACAAGGCCCCGAGGAGGCCGCGGCCACAGAGAACAGAGAAGGTCCAGAGGGTCCCCTCCGGGAAGGAGGCCGGGCAGGCGTCCGGAGCGAAGAAGCCCATCGTCAGTGTGGTTTTAACTGCCCACGAGGCCATCCCAGGTGACCAGGACAAGCGGGAAGTGGGGACCTTTGGGCAAAGCTGTACTGAGGGCAGCCTGACCACTTGGACCCTGGGGCCCCACTTCATCGCCCGATAACCCAGGACGGTGGCAGGGCTGTGTGTGCCGTGTACGGGAAGGGTGGGGGCCACGCTGCAGCTGCCCCCTGCCCGCCCCGCCCCAGCGGCTGCACAGGTGCTGCGACCAAGGACAGGCCTTCTGTCTTTGCCCTCTGGCCCAGCCCGTCCCCTGCACGCCCCTCCCCCACTGAGCTCAGCACGGGGGGCCCTGCTTCTCCAAAACCATGCTGAGTATTCAGTTCCCGCTGCCTCACTCCTTTTGTGCATTGTTAGTGGGTTCCTCAGATACTTTACTGGGGACGCCGGCCCCCTTTCACATAAACTAGCGAGTGGATATCATGTGCTACTTCTTTTAAAAGTCTCTTCCAGAAAGTGTTACTTTAGACTAAGAGCAGTTTGTTACCATAGGTTCCACAGTAAAATAATAGGGTTTTTTACCTATCCGTTTGGGGTGATAGATGAGAAATAAAATGTTAAAACTCAAGTGTAGGATTTTAAAAACAGCGAGTGCCTTTTAAGCATCCTTTTTTTCTATACTCACGGTAACTCATTATTTAAAATGAACATGCTGAATAAACGCCTCCTAATACTTCAGTGCCGGGAAAGTTGGTAAGTGGAGAATAATCCGCGTGAAACTTGTGACTGGAAGAACTTTCTGGAAAGTCACTTTACCTTTTTCACCCTACTTCAGAGCAGTGTTACGTAGTTCTGGGGAGTGGGGACCCCGGAAAGAGGTTCCCGTTCTCAGCCATCTCTAGAGGAAGTTCCTACAATGATTTCTTAAAACATGATGGTAGTGTTTTGAGACTTCTGTTAAGTGGGAGTGAAAAGTGCAGTTAATTTCCTTTGCCGAAGTGAGAGGTAGACGGGAGCCTTTTCTTTAACGCACCTGATAGACACCTGTGCGCGTGTGCAGTGCACACTCGTCTGAAGTGTCCGCTGCCGTGAAAGGTCTTCGGCCATTTCACACCATAGAGCTGCACACAGAAGGTGACCTTTGAGTGTGTTCACTCCCAGCCCTTCGCTCGCTTGTGTGCGGAAGCAGAGGCCGCGGGATGGGAAGGGAGCTCGCTCCCGGGCTGGACCCGGGTGGTGCCCGTGCCTGTGTGCCGGGGGCCAGCAGCTTCCTCTGCTCTGTGCCGCTTTTCTTTTATTAGCTGTTACTTTTTAATTTTTTATACATTTTTGTTTTTGTTCATTTGCAGTTGCCCCACCTTTTTTCCGATTGCTCCCCTCTGCCCTGCCCACTACCCTGTTTTTTAAATAAAGATTTCATTTATCTTTAAAGAGAGAAAGGGAGGGAAAGGGAGAGGGAAATATCTGTGAAAGAAACGTCAGTAGGTTGCCTCTCACACGCCCCCTACTGGGCATCTGGACTGCAACCCAGGCATGTGCCCTGACTGGGAATCGAACTGGCGATCTTTCAGTTTGTGGGACAGTGCCCAGCCCACTGAGCACATTAGCCAGGGCCACTACCCCGTGCTGTCAATGCAATTTTCCATTTATGTAAAGTTCAACTCTTGTGGTTTCACACAACACCTGGCAGGTAAACATGTCTGTATCTGTCTATACGTTTGTGTATTTTTAATAAATAGATCAAGTGCAAAAGGACCTCGGGACTCTTTGATAGGTAATCGGAAAGTGCACCCATTTCCCCCAGGCGCACACGCACGTTAAATGTGTGGCCTGAGGGAAACTGGTGCCCGGGTGTCACCGGGTGGAAGCGTGCTCCCCAGGCTCTGCTCCCTGCATGGCTGCGGCGGGGCCCCTCGCGGGGCCTCTTTAACACGCGGCGCGTTGTGCCCCCTCGCAGGTGCTACCAAGATTGTTCCCGTGGAAGCCGGACCCCCAGAAACAGGAGCCACAAACCCCGAGGCCGCCTCGGCCGAGCGGGCGCCCCGGAGAGGGTACCAGGAGTACGCGATCCAGCAGACGCCGTATGAGCAGCCCATGAAGTCAAGCAGGTAAAGTGCGTGTGTTCCGTGGGACTCCCGCCGGCGGCTGGCTCCTGTGCCGCCACAGAGGGCGAGAGGACAGCGTGAGGGCTGATCAGGGCTCTGCTCTGTGAAGGACACTGGTGCGGTTTACCTGGAGAACCCGCCCCTCTTTCATGGCCAGTCTGCAGCCCACAGTGAAGGCGGGCGTGTGCCCTCCACATGCTCCCTGGGTCCGTCTCAGCCGTGTGTGTGAGGGGGGCAGTGGGGGCTGGGCACACTGACGCCCTGAGCTCTGCAGATGTTTTTCCAGCTGAGAGGAAAAACAAAGAAAACGACAGACACCAGGGGCTCCCTCTGTTTCTGGAGGAGGGGGAACGAGGTGTCCTTGAAGAAGAGTGAGTTTTAGTGCCGAACCGATCTGGGTGGCTCTGGACTCTTCTCCTGGCATTTGGCTCCTCAGGCTGGACATCTGTTCTGGGTCAGGGACTGGGGATGTGAGCAGGGACGGGACAGACACGGCCACTGTGGGGACCTGCTTTCCCTCTGCTGTGACCTGACACAGGTGATTTTGCCTCCAAGCTCCTGCGGCACCGGCCAGTAGAGTCTGACTCGGTGGAGAGAATGAGCGATGAACCAGCCGAGCAGCATCTGGTGCCACGGTGGTCTTTCCCATTGGAACATGGTGTCATGTGGTGGCTTCATTACTTTGTAGGCTCGGTCCCCTCTTGCGAATGTGGATGACCGAGTTTATTGATGAGGCTGTAAAAGTACTCATTCCTTTGGCAAACCCGTAATGGAATTAAATTTGGGATCATTCGGGTCTCAACTCAGGTTGATGTATAGACCTCAGCTACTTATCTTCATGCTGTTTCAAGGTTTGCTGGGGAGGGCTTCAGCCAAACGCTAATCCAGTTTCAGGTAGGTCAGTACTGAACAGATACTCAGCATTTGATGAACAGATCTAGGCTGTATTTCTATTGTCATATATTCTGTTACTATTTCGTCACATTTGTTGTGAAAGAGACTCTTGGTGTGACAGTTTCGCTTTGTAAAACAGGTGCAGACCTTTAGGTTATAGCAGTCTGTCAGCTAGGTCGTCTCAGGCAGGTCCTCACACACAGGTGGCTCCGATTCAGCGTGTAGGAACTCTGGGACGTCCGGAGAAGCGCCAGTGCTTCTGTGACCTCCCCACCCTGAGATCACCTCCGTTAATAGTTTAGTGTATTCCCTTCCGGCCTTTTTGCAGCCCGTATATTTTGTAAAATTGAGTTTATCTTTTAGGAGTGATTTTGTATCTTGTTTTTAATATTAGTCACATTGCACTTTCTTTTTGTTGAAATTATTTACAAACTCTCTTTCCGGGGACATGCTGTAACATGATGAGGGTGTGCTGTAATCTCCACTCTGGACATGGCAGCCAAGGGGATCTTTGTAAAATGCTCGTTGGCTCGTCCCCTCTGAGGCCTCCCACTGCTGTTGGGAGAACTTGGCCTCAGGCCTTCCGGGGCTGCCCCCTCTCCCACCCGGCCCGGCCCCCTTCCGTGCACCCTCTGGTTCTCTGGCTCCAGCCATCTGGGTGCGTTTTACTTCCTTAACCTCTACTTGTAGGGGCCTTGTGCTCTTCCTGGATGTCTTCCCTCCCCCTGGTCATTCTGCTCAGCTGCCCAGGCCTCAGGGAGGCTCGCGCTGCCCCTTTAGGGAGCTCGGTCTGCCCTGACCCGGTTCCTCTCCCATCACAGTCCAGAGCCGGCGGTCTTCCCTGCTCAGTGTTGGGGCTGTTGGCCTGGCCCACGCTCCTCTACAGATCAGCTCCCAGAGAGCGTGGAGCGTGTTTGTTTTCCATCCCTGTGCATCCCTAGTGTCTGGAATACTTTTTTCAGGTAATGAATGAATGAAAAACATGTGCCAACGTCGTCTCCTGTGTTGGGCGCCTCAAAGGCTCCGGTCAGAGTGGAACCTCCCATGCTGAGCTGCGTAAGAGAGAACAGCTCAGCCCCTTCATTGGGGTTTTGTGTTTCTTATTCTGGACCCAGAGGCCTGGCTTTTTGAACGGAGTGCCCAATCGCGTTCCCCCGCAGTGGGTGGGGGGGCCTCAGCCCGTAACCTAGCAGGAGCTGGCTGCGGGGGCCTGGCAGCCCCGTGGGTCCATTCACGGTCTCAGGCAGCGGCCCACACTCGAGAGTCAGTCGTAGGCTGCTTAGCGTCCACATCAGATTCGCCCCCTTGGCGGGAGACAGGGAGCTGAGGACGTTCTTGGGTATTTCTCTGATGGCACAGCACAGTGGAGGGTTCTCCTAAGACCGTTTAGATCTTGCATCAGAGACGGAAGTGCCAGGGTGTGTTTGTTTAATTAACATTCTGAGTCCAAGCTTTCTTCCTTTGGTGTTCTTTGTACCAATAAAATTTGTCACCTTCTGGATATCTTTATGATTTGAGAGAAGTCCAAATGACTTTCCTTAAATTAGCCTTGGATTTAGCGTGCAGTAACTTCCACATTTGAATATTTTAATTACACCCTGTGAAGTGTACCCTCTGGGGTTCGTGGACTGTGATCCATTTGAATATTTTTGATTTAAGGGCAAGGCAGCTTGCATTGATCAAACATAGTGGTGGGGAGAGTCCCATAATTCCAGGCTCCACACTGTCTGGCTCACAGTGCGGTGTGGTCACTTGTGTCGCTGAGGCCTCCCCTGGGAACCGGGACATGCGTCCAGAGGGAGCCCTCGTGGAAGAGGAGGCCTTGCCTACCCCCTTGGCTCGTTGCCAGCTCCTGTCCCCATGCACGTCGTAGTGGTTTGGTGACTGTCACTTGCTGCTTTCAGAAACAAGGCATGGCTGTGCCAACAGCAATGGGTGTCCCACATAGGGGCCTTCTCCAGGTGTACGGCCCCCCTGGGCGGTGTTTTCAGACAGTTCAGAGGATGGGAAGGAATGAGGTAGCTCTGGAGACGGGCAGTCTGCTCAGGTTCAGACCCGGGCCTCACTGCTCACTAATGGTATGACTATGGGCAACGGCTCAGTTTTCGTATCTGTAAAGTGGGCG
The DNA here is from genome assembly GCF_021234435.1 of Artibeus jamaicensis. Lineage (NCBI taxonomy): Eukaryota > Metazoa > Chordata > Mammalia > Chiroptera > Phyllostomidae > Artibeus > Artibeus jamaicensis. The sequence continues at coordinate 4,460,107 of NW_026522059.1, forward strand.
TAATGGTAGGGTTGGGATTAGAGACTTAGCACAGGGGCTGGCGTATGCTGAGTGCTCAGTGCTCACTCGCTGTGACTATTTGTTACTATTGCCGTCTCTTTCCCCACACACAGCGGCCATTGAAAGGGAAAGGGCTCCGAGGGGGACTGTGCTTTTCTCCCCCACCCCGAACGTGAGACCCAGCAGTGCCTGAAGCATGTGGCAAGTGTTAATCAATGGCACTCACTTATTAATAAGTCATGAATGAGTTAATGACTAACCACTGAACTCGGAGAGCTGTCCAAGTTCAAAACCAGCCATGACATAGGAGAGTAAGATGCAGACTCTGTGGCAGTGGGAGAAAGTCACGTGGCACAAGTCAGCACGGGGCCTTCTGTGACCGTGCCAGAGAACTGTGCAGCTGACCTGCGGTCCTTCACTGCAGCCGCCCAGGCCCGTGGGTGCTCGCCTCACCGAGAGCTCAGTGCCACATGCATCTGTGGGCAGACGTGTCCTCAGCAGAGAGGAAGAGGTAGCTCAGTTCTCAAGGCTTGGTTCTGCTCCAGACTCCAGTCAGACACTGCAGTGCGCTTTTCCTGGAAGAAGTGAGCGCCCGGAGAAAGTCCGGGCTCTTTTGCTGATGGGCGGCCCTGCTGTGGGAACTTGCAGCAGAGGGAGAGGCTGCCGCCCTGTCGGCTGGTTGCAGGGTAGGCAAGTCTGCGCTACTGGAGCTACCGAGCGAGCCGGAGCAGGTGGTGCGCAGACGGGGCTCGTTCGGGCAGGACTGGCCCTGTTGGACTGCCCGGGACCCATGCAGGCAGCCCTGGCACCCAGCGGGTTCTCGTCCACATTCTGAGCGACACAGTCCCCCTCCTCCTCCTCCTCCGGCCTCCCTCCTCCTTGTTCTGTGCCTGAACGCTCAGACATCTCTGCTTTGACAGCTTTTCCCGGCCACCCGCATCCGGGTTAGGGGTGGCTTTCTCTTTCACACTGGTCACATGCCAGTCCACCTGTCCCACACAGTGGTGCAGCCATGTGCTGACCTATCCTCCCTCCCCCCAGACTGAGTGCAGGACCACGGACCCTCGCTTCTGTCCCCGATGGTCCTCGGTCCTGTTGGTTGACAAGTGCACGTCAGGGCTCCACCCTGAGCCCCACTGAGCTCCCTCTGGAGCCTTTGCCGTTTGGTCTCCAGCAGTAACTGTGCTGTTGTCTCTTTCCAGGCTAGGGCCCACCCAGCTCAAGATCTTCACCTGCGAGTACTGCAACAAGGTCTTCAAGTTCAAGCACTCGCTGCAGGCCCACCTGAGGATCCACACCAACGAGAAGCCGTACAAGTGCTCCCACTGCAGCTATGCCAGCGCCATCAAGGCCAACCTCAACGTGCACTTGCGCAAGCACACAGGCGAGAAGTTCTCCTGCGACCACTGCGCCTTCACCTGCCTGAGCAGGGGCCACCTCAAGGTGCACGTCGAGCGGGTGCACAAGAAGGTCAAGCAGCACTGCCGCTTCTGCAGGAAGAAGTACTCGGACGTCAAGAACCTCATCAAGCACGTCCGGCACGTGCACGACCCTCAGGACAAGCAGGTCCAGGAGGCGCTGGATGAGCTCTGCCTCATGACCAGGGAGGGCAAGCGGCAGCTGCTCTACGACTGCCACATCTGTGAGCGCAAGTTCAAGAATGAGCTGGACCGCGACCGCCACATGCTGGTCCATGGCGACAAGTGGCCCTTTGCCTGCGAGCTCTGCGGCCATGGGGCCACCAAGTACCAGGCGCTGGAGCTGCACATCAGGAAGCACCCCTTCGTGTACATCTGCGCCGTCTGCCTCAGGAAGTTCGTCAGCTCCATCCGGCTGCGCGCCCATATCCGGGAGGTACACGGGGCCGCCCAGGAGGCGGCCGTCTTCACCAGCTCCATCAACCAGAGCTTCTGCCTCCTGGAGCCCGGGGGCGACATCCAGCAGGAGTCCCTGGGCAGCCAGCTGCAGCTGGCCGAAGAGGAGTTTGTGTTCCAGGGGGTCAGCGCGCCCAAGGAGGCGGCCTGCCCTGGGGATGTGGAGACCGAGGGGGGACGGAAGGAGCCGGAGGCCCTGCTGCAGGTGCCGGCCCCGGCCACGCACTTAGCCAGCACCCCCCAGGCCGAAAGCACCACCCCACCGCCGTGTGCGCTGGGAGCCGCTGCCGTGGAGCCCCCGGACCTACATTCCCACGCGGTTGTTCCCGGGGAGCTGTTGCCTAAAAACGACACCCCCTCTGCTGGGGTTCACGCTGCTTCTGAGAAGGCTCAGGACACCCAGCCTGGAGGCCCTACCCGGACTCAGGGCGAAGAAGTCACCCTGCTGCCGCCCAAGGCTGGAATCCCTGCTACAGACCAGGAGACCCAGGCCTCCGAGAGCCCCCTGGGGGAAGGGCAGAAGGCTGCTGCCCTCCTGCCTGAGGGGCCAGACCCCAGTAGGTGCCCCAGGCCAAACCCAGCTGAGGCCTCGGACTCACCTCCGGCGGCTGGCGAGAAGGACACGGCCCTGGGCCAGGCCGACTTCTGCGCCCCTGCGCTTGAGCACCGGGCGAACATGAACGCCTTCCTGCGGATCCTGGACAGCTTGCAGAAGAGGCGCATGGACACCGGCCTGTGCGAGCGGCTCCGGAAGGTGTACGGAGACCTGGAGTGTGAATACTGTGGTAAGAGAGGCGCAGGGCGCAGCTGGCGGGCCTCTCATTCCATCCGCCCACCTCGTGTGCAGTGTGAGCGCACGTCTCTGCAAAGAGCAGCTTCCAGGCGAGCTGCCCTCCGTCTGTCGGGAGCCGCGGGCGGCCGCCCCTGTGTGCGGTCTTTGCGGAGACGGCTGGGGTGACGGGGACAGAGCCGTGCGGCTCAGTCAGGCTGCATGCAGAGCTTTACCCAAGGAGAGTCCTTCTTCTGGCACAGGACACGGTTGGCGTAGAGCTTTACGTGGTGGCCGAGGTCTAGATAAGCAGAGCGGTTAGGGCGTGGCGGCAGCCCTTTGTAGGAGGCCCTGAACAGAACCTTCCGGTCACAGAGCAGGCGCGGCCTCCATGTCCCCGGAGAACGGGAGGTCGGGCGGTGCCCCGGTGACCCGCGTGTCGCCAGCACGCTAGTATTAGTGTGTGCAGAACCAGACTGGGCACCGTAATCGGTCCTCGGCAGTCATGTCCTCCCCTCCCGGCTCTGACATCAGGCGAAAGAAGTAGCCCCTTAATGTTTGCATCCGCCCGCCTCTGAGAAGTGACCCCCAGCAGCGGTGTGGTGGGGAGCGTGAAGGGTGGCCCGCGCAGGCGGGAGACGTAGAGGAGTGTGGTCCTTACAGAGTGGTGATAGTTTTTAAAAAGTCAAGTTCAGTCTAAAAGAAACTTCCTTCTTCTCACGTGCACATATTTTTTTAGGCAAACTTTTTTGGTACCAAGTGCATTTTGACATGCATGTCCGCACCCACACCCGGGAACATCTGTATTATTGCTCCCAGTGTCATTACTCTTCCATCACCAAAAACTGCCTTAAACGCCATGTAATTCAGAAACACAGTAACATCTTGCTGAAGTGCCCCACTGCTGGCTGTGACTACTCGACTCCAGATAAATATAAGCTGCAGGCACACCTTAAAGTGCACACAGAGCTGGTAAGTAGAAGCCCAAGTGGCGGCCCCGTCCCCCCTGGGTGCTCCCGGCTTGCTCACTGTCATGCATTTGGAGGTGTCCCCGCTGCGTGTCAGTCTGCCGTGTCGGCATCCCCCCCCAAAACCAGACAGGCCCTTCCCACAGGACCGGCTCCGCGTTTTACGAGAGCCTTCACCCCAGGGGGCCTTTTAGATGAACGCACTCGGCTTTCTGTGCGAAAGTTCCCGCACGGGACGGAGTCTGCAGGAGAAAGGTCCACAGAAGGGAAGCGAAGCAAGGGTGTCCGGTGCTGTGCTTAAGGGTCCCTGACCACCGGGCTGACGATGATCATGACAGCGCCACTGGAAGTCGTGGAGAGGTCAAACCAGGTAACGCCTGGCAAGGGCCAAGCCTGGGCTTTGGCTCATAGTGAGAGCAGAGTGAAACTGCTACCCAGTAATTGTGTTATTTGCAGGGAATCGAGAGGCGGTCACGAAGCAACGTTATTTTTTTAAAAAGGGACGTGTTCATTCAAGGTGCTGTTCATGCTCATGATGGTGAATCCATTTCGTTCTTTGGCTGGGAGATCGGGCAGCCCATGGGGGATTGTTTGTTTTGGGAGCCCCTGTCTGCCGAGGAGGCTGACACCTGGGAGTGGTTGAGACGCGCTGTCAAGGGGACGCGGCGGGCCCAGACAGACGTGCTGTGTCCTCACTGCGTCCCCTTCCCTGCCGTGGGCGGCAGCGGTGGGGGCTCCACGTGCGACGTTCATGCCGCTGTCTTCTGGCATCAGTGTCGCCAGCGCCGTAGCGCTCTGTCACTAGGGGTGAAGGTAGGGTTTTTCAGGTTTCGTGGGCAGGTCAGAACATGCCCTTTGGGGTCAGAACCCTGCATTCAAACAGTGTCTCCAGCCCTTGCACAGGCTGTGTGACATTGGACAGATCACTTGTCCTTTCTGAGACGTGGTAGCCTGCTGTATGGAATACATATTAAAAAGTGTACATCCCTTTTATTCACACATACACAACATATGCACAGGCATATACTCCAATGCATACATACAAGTTTTTTAAAATCCTCACCTGAGGATGTGTTTATTAATTTTGGGAGAGAGGGAGGGAGAGGGGAGAGAGAGAAACATTGATATGAGAGAAACATCGACTTGTTGCCCCCTCCAGGCACCCTGACCTACAGTCGTACCTGAAACCTAGGTGAGTGCCCTCACCAGGGATCGAACCTGCCACCTTTTGGTGCACAGGACGATTCTGCCACCAGCTGAGCCACCTGGGTACGGCCACATAATGTAGTTTTTAAATGGCTTTTTCCGGTGATGGTTGGCATTTGGTATCGCCATATTTTGCAGTGCAGAATGGGTACCCACGTTTTTGGCCCAGACTTTCAGGAAAAGATCTTCCGTTTTAATTTTTAAATCAGTTACTTATTTGTTTATATTTAGAAACAAAACTGATTATCATATTCCAGAAACAAAGTAATTATTGTATTTTTTGCATATGGACATCATTATTGCTTTCTAGATTTATACTTTTAATGTGTAAACATAAATAAAAGAATTACAAACACTTATAGATATGGAATTAGTACTGCCATGTTCAGTGTGCACCCTTATTTTTCCCTTAAAAATTTGGGCAAAAAAGTAAGCGTTATACATGGCAAAATTACAGTATATCAGTGTCAAATGTATAGCACAGGGGCTAGGCATTTACCTGACTTATTAAGTGAACCCCCCCGTAAATCTCTCTCTCTCACACACACATACACACACACGCAACTATAAACACAGCAGACCATGCACACGTATGCCCACATCTGCATGTTTGCATTCGTGTGTAGAGTCACCAGGAGGTTAAGACAGAGTGCTGTATGTGAGGGTCTCGGCTGGTGTTGGTGTGGATGGCTGCTGGCCGTGGTGTGTCACCCGGTCCTACCTAGTACGTGTTCTGCTCCCTTCTAGGTTACTGTCAGGTCGCTCTGGTCTCCAGCCTTCTCTCAGGGCAGGGGCAGCTGAGGTGGCAGAAGGCATTACCGTGACTCCTGTGGGAGCTCACGTGACGTTGGGAGGCGGTGACCCGACACGAGAGCAGCCCTGCAGGGGAGCCGGGCTGCCAGACCGCCCTCCAGTGCTCCAGCCTCGAGATGAGTCTTAGAGCCGAGCCTCAGTTTACCCACCCTCAGAACAGTGCCGGCATGGAGTGAGCATTGCAGACCAGTGACGACGACCACTGTTACCACTTAGTCCACTTACTGTTTTGGAACTAGTGGCTCTGGATTTAGAGAGTTTGAAATGCAGCCTGCGGACCGACGGGGGCGAGGGGGCTGGAAAAGAGGCCGATGGTCTGGGCTGCCTGTGTCTCCCACCCCCATTTCCCTTGGCCTGGGACAGAGGGACTAGGGGTCCAGCCCAGCCGTGCTCTCGCCCGTGGACGGGGTGCTCAGCCTGCCGGCCACATCCCTGGGGCCCCTGGTCGACAGGGGTGCGTTGGGGACACGCTCTTCGATCTTCAGCCCCAATCTCATACACTTTTATTTTCCTCGGTAAACCGGCATTTGAAGAACCTTCTCTTTCAACTTACTGTGGTTACGAACCTTGCTTCCGGGAGGCCCTCGCTTCAGTCTCGGCACTCACGAAGGAGCCGCGTGGGGTGCGGTGTGCTGGGGGAAGGGCCCTCCTGTGGCCTTGCTTAGTTCTCATGCCACCTCCGGGAGGTGGGGATGACTTCTGCCACTGTGCAGGCTAGGACCTCCCGTCGCAGAGTCCCTTGGTGAGCTAGCCTCGGTCACACTGCTGGGAAGGGGCAGAGGCAGAGCTCAAGCCCCTATGTTTCTCCGTGAGCCACGCTCCTGTGACCGTGCCCCACCGTGGTCACGAATTCCCAGCATGCCGTTCTCGGCAGCTCTCTGGGCTACTGGCACACCGTTTGAAGGAACGTCGTGGCAGCGGACTTCGTCCCTGGAGAGCGGGGACTGAGTGGCCCTTCTGTGCTGTGCTTCGTGCCGCAGTGATGAGCCGTCTGGGGGTGACCTCCAGGGTGAAGCCGGAGGGAGGGAACAAGGGATAGTACCTCCCTTGACCCTACAGGACAGGAGGGCATGCTGGCTCTCATCGGCACCCCTGCTGTCTCAGAGGTGGTTCAAGTTTAACGTTGGCCTTGCCCCTCGCTGACATGGGCGGTTCTTCCATTTGAGACACTCCTACAGGTGAATGGGCGCTGCTGCCCCTGAAGTTTGGTGCGCCAGGCCTTGGGGTGTCCCTGTGGGTAAGAGCTGGCCCTGCCTTCAAGGTGCCCTGGGTTGTGTGGGTGGCGAATAGGTGGACAGGATGGCTGCGAGGCTGACGCAGACTGACCTGGAGCGGGCCAGGTAAAGGAGGTAAAGGAGGTAAAGGAGGGCTGCCTGGAGGAGGCGTTCTGAGTTTGATGAGTAGGACTTGGCCTGAAAAACGGCAGGGCTAGCCCCCGGCACAGCAGGCAGCACTCACCACGGGGAAGCCTCCACTCACGTGAGGGCACAGAAGGGCTGAGCACGTTTCCCGAAGCAGGTGGCCCACCTTGCTGGGGTAGTAAGGTAGCATCTTCCATGGAAACGGGCTCCAGTATTAGGAGTTTAGACATTTGTCCCTCGAGCCTGTACATTGTCTTTGTGGTGAAGCCAGAGGCACCAGGATATGCTGACCTGCTGGGAAGCCGGCTTGTTGGAAAGGGCTTGTCACTGCTCACCTTACCTCCTGGGCCCCGGGCGGCCGCTCGTCTGCTTCCATCTCCGTGGATTTGCCTGTTCTGCACACTTCACACGGAACAGTGGGGCGAATGTCGTGCCCTCGTTCCTTGGGCGGTGGTGGGGCTCCCCGCAGGTGGCACAGATGAGCTTTGTGCTGAAAAGGCGCTGTGCAGATGCCCTTGTCCAGCTGAGGACTCGGCTCAGGGGCGGGTCTGGCTGGGTCAGGGGTGCGTGCTGTCCTGACCGGGGCAAGCCCTTGGGTCGGCTGGGGGCTTGGACCCCTTACCTGTGACCTGGGGAGGGAGGCTGGGGTGTTGGAAGTCTGGCTGGGCCCTCCCATTTGTTCAGGACTTCCCTGTTTCAGCACAGATTCCCATGCAGTGCGAAAGTAAGGAAATTTCAAGTCAACCCCCACTCCCACCCCTACTCCAGATGGCATGTCCAGGTCCGTTCTCATTGCAAGAGGGCCCCAGGATAATTTGGCGAGGTTCCGTGTGACTCTCAAAAACTGTCTCAGCGAAGGGCCCACCTAACGATTGGAAGATGTGCACACACTTAGTGTATCTTCCCAGCACGCCCCCCGCCCCCATCAGTAACTAGAAAGGGTGAGTGACTGGAGTAAGCATCAGAATAAAGGGCATGTGGGGGCCCAGTTGAGGGCATGAGTCCCCAATGTTCCTGGAGCAAACCCACTTTTTACAGCACGGGCAACCTTTGCTAAGGGGGTTCCTGAGGGAACGTGTGTGTGTTCAGTGGGAGGGGCTCTGCAGCCGAGGGCCAGTCCTTCGGCCTCAAAGCCTCAGCTCTCTCAGTGCAGCGGGGACAAGGCTCTCCGCCCTGTCCTCGGGGTCGGGAGCGTTAGACCAGAAAACGTGGGCAGTGCCCCCAGGCCAGTGCACTTCCGTCCTGGGGCCATGATCGCTACAGGATCGGTGACTTGGTGTGGGGGCCACAGCTGCTTTATCTGAGAGAGGAAGTGCAGTAGAGTAAGATAGAAATCACCAGTGTCGTTCGCCCTTGCCAAAGGTAAGTGTTCTTTTTCTGAGACCTGTGTTTCCGCGTTTCATTACGTGCATGTGTTGGTATGTGTACGTGGATGTGCGGGGTGGCCATGTGAGTGGGGGATCACCTGTGAGCCCCATTAAATACGTGTGTCAGCCCCTGACCCAGGCGAAGTGATTCACGACATCCCGACTCAGAGCCCCAAGGGGGTGATGGTTACGAGTGACCTCCCTGGGCTCACGCCCCTGCCGTCACATGGGGGGTCCCGGAGTCTGTTAATTGAGTGAGTCTCTCCTGACACAGACTTTTGAACTATCAGGAGGTGCAGCGTGTGGTGGATGTGCAGAGTGTGTCAGTGCGTCCCCCTCGTCGCCGGCTCGTGCTCCTGCTGCACACGGCTCACAGGTAACCGGCACGGGGCGCAGTCGCGGTTACGCGCCCGGGCTGGGAGTGGGCACGTGTGTGGTGCTGCGTCCGACTCGCCCGCCTGTCAGCTGTGTGGCCTCACCACCTCACCTCTCCGTCCCCGGGCTGCACAGCGGGGGTAAAGGCCCCACCTCCAGGGGCGCGGTGAGAAGTTAGTGAGATGGCCTTCCTATGGGACACGGCACAGGCCCTTGTTCTTAGGAGCAGGGACAGCAGGAGAGGGAGGGGTGGTGGTGGTGGTGGCGGTGGTGGTGGCGGTGGTGTGTCCGTCTGGGAGGGGGTGGTTTTTCACAGGTTCAAAGTCGATGCCGGCCCTTGGCTCTGAGAAGTGTGTAGTCTATTTTTGGCTAAAGAAGCTACACATAGTTTAAAAAACCCTACCTGTATTTGCTAGAAGTAAGCTAAAATCACATGTTCCCAGCAACGCACGGAGCAAGTAGAGGGAGCTACCCCCAGTACCCTTTTGGGAGCAAGTGGGTCAGTCTTGTTTTTTTTAAGTGAAGGAAAATGTTACTGAACCTAAATGGTTGGATATAAGTTTTTCCTTTCCAGGACCTACAAGAGCACAGTCTTCTCTTACTCAGTGGTAGGCCAGCCTGTTTCTGTGTCGCCCTGCTGGGCGTCTGTCCATGGCCCAGAGACCTTGGGCCGCCAGAGCATCCTGTGCACGAAACAGCTTCCTGTCGGCAGCCCAGTGTCCAGCACGGAAGGGGCGCAGCCTGGCAAAGCCTCTGCTCGCAGTGAAAGGAAAATTCTTGAGCCAGAATCCCCCACGGAGCCCTTTGCTGTCTGTTTTCCAACTGTCCAAATCAGCCACAGTCTCAGCGTCGCCTCTCCTGTCCTCCCCACACTTGGGCGAGCCCGAGATGACAGGTGGCCTCTGTGTGTCGGCCCCTCTCTTTCTGCCCCAGCCTGGGAGCCCCTCAGGGGCAGGCTCAGTCTCAAACAGCCCTCTGTCCTCAGCGCGAAGCCTGGTACTTGATGGGCCCTGGGTGGTCTGGGGGCTGAAGGATGAGTCCAGGGAGGACAGCAGGTACCCCGACTGTGACCTTGATTCCCGGGAAATCGCTCAGAGTGGAGTCTCCCTATATTTTTAACTTGGTACCAGCTTAAAATGATACCAACTTATCATTTTAAGTTGGTATCGGATCCTTTATAGGTGAACTTTTTTATGCAACAGTTAATGGCAGAGGTGGAGACCGAGGCCAGGTTGCCCAGAGCAGAGCACAAGCTCTGAGCGTGGGCCCCGGGCTGCACCTGCCCAGAGGCCTCGGCCTCCTGCTGACACCTCCCTTCTTGCAGAGTCTTGTGTTTCTTTGAAGGTCACTTCCTTCGGAACAAACAAACTCCCGGGCTGGGCGCTCTTACCGTCACGATGGCGTGGCTCTCTCATTCTCTGCTGCTTCCAGGAACGCTTTTAAGCCCCGCTCTTTTTAAGTCTGCTTTGTCAGCTTGGGTTTTCATCTCCGGTACGGAGCTGAGGTTTTGAAAAAGGAATAAGTGACTCCTAAGAGCGCACCCTCCTTCCAGCATCCTGTGTCCTTCCGACAGTCTTCAAAGGCATCAAGAAACGAGTGGCCCTGATAAGCTCTAAGATAAATTGCTTGCAGACTATCAGAGATTAAAAGAAAAAAATCAAATAGCAAGGACTCAGGGGCGATCACTGTAAACGCCTTCAAAGCCCCCCTGAAAGCCTCCATCAACTCCAGTGGCGAGGGCACCAGAGGCAGCGGGGATGGGCCTCCTCCAGGACCTCTACTGGACCGGTGTCTTTCAGAATGTCATTGTGAACCCAAGTTCCTGTGCACAGATCTGGGAGGGCTGAGGTCCTGTAGGAGGGTCAAGGGCAGAGGAGGACAGTGACAGGGGTGCACAAAGACGCCTTGAGCCCATAATGTAGTCTGGGCGGAAGGAGCTCAAGACGGCTTCCCAGAGCCACCTGGACCCCTCGGACATCGGAGCTTGGCAGGCAGTGCTCAGAACCCAGAGGTTTGCTGGGGAGAGCGTTCACTACCACTGCTTGGTTGTCCAGAGGGACTTCTGTGTCTGCGTGTGAAGAACCCATTTCTGAGAACACTCTGGGGAACACGAGCCTCAGGAGACAGTCTGCAACAGCAGCTAATCCACAGCAATGGAGGCGTGCTCACTCGGACCCACCTGCGGAGGGCCCCAGGGCACACAGACATGAGAGGTCTGTCATCTCGGGCTGAGCCTAACCTCCATGTTCCAGTGTCTCAGACTAGAACAGTTCGGGGCTCGAGCAGGTTGTTCGCAGAAGGAATGTCTCGGCTGTCGAACAGACTTCCCTTTCATGCTGATACTGCATTTCTAATGGGAAGAAATGATCCGCTTTTCAAACAGATGGATTCTTGACCCACCTTCCAGAGGGAAGTTTGAGGACCGAGGCTGCCCTGTGACTCTAATACCACAGCAGCGCTCTTTCAGCTGTACCGAGCTCTCATGCGGTTCCGCACACTTTGTTTCTCTTAATAAACGTCAGCTTCAGAGCAGTTTTGGGGCACTGCAAAATTAAGAAGTACAGAGAGGTCCCATGTACCCCCTTCCCACACACGCCCTGCACACCTGGGATGAATCCCCCTTGGTCGTGGTGCATAGGTCTTCGTACATTGTTGGGTTTGATGTGCTGATGTTTTGTTGAGGATTTTTCCATCTGTGGTCATGAGAGATACTGGCTTGTACCTTCCTTTTCTTGTAATGTCTTTGTCTGTTCTAGGTATTAGGGTATTGCTGGCCTCCTGGAATGAGTTAGGAAGCATTCCCTCTGCTTATATTTTCTAGTAGAGGTATAGAGAACTAGTATAATTTCTTACTTAATTGTTTGGTAGAATTCCCTGGTGAATCCATCTGGACCTGGTGCTTTCTGTTTCAGAAGATTATTAATTTAATTTCTTTAATAGATATGAGCCTGTTCACATTGTCTATTTCTTTCTGTGTGAGTTTTGGCAGTTAGTATCATTTAAGGAATTGCTTATTGCTATGTCCTTATTGTTAAAGCAATTGTCTATCGCTTTAAGGAATTGCCGTATTTCATGTCGGTTGTCAAATCTGTGGACAGAATTTTTCATGGTGTTCCCTTACTGTCCTTTCAGTGGCTGCGTGGCCTCTGGTGTGTCCCCTTGTTTGTTTCTGATATTACTAATTTGTGGCATCTCTCTTTTTTCTTAGCCTAGCTAAAGGCTCAATTATTTTATTGATCTTTGCAAAAAAAAACACCCAGCATTTGGTTTCATTGATTTTTCATTATTAAATTTCCATTTCATTGATTTCTGCTGTAATTTTTAATTCTTCTGCTTAGTTTGATTTTTATGTACTCTCCCCCCCCCCCACTCTCTTAAGGTGGAAGCTTAGATGATTGATTTGAGATTTCGCTGTGCTGTGGATTTCCCTTAAGCATAGCTTTCACTGCTTTCTACAGATTTTCATTAATTTTTATTTTTACTTAGTTGAAATGATTTAAATTTTTTCTTCAGATTGTTTCTTTGACTCGTGTTATTTAAAGGTGTGCTTTTATCTGCCTGTGTCTGGGGACATCCCACCCGTCTTTCTTTACTGACTCCTCGTTTTCCCCCGGGGGTCAGGGCAGGCACGCCATGCGGGTCACGGCAGGCACGCCCTGGGCTGCCCTCTTGCCTGTTGGCTGCTTTGCCTGTTCCCCTGAGGGCAGGCTGCGTGAAGAGGACCAGAAAGTTCTGGCTTCCATAAAGTGGTGCCTCCCCCCACACCCCCCTCCCCCTCTGCTAGAAATGGAGACGGCTTTTCCCCAACAGTCACCGTGGGAATAGGCTGGGCTTTGTGTGGGGAAAACTCGCCCGAGTTGGGGGTCCTCAGGTCGCTGGGTCCCTGGAGGTGTCCCACAGTTGCCCTGTTTCTTGGGGAGGGTTCTCGTGTGGGTTTTGCCCCAGTACGCCTGGTTCTCTGCTTTTGCCTGTTTGGGGGCGGTGACTTGCCCCGTGACCTCCTGCGGGCCTAGGAAGAGTTGCGGCTTTCCCAGCGTGTTCAGATTTTCATTGGTTGTCCCTTGCCACCTGCTGGACCTGACACTGGAAGTCCACCTGTGTGGTTTCAGTCTCCGTGACCCTCCCAGCAGTCCCATGAGGGAGGCAGTTTCACTGACATTTTGAAGACACCTAGGCGCTGACACGTGTCACATCGCTGGCCCAAGCTGCCCCGGATGATGTGTGGTGAAAACAGGGTTTGAACTCGGGATCCCGAGCCCTGAGACGCACAGGGCGAGTGCTCCGGGGTGCAGAGCCCCGGTCTGGACGTCCAGCGCTGCTGTCCGTGGTGGTGTGGCCTCGGGCAGGCTCTCGAACGCCTGTGAGGGAGGGGTAGGGGCAGCACTGCCCGGCGCTGTGCACACGGTCAGTTGCTAAGGCACACTCGTCCTCGTCGTTGTTACTGCTGAGGGGTGTGAGTGGATTGCACTTGGTGGGGCCTGTGCAGATGGGGGTCGCTCACTAACCCACCGAGAGCACCTGGAGCCCTGCCGAGCTTCCGAAGGGACGGCCTCGGTGGCAGGAGGAGCCTAGTGGGGCCCCCGTACTCTGTGCACTTAGGCTCCAGCTCTGGTTCTTCCTCGTAGCCCTTGGCCTCAGCGTCTTAATCTGTCACCTGAGCATGACAGTGCTTGTCCACGGAGAGTCACATTAAAGGACGTGTGACCGCACGCCTGCCCCGCCCTGAGCGCCGGGGACGTGGTGCATGGGGTTGCGGAGCAGCGCTGATCTGTGTGTGGGCTCGAGGCACAGCCCAGCTGTCCCTGGCTGGTCACCTCTTCAGGACTGCCATCTCTCCCTCAGCCCGTCCCTCCCACTGACATGGAGGTGATGTTGGTCCCCTGCCACTGTTGAGCTTGCCGGGCTGTGCGGGGCCAGGTGCCAGCTGCATGTCCTGTCCTCGGAAAGGTGCACTACGCATCCAGCTGCTGTGGTGTCGGCGGTGGTGACGGCGGTGGTGGTGGTGGTGTCTCCACAGAGCCCGGGGGGCAACAGACAGCTAATTGATTGTGCTCTCTTTCTGTTAAGGAGAAAAGGAGTTATTCTTGTCCTGTGTGTGAAAAGTCTTTTTCAGAAGATCGACTGATAAAGTCACATATCAAGACGAACCACCCTGGTAAGGTTCTGCCCCTCAGAGTGGGAGGTCAGTGTTAAGATGCTCATGCTTATTTTAAGGCAGCGTTGCCTACCAGCTGCTCTCAATGGACATCGGTGTAGGGGGTGATGAAATCAGGAATAGACACGAGGGAAACAGCCATCCTCACTTAGAGCTGGGAGTTTATACAGTCACATGCCTTATTTACCCCCGCCCCCACGTGAACTTGGAGTGCCTCTGCACAGCCACTTCCAGTGCAGGTCTGACCTGGAGCCCACCCCCAGGCGCCTGTGCGGCCCCTTCCGTCCACAAGTTCATGCTGCCCACCAGGGTGGTTTAGGATGGGTGCAGTCTTCCTCCCCAGCCCAGGAGCCTCCGTGAGGTGGAGTGGCTGCCACCTTCGGTCGTTCCACACCACTGAGCTGAGAGGGGGTGAGGCTCCGGCTGCCTGGGCATTCCTGTCTCGTCACTGCCGTTCTCGCTGCCTGGGACGCGTCTCCCCCACTCTGCCCGGTTGATTCCTGTTGACTTTTTATGTTCTCTCTCAGAGTCCTGCTCTTGGGTAGGCTTTGGTGGCCCAGTCTGGGGGTTCCCTCCTACTCCCCGCCATAGCCCCAGGGACGTCCTGGGGGCAGGGCTCCTGAGTGCCCACAGCTGAGCCCCGCAGCCGTGTCCATGTTGCCACACTTGTCCCTGTGTCAGCCCCCAACTGTTTTTTCCTGGAATATTTGGAAGCGTATCCCAGACATCATGTTGTTTCCCCATAAACAAAACTTCAGGATGCATCTTTAGTTCCGATTTTGTCAACACAACCCGTGCCTTCATTAACGCCAAGAATTCCCAGTAACTCTTCTTACCACCTCCTGTCAGTCCATTCAAAATGTCCCCAGTTGACACAGGGTTTATTGTCACTGTTGGCCTGTTTGAATCAAGATCCAAGTGCTTTGATTTTGGTTGTTGTATCCCTTCAGTTTCCTGTACCCTTACAGGACACCCCCACCTCCGCTCGTTCCCCCATGACATAGATTTGTGGGAGAAACGAGGCCATTCTCCAGTGATGGTCATGCGTTCTGCATCCAGCCATCTGTCACCCTGTGCTCCTGCACCCCCACCCCTAGTTCACGTGAACACATGTTTACATTTGAGGCTCGATTAGGTTCTGGGTTGACGCTGGGGCAGGACTCCACTCTCGTGAAACTGTGAGGCACGTGCTGGCTTGCCTCCTCAGCTGCTGGGACGGACTGGGGGTTCAGGGGCTCCTGAGAGGCCCCTGCACACGACCTGCCTGCGTCTCTTCCAGAGGTCTCCATGAGCACCATCTCCGAGGTGCTCGGGAGGAGGGTTCAGCTGAAAGGGCTGATTGGAAAGAGAGCCATGAAGTGTCCGTACTGTGATTTCTATTTCATGAAGAACGGCTCCGACCTCCAGCGGCACATTTGGGCTCATGAAGGTGAGTGCCCGCCTTTCCAGGTGGGGGGCCCTTTGCGTTCTGTGCCTGCACACCCACCGGTGAGTGAGTTAGGGGAAGCCATGTCTTTGGGCCTGCTGCAGCCACAGTTTACTTAGCACGCTGGGAAGCAGGTCCACCAGTCTGCTGTGAGCCGTGATTTAAGTGTTACTGATTCAGTTGCAGTTGCAGTGATGAGCGACCTGTAGTTCGTCATAGCTGTCGTTGCTATGTCAATAAATCTCCATGACTCCTGCACCAGGAAGCAAGGACCTGCAGTCTCAGTTACAGCAGTACCTCCAGTGCCCACAAGGGTGCGCTATGCCTGGCAGGTGCTCAGCAAGTGTCGGTGTTCTGAGTGGATAAAGGCCAGGAGGACCTCAGAACTCAGAGGGGGAGGAGATGTGTACAGATGAGGTAGTAGAAGGAGGAAATGCAGTTTGTGCTCTTGGGGTGCTCGCCCATGAAGGGAAGTGTGGGGAGCACTGTGGGACTTGGGGGAGTTGCAGGTCAGGGCACTGTTGGAGGCAGTGGCCGCCAACTTTGTTTTCTGCCCCTGGGTCAGAACACAGCTCCTTGGTGCTGAGGCTCCGAGCCGTGGGGTGTGGGGGAGCCCACCTGAAGGTCTGCGGTGGGGGGGGCCCTTCCTGCAAGTTAGGGATCTGGGGCACTGCAGGGGGAGCGGGGAGGCTCCAGGAGGGGGTGGAGCACTCAGTCCTTTCCACACACGGGATGACAGTGGCCTGTTTTTAGGCCACAGGGAGGCCCTGCAGAAGGGAGACACTGACTGACGGGTGAGGGCAAGGTCGGTGGTGAGGGAGGAGCTGGGGTCCGTGTGCGGCTGGGTCGTGCCTTCCCGCTGAGCACAGGTGAGCACCTCAGCTCCGCACTCCTGGGCACCCACCACTGTGATGCCCAGCCCGGTTTCCTCCACCGCGAGGTCATGGGTGCATAGGTCAGGGGTGAGCAGGCTGGGCTCCCTGCAGTTTGTTACACCCCTGTGCTCAAGTGTGGGCACAGCCTTCCCCACCATGTCACACCAGGTTCTAGTGACCCTTTTGCTGGTCCGTATTTCTGGAGCAACAGGGCAGGCAGGGCTGGGCCCCCCAGGCTCATATCAGGCCTCAGTCTTTACTGCAAAGCAGGTGCTGTGGGTGTTTGAGAAATGTCAGGGGCCTCAGGGGCCAGGGCGCCCACAGTCGCCGTCATCACCCAGGCTGCACTAGCGGGGGGAGCTCTGCTGGTCTCAGGAAGTGACAAGTGCTTTCATGTCTGGCCCTGGACAGCTGACCCCACTGATGTTTGCAGAGGCTGGTGGCTGCTTTAATTCTGTTCAGTTTAACTCACTTCAGCTGGAGTGAACGAACATCCGCTGGATAAACCGCTTGGGACCTGTGCCCTGGCGGGGTTCCCAGGCAGCAGGGAGACACAGGTGGGGGCGGCTCACCGTGGTGCACTGTGAACAGGCCGCTGGTTGGGAGTTGCCGGCTTTGGGCACACCCATAGGGAAGCAAGGACCGTCTTCGAGAAGGTCTGTGAAGGCTGCAGAGGGGAGGCCTTGGCAGACCCCGGAGGAGGGGCCTCCCTGTCTGGACACTAGAAGGGGAATGTGTGGGGGCGCTTAGGGGCCAGACAGCACAGACACTGATACATAAACATGCGCGTGTATCTTCTCTCCTGTGGCAGGTGTGAAGCCCTTCAAATGCTCCCTGTGTGAGTATGCGACTCGCAGCAAGAGCAACCTCAAGGCCCACATGAACCGTCACAGCACTGAGAAAACCCACCTCTGCGACATGTGTGGCAAGAAGTTCAAATCCAAAGGGACATTGAAGAGTCACAAGCTCCTTCACACGGCTGATGGTGAGTGAGTGAAAGTGAGGCTGAGGCCGGCCCCCCGGGTGCAGCAGAAGCTGCGGGCGCCCCGGAGGCAGGTGGGGGCGTGCGGCTTGTGTCTGCACTCCGAGAGGAGCAGCCGCGGAGACCTCGCCCGCCTGCCCACGGCCCTGCGCCCGGTCAGTGCTGGGGCCGCGTCAAGGGTCTCCAGGGCTTGGTACTCACCCTGTGTGTGTGTGCGCACTCACCTGTGCCGTGGGGGTGGGGAGTGGCTCAGGGCGTGAGGCATCCGCAGGAGACCTTGACCTTTGGTTCCGCAAGTTGCAGTTCCCTTCAGGCCTCCATCCCCACCTGAGTCTGAGAACCCCGAGTGCCTGTGGTCAGCCCTGGCCTGACGTGCCCAGTGGACACTCCTGTCATCCAAGCTGCGTGCTAGGGTTTTCACAGTCCAAAGAGGGACTGAGTCCAAAACATACACAGTGTCGGGACACGTCTGACCTTAAAGTGTTAAATGGATTTCTAACTCCATTGATTTGTTAAGAAGCATTGATTGCATTCTCACTAAGTGCCAATTGTGAAGATAGGTTCTGGTGGGACAGGGTCAATGAGGAACAGTTCCTGCCTTCAAGGGGCCCCGTGGGAAAAAGGGAAGCATGTGGCCTTCGGGAAGGTAGGTGCCGTGCTGGAGGGGCACGTGGGCGCTCCAGGGAGGCAGGTGTGAGCCGTGGTGGGCGGAGGTCACAGCAGTGGGAACGGCATCCTGAGAGGGGCTGAGTAGAGGGAGTCTTGCCTGCCAGCCACAGCCCAGTACGACGACCTTGGTCCGATGGCTGTTTCTCTGAGCCTCTGTTTCCTCATCAGTGGAACAAGGAGAACCGTACCCCTGCTCCCCAGCTGCTCCCGTTCTGGGCTCTTCTTGGCTCTGGTCTCTGTAGCCTGGGAGGCCACAGGGCTCTCGATCTGTGCACCCTTCTTCCTGTGCTCACACCCCAGGCGATCTCTGCCGTCTTGAACCACTTACGTGGGAGACTTCCGGACTCCCGTTTAGCTCTGTCTGCCCCTGCACGCTCCAGCCTCTACACCTGCTGCCTCGGCCTCTGCACCTGCGGGTCCAGAAGGCACCTCAGACTTAGCACGTGCAGCGCCGAAATCCTCGTCCCCAAAACCTGTGTCACCTGTGGTCCAGGGCCACCAAGCTCTGAAAGAGAGAGTAAATATTTTACGTTTTGAGTGATCTGAGGTTTGTGCTACATGTTTTTGTTTTCTGTCTGTTTTGTGTAGCAAACCTTGTGAGAGCATTTCTTACCCCCAGCCGTACAAAAGCGGGCAACAGGCTGGACGGGGTCCCTGCCGTAGTTGCCAGCGCCGCTGTCCCCGTGTCAGTCACCGCTCCTTTGCCGTTGCCCCAGTCACAAACCTGGGGTCATTCTGGACTGTCTGCGAGCGAACCTGGGTGTCCTCCCTTCGGCGTGACCCCGGATCCCGCTTCTCCGCACCCTTGCAGCACAGTTTTTGTACAAGCCGCTAGCCTCCTAGCAGTCCCCCCGTGTCTGCCCTCGTCCCCTGTAGTCTGTTCTGCCACAGCGTCCAGTTCCCCCGCTGAAATAAATGTCAGGGGAACAGCCCGAGTCCTTGCTGAGACCTGGCTGACCCCTCACCCCATCTGCACGTCTGACTCACCCCCTCCACGCCCCGACCCACCTCCCCAGACGGGCCCGTCTCTTTCCTGCTCCTCAGACCCGCCAGATCCAGGCCCACGTCAGGGCGCCAGCCTCTGCCTGGCACGTTCTTCCCCTCCCGATCCTCAGTGGGTGCTTGGTTCGTGGCCTTCGGGTCCGTACTGGACGGCCCCTTCCCCACGATGGCCTTCCCTCACCGCCGTGTGCCGTAGGGTCTCACGCCCACCCAGGCAGCCCTGCCACCTGCATCTCTGTTTCTCCCTCAGCTCTTCTCTCCTTGGGAACTGCGCGGAGTCCTGCCTTGTCACTTCTGCCTGCACCCCGGGCTCTCCACGCATCGCTTCCTGCTCTCCAAGTTTCTCGCCCTTTCTCCGTAGACCATTCCCTGCTGTGCAGTGTTCTCGTTCGTCCTTATTTGCCGTTTTCTGTGTCTCCCACTGGACCGTAAGCTCTGCAAGCAGGGGGTTTTGACTTTAACTATATTTGTTTTATATCTTCAGCACCTAAAACTGCCTGATTTGTAGAAGGTTTTTGGTGGTGGAAGTTTCGTTGGTTGGAAGCGGGGAGACAGCGCTGGTACCCTAAAACGGTCGGTGTAGCGTGGCACTGAAAAACAGCCGATTGTTTTCCCCATCTCATCCCTTGGGGGTATTACATCAAATGCTTGTGAGTTAGGTACTTTAAAATGTGGTAGAGGCATTCACTATAAATGGATCTTCTTGGGCACCTTTTAATGAAGTAGAAAGGAATTGAGTAAGTACCCTGTCCTTTACCTGCTTGTGAATTTAATTTTTCACATTTATTGTCATCTTGAAAGCAATCTCTCCCTGCTTATTCATTCCCATTTCCCAAAGGAGCTCATTACTGTGCCTTCTAAGGGGTAGGTCATTCCGGGCGCAGACTTCAGTTAAATAGGCTCGCCAGTCGGCGTGGACGAAGACAGACAGCAAGCTGTACAGGGCCCAGTGAAGCCCTTCGTGTGCACACCGACAGTGGGCAAGAATATGCTGCCGGCACCGAGCTGAGACACATGCCCCCTCTGGACTTCAGAGAGGGCCTGGCCCCAATGCGTGGTCTGGGGACTGACCCCGACTGTGCTCACCTGTAGCAGGTGGGGAAGGTTAAATGGCCCAGTGCTTTTATGTTATATAATCAAGCAGGAATTCCCTAATCACGAAATGAAAAGCTCTTTGAAGTTTGGTGCTAATTCCTCTGGATTCCCCCTCCCTGCGATCCAACCCGGCACGCGCACTTGAATGAAGAAGCGTCCTGGTAAAATTGGCAGAGAGGAGTTATCCAAGTTCCGGGCAGTCTCCTGCCAGGGCTAATAGACCAGTGGGCAGAGAGTTCTGTGTGGAAATGGGGCCAGAGTGCAGAAAGCACCTGTTCTCCTCGCTTCTTCAGTTTGCAGTAAGAGGTCTCGTGACTGTACCTTCTAGGAGAGTAAGTGGAGTTTTCCCTTCCTCCTTCCTCCAAAAAGCAGGAGCCCTCCAGGGTCAAGTAGCCCCAGCAGCCCATGCATCCTACAGCCATGCACTCTAAAAGCAGGGAGTTGGTAGCAACTGGTCCCTGAGCTGCCAGCTGGTTGATCTCCTTACGGTCATATACTGAGCATCAGGTGTCTGCAGCATCCTTGTCCCTCTGTCACCATCCCTAGTGTCGCTAGGGACAGGCCGGGGCAGCGTGAGCAGGGCAGTCTGTGGCATGTCCTTGTAGACAGGATCTGGGTGATGGGCAGGAGCGGGGCTGACTCCAGGACCCAGGGTGCCGCTCTGTGTGTGCACCCTGTGTGGGTCCGCCTGACGCTCCCGTGTTTGGTTTTTGTGCATGATAAGGTGCACTGCGGAGTGACCCATGCAGCGTACAGAACAGAGGTAACTCGACTGAAGCTGGGTTCCTTCACCATCCCAGGTGGCGGGGTCTTGGCTGCCCGTGCCTGGCACAGTGGCGGTCCTACAGTCTGGTTCTGGTCCTGTGCTCGCTCCCATCCTTTCATCTGACTCTGGGCCGCCTTTTGTTTCTTCCCCAGGCTCATCCTGACCCGGCCCTCCTGGCGTCAGGACTGATGTACTAATTACAGAGATTCGGCACTCTCAAAGTCTGCAGCGGCTTTAAGTTCAGCCTTGCAAGCACAGGGACTTCTTAAGCTGCATTTTTATAGCCGTAGCTATTTCTGTTCTGATTTGCTGTTGCAGACATTGCCGCAGATGCTGGAGCTGTGGGGCCGTGCACTCCGCGGAGCACCTGCCTGCTGCAGAGCGCGCTGTGCTTCCCGCAGGGCCCTTCCCTCACGTGGGCGGCAGGACGCTGTGTGCAGGGCGGCAGGAGGGGCAGAGCCCTGGGCCTGCAGGGCCTCGAGCGAGAGCTTCGCCGTCCCCGTGTATGACATGGGCGTGCGCGCTTCCTACGGCTGCCGTCACGGCCTCCCGCAAGACTGGGGGCTTAAAACAACACAGATTTATTACGTGACAGCTGCGGAGGTCAGAGCCTTAAATCAAGGTGTCAGCGGGCTGCACTCCTTCTAGAAGCTCTGAGGGAGAAGCTGTTCCCTTCCCCTTCCCAGCTTCTAGGGGCCTGTCCTCAGGCCTGGGAGCCCCTCCCTTCCTCTTTGAAGCCGGCAGCTTAGCGGCTTCCAGCCTCTTTCCGCCCCTTCACTCTGTCATCACCCTCCTGTCTGACTCGGACCCTCCTTCCTCTCTCTTTAGACTCTCCTGATGTCATCAGAATGACCCAGGGAATCTCCCACCCTAAGATCCGTAACTTGATCACATCTGCAAAATCCCTTTTGCCATAGAAGGACATTGCCAGGTTGGGACCTGGATGTGTTTGAGGAGGGGTGACTGGTCTGCCACAGTGGGGTGTGGGACAGGTGTGTTCATACTGAATAGATGTACTTGTTCCCCATGGTCCGTGTTCTCACAGTCTCCAAAGCTCAGTGACACAGAGTGAGAGTGATGTCTGCAGGGATGAATCTCCAGCATCTGTGCACTCAGGAAATATCAGATTACCCTTCTCTCGGGTCTCATCTCAGCAGGAAGGTGCAGCGCAGTACTTCGTACTTGAAGAGTGTCCGTGTCGAAAGGGTCAGGTCAGCTTTCTGAAAAATTCACTTACGCAAAACACCAGCTTTGGCAGTGAGACTGGATACAGTCAGATGAAGGCGTTTTCCCTTTCCTGCCCCTAGCTGTTACTGCTGGTAACAGTTGGGTTTATGGAGACTTCATTTTCTGAGTCTCTTAATCTCTTTCACGTTTGAGGGGCATGTAAAGTTGGGTGTGGCAGGGCCGACTGACCTTTGACGGGCATTTAAATGAGGTGCCTTACAGTGGGAGGAGTTCTCCGTTGTCCCCTCCCTCTGGGATCTGGTGGAATCCATGTGCCAGAAGACGAGGGGACGGTTTTGTTTTCATGGGGCGGTTTCAGATTTTTTCGCTGCTCTCTTCCTCCATGTTCGTGTACAGAGCTCCACTTAGAGGAACTGAACAGCTGGGACTGTCCTCGGGGAAATTCATCCAGCGGACGAGGCTGTAGTAGACACGGAGGGAGAGGACAGGTGCAGAGCTGTTCACCAGGCAGGGCCCCTCCTTCCAAGAGCGAGCCCCACAGCTGCCCGAACAAGGGAGGGGGGCGGCCCTTCCCGCCCCCCGGATTGCTTCCCACCTGAGCCCTGGGTCTCAGCGAGCAGGTGCTCTGTTGGCTGCCCGGCGTCCGGCTCACTCACCTTCCTCCACAGTGGAAACAGATTCAGCAGGAAGGGCCGTCCTGACCCTACTGGGTTTGGGGTGCCTCCCTTTGTCTGACCCAGAGCAGAACAACAAGGATTTCTGCTCCTTCCTACTTCCCTCCTCCTTTCAAATCTTGTCCCCTGTGTCCTAACAGGACCAGCAGAACACTCTTCTACCTGCGTGAGGCCCAGGTGAAGGGTGGGCTGCTCCAACCCCGCACTTTCTTTTCCTCTCGGGTGGTACTTGAATTCAGGCAGCATCCTATCACCGGGTCCTGCCAGGGCTTCACCAGTCAGAGGTCAGTGCATGGCTCCAGACTGCTGATCAAAGTTAAGCCCTGCCTGGGAAGACAAGAAGTGACCACCCCTGCGGCTGTGTACAAAATTAGGCCGCTGTCTGTCTGTGGAGAAGAAGGAGGGGCAAAGGTGCCAGGTCAGAAAGAGCACCGTGTATCCGCATGGACTTCCTCAAACAGGGGTGGGGTTTTAAAAGACAGAGCTCTTTTGAACTTCAAGTTCAGGACCATTGACACCGGTCATAGGGTTTCGTGTGGGCAGACCCATCTTCCGGACGGTGGGCAGTAGCGGGTGGGTGCACCGTCCGAGGCGGGTGCCAGTTGATCCGAGGTGCTCCTCTGTCCCATGGGACACACTAGAGCAGCAGCCCCGAAAGGCTGGCCCCTCCGGCAAATGTGCACGCGATTCCATCACTAACAGATCAGTCGTTCTCTTTAAAACTGCTTTAACCTCGATTCCTGTTCACATGGAGTGATTAGTCAGGATTAGAGTGCAGACATTGTTCTTACAGCCTTAAATTAATGTTATAATTGTACTTTGTTGCTCTGGAGGCGTGGACGATACACTGGAGAGTTGAATGGAGTCCTGTTGAGATGGTGACCCCTGAGTGACCTGCCCAGTCCCTTACCTTCATCCTGTCTGCCCTCCTGTGGGGCAGCTCCTGCTGAGGGAGCCCTTTCCCGCATCTGAGCACTTCCTTTGGAGTTACTTCCCGAGGGCCCAGCTCCGGAAACACTCGTCTCCGTGGGTTTAAGTGTGTGTTGCACTGCCCACTTTTCAAAAAAAATAGCAGAAATATGAAGGTGCTTCCACTCAGTCTTCCATTTTTGGCACTTCACGTTATTAAAAATGTCCGGCGTCTTAGTGTGATGGTTCTCACATCCGGCCGTGTTGTGATAACGTTAGTCGTTTGATAGCCTGTTAACACATAATAATAGCGTGGTAAGGGCTCGACGGGCTCAGTGAGCGCAGGTGCCTGAAGCATCCGTGCCTCCGTGCAGGTGCTGACGCCGGGCTTCTGACTGAGTGGCTCTGACTCGTCCCCCCCCCCCCCCCGCCCCGACCCCAGAGTGCTGGCTCGTGTCCTGTTTTTATCATTTGCTTTCTGGGGCTTTGGAGTTTCACACTGACACAGCCCCTGATTCATTGGACAGCTCCACTTGTTGGGACGCCTCTGGTTGCCACTGGCAGACCCTCATTTGAGGTCACTGGAGCAGAAAGGGGCGTGTGTGTATCATAAAGGCACCAGAGGACCCTGTAGAGACTTGGTTCTTTGGTGTTCGTGACTTCTTCCCAGGCGAGTTGCTCCAGTTCTAGACCCTGAAGCCTCATCCGTGTGCAGGGTCTGCCTGCCTCCCCAGGCTTTGGCGTACATGGTCAAGTGTAGCACAGCTGCTGATGGCCAGTCACTCAGCAGGTCCAGCTGGGCAGGTGTGTTGTGTGAAGCTTATAAAAAAGTCGATCTTTCTTTTTTTCTCTGTAATCTTATGTTCCTTTTCCTGGGGTGCTTCGTGACTCGCATCCAGATGTGGCCGCTGGGTGTTCGTCTGACAGCCCTTTGAAGTCAATGTGCCCGCGGGGAAACGCTAGCTTTCCCAGTCCTCTGCCCGCGGTTCTCAGGAGTACCTAATAGGAAACAATCTGGTCGTCTCGAAGCGCCTCTGTGAGTGTCACGAATCCCCATTGCGTTATTTTAATTAGGCAGCAGAGGATTATGCCAGGCGCTCTCCCGGGCCTGCTGAAAACACAGGTGATGTTTCCTGCCTGGCGCGTGGCCTCAGCAGTGGCTTATGGGAGCTGCCGCCTTTCTCGTGTTCTGCAGATGTGGGAGGGCACCCCCCGACTGTGGAACACGGGTCTCCAATGAAGGGACGCCATGCATTCAGTGCTGGGCGTCTTTTCTGCATGTGTTCTTTTCTTCTCTGATCCAAGGGTCTTGGTGATAAGGGAAAATGCTCATCAGCCTGGAGCTCAGTTCTCCCAGCTTTTCCCGGGGGCTGTGGGGTCCCAGACCCTGTGTGCCTCAGGTGCCGGCAGAGGAAGAATGGGCTTAAGGGAGCTGGGATTCGGTGGTAAAGCATGGGTGGCCAGGACGGTACCGAAGGTGCGGAGAGATGTGTGAGAAAGGTGATGCCACGTTTAAGAAAAAGTGTTAATTCCTGCATTCTAAATGAAAAAGGTTTTTCTTTTGGAGCAGAGTCTAGAACTTGGGGTTCAGCTGGAACGACAGGTGCGGTGGCAGTGCTGATGCGTTTACACTGCCGGCTCCTCGCGCTGCTCCCGGGCAAGGTGTCACTCACATAAGCTGCTCCAGGTTTCCTTTTTGCTTCAGTTTCCCACAGAATGTGGTCCATATGCACCACCAGCTTGGTGCTGGGGTGCCAGGCTGAGGAAGGCATGGTCCCTGCCCAGCCCCAGGCTATGAGCAGGTGGTGCCAGTGCAGGGACAGGAGTGGGGGGTGTGTGTGCGTGGCAGCAGGCGGGGGGAGGGCCAGCCCTCAGCCCAGTGGCCGAGATATTCATCCTGCGTTTTGACTTAAAGTAAAGAACACTCGGTCTGAGAGACGGTGCAACCGGGATGGAAACTGTTAGCCAAGGCTTGGGAGGTCTGAGACTGCAGAGACAGAGAGGAAGGCTCCAGAACTCGGGCTCTGTGTTCTGGAGCCTGACCAAGGAGGAGAAGGCTGGACAGGAAGCCAGGTGGCAGAGTGAGCTCTGGCTCTGGGGGCCTTCTGGGCCATTCTCCAGGCTTTGGTGGGTTCTGCAGTTAGAGGCATCAGTGGGTTACTCAGGAAGGGCTGGGGGAGAATTCACGTTAAGTTTTCTGGACAGAGGATGCAGCATCGGAATGTGTGTGTGAATGTGTGCGTGTCGGGTGGATGGTTGACAGGTGGATGGATGGGAGGGTTCGTTGAAGCCAAGGAAGCCAATCCAGAGGTTTTGCCGCTGTTTGGGAGAGGAATGGAGGGCTTGACACGGCGGTGGAGGTACCAGAAACAGAGACAAGTGAACAGGGGCACGTCTGGGAGAGAGAAGCAGAAAGGTGAGTCGGGTGGAGTCGGGGCCGTGGCGGCGTTGCTGAAGGTTGGCAGGTGTCTGACTTGCGGGACCAGGTGAGTGATGAACTGAGGAGGCTGGAGGCAGAGCCCATTTGGGGGGCACGGCAACGAGTCCAGTTTAGGGCACTTGGCACAGCTAAGCAGGTCGTTCAGCAGATACTTGGGTATTCAAGCCCAAGCTCAGGAAAGGGGTCAGAGTGGGAGTTGCAGATTTGGGCACCAAAGGTTTATAGAAGCCCACAGGGCAAGGAGCTTGCAGAATGGGAAGACCAGGAGTGCAGGCCAGGATACTGTGCAGTGTCAGTCTGTGAAGGTGGCAGGGAGAGAACACCTCCGCCTCCGGGACACTCAGGATGACTCATCAGAGAGGTGTCGGGGCAGCAGAGGTGCGGACTCGATGGAGCGGCGCAAGGGTTGCCAGGGCCGACCTCCTGCGGTGGAGTCTGGTGAAATGAGGGCTGGAACTTGCCGTAGGCATCACGGAGTTCACTGGCTTCCACGGTGAGAAGGGCTTTCGGGGTGAGCTGGTGCCCTCAGCCAGTTTTTTCCGGTTCCAGAGCACACAGGAAGGGAGAGCGGGGGCTGCAGAGGGCGACGGCTGCTTCCCACAGCTGGTCTGAAAGCTGCGAGAGGTCCCCGGAGGAGCTGGGGTTTCTGCGGCCACGTGCAGGCCGGAGCTGTGGTCGTGGTCCCCGAGCAGCAGGCTTGCACTTCAGAAGGAAGCTGCTCGGTGCACACTTGCTGCTGTGAGAAGTGGTCACGTTTATGTCGGGCTGTGTGTGTTTCTGTTCCTGCAAGTTGTGTTTATATTCCTGCGAGGTGTGTTTGTATTCCTGCAAGGTGAGGTTTTGCTTATGCTAATCAGGGGGAAACGTGAGCCCTGTGCCTTCATTAAAGGGTACCGTGCATCCCATCAGTGCTGGGTAAATGTTGGGTGGATGTCTGCGTAAATGTTGATCCTCTTGAAGAGCCACGTTTTGCATCCTTCTGTACTTTGCCAAGTTAGGAGCTCCCGAACATAGACCTGGCTCCCTGGCTCCTGGCCTCCTGCAGGCTCTCCCTGCTCTCTAGGTGCGCCCACTCTTCTCGTGAGTTCTGGCCACACGGCTTCCCTAGGGCCGGCTCATGACGCTTCCCAAACCTTATAAACTAGGCCCCAGAAGGGACACGCAGCTGCTGCACTTTCCTGACCGTCCCGGGGTCCACACCTCCAGGCTCTCCTGTCCCCCCTGTGTCTCTCCTTTAGTCATTGGGACACACCCTTCCTCGGGTGTCATTGCTCACGGGCCTCCCCAGGCCGAGCTGGGTATCCACTCTCCACCTTGGTGGCCCTGCTGGTACCTCGTCTGAGGTTCCGGACTGCTGGACGATATGGGTGTCTTCCTGCACCCGGCTTGCTGCCTGGGACCGCCTTCACACACAGGAGCTGGGAGCCTGGGGACACTCACCTTGTCCCCCCTTCTTTCCAGGGAAGCAGTTTAAGTGCACGGTGTGCGACTACACGGCGGCGCAGAAGCCACAGCTGCTCCGGCACATGGAGCAGCACGCCTCCTTCAAGGTAAGGGTGAGGGAGGGTGCGGGCATTTGGGCTGCCAACGCGCAGCTTTTCCAAGGGAGGTGGGCAGAGCCTCGCCCATTATTCCTGGTGCTCCCTTCACTTCTGGGCCCCGTAGCTAGTACTCATGGAATAAAGGAGCCACGCCCTGGCCTCCTTTCAGAAGGGTGGCATTTCTCTGTCCTTCAGAGACCAAGGCCAGGAGGAGTGTGTGAGAGGATGCACGCCGGGGAAAAGAAAGGGGAGCGATTTAGAGGAGGGGAAGGGGGCTTTAGGAACAGGTACATGTGCTTCAGATCCCAGACTCCCAGGTAAATCCCCTGATCCAACAGGTGCTGTTGGAAGAGCTGAGAGGGTGCTCAGGGAGCCCAGCTTGCAGCGGGGCTCGGGAGGCTGTGGCCTCTCTGTCCCTCCAGCCCCTCTAATGGTGTGTCTGTAATGCAGATGGTTGTCGTCACTTGGCTGCTGCTTCTGGTTCAGTCACTGACGACGGCTCTGCTCCAGGGAGTTTGTTTCATAAGGAAGCCGCCCAGCGCGTGGCAGCTGGAGCCTCACAGTGGGTGCTGGTGCGGCTGCTTCTGGCAGTTGGCACGTGGGCACAGCAGGTGCGGTGCTCCGGCCGGCAGGCAATCCCACCTTTGGGCATCTCCAGGCCGCACTACAGCGACATGTAATTACAAAAAAATCTCATTTTAAGTACATTTATGGTTTCGTGTTGGGCTGCATTCATAGTCATCCTGAGCCACGTGTGGGCCAAGGGCCGCAGGTCAGACACCCCTGCCACGTTTGCTGAAACTGTGTCCATTGCCAGCCCCCCAGAGCATGGTGGGTGGTGGGGGGACCACCGGTCACCCTCAGGTGGCACTCATTCAGCATCTGCTCCGTGCCCCTCAACTTGGGGGTCCCCGCTGTGGGTCTCCTCTCCCTGGCAGGACAGAGGAAGAACCTGACCCTCAGAGAAGTTAACTGGCCACCTGTTGGTCTTTTCTGCCAAGCCCACACCCATAGACTCCACTCTCCATTGTCACATCGACCAGCCTGTGCTGTCACTGCATCTGAGGGGAGAAGGACCCTCCCCTTCAACAGGCTCATGGGACGCTCAGAGTGGCCTTGGGAGACAGGCGCTCTCCTGCCCTCTCCTGTCGTAGTTCAGAAACCAAGTGGTTTGCCAAGCATGAGGGCTTGTGTGCTCTCGACACCCAGGAAGCGAGGCAGCGAGTGCTCGGCCCGAACTCTCTCGTACGCCGTCTCGTTACTCACGTGGGCAGAGAGGGGCCTGGGGAGACGGAGGAGCTGCCGGCGTTGCTCACGCAGCTGCTTTAATGTCTGCCCTGAGCGTGAGTTTAGGTCAGACACATGTCACCTACCAGGAGCATCCCAGTGTCTCAGCCGGGGGTCCCTCCAGTGTTCGCGGAGTTTGTGCATGATCAACGTGAAGAGCTTCATTTTGCATTTCACCACAGACAGCTGTGGTTTTGGGGGAGGACTCTGGATTTCCATAGACAAGTGCAGTTGTGCTGCTGGGGAACCGAGAGCGAAGGCAGTGCCCACAGTCCAGACAAGGAACTGGGACCAGCTCGGCTTGCTGTTGTTCTCGCTGTTCTAGAAGACCAGCTGGACTTTTCCCCCGCTGCTTGGTTTTTGACGTGGAAGGTTTTCCTCTTCTAACCAGACGTAGCTCAGTGGTGGTCGGCCCTGAGATGCTCATCATTTTCCTCCTGAGACGCCTGCTTTTTGGTGCGTGTGCCGAAACACTAGATTTTAGGGAAAGGTTTGATTTAAGGTCTAACTCTCACATATACTGTAGTTTTCCACCTTTTCCTGATATCAGCAGTCCCCGCCCACTGTGGGGCCTCGGGAGCTGCCGAGCTCAGCTGGGCCTCAGGCCGTGGCTGTTTCCCACGGGCTCTCTGCTGAGTGGCACCCGACTGGGAAAGGGGCTCGGGCCTGAGAACCGCTGAGCCAGACCTGGGTTGGCTTGTGTTTCCAGGTCCAGATCCGTAGTTAGCAGTGGGGTTGTGTCAGGAAGCGCTGGAACGAGAGCGCTTGTGGTGCCCTTTACAATTACATGTTTTTATTTATACTTTTTAAAAATAAAGTCAACGGCACTCATTAAATAAGCATTAGAGTGTGCTTTTCGGTCCCTTGTGCAATTTTTGGAAATGCACTGTTTCAGGCGTGACCATGGTCACACTGCACGTGAGCCTCTTCTTGCTGGAGACAGAACCGCCTTGCTGCCACTGGCAAAGCCGTGCTGGGGAGTGTGGCCGCGAGGAGTGGCCAGGTAGCTTGCGGAGAACCCACACCACCGAGTCAGACCCCGGCCCCCGGCCAGAGGCCACGCTGCGCGCCAGCGTGCATCAGTCCTTCCCACCTCCGCCTTGTTCATGTATTGCCCCTTCCTGGGCCTCGTCATGTTGGGTGAAAGTACACTTATTAGCCGCTGTCAGTAGCCGCTGAAGGAGGAGGAGTTTAATTAGCCCTTCATGCTGAACAGTAGGCTCAGGTCTGGTTTGGGCTGTTCTGAGTGATCCCACCGCAGCTACGTGTGTGCTGAGAGCCTTCCCGTGCTCCGGAGGCTGAAGGACTCGGGAGCCCGGTGAGGCCCAGCACAGCCGTGAGAACTCACGACGGTGTCACTGTGCTTCTGGCTGCTGTGGTCAGCGGGTATGCCCTGAGGAGGGACCAGGGCACCGTCAGCCCCGCCACAGTGCCGGACGCTGCTCGGCCAGCAGGGACCAGAAATCCCTTCTGATTTCCTACGTCCTCAGTGAGAGCAGGAATGTCCCACCCGTGTGATTGTTGATAAGCCTGCCACAGCGCCTGCACGGAGTGGGTGCCCAGTTCATGTTCACGGTGACCCCCTCTGCTGCGCGGCCTGGGCACACAGAAGTTTTGCCTGGAGGCGAGGAGCAAGGAGGGTAACTGAGGCAGCAGCTGCTACTGTCACCAGTAACGTAAGCAGGTTCAGTCGCCAGGAGCTCTGCCAGCCCCTGTGAGGGTGCCCTCCAGGTGGCATGGCCCATGCGCAGGGCAGGGAGGACCCGGGCGATACAGGGCCGGGGAGAAGGACCGGTGTGTGCCTTTGGTGTGAGCCCTCCCTTTTTTGATGCTGTACATTGTGGGCCTGTGGTCATACTGTCGGAGTCCAACCTTGCCACGTACCACCTGTGGGGCCCCTGTAACTGTCCTGCAACACGGGGACAAGGCAGTGTCTCTGTCACTCCACAGATTGGGAGTAATAGCGCTTACAGGACGGCTTGGCCCGTGAACCTCGAATGTTGGTTCGGTCCAAAGGGCACCCTGGTGTCTCCTCCCCGCCTCGTGGAAAGGGGGGGTCCTGTGTGTACAGGGCCGTCTCCTCGATCAGGCCTTCGTTTAAGATTCTAGGTGCCTGGGATGTGTTTTGTTTGCTGAAGGAGTCATACCTCATTCCTCTGATGGAGGTACGTTCCTGTAAAGTGTGCCTGACCTTGTCACATGTCACTCAGCACCAGGACCTTTCACAGAACCCGCTTCCCAGACAGAGTTCCTCGTAAATGCCTCCTCCCCCTGGGGGGCGGTCTCCCCCAGGCAGTGCTGCCCAGCACTGCTGGATCAGGCCCGCTTTCTCGGAGCGGGTTGCCCCGAGCAGGGGGCCTGGCCCGGCTTTCCTCGAGACCCCCCACCTGTCGTTCTGCATCGCGCTGACACCTGTGTGCGGGCCCCAGTGCTGGGGGCTGTCTGCGCTCCGGGTCTTTGCTCCGTGAGGCTCCAAGTGCACCAGCAGGTCCCTGGGTTCTGGGAAGCAAGTCAGGAATCAGGTGTGAGCGTGTGCAGGTGTGCAAAAAAAATGTAGTCAGCAATCAGCAGTTTCTAAGTCTGTCCATCT
This sequence comes from Artibeus jamaicensis, assembly GCF_021234435.1. Classification (NCBI taxonomy): domain Eukaryota; kingdom Metazoa; phylum Chordata; class Mammalia; order Chiroptera; family Phyllostomidae; genus Artibeus; species Artibeus jamaicensis. Next base: position 4,491,439 of record NW_026522059.1, read on the forward strand.
TGGACACTGTTCAGTGCGGCTTCTTGCTGACCTTGCCTTCTCACTTCAGACTTTGCATCTAAGTGAGGCCTGGGCTCGTCTGGCAAATAGTGCTGACCACTCTTCCGCCCTGGCTTCCCCAGGGAGGGCTGGCTTCTCCTCACCTGTGGCCGTAACCTTGTAGGGGAGGTGAGCGTGTTCTTTCAACAGGGAAACCAACCAGAACGGCATCCTGAAGACACTGTTAAATTTATGTTTGATGTGAATCGAAAACCCACCAAGACCTCAAAAATTTGTGCCACGAAGCCTGAAGAATGTATTGCCTGTTGTCAGATTAAAATTTGTTCAATTAGCCCCGGCTGGTGTGGCTCAGTGGACTGAGTGCTGGCCTGCAAACCAAAGGGTCGCCAGTTTGATTCCCAGTCAGGGCACATGCCTGTGTTGCAGGCCAGGTCCCCGGTTGGGGCGCGTGAGAGGCAACCACACATTGACGGTTCTCTCCTTCTCTTTCTCACTCCCTTCCCTTCTCTCTATAAATAAATAAAATAAAATCTTTAAAAAAATAGCCTCAACTAAAGTCTTTTCAAAACTGGTGAGGCCCTGGCTGTTGTGGCTGGTTGGTCATTATCCTGCAGACCAAATGGTCTGATTCTTGGCGAGGGCGCAGGCCTGTGCACGAGGTTTGGTCCGCAGTCAGGAGCATACGAGAGGCAACTGATCGATACTTGTTTCTCATATCGATGTTTCTTTCCCTGTCTTTTCCCCTGACTCCCCCTCTCTGGAGTCAATAAAAGAAAAAAAAACAAACTAGTGAGAAGTCAGCGAGGTTTTAATCATTGACTTTGTTATCGGTGGTGAACTTTTCCTAAGTATTTCAGACGGAGTATGTGACACAATACTCTGAACATTTAGAGTTTAAGAAACAACGTCAGGATCGTGAAGTACTGAATTTTCATCTGGACTTTTGATGCAACACGCGAAATGTTCATTCCTGCCCCGATCACACCTGTTCTGTGCGCCCCCATGGGCCAGGTATCATGCCAGGGGCAGGGGCTGGGGGCGAGGCCGGCCTCCGTCCCTGGCTCCCACGGTGCAGAAACCGCAGCGAGTGCGCTGAGTACTGGCAGACAGGAACGTGCTGCGTGCCACGGGGACCCAGGAGACCGCCTCATTACGTCAGCTCTGTCGTTTTTTTAAAGCCATGTTTTAATTGGGTTATACATTATCCTGTCATGTCCAGCCTATTGCTTTGACAACCTAGAGCAACCAGAAAGTTCTCTGGTGGACAGATACCCACAAATCAAGGGGCAGCTGGTGTGGCCCCTCCTTGCATCCGGACAATTAAACGGCTCCCCATGGCGTTTGCATCCCCGTGTGTCCCCCAGAAGCTGAAATGAGTTGCACTCATGGAAGACCCCAGGCAGCTGAGCTTGCAGAAGGTGTAAGAGACTTCGCTGCTGAGCGGGGCAAAAGCAGTGTGTCAGGTGAGGTCAGCTGGGGTGTAGCTGTGCAGGGAACGTGCGCCTCATCGCAGTCCGGGCTCTGTGAGCAAAGGGGTGAGAGCGCGGCAATGGCCTCAAGTAGACAGAGCTTTTGGAGGCCCACATTGTGAACAGGCTGAAGTTCATCCTGCCGCGGCTCTCCTCTTGCCCATGAGATGGTATTGTCTCTCCTCTAAACGTCCTACCGCAAGGTGGACTGTTTAAACTCTTAGTGTCGGAGTAGAGAAGACGGGTGGGCTCAGCTGTCTTCTGCTCCATAGTAGCATTAGGTTAGGCCTGGTAGCAGGCGTTCTAACACGTTACCTGATTTCCCCCTAAAACTCCCAGTGCACTAGGTACTGATACTCCCATTTCATAGACAAGGAGACTGAGGCCCAGAGTCCAGTCCAGCAGCGGACTCACCAGCACGTGAGTGGTGGAGCCGGACTTTACGCTCGTCTCTGGAGACAGAGCCCCCCTCCACGCAGGACTGCCTCCCTCTCATCCAGGCAGAGGGACGCTTTCGCCCCTTCCTCCGGTTTTCCCCTCACTGCCTTGGTTATACAAGCCTGCAGTTATGTGTTTAGTTATCAAACTCAAGCAAAATCTTTAAGCAAAGTGCTGACAGAGGGTAAACTAGGCAGCCAGAGCGTTTTCCAAGTTCAGTGGCAATTACTGAACCATAGGCAAAGCGGGGGAAGGAAGGTACAGGGTTGCGGCTGCTGCTGTTTGTTTGCCTTTCCGCTTCTTAACTGAGATGGAATCGAAGAATTTGGGATTGCACATGTTCCTTTCATCCTTGAAGTGCATGTCCGTGCTTGAGGAAAAAGAAGGGCAGGATGGGGAGGCGGTGGTCGGAGGGGCCAGTCACCAAATTGTCAGAACCGACATGGCCCTGCTGGAAACCTCCTAGGCTGCCTTCTGCTGCCTCGAACGGTAGATTTTTAAAGCACTTGTGGAAAAAAAGGAACTTGGATTGACTTATGTTAAATGAAAACCCTGTCTAATAATGCACCGTATATTCTCTGGAAATACTGCCTTTTTGACAGCACAAGTGATTACAAAAAATCAATAATTGGGGAACGCAGAAGAGACTTCTGAGCCCCGACACGAAAAGCAATTAGTGCGGATTGATTTACGGTTATTTATTGTGATGAGATAATTGCCTCAATGAAGCCATTTTTGAACTTGTGGCACCCCGTGGTTTTAAAACGTTTATTCCTATAAATGGTTTAATTTGTCTCTGGCCATACTTTACACCAGAGACGGCCTTGTGCTTGTCGAAGGGTAGGAAAGACCCGGCCCTTCCGCCCTGGATCCTTAGCCCCAGACGTGCTCTCGTCCCAGCCTTGGGACCTCAGGCTTATCAGCTTTGAAGAATGAGGCCCCCCAAATCACCAACCCTTGTGTGGATTGGGTGTGGCCAGTGAGACACGGAGGAGGCGTGGTAGGGTTGCCCAGAATGGTGACATTGCTTTGAAATCTTGGGTGCTAACCACTGGGAACAGGAGTCCACGGCAGTCCAGGGGCTGGACAGTCCAGGGGCCCCTGCTGCTCCTTGGCGCGCAGGTGCTTTCCTTCCTCTGCGTCTGCACGCAGTTCCTGTTCACCCCCACGCTTGGGGGGCCGTGGGGGCGAAGAAGTCAGTGTGCTCTTTAGGAGTCTGCCCTGTAAGCTTTGCCATGGATCCTGCAATTTACCATCTTGGTTCTTTTTCTTATTACCGCGCCTATTTTTCTTTTTGGGTCGCTGCCTCCCCAGCCTAGGGGTTCAGGTGCGGTCTTTGGCAATGGCCCTGACCCGGTTTCTCTCGGGGCGGGCCAAGCAGGGCTCTGTGGGGATCACTCTGTGCGTGTGTGTGAAACCTTCCTGCCTGCTGGCCGCATCCTCCCCAGGACGTTCCGAAAGGCCATCAGCTTTGCTGGATGACCCATTACCCTGTGTGCGTAATGGGACTGGGCAGTTAGAAATTAGGTGTGATGAAGTTTTTCTGAGTGGAGAGGAAGTTTCTCACGGGCACATTAACCCGAGTGGGGAGGTTAAGCCCGCAACCAGCCAATCGGAGTTTTTGTTTCTGAATGTTTGGTTTCTCCAGTCTCTAGGACCCAGTGGTCCATGGGCTGCAGTGGGCAGCCCCTCAGAGGTGTCGGGCACGCAGGGCATAGCACCTGACCCCGAGTGTGCCTGAGCTTCCTTCCACCAAAGTTTCCAGAAAGTTCCTTAGAACACTAGTTCCGTGTGGCATTAGAAGGTGCTGTGTGGAGGGGACAGCATGCAGTGACTCTCAAACTTGTGTGTCCACAGAAGCCCCTCCTCCCTTTTTTCCCCACATGCCTGCCAGCACTTAGGTTTTATGAAGCCACTTGGGGAAAATTGGTCATCAGAGAGTCCAAAAGTAGAAAAAAATAACATGCACGAGGAACCCCACAATGCCGGCCACTCCTGTGGCTGCAGGCCACACTCAGAGTGACAGCCCATCCTCCGAGGGCTCCACACATCGGCCCGGCCCCGACACCTTCCCAATGCGGCTCCGCTGCGGACGCAGCAGGTCCGCTGCCGGCTCCTGCCCGGCTCCACGCCTGCCGTCCCTCCTCTCACCACCTGCTTCTCCCAGAAAGCCATGCGGTCTCTCACCGCCTTCTGGTTTAGGCTCAAAAGCTTTACTTTTTCCTGTGCTGTTTGACAGCCTGGCAGATTATTTACTTGTTTATGACGCTAGAACAGAAGCTGTGTGAGGCACTTGGTTTTGGTTTCTGTTCTAAGTACACAGGCCTTAAAAAATAATCTGCTGAGTGGCTAGATGAGTGAATGACCAGATTTTGTAGGACTCAAGTGTGATAGAGTCATCATGGGAGACACCTAGGTTTTCTCAGCGGGGGTATGGGTCCTTCATCTTCCAGGGCCGGCCTAGAGGCAAAGCCCCGGGGCAGCGCTTGGGAATCCAGGCCCGCCTCTCACCTGGTCACTCCCTTGGAGTGGGCGTTGCCGGACTTACAGGTGACAGCCCCTCCAGGCCTGTCACTGTCCTCAGGGAGGCACTGCGTTTCTCCTCTGTCTCCTTTTGGGACAGTTGGGGCCGCGGTGGGTACATTAGAGGTCGTTCTCTATCAACGTGCACTTCATCACGCAGGTGAAGGAAAGTAAACCTCGAAAGCACTTTATGTGTCAGGGAAAAGTGTTGTTAGTGTTGCTGACATTAGTAACAGCGGTCACTTGTCGGGTGCTGTGTGTCCTTCTGGGCCCTTTATCTGACTTATCTCTCGTCCTCATAAAAGCCTTGTGAAGAGGGTTTTTCCTGTTGTTTTTATTTTGTGATGTTTGGTTATTCATGTTAGTTTCAGGTGCACACCATAGTGGTTAGACATTTACATCATTTATGAAATGGAAGAGGGTTTTTCATGCCACATATTTACCTATTTAATCATCTGTTTCTTACTTCACTCTTCTTATTGTGAAGCAGGAGGTGTGAGGGGAATGCTGTGCACCCACCTGAACCGCAGCACCGTGTGGGCTGCCGTGCAGTGAGCACGCAGTGCAGGCCCCGCGGACTCTTCCTGCCCTGCGGCCCGAGTGTGCCTGGGCACCGAGTCCACTGGGGCTCGGTCCCCTTGCCCCTGTGTCTGGATCAACTGGGTCATTAGACTATGGTTGTGAAATGGTGACTCATGGCCATAGTTTATCTCACTTGTCATCCAGAACCGTCTTTCTTCTCATTTTCCTTGTCTGTGCCCTGCAGAGAGCAGCGGGCCCGTCACAGAGGGGCAGGCTCCTGTTCCGGTCTCTGAGCCTTAGATGTCGTATGACCACGAGGCCACACGTGGTCCCCATTTGCTGTGCGCGGGGCAGAGCACCCTCTGCTTTCACCAGATCGGCCCAGTGCTTTGCAGTCGGTTCCCAGTGTCACGGCCTTGGACATGACCTCATCCCCAGCTTCTCACCTGTTTTGAAACATTCTCCTAAGTCCCTTTCTGGACGCCAAGGGGAAGTCTAATACGGGTAGATGTCCTCTCACCCAGTGTCACGGAACCCAGTTTTGCACATCAGGCAGGATTGGCTGTCCTCTAGTTTTCTTTCTTTCCTTCTGTGTGAAGACCAGAACAGTAAATCCTCAAATTATGAAAAAGTAAAATTTCCTTGCTGTCTTGACATAAGTCTGAGAACTTAAAGTTTCAGCCTAGGCCAGTCCACTCGCACTTTTTCTTGCACCTCACACCAGTGATCTTTAACGCCCCTTGAGAAAGATCCTCCCGTCCCTGAAATCATCGGGACGCGGCCCCAGGCCCAGCACCGCCCTCCGGGCCTGCCTTTTGTTCTCTGCATGTTGCTGACTCTCTTCTTTCTCAGTGAGGCTGCTCATGCCGCTGCCCTAGGGGCCGGGTCCAGTGGACGCCTGTTAGGCCCCATCTGATTGGATTCGGTACTGCAGGCGCCTGTCATCTCTCACTTCACAAGGGAACTCATTCCCCAGCCTCCAAGACAGCAGACACCCAGATCCTCCTGCCTGCTGTCCGTCCCTCTGGCCTTCCTCAGGAGCTCATCTTCTTTTGGCCACGTGCTCCATGGGGCCATCCGGATGTGCCTGCCACATGCTCTCCAATGGCTGAGCCCCGCCCAGGGCACCTGCTCCTGGCCTGTGCTCGGCTCTGCCTCCAGAGCCCAGAACATCCCCCTAAGTCTTACACTCCTGTCTCCAGCCCCTTTCTGGACCGGCCCTCTTGGGAGTCCAGAATGCTGGCCTCCCCCCTGCGTCTCTTGCAGCTGGCAGGATGCGTTCCTCCTGCACCCCCTGGGAACGGGCATTCGTCACCTCTCTGCTCCACAGTGTCTCTGTCTCCATCGCCAGGCCAGGCCGCTTTCCCTCCCCCGTCTCTCTCAGACTCTCTCTTGAGATCTCTTGTCGGCAACAACTGGTAAATTGGTTCCCTGCCTCCCGCTTTGCTCCTTTCAAAGCCACCCTCCATTAATTTCCAGAGTGAAATGTCTAAATGTGAAGCTGGGGTGCCACCCCCCGCTCCACGGCTGCAGAGACTCGAGTTGCCTGAGGTCCCTTTCCTGGCGCTGTGAGCATCCCACGCAGTCTGGCTGCGCTCCCGCCCCGTCTCGTCAGCCTCCATGGTCCCGCCTCACTGCCATCACCCAGCAGCGGCCTTTATTTCTCCCAGCCCACCAGGGTGTTTCTCATTTTCGGAGTTGATCTGGACTGCCTGTGCGGTGGAGAAAACCAACCATACCCTCCTGGGGGACCCCCAGGCCAGACAGATGCTCAGAAAATAGTGGTGAACGGGAAACCAGAGCATCCCTTCGGTGCTGGCCGGTCCAGAGGGGTCCCCAGGTAGAAGTTAGGAGCTGAAGTAGAAAGTTATGGACAGAATGAGGGAGTAGAAGCAAAGCGTATGAAGGGCACAGACTGGAGGTCTCTGCTGCTGACGGCCGGCCCTGCAAGGGACCTCGGGGGGTGCGCCCTCCCTGCACAGGACGGGCGCTGAGCTCACAGACTGTCAGAGGCCCCAGAGGAGTGTGTCCTTGTGGAGGGAAGGCGGGTCAAAGTCCGTCTTTGAAAGCATCCCTTCCAACTGTAAGAACAGAAGGTTTTCTTAGAAATCAGTAGCTCAGAAACTAGTTTCTCCTTGGGCTCACCCGGACATGGCTCACCCACCTGCTCCTGTTGTGGCACTTTTTCTCATTAGCAGTTCCCCCAGGGGAGGGCACGGGGAATGGAAGGAGCTGAGGCGCTCCTACGGCGGTTTGTCAGCTTTGCCACCAGCAGGATGAGCCTGAAGTGAGGTTCGTAGGACAGATTCTCACTTAACTGCCCCTCCCTGCCTCTCTGCCCCTGACCACTCAGCGCTGGCAGTGTGGCGTTCTGGTAGTTCTCTTTGATTTTTGTGAGCACGCTAATGTCCTACACACAATTGCATTGTATTTGCTAATTTAGGGATGGACGCACTTGAAAAATGTGTCAGCTTTCATTTTAATTTTGCAGACAACCTTGGATTGGCATGTTAGTCCTCTTACGCTCTGCTCCATAGACAGCTGTCTAGTTTTTACCTTTGTCCCAGGTCTCCCCATTTAATAAGCCCCCACGGGCCAAACCACAGGGTTCTCTCGCATGAAAAACCCACTGCAGCATGTGTGGTGCGGCACGAGTGTCTCCACGAAGGGCGGCCTTCATGTAGGGTGGGGTTCCCGGGGACAGGATGTTTCGGAGCTGGGCAGCTCCTCACGTTCGCTTCCCTGCGTCTTCCTCTCCCAGAGGGGCCCTCCTGGGAGCCACGTCAGGTCCTGCATAGCCGGGCACAGCCCTTGTCTCTGTGCCGCAGTGACAGATGGGACGAGCAGGATGGGCTCTGGAGAGGTGTCCAAGGAAGCCTGCTCGAGACTCAGACATTGGAACGGCAAGAGAAGAAAACATCTCGGACGACGCTCAGGCTTCTGTCTTTGGGTGCTCAGTTGGTTTTGCAGAAAGAGCATGAGGCTGAAATTGTGTGTGCTTACTTGGAGGTGCCCACAGACCATCGCTGCAGGGAAACCTGCAAGATGGTTGAAAGTTCCTGCCTGTGGTTCAGGAGGAATCGTAACTGGATATAGGGACCCAGCAGGCAACGACGTGAACACGGTCCCTGGAATGGTGGCAGAAGGCAAGACCGGCCCCGGGACGGAACGTGGGAGACAGCCAGCACTTACCATGAGCCTCGGAAGGGGATCCAGCAAATAAACCGAGACTGCTCAGAGCCCCGGAGGGCCTGGTGATCGCCTCGTCACCCGTAGCACATGTCACAGCGGGAAGTGGCAGCCAGCTAAAGACGACGGGGTGTGTGTAAGGTCTGGGAGGAGAGCCGCCTGTACTGCAGGGGGGATCTCTGGCCCTGAGATCAGAGGTGAACCCCTGAGGGTCAGCCATGGGTGGGGCCTGCTCTTCAAGACTGGGGTGGACGGGGCCTTGGAGGAAGGCTGGTGGCTGCTAAAGGAGGACAAGGCAGACAGAAGGTTTTCCTTCTCACTTTCTTCCCTCTGCTCCTCCACTCCCCTTCCGCTCTCAGTCTCTCTCAGTCCCTGGGAAGGCTGCAGTACATCTGTAGACCTGAAGGGAAGAGACCACTGAAGGACGGGCTGATGAAAGCCTCAGAGAGGAGGGGACCTGTTCCCCACTTGCTGGTGCAGGGCTTCGCCTTCACAGATGCGTGGCTGCTGGTCCAGCCTTCTGGGTGTCGGTGGCGAGAGGTTAAGGAGCTGGACCGCCACGGAGTCAGGGTGGGTCGAGGCTGCAGCAGACACTGGTGCATCAGCCCCCACCGGCAGGGCGTGGGCTGTGTGAGAGTGCTCCTGAGAACCGCAAACCACAGTTTCTGTGGCATCTGAGGGTCCCTTCACATGACGTCCTTCAGTGCTCACAACCTTACAGGGGGGTGTCATTATCCCCACTTCACTGATGAGAAGCCAGTGCTCAGAGAGCCTCACCACCTCCCGAGGTTCCTTCGTTGGGCAGCACTGGAGGTCAGTTGAACTTGCCCATCAGGACCCCCTGCACTGTGGGCTGCTCCATGCCCCCTCCCCAATTCCCACTGGCCAGGAAGGTGCTGTGGTGCCCTGAGCGCCCACCAGGGGCTTTCTCCAGCCGCTGCTGTGCAGGTACACAGCACGTGGTTCGGAGGGACACCGGACAGCGCCCCAGCCAGGAGTAAGGGTGTGGGGTGTGACCATGAACTGGATGTCCTCCACCACCAACCCGATGGCCAGGTGTACTCAGGCCCCCCGAGGTCCGAGCAGGGCAGGGCTGCAGGGCCTTTTGTGTCCGCATCCTGAAAGTGCCTCGTCTGGCCCAGGCTGGGGGCAGGTGGAAGTAGATAGTAACAGGTGGCCTTCCCTGGTGCTGGGTGTTGGGTGGACACTTGTGCCTAGGCAGATGCTCACAGGCAAATGCTGCAGGAAGCGGCTCAGGTAGAGAAGCAGGTGCATCGGGGGAGGTCTTGTCAGGGGAGCCCCTTGGAGTGGCATTCACTGAACCAGAAGGGATGTGTTGCTGTACTGCTCTTTTCTCATTTTCTTGTTGAACAAGAACTGTAAGTTCTGGGGCAAATAGAAGGGAACAGAAAGGAAAGAAACGAAAGCACCCATGTGTGCAGAGGCCCCTCCTAGTCGGGGGACGCCCTGCCCTGTCACTTGGTTGGTCTCACAGAGGCAGGACTCAACAATACGGCCACGCTTTCCCTGGAGCAGGCCCAGTGGGGCGGGCTCGCTCCCGCCGGCTTCTGGGGTCTCAGACATGCACAGTGGGAGGTGGTGACTGACGGTGGATGTTTTGGGGGAGCCGTGCCTGCCCCTTCTCCCGCGAGCCCGGTCGTGGCCGGGCTCACACATCCCTAACAAGTCCCCCTTGTCCCCACAGCCTTTCCGCTGCGCCCACTGCCATTACTCCTGCAACATCTCGGGCTCCCTGAAGAGGCACTACAACCGGAAGCACCCCAACGAGGAGTACGCCAACGTGGGCGCTGGCGAGCTGGCGGCCGACGCGCTCGTCCAGCAAGGTAGGTGACGTGCAGCCCGGGGTCATGCTCCTCCCGCCCGCCACGCTGCTCTCCAGAAGTGCTGTGACATCTGATCCCTGAGTCCTAACCCCTGAGCGTGTTGTTCCTGCTCCATCTTCAGCAGGTCCTCCTCCGCTCCCTCGTTGGCAGTGACCAGCATCTCTTAGTGGGGGGCAACCTTGATGGAACCCCCAAATGAAAAAGTGGTGTGCCCACAGACCTTAACCCCCGCCCACCCTCAACTCAGGGCTCGTTTCTCTGCATCTCCTCTGCTCTCTGTCCGGGGTGTGTTTTGCAGGAAGGGAAGCTCATGCCTTCCTTTCTTTACCTGACATTGGTTAGCACGGCCATGCCGTTTCTCTTTGGTCCTCCTAATCATAACCCCCAAGGCTCCTTGTAACACAGTGCTCCTGGCCTTGAACACTTTCGGGTTTATGAAGAATGCTGTGGCAAGCGTGTTTGCTGTGAGCTTCTTTAGATTATTCAGAAATATTTATTGAGTCTGTGCATCACTGATCCTGAAAAGGAGAAACCATTCAGAACACTTCACCTAATGAGAACAGATGAATCCTCTAATATGATTGAAAAGGTTGAGGTGTTTTGCCCCTTTTTCATTGACTAAGCGTGTATCCCCACCTGAGAGGCTCTAGCCCAGGCGCTGATGCTGTGCAGAGAGAGAAGTGCTGTTGTGTGTGTGTCTGCCTGCTGTACCTTCCGCTAAAAACTCGCTGCAGCGCTTCAGCTGCCACTCCTTCCCCAGTCCTGCATCTGTGTGAAGCCGGAGACGGTTTTAGAAATTTGCCCCTGGGAAATGGGTGTGGGATGGCAGACTCGGCTGCTCAGAGTTTCCCAATGTGGGGTGAAGATCCGCTCTCTGGAATTGCCATAAAGCGCATCTTAATGTAAAGCAGATGAATTGACTGTATCCTTCAGCACTTTGTGCGACAGAGCTGATGCGTGGAAACGAATGAACAGCATAAAAACTCTGGTGGTTCGAAAGCCACCCATCGGGGTAGTGGGGAGCGTGTGCCTGGTGCGTTCCTGAATGGCAGCTGCGAGGAGCTGCATGGTGGGGGCAGGGTGGGGGCGGGTGGGTCCGGCTCAGATCTGTATCCTGTCTTAACTGTGCCCTTGGGCAGGCCGCCGGCCTCTCCATCCCAGGCCCTTCAACTGAGAGTGGAGTCCGAGCGGCCACCTGCCGTGATGGCAGGCAGGGTGGAACGAGAGGACACTTGTCTGGCCTCGGTGCACTTTTATTCCTTTCCCTTGTAGTATTCTCCAGAGATTACCTGAGGCCCGCAGAGCCACTGCGCCATTTCTGATGATGTCCAGGCCTCACCAAAGGAGAGGATGGATGCCTTAGAGCCCCAGCAAATGCCTTAGAGTAGCAGGCGAGAGATTCCTTTAACATCCTCCCCTTGCCCTCACCCGGGGTCCAACTGGCAGGAAAGACGTTACGGTGGCTGCTGGGACAGGCATGGGCCCCTGGTTGATAATAACGCCGTTGCTCAGAACTTCGGAAGTTTCATCGTTGCCTTGCAGGGAGCGTGCTGAGTTCTAGCTGTTTCACTGCCCGAGTTTCAGTTACCTGTCCAGGACTCCATCACGCGTGGGCGCTCCCTGACACGGGCCAGGTGTTCTTCATCTCTGCAGGGTGTGTCTGGTGTTTTTTCCTGCTCTGCTGTGTTAGATACGTGTCATATATGTACACGTGTGTATGTGCGTGTGTTGTCATCCCCCCTTGGAGGGGACATGTGCAGGGAGAAACAACCCATGTCTCTGGGCTCCTAAGAGACATTGTACTCTGGTGGAAGAGCCGGCCCTGAAATCAGACAGCTGGCGGGCTGTGGGCACAGCTGGGAAATGGGGCCGGAAGCTGGAGCCTCGTGTCTGGGAACTTTTCCTTTTCTTTTGGTTCATTTCAGGTAATTCTCCCCAGTCCCACTCGGTTTTTGTTCCTTTCTACTCAAAAAATATCCTCACGGGGCTTGGTCATTTTGTGTTCTGATACAGAGGACTCGTCCACTGACTGTTGTTTAAACAGTGTCATGCGGTAGCGTGGGCAGAGCCACCGACTGCTGGAGAAGAGTCTCCTGCCCCCTGCCCCCCACGGCTCTGGGTTTGGGAAGGGAGCTGTGGGAGCCGGGAGGAGCCGGGGAGGCCTCCGGGGTTGACGGGTGCCTGTGAGACACCCTGCCCCATGTAGGTTTCTACGGGAAGGGACCAGGGTGTTTTCCCGAGTTGGAGGTGTCTTCAGCGTGCTCCAGAGGCTCCCCCAGAATGTGTGCTGACAACATTCAACAACCGGCTGCCCCCAGGGCTAGGGGAGGAGAACCTGATTGGCAGCACTTGCCAGTTTTTGTGGTGTAAACAGTCCCACCGGGGCCAGCTTCCCTCCACCAGCGTGTGGCTGATCTGGGAAGAGCTGTGCACAGCAGGCTCGGGAGCTGGTTCCAGCCGGGCCCAGCTCGCCTCCCGCCCGAGGGAGCAGGGGTGACGCTGGGGCAGCGAGCCAGCGGGGCCCTGCAGGAGCCGAACTCCTCGGAACTCCGGTGCTGTGGGGAACTAGACTGGTGAACGCTGTGCAAACGCTGTACTCCCCGCCCGTGATTTACGCACTTCCGATCACTCGAAGGCGGGCTGGACGGTCTCCTGTTTGTGCCTCTCAGCCCGACACTTGCCCATTCATGTGGATTCGAGGCATTTCCCACCCGAACACACGTTTCCACGTTGCGCTGCCTCAGTGGGTCTGCTCCGGTCCTCCCCTCACGCGTGCCTGGTGCAGCTGGCTCCCGAGCTGGCCGACCGCGCACAGGGCGAGAGGGCCGTGAGAGGCAGGCTCAGCTGCCGAGCCCCACAGGCTCTCAGCTCAGTCCCGGAGCTCACGGCGCGGTAAAGAGGGTACTTAGCAGGCTGGTCGTCTTCCAGTGGCCTGGAGGTGCTCCTTCAGGTGGCCCCAAGTCACTGGCCCCAGCACAGGGTTGGGAGTCGGGTGGTCCTGGAGTTGGGCTCTCTGCTCACTGTGGCCTGGGGCCTGTTGCTGATGTCCCTGAACATCCGGTTGCACATCTGCAAAGAGGAGGGGCTGACACTTGCCCGGCGGGAGTCGCAAAGATGGGAAACTTTTCTCCTGAATCCCAGACCGTACCTGATGTGCTGTAAGTACGTGGTGAGTGGGGTCAGGTTTACGATCAGGTAATTTCCCATATTCCTTCTCACCACACGACTCTTGTGCTCCTGCTGCTCCTGGTGCACCTGGCGCTGGGCTGCGGTGGCTCTTACAGTGGCCACTGCCTGGCTTGGGGACGGAGGCCGGGCAGCCCCTCCACAGCTCCGTGTTCGACTTGGTAACAGAGGTGAGCCTTTATCCACCAGGCCCCCGGTGTTCATGGGAGTGGGATTCGCTGCTTCTCCAGGGCCGACCCTTCTCTGTGGCCCCCGTTTTAGGGGCTCGTTGTGGTGGGGGCAGGTCATGGAGATGAGAGAAGCAGTGAGAGGAGGGGGTCACGGACAAGGTGGTCTTTGGCACCTGCTGAAATCTTCCTGTTATTTTGAACTGCACTAGGAGAATGTAAATCTGTACGTGCGGTGGGTACCTTGGATATATACTCCTATCTCAGTTTTTCACACCAGACTTAGGGAAAATGGTGTGGGAGGAAATCCAGAGGCTGTCAGCTAATTCAGAACTCATCCGCCTGTTCTACTTTGGGGCGTTTTCATTTTAAAATTGTCGTTAGGGCCCAGATTCGTGCATTATCGGCAGATGCAGTGGCGATACACGTTGGGGCTGTGTTGTTGTTGAGTTTTCTCTCGCAGAGTCCCTGGGAGGCCGGCCTCTTCCTGCCTGTTTCCAAGTGAGGAGGAAACGCAGGGAGGACAAAGGACCGGCCCAGGCCTTGGAGAGCACGGGCAGCTGAGCGGGGCCGGTTCTGGAGTCAGTCTAGTTCCTAACCATCCACGGGCTGCTGTCCCTGCAGTTCCTCTCAAGTTCACACTTGGTAAAGAGGAGGAAGAGGTGGAGGAAGAGTGGAGAGCAGGGCAGGCACGGTCCATTGTGAGGTATCGTTGGTTCTCGTTTGCTAGAGACCACAGGACAAGGTGTTGAGAGGTCACGTGCACAGTTTACTTCCTCTTGTTTCCTTGTCCTCAGGTCTGGTGGCTTCTCTGAATGAGGCCGGCTCTACACCCATCTCTCTTTCTGCTGCTTCCCAGCAGTTGTCCAGGGGCTCTCGGCCCCACGGCCTGGGGCAGCGTGTGAGGGACCAGCGGGGAGAGGGGAGGCCTTGCTTAAGCCCAGTGGACCAAATCGCCCTCACTGGGGCTCTGCACATCAATCTGGCCAATCACAAAATGCACTTTGCTTTTTCTCTGCTCTGTTTTCCCTCATGCTGTTTTTCTTGGGGGTCTCACAGGAAGCGGGGCTGGGGTTTAGGACAGGATTTGGATGTCCCTGGGTCCCAAGGCTATGGCTGGACCCTTGGGCAGGCACTGCGTTAAGAGACCCCAGGAGGCGAGCATGTCAACAAAGTCCGATGCATGTTTCAGTTGTCAGTTCTGTGAAGTCGCATGCCCATCCGTACGCACGCGCTTTCAGTGATCGAGCTGCATTTATTCTCTCCCTGGAGTGCCTGCACTCTACCGCTGCGGTAGCATGTGACCGTAACCTTGGTGGTGGTCCAAACAACACAGCTCAGTGTCTTTCAGTTCCGAAGGTCAGAGTCCAAGGTGAGTCCCAAGATGGGTAAAGTGGAGTTTGCTAACGAGCCTGTGCTCCTGCAGGCTCTGGGACAGAATGTGTTTCCTCCCCTTTTCCAGCTTCCCCAGGCGCCCGCACTGCTTGGCTCCAGCTCCTTCCTCCGTGTTCAGAGCCAGCAACGGCCAGCAGAGCCTCACGTCACATCACTGTGACCTTCTGTCCTGCCTCTGTCTCACTAAGACCCCTGTGGTTACGTGGCCCCCTGCCCCCCAGTAATCTGGAATCATCTCCCTGTCTATAAACCCTTAACCAAATCACATCTTTGAAGTCCCTCTTGCCACGTAAGGTGATACCTTGGTGTGTTGCAGGGATTAGGACGTGGAAGTCTCGGGGGCCTGCCCACTGCAGCACCTTTTTGTGAGGACATGAGCCTCTGCGTTTCCCCTGAGAGTTGAAGGAAGGGTGTGGGTCGTGGGAGCGAGTGCAGGTTCAGTCCTCCCGGCACCCGGAATGTGCAGTCGGTGCCGTCCCAGGAGATAGATATTGAAAATGAACTTGAATTTTCAATCATGTCAGCCACACAAAGGAGCTCACAGTTTAATGCCCGAAAGGAGCTCACAGTTTAACTCCTCCAGAATATATTGCACTCCAAAAAGCGCAGAAGATGCAGGACCAATTTTTAAAATTGCTCCTGAAATTCTCTCCTGCTGCTTGGGTCATCATTCCTCACGAGGAAACTGGTTTGCGGGTTTGCCGTTTTTGTGGTGGCTGCTTAATGCCAACCCTGCCAGTGACTCCACTGAGTGTCCCCTGACCTTCATGAGCATTGCCTAAGAATTTAATGAAACGAGATAGAAATTAATTTCTCTCAGCTTTGATGGGAATTAACTGGCAGAGTTACACATTTGGTCTAGACTTCAGATTTTCATTTGTTCTTTAATTAACGTCACTGTGGCAAAGGCTGAAGTTTTAATTAATGTGGGGGCATCATCATATTAATTTTAATTTAAATGTAATATAAGGGTGTTTTTCTCCCTAAATGCATTTCCACTAAAAAGTACCCCGTGTGGAATCTTTAATTTCATGGTGAAGCCTAAGCGTGGGCTTAGGGAGTTTGCTCTTGTTCATTGCTTCACACTCGGTCTTTGCAGAACCAGCATCAGTTAAAAAGAAAGTGGGGAGTCCCCCACCTCAGAGGTTTTCAAAGGCGATCACAGGAAAACACACCATTTCCGATGATCAATAAATGCGAACGGGAGGCTGAAAACTAAGTTTCATTGCCCTTCAGCCAAGAAAGAACGGGTTCATTAGGTTTTGCCTAAAGAAAGGTGCTGACTGCTTGAGTTTCAGGAAATAGCATCTACGTGAGTGGCCTTTCTTGTAGAATGTTCTGGAAGTTTAGAACCTGGCGTTGGTGGCTGGTCCTGTGCTGACTCCATCCTCTGTCTCTGTCAGACCCTTGTGCCCTCCCAGCATCGGGAGGGGACTCTGTCACCGTTGGGGTGGCTTCCCTCTCCACTATGGCCCTGTGGGGAGCCGTCTGCCCCCTCAGTGGGTAGACAAGGAACCCCAGTTACTGTGGTGCCCTGCAGGGCTCCGCTGAGGCGGAGTGGACTCAGGCTGTCCAGCACCTCACGGCCGTGCCTGGGAGGTACACCCCCACGAGGTGCGTCTGGTCCTGTGCACTCAGTCAGGTCAGCCTCGTCTCCAGGACAGAAATCTCCCGGACCCGCCTCGGCATCCCAGTGAGCAGCAAGTCCTTGGGGCGGCCTGAGCGCCTCTGTGTTCAGCCCAGGTCTTCCCCCACCCTGGCCGAGCTCCCTTGTGATGTAGGAACAAGGGACACGTTTGGATGTCGCTGGATGTGCACATCAGGGACACAGAGGGACTGTGTTTGTGAAGCTGTGGGGCTCCAGACAGGGGCTGAAGAGCCTGGACAGGAGCGAGTCAAGAAACGCTTGGTGGCGGCACTAGGGGTGAGTGGTGTTGCAGAAGCTCAAGAGGAAGGGCCTTGGCTGGAGAGTGTGGTCAGCAAGGCCACATAATGCCCAGGAGTCAGAGTGGATGGCCACACAGCTGGCGGTCCGGTATGTGGGCCCTGTGGGGACCAGGCTCGTATTCGGTTCTTGGCTTTGCAGAGTGACCTCGGAAGGGTCCCCAGCCACCCTGAACCTCCCAGCTGTGTGCTCCGATGTGTGTGCATCAGACACGGGGCGGCTGCCCAGAAGTGGAAGACGTGTTTGTTGGTGGCAGTGGTGGCAGCAGTGTGACTAGCAGTAAAATGAAGAGTGCACAGTGTTCCTTGGCTTAACCAACAAACCAACGAACTGATGAGGAAGCCAGTGACCTCGGCAGGCGCAGTGCCAGGAGGGGCGAGGGGCAGAAGGCAGCTTGCTGTGACGTCACTGTGCGGGCTTCTCAGGCTCGGCACTGCCTGCACGTGGGGCCGGACCCCCCTCTGTGGTGGGCTGTGTGGTGCTTCCTACCGTGCGTGGCAGCACCCTTGCTGTCCACCTTCCAGATGCCAGGAGCCCTCCCAGGTGTGACAACCAGAAGTCTCTCCAGACACTGCCAGATGTCCCCTGTCTGAGAAGCAGGGTTGCCCTGGTGGAGAGCCGCCTGCCTGAGTAACGAGGACAGACAGGGGTATTACTTTCTGCTCTAGATTTACAGTCTTGATTTCACGATTTTTTTGAGTAGGCAGTTATGGTCACATGGAATGAAACGTAAGAGATTTGGGAGGCCATAGAGCAGAAACCGGCCTCTCAGCCGGGGTCTGCCCAGAAGGAGCAGGGCCACCAGTTCCTTGGGAGCTCGGGGACTCTTCCCAGTTAGGGCTGTTTCTCGGCGGGGTGATGGGCTTTCTCCCCCTTGAGTGAGACTGCACGTATGTATTTGCTGAGTGCAGAGTGGAAGGACTGCCGCGCGCGGGGCAAAACCAAAACGACCAGTCAGTAGGTCCACCGTCTCCACGAAGCAGTAGCTATTGCCAAGGGCCTGACCCCCTGGCTTTGCCAAGGGGGCTAGTGGCGCCCACATCTCCCCTTTTTGTTTTCTAAGCTGAAAGGTCACCACGGGCAGTGGCTTTGCCAGCTGGTCCAGGCCCCCGGCTTTGCCAAGGGGGCTTGTGGCGCCCCGCATCTCCTCTAGATGGTATTTGAACTGTTGGAGCCGCAGGGATTGCCACTGTTTGCAGGAGTATCGGAGGAGGGCTGGAAAACAAAAAAGGAAGCAAATAAACAACCCAACTATTGCCGCCCCTCTAACTACTCGAGTCTATCAGTCATCATTCCCCCAAGCGTCTCGCAGGCTGTTCAGAATGTCCTGAGCTGTGTCTGCAGCACTCAGGTCCAGGTGGGCCTTGGACATCCGCTGAATCTGCGCATGCAGTGCTGAGCAGTGAGGACAGCCACCATGGCCAATAACAGCGTGCTGGGACAGCTGGGAAGCCCGGCATGGGCCACGGCGGCTTGCGCCTCTCCGGTGAGGCGCTTGATCTGCCCCCAAGTGACAGGCAGCGACTCTCGCGTGGCCCGCGAGGGGGGTCGCACGCGGCCTCTATTCGGGCAAGGAGGCGGGCCCTGTGCCTCAGGAGGCATCTGAAGCAGAGGATAGAGATGGTGGCCGACTAGGAGCTCGGGGTCCTCCTCCCCGAGCGACAACTTCTTCAAACGGAAGGGAAGATTTCTCTCCTCTTTGTTCTGCTTCTTCATTCTGGGGACGAGCAAGTCGTTCGGGAATCCAAAGGGGGGCTGGCGCGTTCCTAGGGAAAACACACACATGTCCCCGCCTCCCCCCCTTTTGTTTTTTTTTAAGTAAAAGCTTAAGTGATTGATGTGCGCCCTTGACGAGCGCTTGCCCCTGCGGATTATAAGGAATGTCTGTCACATGGGCAATAGTGAAAGTAGCACAGAAGCGGCGAAAGCTGTCGCTGGTATAAGTAGGGGCATTATCAGTTTTAATTTGGCGGGGCAGCCCAAGAAGAGAAAAGGACTGCAGGCAAATTGCTGTGGGCGCAAATGTGCCCTATGAAGCAAGGTTGGGTGTGTGTGCGAAGCAAATGTTGAAGGCGCAAAAGAGAAGGCATAACGGGAGAAGTCTCCGGTCCAGGCAACACAGCAGTCTCCAGGTGAGGAAGGAGAGATACAATATATTGAGCGTTAGAATATAAATTAAAGCAGTAGTTAGATAGTTGTTCAAAGACATTGATGATTGTAGCGAGTTCAACGCGTTGAGCAGAAGATTCTCCTGTCTGCAAAACATAAGGGATGTTATTAATAACCCAGGCGGCTGTGCCGTTGTTGGAGCTATCTATAAATGTTAGCGAAGTATTGGTGAGAGGGCGTGGAGAGCACACCTTAGGGAAAACAAAGGGATGAGCCGTCCAAAAGTTAAGTAAGGGATGTTTGGGGAGATGATATGTGAGTTGGCCGGGGAATCCTGCGAGAGCCGTCCCCTAGTCTTCATCATTCTGGAACAATCGTTGCACTAGGTCCTTTTGGAGGGGGAGGACAATATGAAGTGGCTCCCGGCCGAAAAGCTCCAGGGCCCGGGAGCGCCCTTTCTGGATTACAGTGGCTATAGCCTGATGGTATGGATAAATCACCTTACGCCGCTGGCTGGGCAAATGCAGCCATTCTAGGGGCCCCCCCTGCCAGAGGAGGCCCGTCGGCAAGTAAGGGGTATCTAGAATTAACAAAGAAAAAGGTTGATTAGGAGACACTCTTAGAATCTGTTGCTGGCTCAAAGCTTGATCTATTAAAGCGAGCGCGTCCTCAGCTTCAGGCGTGAGGACACGCGGGGACGTGGGGTCAGGATCCCCACGCAAAATGTTGAACAAGGGCAGCAGCTGTTCCGTGGTGAGGCCAATGGAGGGTCTGAGCCAGTTGATATTACCCAGTAATTTTTGAAAATCATTAAGTGCCTGCAAACAATCCCTCCTGTCTCAAAGATAATTGCAAGGGGGTAAGGGGCTCCCCGATTACGGGGGCTTACAGTCGGCGGGGGACCTGCTCGTAACGCCGCCGCCACAGCCGGAGCGGCGGCAGACACACCCTTCTCCTAACTTCTGGAGTTGGCACTGGGTTTTCTCTTTCATTCTCTGCTGGCGGCTTAACTCTTTATTACCTGCTAGCTGCCTCAGCAACTGCAGAGTAACTGCCAGTCTAGCAAAAGCTCTAGGATCTAAGATAGCATCCTCATCTTCCCCCTCCTCCTCTTCTGCAGTAACCTCCACCTGATCACCTAAGATGGGGAACACTTGAGGGTCTCTTTCTACCTCATACGCTATTGCTGCTTCCTCTAAGTCTTCTTGATCGGAGGGGGATAACATCTCCTCGTCTATAGGAGGAGCAGAGGCAAAAGGGCTCAGAGGAGGTGGGGGCCCTGGAGGGGCCAGCAACGTGGCATCCTCTGGGGGCTTGGTATAAGAATGCTCAGACTTCACTGACTGGGTATCTAGCCGATCTTCTCTGGTGGATACTGCTAGACTACGGGTCATTCTCTCAATCTCTTGTACTGGGTCAAGGCTGTCACGGACCAAGTTCCAAAGGGAAAAGGCATCAATGGGAATCCTCTCAGGTCCGCGGGCTAGATAAGCGTCGCGGAGCCTTTCTCCTATTCGCTCCCAGGTATGTAGGGAGACTGTCCCCTCCTCGGGAAACCAGGGACATATCTCCTCTACAAATTTGAAAAACCTTTCCATCTGTTTCTCTCCAACCTTGGTCCCTCGTCCACGGAGCAACATTTTCTGCAATTGCACGTACATGTTCCGCTCCTTTGATTCTGAAGCACCCATAACGGCACTTCCTATTAAATCCCCCCGCTTTTTGCTACGGCCCCCCGGGGGTTTCTCACCAAATCCCTCGTACCTCTTCGGGCCCCACGTTTGGGCGCCACCTGCCGCGGACCAGCCTCGTCAGGAGAGGGGAGGGGGCGGAAATGAGTTAAGGACGCAGGGAGTCAGGTTGGAGAGGTCTCAGCATCCCGCTGAGCCCCGAACTCCGTTTATTCAAGGCTTTTATTACAATTATGGGGAATAAGGAGGAGGGGGGCTGCACCCAAGCCAGTTTCTTTGTCCTTTCTGCAAAGCTACTCCACGGAACAACAGGGGAACACAGGGTGCTATCAAAACATCCCTGTTTATCAAGCACCGGTGCATGACCTACCCTTCTACAGGGAAACAGGCTGTCTAGCTTTCTTGGGAGACCTATTGTCTAGCCACAGCAGGTTCCAGGCAGGGAGCCAAGCAAGGTGGAGAGGAACTGTGCCACGGGCCGCGGCCTTGCCAGCTGACCCCGGCCCCCTGGCTTTGCCAAGGGGGGCTTACAGTCACGTCTCCACGAGCAGTAGCTATGCCGGCCTGACCCCCTGGCTTTGCCAAGGGGGCTAGTGGCGCCCACAAAGGACAGAAGTACAAAGGAGAGCGGGGGTTGGCTGGGGAAAGAGCCGAGGAAAGAAGAGGGTTTTCCGAGACGCAGAGTCAGTAAGGCTCACGGACTGAGGACCGACCGGTTGGAGGCCAGGAGCTGGGGCCGGAGCGTGCAACAGCCGGACACCTGCCCTCAGCAAAGCACCACCGGAGAAGGGAGGACAGACGGCCGGCAGGCACAGCAACGATCCGTACTGCAGTCTCGGGCCCTACCACGGCTGTGACAAATGCAACAAGGAAGTCCTTGCTTGGGGGCTTCTGTGGGTGTGGGGGGCTGCCTGAGCTGGGGTGTCCGAGAAGCTTTCTGAAGAGGCGATGCTTGAGTTGAGACCCTGGGGGGGCAGGGGCAAATGGAGGTCATGGGGGAGGAGCTTCAGGCGGGTGTCCTGAGAGGGGTGAGCCTGGCCAGTGCAGAGATGGAGAGCAGAGGGGGTGGAGGCTGGAAGAGACTGGGTCTATTCTCGGTGGGAGGGGAAGCCACTGGGGGCTGAGCAGATCTGGGAGATGTGGAGCCCTCCGTTTGGGGTCCGCGAGGGTTCTGCATGCTGGCTGCAGAGCAGAGCAGCTGTGGCTGCCGGGGACAGGTCACAAGCCGGTGGCTGCCGGGGGCCGGGTCACGAGCTGGTTGCTCCCCACTGTGCAGAAAACGGCAATGGGAGGGGCTGGTTGTTGAGTAGGGGGGCACGGCACCTGCTGGACTGGCATCTCGGGCTGCAGTCGCGGGCAGACGTCTGAGCTAGAGTTACAGGTGGAACTGTCACTGGCTTACAGGTACCACGCAAAGTGTGGCAATTCCCTAGGAATCAGAGGGCAGGAGGAGGAGCCTGGGCAGAAGGTCTGAGCATCCAACCAGGGGGCGTGGCCGGTGGGTGGGCAGGAGGCAGTAGACAGAGTGCGAGGGCCCTTCAGGAGAGGGGCAGCCTGGTGGGTGGCTGGCATCGGAGGCCTGAGGGTCAGGGTGCTCAGTGGAGCAGTACCTCTCTGCACCCAGGCGGAGTTTGGAAACTTGGGGCCTTTTCAAAAACTGCTATAATTGTGTCTGGGCATTCACAGTTTCAAATGTATATCAGTGTATTATAAAGCACGTTCCACTGTCCCTTTAGCTGGAGGCGTTATGTTCTCCTCCTTCTCTCTGGCACCTGAAACATTGGCTGCGCACACTCATCTGTAGGTATCAGTGGGAGAGTGGTTGCCGGCCCCCTGGTGGACGCCAGAATCGGCAGGTGCCCGATCCCCAGCTCGAGCCGTTGCAGTGTCTGCCTGTGACCCGTGCACCCCTCCAGTACAGTTTACATCACGTCTGGGCACTTACGGAGTCCAATCCAGTGGACATGCTGTGCAGATAGTTGTGTTGTTCAGAGGACAGTGACAAGAAAAGGAGGTCTCTGTGGACACAGTCTCGGTAGGCCCACGTAGGACACATGAGCAGTAACGTAACCTTGCAAGCATTTCAGTCCGAGGTTGACCGACTCATGGATGGGGAACCCTGGGTGTGGAGGGCTGGCTGAATCCACTCTCTGCAAGTGTTTGTTTGATAAATGAAAAAAAAAATACATTAAGTTTTAAAACCTCTGCCTCAGAAACAAACTGTTGCCCTTCTGTTCTGATACGAGGATGAGCTTGGACTGAGCATAAAACTAAAATCACCCCTGAGACGCGAGGCCCGTGGGTAGAAGGAGGAGCTGCCGTGTTGCTCCTGCCGCGAGCGTCCCTCTTCCCGCTGTCTGCCCCCAGGTGGCCTGAAGTGCCCGGTCTGCAGCTTCGTCTACGGCACCAAGTGGGAGTTCAACAGGCACTTGAAGAACAAGCACGGGCTGAAGCTGGTGGAGAGTGAAGGGGAGCCCAAGTGGGAGGTAAGGCTCCAGAGTGTGGTGTTGACCTTGACATTTCTAAACGCTGATACAAACCAGGCAAGGCCAGGCCCCGGGCGCGGACAGTCCCTCAGAACCCTGGGTTTTGGGGCTGGGAAACCTGGGGGTCTTTTCAAGTTGTGTCTCATATCCGAGGGGGTGACTGGGTCCGGTCTGGGCCGCGCTGCACCTCTTCCTCTGGGTTGTGTTTAGCCTGGTTTGTGAAGGTCTGTTTGGCTCACCGACGTTTTTGCTTCAGTTACTCACAGACCCAGAGTTTTCCTATCATCAGGGCTGCCAATGACCTGGAAATTCTTCTGTAGGGCTGCCCTGTGCACTTCAGGACCTTTGGTAGCATCGCTGACCTCTGCCTGCTGGGCAGCACTAGTGCCCACTGCTGCGAACCCCAAAACCATCACAGTCAGCATTGCCCCAGAGTCAGAGGCCCCGGGCTGAGGGGCTTTATCTCAGGAGTCAGCTCTCGATGGCCAGTGGTCAGGAGCAGGGGCTGGGAGACGGCCCTGCCATGCGGGAGGGGAGTCTCACGTCCTGGCAGTGCAGGGGGTCCCCGAGTACAGGTGGTCGGAGGGCTGTGTCTGTGGGACCCACCACAGTGATGGAACTGGGGAGGGAACTAAGCAGTGGTCTTCTATAGAAAAGGTATTCGCCGAAGTTCAGGGTCCCCTGATTAAAAACAGTTCGTAAAGTGGAATGTGATGAATATATCTTCTTTTTTCTTTATGGTTTTTTTTTTTTTTAGAGAGAGAGAGGAAGGGAGGGTAAAAGAGAGGGAGAGAAACATCAGTGTGTGGTTGCCTCTTGCACACCCCCAGCTGTACCTTTCCTGCAACCCAGGCATGTGCCCAGACTGGGAATCGAACTGGCGACTCTGGTTTGTGAGCCAACACTCAATCCACTGAGCCACACCAGCCAGGGCTAATGAATATATCTTTAAAAGGAAAAAATAAGTACCTAAGTCTCAGCCCCGTCTTCCTTCGTGGGGAAACAGTGGTGGCGTCTCCCGAGGTTGGGGAGATGGAGGCCCCAGGGCGCCGCTCCAGTGCGGCGCTGGCCCGGGCAGAGCGAACAGAGACGGGAGGGAGAAGCGAAGTGTGTGTATCTGCAGGGGACGGGGTGACATTTTTGGAAAATTCAATAAAAGCAATGGAGAACTACTATAGATGACATATTCAATCACCAATGGGCTATCCTTAGTAGTTTATATAGAGAGAAAGCCTTGAGCCAAAGGTACAGAGATTTCAATGTAAAACCAGTGATATTTGACAAATACAAGAAGAAAACACGAGTGCATTTATTTGAAGGTCAACAGTGTGGAGACCTTCCCAGCTAGGTCTCAGCCCAGATGCAGTAAGGGAAAAGACTGGGAAAAATGCATGAAAAATTTTTACAGGCTTCCAGAAAACAACTCAGAGTGACAAATGACAAAAAAAGAATTTCAGCCCTCTCCTAGAAAAGGACAAATATCTTTACCTTATAAAAGGCTTCTAAAAATCATGGTGAGATCAATAGCCCAACAAGAAAATGAGCAAGAGCTATCTGAAAACATGGTCACCTCACACATAGTAAATGCTCATTAAAACTAGACAGAGGCAGATTGTCTCAGCCGACAGCCCGGCAAGAGTCCAAACAAGCTCTGCCTCCTCCCTGTGGCAGGGGCTCAGGAGAAACCTGTGTCCATGTGTTGTCAGTGAGTGAGCAGGTGCTGCAGCCTTGGAGGGGGTCCTGCACCTCAGGCGGAGCTGGGAACCCCCCAGAAAGGGCTGGTGCAAAGCTGGGTACTCGGCTCCTGAAGGGAGGGAGCAGGCTCACCTGGGGAACAGCAAGCTGCCTGCGCCAGCCCATGCGCTGCTGCCTGGCTCCCAGGAGTGCCTTGTGAAGACCCTGTCTCCCTGCCCATGGTAATTGTCACACAGAGCTCCCCACGGAGAATGGGAAGCCATCCCCTGGGAGCACCCCGGTTTTCACAGACTCGGGTGATCTTAGGTTGGTGTTGGCTGACACACCGCTTCACAGTAGTTGAAAGGAAACACGCTTCTTTTGCTTATTCACACGTTTGTCAAATACTTGGTGGGTGTGAAATATCTGTGAGGCTGGAACACCTAAATGAACTTGGCTGTGAAGGAATCGCCCCTGCTCGTGGAGTCTGTGTCAGTTGCTGCTACGTGCCTAGAGAGTGTAGCTGGCGGCCCTGACCCTGGAGGACAGCCCTCCCATTCGCTCTTCATTATCAGTGACAGTAACACTTCCCACCTTACAGGTTCTGCATGGACTGGTCCATTCCAGAGAGAGGTCGTTGTTAGTACTCGGCTCTTGTGGAAATTGCGTTCTCTCGCTCCCCCAAGGACGAGGCACCTGTGAGCCTCCCTTCAGCTCCTCCCAGCTCAAAGTCCTCTTTTTGTGCAGAAATGTCTTCCGTGTCCACTTTGTTTATCGTACCCACCACTCGGAAATAAGGAAGGCACGGGTAGCTGAGGCTGCCTGGGCTTCGACCCGGTGCCGGGACTTGTGCTGCAGGCTCATCCGTGTTCTGTGACTACCACGTCTTCCCTTCCTTCTGTCCTCTCCACTGCCGGGCCATTCTGCCAGCCAAGGGCGTGAGGACCATCAGAGGCAGTGCCCGTGGCAGGGGGAGGAGACAGGGAGCCGCTGGGGGGGCGCACACGAGGCTCTGAGCGCGTCTCACCTCTAGGTCTGAACTGCACAGGCTGCTCCCTGGGGCAGGATGCACAGAGGGAGGGTCTCGCCCGAAGCTGGTTTTAGAGACTTGTATTTGCAAAGAGAAGGCTTCTCTGTGGGAAGTGGGATTTTCACAGGAGCAGCTGACCTCTCGGGGCTGCTAAGTGAATGAGGGGGTGCAAAGTGCTTTGGTTTTGCCTTTGTCCATGACCCTGGGATCCTGGGTAACAGCTGGTCTTCCAGAAGGTCACTCAGGTATCTTGTGTTTATTTAGCCAGCAACAGAAGCTCCTGAGGAGCCCTCCACCCAGTACCTGCACATCGCAGAAGCCGAAGAGGATGTTCAGGGGACACAGGCTGCCGTGGCTGCACTCCAGGACCTGAGATACACCTCGGAGAGCGGTGAGAGGCCATGCCCGAAGCCTCCAAGTGGGTCTGTGCCGAGCAGGCAGAATGAGTAGACTTGTGAATGAGTGAGGTCTGCCGTTTGTCCATCAGTGGGTTGGCTTCCCAGTCCCTGGCCCACGTTTAGGCTGTGGACGCGGCCGCATTCCCAGGCAGAGAGCCCTCTGCCTCCTGAAAGACTGTTGCAGCACACAGGTGCCCTCCTGTAGGTGTGGCCACACTGCCAGGCTTCCCCATGGAAGGTCACATCGAGTGCACGGGACAACCCCTGAGAGCAGTGAAGCCTCCTGTCTGCACGCACAGACTGAGGGCTCTTCAGCACGAGTGCTCCTCTGAGAGACACCTGCTTCGGGGCTGGAGCTGGCCCTGCAGTCTAGTCCCCTGAGTTCTCACTGGGGCACTGTCCCCTTTCCCCACTTCATGGTCATCATTCCAGGTGGCTTATCCCAGAGTCTGCAGCGCCTGGCGGGTGGTGCAGGGGTCGCAGGGCCAAGACTGAGAGTACAGACGGTCCCCATGCAGCGGCCACCTGCAGAGCTGTGGGCTCAGGGCTGCCTGATTTCCACTTCTTCTGAAAAGTCCCAGATCAGGATTTTTATATCAAATGTCCTCATTTTCAGACCTGTGATCAATTAAAAAAAAAAAAAACACCACCATGCCAGCTTCATGGTGATTGGGACATTATGCTAAGAGAACACTTCTTTAATGTTCATTTCGGAGTAGGAGCGGCACCCAAGTTTGTATAATGGACCACAGCCCTACTTGTATTTGGGGAACAGAGGACAGGCAAGGGGGATGAAGAAGAGAGCGTTAAATGGTGATGGGAGATAAGAGTTAGAAAATCGCTGTTTCTGGCCAGTTCTTAAATCCCTAAGCCCCAGGCTGTAAGACACCGGCCTGGAGACCTTTGTTGGGCCAGTCGCTAAGGGACGGTGAATCGCCAGGGCAGTTCGGGCTTGCTGCTGCTGGGGCTGCAGGAGGCAGGGCCCCCGCTTTGCAGCCTTCAGAGCCGTGGGCTCTGCAGATGGGCCCAGGGAGGCCCCAACTGTTAACTGCAGTTCCCAGAGCCCAGGCCTGTGTGAATGAGTTTCCTTTCTTCCCATCGGGTAGTCGCCATCATTGCCACAGCCCTGCCGGGGAGCCTGTGCAGGTCCCTCCCCACAGGCTGGCTTAGGTCTTCTACAGCCTCTCCACTGTCCGGGGTCTCCTCCTAGTCCTAGGCGCACAGTTCAGACTTTGCCATGCGGCTGCCCGCCCTGGCTCCCCGCCCAGCCTGGCCCCCCACCTCTGGGCCCCCCTGGCCTCCGCAGCACTCTGCACAAGCTGCCACCTCCCCCGCGCTCCAGTGCCCTCTGGGACGGGGGCCGTTTGCTCCCCCACAGCACTGTCCTGCCCACTCCTGTCCGTTGTCGGGATTCAGATTTCGTGCCTCCTGCCAGCGGCTTGCCCGACTCCACCACGTCTTCCCCCGAATTGCCTTCCTCACGGAGCTGCAGTAACTTGCTCACAGATCTGTCTCGGGGCCTGGGAGCCCTGGAAGGAGGAGAGGCCATTAGATCTTTGTCTGTGTCCCTTGGGTTGAGCCCCCAGCTTGGCTGCTGGGCAGACTTGATACAAGGTCACTGAGGGAGAAGTAGGCATGAGGGTCACACCTTATCTCGGTGACCCTCCTGGACGCATCCCTCAGCAAGCCCATCCAGGAGGGTGTGCACGTTGGGGGGGACTTGACGGCATTCTGCTAACCTGGGGACCGGGCAGTGATTTCCCTTCGGTGAGGGGACGAGGAGGGTCAGAGTGGCGTGTCTGAGAGAGGCCTGGGTGGCCCAGCAGACCACCAGGTGGCCCAGTGTGAGCAGCAGGTCTACCCAGTAGCTGCCTGACCACCTGGACTGCGACCTTCGGAGACAATCAGACCAGAGCCCTGACTTCAGTTGATTTGGAACTGCCATGCCCGTTGGCTCGGCAGTTGAGGCGCCCTTGGATGTTTTGCCCAGAGCTGGTGTACTTGGCTCTGGCTGACCCCCTGCCCATGTGCGAGAGGGGACCCACCTCCACCTTCAACGTGGTGGCTGTGGTGGCCGGTGCTGCTCAGGCTTCCGTTTCGAGAGGCAGGCTTGTGTCACTGTGTTTGGCTTCAGAACATCCGGGCTTTGGGTATAGCTGACACCAGTGGCTGGCGGCAAGTCTCTCGGCCTTTCTGTGTGGAACGACCCGATCTGTGAAATGGGGGTGACACCGTCACGGTGTCCTCTCCTCCCGGGGCTGCGGAGGATTTCGAGTGTTCCCACAAACACTGCTTTGCAAGCCATCAAGCACCCTGTAAATGATTTCTGCTGTCCTGGTGAGCAGTCACCAAGCGCCCGTTCACTCCTGGGGGAGGCCCCACCCCAGAGCGGCCACCCCTGGGGGCTGCTTTTGCAGTCGGAGACCTTCGGTACCGGGCCCTCAATGGCCTCCCATTTGTCCTCGAAGGTGACCGCCTGGACCCCACCGCTGTGAACGTTCTCCAGCAGATCATCGAGCTGGGCGCCGAGACGCACGACGCTGCAGCCGTGGCCTCTGTGGTTGCCATGGCTCCAGGGACCGTGACCGTTGTGAAGCAGGTAAGGCCCCCACCTCTTTAATACGGTCCCCTCGCACTGCCGCCCACCCCCTTCTCTCCTGCCCCCTCAGTTTTTCAGGGCTTTCACTTCCCTAAGGAGTGGAATTGGTATGGTCTCGAGCTTCCTCTTTCTGCCTTTGATTGTTATGGAATTGTATTGCCAATAGCTCCGTATGGCCAGGTGTGTTTCAAGGCAAAGGTATAATAAATTTTTGAAAGTTCTGGAAACTTTCTGTTTCCTTCAGAAGAGTTCCAGAGTGACAGTGAGCACAATGTGGGCACATTGGGGCACATCTGTCATGAAAAGTGCCCTCAGTGCCTGAGGTGCCAGTTAGCGGGGACTGCAGGGGCAGCCAGAGAAGCCAGGAGGGGTCCCCAGTGCCCAGGCCTTTTAAGGGTCCAACGTCACCCCAATTGGATTTACACGGGATGACTGAACCGATAGGAGGGAAGCGATCAATTTGTGAACAAAGGTTACTTGACTTAATGGTCATCCTGTTGGGCTCATTTCCTCTTTTCCATCCTCAGAGAGTTCACCATCTGTTAAAGTGCAGTGTGCTTGGTAATTAGATCATCCTTTTCCTCTGTCTATACTATCTTCTGCTTCATTTTACAAAAGATTTAGTCTGTTCACACAAATATTTGAAAAAACAAAAGCACTCAGCACATCAGAACCAGGATACACAAAAGTTCAAGTTCATGCAGAAGATTGGCAGGCAGACTGTGGAGTTTTACATAGTTACCTGTTTTAGTCTTTCGCTCAGCAAACGTTCGTCAGTGCCAACTGTTGTCCAGCAGAGTGTCCGCAGCGCCAGGAGGGGCCCGGCGCCTGCCGTCAAGGTGCTTGCTCTCTAGCAGGAAACGCGTGGCGAGCCAGCGCAGTGGGAACGGCAGTACGAGAAAAGAGGGCAGTGAGCTCGGGCTAGGGCCGTGTCATAAAGGAGGTCGGGGCTGATCCCCGACACCTGAGCAGACACCTGGAAGTGGTGTGTGTCAGGAGAGCCGTCCCAGCCCACTGTGAACGTAGCACTGAACTTCATAACAGGAAACAAGAAGGAAACTCGGAGCAGTTAACTTAGCGAAAGGGGTCAGGTCGGGTTCAGGCACTCACAAAGGTATTCTTAAGCTGCCCCTCACAGAGGGACCCTGAGCAGTGGGTCCCAGGGACCTGCCTTTGATGAGGCAAAGGTGGCCGTGGCTGGGGCCGTGCTGTCTTCCGGATGGTGCTCAGGGTACCCCGCAGAGTTCAAGGTCCCAGTCTGCTTCAGCTGGATTTCTTGGTCCATGGAGAAGACTTGGCACATCTCAATGGTGGTCTGCCTGTGTGTCCTAAAGCCCTCCGCCACACAGTGGGTTGTGTCAGGAGGCTCTGGACTAGAGTCGGGCTGGAGGAGTCCCGTGCTTCTCCCACCAGGGCCTGCTGGTCTATGTAGTGGAAACAGATTCCTATTCTTTGTAGCCGAACCTCCAGCAGTCTGTCTGCGTGTTTCCCAGCCTGCAGTCTCAGCAGGTCTCTTTCACTTCCTCTGGAATGCCTCCCCGGCATGGTGACATGCAGCATCCAGAGCTGCTTGGCACTCGGGAAGGGTTGACTCAGGAGGGTGTCAGGAGGATGTCGGGCGTCTCTGACACACCAGGTCCTTTGTGAGTTGACAGAAGGTGCTGCCGACTGTGGTTCACGTCTCCTTTCCAGGAACAGGACCGCCCGCTGCTGCTCACGGCCAGGACTCACTGCACACCGCAGGGCTGTGGGGGGCTGCGGGCCTAGGATGCAGCTCAGATGCGCTGCAAGGCATTGGGCTGACAGCGCTACTGGGGGAAGGCAGATGGGCGTCCGGTACAACAGGTGTGGCGGGTCCGCAGTGGCGGGTGGTGGCACTGTTCAGAGACAGGTCTGGCTCACTGAGAACACAGGGCTGAGGGAGCGGCAGTGTTGGACACAGCCTTGAGTAACTGGATGGGGGATGATCCCTGAGAACACGTGTGTCGGCCGTTCTCCTGTCCATCTGGCCCAGCACTCCCCGAGGCTGTCGGTCAGGGACGGGAGGAGGGGCAGACAGACAGACGGACACTCACCCTCACCTGCGGCCCAGGGGTTGCAGCGCAGCGGGCTCTCTGGAAAGAACGCCCTCCGATTTCAGTCGTCCTGTCATTTACATTTAAACACAGCCGTTTTTGTTAGAGACATAAACTAGTTTCAGTTTTCTCCTTTGAGTAAACCGGTTCAGGGCTTTGCCGTAGAGCGTGTTACGAGGGCGCGGAGGCCACTTGCACAGGCGCTGGTGCGCGGGTCCAGGCCCCCCCTCACTGGCCGGGCCCGTGCTGTCGGGACTTGTCTCTCTCCAGCCCAGCACGTCACACCGCGTGGTTGCTCGGGAGAGGCTTACAGGAGGGTGGAGTACACTGTGGGTCTCACGTTGGGATTCCCCAGTTGTGTCCTGTAAGTTATTACACCCCATAGAGAACAAAAGCAGGAACACCCCGTCCTAGAGTGCGTGCTGGGTGTTGCAGAAAAAAGTGTAAAATCACTGTTGCATCTGGGAATAATTTAATCCCACAGCCCCCTGTCATGGAGCCATTCAAAGTAATCCCCTTAGACAAGGCCCTGGCAGGCTGATTTGGAAGAGCAGATGCCTTACATTGTACGGCCACGGCCCGGAGTAAAGGGGGGTGGGAGGAGGGACCCAGAGTAGGAAGGGTGCACAGAGGGGAGGGCTGGCCAAGGGGCAGATGCTCCAGGAGAGTCGGGGCCGGCAGCCCTTCCCACCCTGAGAGAGAAGCCTGGAGAGCCAGGAAGCATGGGCGAGTGGACTTGCCAACCGGGAGGCGATGTCCTCACAGGGTTGCAGCTCAGGGTCTCAGACTGTGCACTCTGCGCTGGGGGAGGGGTGTCCAAGCTGAGATAGTGCTCAGGGTGGGATGGAGATGGAGGACCCGTGCGAGCGGGGTCCACAGTTCCCCTTTCTGACCTTAGACCTACTTGGTCACTGACACACTTGCCTGGCTCCCTTTGATGAGCTATTAAAATGGTTTATGTTTTGTTCTGATGAACATTGTTCAGCAGAACGTGGAAGTGCTCCATGCCAGAGTTCAGCTTGTCTTTCTCTCCCGGGTGGGGGCGGGGGCTGTGGGAGGAGCCCGGTGCTGCTGCTTCCAGCTGCATTTTCCTTGTGGGCCACCTCTGTGAAGGACAGGGAGGGAAACTGGGAGGAGATGGATTGTGGAGTCCAAGGGCTAAGAGTTCGCACTGGGGGAAGAAAGCCAAGTGCTTCACCGGCACAGAGAGGGAGGCCCCAGGGAGCGAAGCCAAGAAGGTAGGGTTGGTCGGTCCCTGAGGCCTCATGGAGCACCTGCCATCAGGCTGCCTGGGGTGCGACAGCGAAAATCAGCAGGGTGGAGGGTAGAGGGCGTTCCTCCTCAGTGAGGTGCAGAGGGGAGTGCTCCGTGGCGGTGGGCGGGATTTCAGTGAAAGGGGTGTCAGCAAGCCCTGCCTGACCCTGAGAGTTGCCTGTCCAGAGGGGCTGCTGGGCAGTGCTGAGGTTTGCAGGGAGAAGCATGTCCCCACATTCAAGGTGCCCGCCGCCGACATGATGCGGCCCCCCCACGATGTTAAATAGAACATCAGTCCGCGTATCTGTGCTTAGAGGTCAAGGAAGTACAGCCTTGTGCACAATGAGCTGTCCAGAGCCGGGGCAATGAGGTGCTCCATCTACCCCTGCCGCCCCTGTACACAGGCTCTGACTCTGTCACAGTGCAGTTTCCGGTCACCTTCTGGGGCGCACTCTGGAATAGTACAGCCCGGTGGGTGCTGAGTGCCTGCTGTGGGCCCGGTGCCCTGTGGACATGCTGTGGAGGGGCTGTGCTGGGAACCCCGTCGGGGGAGGACACCCGGTAGCACCGGCCCAGTGCAGGCACACCGGTACCTCATCAGGTCAGTTCTCACACGATGACCGTGGAGACCACACAGTGTGCTCGGACTCCTGGGCACGAGGCACATGAGCTGTCCTTGTCGCGTGCCCCCCTTCCTGCTGCCTAGGTGTCTGTCTCTATCCCCTCCTGCCTATAGTGTGGTCTGGCCAACGTGGAACCCTTCATCCTCATGTGGCGGGGGGCGTGGGAGGCACCTCTCCCCCAGCCAGGAGCCTTGCTCTTCCTGTTCCCGGCAGATGAGAGCCAGTGGACAGGTTCCTTCCGGTGCCCTGGGGCGAGGGCCAGGGCTGCAATGCTGGCCAGCTGGACCCTGCAGTGGCCCAGAGAGCAGAAGGCACTCATGGAGGGGCCTGGTTGTGTTTAGCTGGAAATCTTTACGATTCAGGCTGCAGACTGTTGGTGGGATCAGTACTTCCAGCAAAGAAAAAATGGCAGCTATCTACTCAGAACCTGGAGGAAAACAGGGTGGGGGGGCTCCTGCCCTCTTCCCGGGGCCACGAGTCACTGCTCACATCCCCCCTCCCTTCAAAGGCGTTCACTCTCCACCGACCCGTGAATGGTCTCTCCCTGCCTCTGCATGTATTTTGCTGCTTCCACAAGTTTCTCCCCCTTTTCTGGTCCTACATAGACATACATATTTCTACAGTTGGGGATTTATGATGTTCCCTCTTACCCGCATAAACCATATTTATTTATACCTTTTCTTTCCTCTATAAATTCAGGGTGCTGTTTACTGTTTCCCTTTGTTTGGAGTGCACACCACACCATCCCAGCCTGGGGCTGAGAAAGTCAGTGCACTTGCTTATTGACCTTGCAAAGTGGGCTGGCGACTTTGAGCATGCCAGAGGAAGCCCTGGGCCGGTGATAATTCAAGGGAGCGAAAACCCTGCTGGGGAGAAGCTCCCTCCCCAGAGCTTCAGCGCACCCAGGGGGCTAGTCCGCCTGAAAGGATGGATGCAGTGCTGGCCGTCATTCTCAGTGTTTGGTTCTGCATGAGCCTTTGTCTGCCGCCCGCAAATCCTCGCCCTGTCCTGGAGCCTGAGACTTCCTGCGATGGCAGGGACCGTAGAAGGTGTTCATGCCGTCTGACTCCTGGGAACCCTAGTGTCCAAGGCCAGGGTCGACTCTTTCAGGAGACCATCCCTGACCACCACCCACTCCCTGCCCCCACCCTGCCCTGGGTGT
Source organism: Artibeus jamaicensis (assembly GCF_021234435.1). Taxonomy (NCBI): domain Eukaryota; kingdom Metazoa; phylum Chordata; class Mammalia; order Chiroptera; family Phyllostomidae; genus Artibeus; species Artibeus jamaicensis. Next base: position 4,525,218 of record NW_026522059.1, read on the forward strand.
TCGGAAGTGCCCAGGTCCTTCCTGCCAGACTGCAGGCTCTCTGCACTGGAAGCGGGTGTGGGACTCACGGGCATTTCCAGCATCCACCAGGGTGTCTGGCACATGTGACGTTCTCGGTGGAACAGCAGAGAGCTGAGAAGAAGCCTGACATGTTTGGGAATCTGCGTACGAGGAACGTGAGTGCGCATCTTGTCAGCGGTGGCCGTTCCGTCGGCCGCTCGCCTTTTAGAGGGGCCGCACGTGGGGGCTGCTGTCCGTGTGCCCCCCGGAGCACGTGCTAATGTGGCGGTGGTGCACGTCCCTGACACCATCTGAGGACGTGACACGTTCATGCCCACACATGTGCACATGTGCACACACCCTCCCAAGCCCACATACATGCACATGTGCACACACACACCCCCCAGAGCCCGTATCCCTTCACGGAGGCATGCGCCTGTGCACAAAGACATGCGTACACAAATAGAGACATACTCACACCCACACTCACAAGCTTCTCCCTGACACACACCCACACCCCACACTCACGTGCACATACACACACACACCGTGCACACCCAGCCCACCTCCTCATGAGAGCACCTGTCTGCAGTGTTTCACATCTCCCAGACTGGGTCCCCTGAATCACTGCTCGATGTGGGGGCTCACCACCCCCTGTGCACTGACGACGACAGCTGGGCCCCCCGTGGCATTCTGAGTACTGCGTGCTTCTCCTAACCGGAGGGTCCAGGGCCGAGGGCAGCTGGGCGCTCAGCTGGCATAGCTGAGCTGACTGTGGATTTTTCCCAGAAAATGTGGAGGATGATTCCTGTCCTAGAGTCCCTCAAACCGGAAGGTCCCAAGTGAAGGTGCTCAGCACCTTCCCAGCCCGACAAGTGTGACAGGCTTGAGGGACAGTGCTGTGGACGTGAGCCGCCCCAGAGTGCAGGGGCTTTGGTGGCGATTTTCATTCCAGAGGGTGATAAACTGAATAGACATTAAATCAGGTGTCGTTCTGGTTTCTTTCCATTATAGGACCAACAGAGGTTTTATCTCTTTACTATTTGTCGTGGACTTACCTGCCAGGAGCTGTGTTAAAACCATGGTGGATTCCACAGAGCCTGACGGTTGCGTGGGAAGCCCGGGGGACGTCTGGAGGGGAGTAGCAGGTGTCTGTTCAGGTGGCTGAGCCTGTGAGGAGCCTTCGGAGACTGCAGCCCCTGTGGCACGAGCGTGGGACCAGGGAGACTCGGGCGCTGGGAGGGAAGTCACGGTGTTTTGAAAGCTCTGGGAGAAAAGCGTGATGCAGAGTATGGTTTACTGTGGTCTGCCAGCAGCTTGTAAAATGTTCCCTTAAAGTTCCCAGCTAATAAGAGCCTTTGCTCTTTTCTCACTGCCGCCTCTGTGGGATCCAGTCTTCGTTCCCTCAATTGGCCTTTCTTCGTCATATCCCCGGGTCCTCGGGTGTCTCTGGGCTGTCTGGACGCCCTGGGCAGGGACTGTGGCTGGTGCATTCTATGACACAGAGAAGCACGTGTTAGGCTGTGGGAGAGCCACTCCTGGTGGTGTCCCCATGGCCCCGCACTCCCGGCTTCTCGTTTGGCAGGACAGCCCCTTCACACGCTTCCGGCCCGTGTCGGGGCTCCATGCGGACTCAGTGGCTGGGGGCAAACGGTGCTCCCTGTCGCTGCCTCTCTCGGGTGTTCTGTGGCATCTCATTCGAGGCAGAGGGGTCCACAGTGTGTTCTTATTTTTTTCCATTGATTTGAGAGAGAGAGAGAGGGGGAGAGGAACATGGATTTGTAGTTCCACTTATTGATGTATGTATTCCTTGACTGAATTCTTGCATGTGCCCTGACCTGGGCTCGAACCCTGCAACCATGGCATATTGGGATGATGCTCCAACCAACTGAGCTATCCAGCCAGGGTCAGGGCATCTTAAAGAGGACATAGGAATGTGAGGAAAGATGGCACCAGGGTCAAATGTCACTGGGGGAACCAAGACTGTGTGTCCCCAGCACTGCAGCCCCTGCTGGCCGAGTCCTGTGCTGTAGACGATGACCTGGCATCATCTCTCCATCAAAGGGGCCTGGGGCCGTGGTGTCACCTGGACTTAACAGTCTCACAGCCCAGGGAAGGCTGGGGGCACAGGAGTAGCCAGAGCACAGGTGCCAGGCCCCTGGCCTGCCCTTAACCCGCAGTCCCCTCTGAAGCTGGGGCACTAAGACTCCACGGGTGTGCCGCACACTGGCTGCAGGCCGAGCGCTCCACTCGGGGTCCGACACAGCCCCCAGGGCTCCTCCTCCTCCTCCTCCTCCTTCTCTCCTTTCTTCCTCCTGTTCCTTCCCTCCTCCTCCTCCCCCCCCCGCTCCCCCTCCTGCTCATGACAGATTGTTTGGAAAGCTCTAGCTGTGACAAGACAATGTGACCTCAGAGCCTTGAATATGTCCGCAGCATCACTCTGTGTTTGCGGGACCGTCCCTATCCGTTCACCGGAGGGCCAGGCACCGAGGCACTTCACCCGAGCTCTCCTGGGAAGCAGACCCGCCCTGCGGCTTGGTCTGAGGCCGGCCTATGCAGGGGAGGGGAGGGGCAGCGTTGAGACCGGAAGGTGGGAAATCGGACCCTGGTCCCAGACCCGTGGCCCTGGGCATGTGTTTCCTCTCTGGGCCTGGGCTCCTCGTCTGTAAGATGAGGGGGTGGACCTTTTGGAGTCAAAAGGGGTCCTTCCATGAACAGTGTGCCCCCTCCCCACCTCCACGTCATCTGGGTGGGCTCCTGTCAGACAGAAACAGGGCCGACCACTGCTCCAGACTGTCCTCTGTGTCATCGCTTCCAGCTTCTTCTACCCGAGGAAAGCTCTGGACATGCCACCTGCCCTCCCGTGTGCCTGCCTAGAGTGTGACGCGGGGTGGGGACAGAGAGGCTCGTCCTTGCTGTGGGGGTGGGGGAGGTGAGTGCGGCGGCGCATGGACTGTAATAGAGCCACGGAAAAGGGTTCTGTGGGGTCCACACAGCGATGGGAGTGCAGGGAACCCCTTTTTATTGAGGGCTCCCCGAGCCAGGGCACTTCCAGGAGTTTCTGGGATGTGGGAAGAAAGCATAACCTGCTTGGAATGGTGTTTTCAAAGGAAGTGGAGAGGGGAATGGGGGTCGGGGGGCAAGCAGGGCAGGCAGGAGAAGGGGGAAAAGGCAAGACGAGTGAGACTTGTGGGCTGGAGAGTGAGCCGGCTTGCACCAGCCCGCCTGCTGCCCCCCAGGGGCGGGCGGCGGGAAGCCTCATTGGAGGCAGAGCCTGACAGAGCGCCCCGACCGGCAGTGCTCCGGTCCAGATCCCGGAAGGACGCCGGGGGTGGGCACAAGTGCGGGACTCGGGGCCCAGTTTCAGGGATAATTTGTATGGTCCCCAGGGTTAAGGGTTTCTATTAAGCTATCTGTGCTGCTCATAATTTATCTGCAAGATGTGTGAGATCCAGCATTTGGGAGAACGGTGTACCCATCTCAGGGGATAATGGTGCTGTGAAGCCGTATTATTTCCCCCGTGGAGAGCAATTTTCAGCCATGCTAACAGATTAGGCTCCTGGAGGGATCATTTGAACAAGGAATGGTTGAGAGCTAGACAGCCAGCTGTAAACTGCCTGGGGTGGGTCAGAGTAAGAATTACCCTGTTTACCTATGACAGGTGGTCCCTTTAGCCCCTGTCACACTGCACCCTCTGAGGCAGGTCTGTGGACGTGGGGTCACCCAGAGCAAGGTCCAGCTCTTGCTTTTTCCAGCTGTTTGACTTCTGATGAGCCCCGCTTGTGAATGGGGACAGAAATGCCCTCACCAGAGGACAGCGTGTGGAAATGCTAGGGGTGATGCTTGGGAGAGTGTCTGGTGAGAGAGTCCAGGGGGCTGGGTGGACGCCAGGTTCTGCAGGGATGGAAGGAAGTCCGTGGTTTGCAACAACATGAAACAGCAACAGAGTGTGAAACATACCACACTGGGGTGCATGGAGGTGGGGAGAGGCACACTCCGCAGAAGCCTCCTGAACCCCATTGTAAAGCAGCCTCCCGCCCTGGAACCCTCTGCAGTGCGGGTTCCCACCTCAGCTGCATGCAGAGCGGGTGTCTGTAGGGGCGGCGCCTGCAGGGCTGGCCGGTGGCTCAGGAAAGCTCGTGAGAGTGGAGAGGCGGCCCGAGGGCCGGCAGCAGGGGGCCTTTGGGACCCTGGATGTTGCTCGTGTTAGATGCTCTGTGAGGTGACAGCAGCAGGGTGAAGCCCCCATCGCACCTGTGCTGACTGAGAAGGATGCTCTTCTCGGGGCTTCTGCGAAAGGCACTCCCGCCTCTGTCTCCCTTGCTCTCTCGGTCCCAGAGGATCCTGTTGGCTGTTCTCATAATTAGCAGTGGATGCATTTAATGGAGATTCTAGTGGACAGAATGCTGGAGCTGAAAACTGGAAAGAGAAACGGAGAAGGCACTACCTTCAAGTAGACTGAATACTTAGAAAAGGGATGTGGACCAATAAGCATCAGTGGGTTTTTGAGTGAAGTGGAACACCCGTGCCAGGCGGGTTCCCATCCACAGAGGGCCCTCCTTCGAACACCTGCCCTGCCTTCCTCTGCGAAGTCGCGTCTCCGTGTTTCAGCCGGTGGTCAGGGCTCAAGGTCTGCATGTGAACTTCGCTTCGGGCCTCACCTGCTCCTGCTTCCCCACCACTTGGTCTCCTCTGGCTTAGATGCATCAGGCCTCCCTGAGAAGCTCTCCAGCTCAGAGGTGGGGGCTGGTGCCTGGCTCTGCCAGGAGCCTCGGTGCAGGTGGAGTCCAGAGGAGTTGGGGAGGGGACCGAGCAGGGCTCCAGGCTCCGTGGGCGGGCAGAGGGGCAGCGAGGACGCCTGGACTCTGGGTCGGGGCCGGGAATGGAGCCCGTGGAGGGTTGCAGCAGTCAGGAGGTCGGCTCACAGCGTCAGGCGGCACAGAGCCTTCTGGAAAGGTGAAGCCGGAACCCTGCCCAGTGGGTTTGGCCACTGAGGGTGGCTGGTGGCCGGGGTAGGGGGGGGATTTGGGACCTGCGTGCTCTTTGCCCAGGGCCTTCCCTCCATCTGCATGGTCTGTTCATCTGACGTTCAGCGGGGTTGCTTTGAACCCTCCCGCTCATGGGACCTCAGCATAAATCAGCCACGTTCTAGCTTTTTCCTTTGCATGGACATGCCTGACAGCTACGAGGAGAGACGCTGTGTATTCCCTCCCTGGCCCCCTACCTTCTGTCAGGTACTCACTTCCAGAGTGAGATAAATCATTGTTTACTTCTGAAGTCTTAGTTCATAGAACATTTTCCCATTTAAATGAAATTGAAACAAGCAGTAAGAGAAGGGAAAAAAAGGTCTCAATTCACTCCAGAAAAACAAATCAGGCAAAATGTATTATTTCTACTCAGAATGGCTCTCTACCTTCTGGTGAATTCTGTCAGCCAAATTAAAAGTTCTTCCCAATCCATGTCCATGCGGGGGCGCCCCCCAGCCAGCCTTTTCCATTGTCCTCTCTGAACAAAACATGAGCCCTCCCAGCTGTCACAGCACCTCCTGCTCACAGGGACGAGTGCAGTCATGGGCCGGAGGAGACCCCTCTGAGCCAGCTGGAGCCTGCAGAGATGGCGTGGGGGCCTGGCATGTCCCTGGGGGATGGGCAGACAGGAGGACGTCCTCAGTGGCAGCTGGGACAGGAAGCAGAAGGGTCACGAACAGGAGCTTGTGGAAGATGCCCCAGCAAGCCCACCTCTCCCCGTCTCTCTTGGGGGTCACTGCTGCCTTCTGCTCTTTCTTCTCCTCTGACCTATCCACCCGCCCTGCCCTGCTGCCCGCTCGGGAGCAGCGTGGCTCTGCAGCCCGTGGCTCTGTCTGCGGCTGTCCTCCCCAGCAGACTCTGGTTTTCTGCTGCACACTGGGCACGGCATCCCGCAGCTAATGGGTATTATTCAGCACATACGGAGTCTGTGCTGGTGACGGGCGTCAGGCTTGCCTCTGGGGAAGGGCTGTGCAAGACGGCACGGCCCCTGCCCTCAGTCAGCTTAGTGCAGTGGGACCTGAGGGACTGACAGCAGATCGGTGCAGTGAGTGACATTCCACAGCCCCTTCAGGTAGGGGGTGAGAAGCACTGGGAGTGAAGGAATGAAGGCATCGGAAGGGCAGGTGCGAGTAAGCGCCTGCCGTATGCACAGAGCCCCCTGATCTTCCCAGCAGCCCTGTGACGTGGCGAAACTGAGCATCGTAGGCCCAGGGGTCTGGCATCGGGCCTCCCAGCTGCGAGTGGTGAAGCCTCGCTTCGAGCAGCACGGAGCAGGCGCTCTTCCCATTTTGCTGTCGGACCCCCTTGGAGAGTCTGTCTCTCTCACATCCTCCAGGAGCCTGCGGGCTCTCCTGGCCTGAGGATTCAGCAGGTCCCCTCCCCTGGCAGACTCACTCACCTGTCCAGCCATTGTGGCAGGGAACTTTCCCGGGCAGGCTGTCCCCACAGGGCTGAGGAGTTAGTGTTGATAGACATGCCTGGGGAAAAGCATCCCACAGGGTACCCACTCCTTCCTAGTGCGAGGCTGCTTTCAGACACAGAGGGGAGCTCCCAGAGAGTATGGAAAGGCAGACAGCACAGGATAGACCTAGTCCCTTTCTCACCGCCAAGTGCACCGGCTATGAAGTTCCATCCGCCCCCTCCCACCCACCAGCACGGCTGCAATAAATAAGTGATAAGGTGCCCCCATACCTGTGGGAGCCAGCTTGGCCTCAAGAAAAGGATCAGACTCTGGGTTTGAACTTGGGTTCCACCATCAGCGACAGCTAGCCCCGGCCATGCGGCCTGGCAGCGCCGAGCCTTGCTCTGCACTTGTAAACCGGGAGGGAGGGGAGCACAGCGTGGCGGAGAGGATCACTGCAGCCGGCGCGAGCTCCGGGGCCCACCAGACACTCTGTGAGTAGCAGCAGTGATTCTGCGGCCATGGCTGGGCCCAGGAGCGGGCCATGGGTGACCTTTTGCTCACTCTCCCACAGGTCACCGAGGAGGAGCCCAGTGCCAACCACACTCTCATGATTCAGGAGACCCTGCAGCAGGCGTCTGTGGAGCTGGCCGAGCAGCACCACCTGGTCGTGTCCTCCGACGACGTGGAGGGCATCGAGACAGTGACCGTCTACACGCAGGGCGGGGAGGCCTCGGAGTTCATCGTCTACGTGCAGGAGGCCGTCCAGCCCCTGGAGGAGCCAGCTGTGGGGCCGCCAGCACAGGAGCTCTAGTGGGCGCACATGTCGCACAGAGCCAGGGGCCTGCGGCTCTGCAGGGCACCCAGGCGCAGCGAGGCTGCAGACCGGTGCAACCCTCCACAGTGCTCTTCTCGGTGCTCCCTGCCAGTCCGCCCCTGGGGCGGCTCTTCCTGTCCTGCTTCGGGTGGGCAGGGCGACTGGCATCACCAGCAATACAGGACCCCGCCCCCAGCACCCCACCCCTCTTACCCAGTATGACTCCCTTCTGGAAAGACCTGTGCATCAATCTCACCTGGCCCACACGGAATTGCCCCATTCCCCCAAGTGTCAGAGGCCCCACACTCTCCATCAGCCTCTTCCTGAATCACCCCAACTCCTTGACCCCACTGAGCTGCCCAATCTTCTTCTGGGACTGCCAGGCAGCCTGGTACCAGGGAGATAGCCATCACAGGGAAAGTGACCTTACAGGGCAGAGGAGGGGGTCCAGGCTATTAGTTATTCCCTCCTCCAGTACTGAGGGTGCTTTTTATCACAGGGGGTGACCACAGCTTGGGGACTTGTCCACTGCCCTCACATGTGGGGGTCTCAGCTTACAGTCTTGCCATTCTTTTGCATTAAAAAAAATTGCACTTTTTACTATTTGCCTCCTATTCTAAGGAGGCAAGGTGGGTAGAATAAAACCAATCTCTGCCTGGTTTCATTTCTCCTGGTAGGTTGCGTGGTCTACATTTCCCACTCCTAAACTGGGATCTTGAATTTGGGCCCCAGCCCGACTCACCGCACCCAAGACCAGGGCCCTCAGAATGAGACCGAGGCATCTGTCTCCCTCTACAGCGGGGGTGTCGAACTCATTTTCACCAGGGCCACGTCAGCCTCGCGGTTGCTTTCAAAGGGCCAAAATAATTTTAGGGCTGTATAAATGTAAGTAAGTACTCCTTAATCATTAAGGAGTTGAAATGACATTTGGCCCTTTGAAGGCGACCATGAGGCTGAGGTGGCCCTGGTGGCAAGGAGTCTGACGCCCCTGCTCCAGAGCATTGGCTTTGCCTGTGGCCAGTGTCAGCGGTCAGCGATCCTGCCCCCGTGTCCCATGCCAGCATTCGGTGGGCTGCCAGCCCAGACGGGGCAGTGCCCGTGTCCCACTTTGTACACTTGGAGCTGAAAGGCGGGTCTTCGTGACACACTGTTGTCTGACTAAGTTCCCGTCCAGGCGCTCAGATCGGCCCCACATCCGTTGGAGCCTCTGCTCTGTGCGCAGCACTGGAGACGTCCAGGTGGGTCCTACTGCGCCTGCCCAGCCCTGGGGTTGCTTGACTTCATCACCCACCATCTGGCTTGCTGAGGTCAAGATTTATCGTCTCTAAGCCCTTTCTTGAAATAAAATCTTATGCAGGTATGTTAGCAGATGGACAAACAGATACAGTGGGTAGTTGGTTTCAGTGGGAAGAATTCACAGCCCCATGCAGTTGACCTTCTCCAGAGCCTGAAAGCTGCTCTAATACAGGAAGGGAAGTGACCACTTGCCCTAAGCCAGGAAGGGAAGAAGTGTGTCAGGTCTTCAAGGAAAGGAAGGACACTTCTCACTTGAGATGAGTTGGGGAGCGGGTCCTGGTGGAGGTAGCCTGTGATCAGGGCTTTGTAGACTAGACAGGCTTTCCATGTCTAGTCTTTGCAGGGACTGGGGTGAGAGAGGTGGATGGGAATTCCAAAGCAGAGTAACAGTGGAGCTGATCCCTGGGAGCCATAGCATGTCATTGGCTGGTGGGAGCTCTAAGGGGAAAGGCACGAAGATCAGCCAGAAGCCAGAATCTAGAGGAACAGAGATGAGGGATGGTGAGTATCAGTTTTACTCAGTAAACCATAGGGAGTTGGTGGCCATTTGAAAGGCCCAGGTACAAATGCGGAGTGACATTGCAGAAAGGTGATCTTGTCCAAGCATTGGGTGGGCTACGCCGAGATGATGCAGCACCCAGATTGGAGGCAGAGACCTGCGCTGGAACCCAGCTCTGCCTCTTCTTCTCTGAGCCGCCTTGGCGTATGCCTACACCTGCCTGAGCTTTAGTCTTCTCATCTCTGAAATGGGTCTGATGATGATAAAGCCCTGAAGTCATCAGCAGAGTGCCTGGCCCACACTCTGTTAATATCAATTATTTGTATTCCTAGGCACGGAGGACACAAACGTGAGTATCCCTCAAACTCCACCCTCAAAGGGTCACAATCTAGTGGGGGCAGAGGTTGTAAACACACAATAGGAAGATATATTGAGTGTGCTCAGTGTCCCCAGTGAGGCTGGAGGGGAGGAGCCTGGCCTGTCTTGATCCCCTGAGCTGGGGCCTCAGGCCAGAACTGTTGGGGCCATGTGACACAGGAGTCGCTGCTCAGCAGGAGCTCAGGACTGCACAACTGTCCACAAGGCTCAGAGTCCAGGCTCGGTCAGTCCCACGAGCTGGTCACTGCAGAAGCTGGATACGGCTATTTCTCAGATGCATGTCCGAAGGGTGCCACTGCTGCATCATCAGGGACCCTGAAGTCACTAAAAGACCTTCTGTTATTTATAATCCCATGAAGAATGAAACTGCCCTGGGCTGCTGCTCAGCATGGATACACTGGGTATCTGAGTCCCTTTAAGTCCTTGTGTGCTGAAGTTGAACATAGAAGTGAGGGAGAAGTGGCTTTAAGCATCAAAGTTCAGGTCCTGAGGCAGGACCTGGGTGAGCAGTGGTGTGGGCTTTGGTTTGAGTGCTGAGTCCAGGTTTATGGTTTGGTGTGCTGGTCGGTTACCCTTTACGAAGATCAGTGTCATCATCTGTAAAATGGGGTAAATAACTTCACCCAATTTGCATCTATTTTAAGTATTACCTGTGATAATAACATTGTCAAAGCACCCAGCACATCGTACCAGACATAGTTAGGATATATTTATTTTCCTTCCTGTTCATGGTGGGTTCCTTGTGGAGTCCCTTGACAAATGGCAGCTTGAACAGGGCTGTATCATTTGCTCATCTGTGAGCGGAGTGTGGCTCTCATCCAGTGTTGCCCAAACGTGCAACTGCATGGTCCTCAGCTGTCCTCCCTTCACTGGGCCAGTCACAGCGCCTACTGTGCATTCATTCACTCACTGGTTCAGCAAGGACTAACTTCCTCCAGCCGCCAGTCACTGGGCTATGAACTGGGAACACAGCTTACCAATGAAGCATGGTCTTGGGCCTCAAAAACTTCTCCCTCAGTGAGTGAGTAGAGGAGGGTACAGGTGACGGGAAGACCGAGAGGAAGCGTCTGCAGGAGCAGAGCAAGTGTCAGGGTGGGTGCCGTGTCCTTGGGTCCAGGCAAAGAAGAGGCAGCAGGACAGTCTTGAACTAACATAACCCGCCCAGGAAATGGCGAACGTTGACCCCAGGAACGAGTATACCAACCCAAAAAGGCTCCTGTGGGTAAACTTGTAATCAGAGGCTAGCAGCCATTGTTTACAGAGGCCTCTCCAAGGCACGTGCACATTGAGGGAAAAGCAGCCTGCACTGAGTTCTGCCCAGACACTATGAAGGAGTTCTTGGAACAGTATTTCGACCAGTGGGTGGAGACTTGCTCTGTCCAATCAGGGCTGCAAAGCTGTAGTCATTTGCATCTTTACTGACCAATCAGAGTGGCTCCCCTAGTGACCAATCAGGACAGCGCTAGTTGGACTGTAACTGTGCAGAAACTATAAATGGGCCTTCCTTTTACCCCGAGGCGAACCCTGTCAGATCTTACTGGGGTAGTGTTTCCGGTTCGCAGGTTGTTTACCTGAGTCAAGTTTCTCCTTTCACTGCACCCCGGATTGGGGTCAACTGTTGGTGTTAGGTTGGTGGCAGGCAGGTTGGTGACAGTGACCTTCTTCTGACGCAAGTAATAAAGACCAAGAACGAATGTGGACTAACCCCGCTAAACAGTCCTGGGTGTTGCGTCGTTGCCGCCCACGCCACACCTGCGGGTAAGTTCCAGTTTATCCTTCTCTGTCCAGGAGCGACACTGGTGTGACCAAAGCCTGTGGCTAGGACTAGGCGGAGCCAATGGCGCACTCGGCCGCCTGACCCTTGGACCTTGCAGCCCTGCCTTGTGGCTGTGTGTTGTACCTGGAACCTCCGGGGCCTGGGCATCTGGCCCCAACAGGGCACACGACAGGGAGGCAGGGCACCTGACAGGGGGACCTAACGCGGGGGTGCATGGAAGGAAGGGAGGGCGAGAAGGAAGGGAAGAATTTTGCTGTTCGATGGCGTTGAGTGTCACTCGCATTTGCAGACTGTCTCTCTCCATCAGCATCACTAAATCATCTCGTCTTTACCCCTGCAGGGTTGTCCTGGGCAGCATTGGCTCGCAGCAGTGCGGTGCAACAGGCTGTTTATTTTTGTATTCCCCCCGGACCCTAACTCCCACCCCACAAATTACTGGGAGCAGTTCAGTTGTCTGAGATACTGTTTGGGTGGTGTAGGGTGAGGGGTCTGGTTCTCCAGGGCTTTTTCCCGGCGAAGGGGGTTTGGCTGTTCTGAGCCACATGGTGCAGTTTGAGCCATTAGTGCCCCCTGGGCCATTATACTCGGGTCCTTTCGGTCCCCCTGTTTGCTCAGAATTTTGCACAGAGAAGTGTGAAGGATGGCGCTGAAAGGCTGAGCGGGCGCCTCCTCCCAGTTTTATAATATGTCCCATGTGCCACCTGTGTGCCAGGTTCCGTCCCAGGGTCTTCAATCTCCCCATCGACGTGTGTCTTACGATTTGAGCCGTGGGCACTGTGCTCAGCGTGTGGGTGTTCCCATTTCACCCTCACAGCAGCTCAGCAAGTTAGGCGCTGTTACTTGAGTTTTATCAATGGAGAATGCCCGCACAGAGAGGTTCAGAAACTAGCTCGGGTCACACAGGAAGTATCAGCGCTAGAACGTGAGCCCAGGCAAGGTCTGCGCTCATAACCGAGGTGCCCTCTGCCAACTCTTCTCCCCCCTTTATGCCTGAGAAAACAGGCTCTGAGTAACCTGCCGTGGGTGACCTTTGAGGCCAAAGTGCTGTGTCTGAGACTTGAATCCGGTATGAGGGTCCCTACGCCTGGCCGCCTCCTGTTAGCTTCCAGACCCAACTCCAGCGGGACAGAGCAAGGGCTGAGTGTGCGAACAATGTCCAGTTCCAAGGAGGCTGAGAAGCAGTGTGCCCACTTCCACCACGTGGAGTAAAAGCCTAGTCCCTGTGTGGCCATGAGGCGAGAGCGGGTGTGAACAGGAGCCGGTGGAGGCTCAGGGCCAGCCGGAAGTCAGAGATAGTCCATCCAGGGCCAGGTTGGAAACGGGGCCAGCTTGTGGGGCTGGGGAGGAGGCCTGCCCAGGCTTCCTTCTGCTCCTGGACAGGGAGAGGGCCAGACAAGGCAAACCCGAGCCTGGTCCGGCCTCCTGGCACTTGAGAAATGTGGAAAGTTGTGTCCCCTCCCCATTGTGCTAATGGGGGTGACGAGGGGACCTTCCTGCCAGGTCCAAACAGCTTACCGTGGGGGGGGCCCTGCATTCATTTAGGGCAGCACTGGGGCAGAGGCGGGTGCTGTTCTCACCTGCTGTGTAGATGACAATCCTGTTCGGTTTAGAAAACAGTCCTGGGGGCAGTGAGGTTCACCGAGACCACAGATGGTGTTTGCGATGTGCTAACACAGGGTCAGGGCGAGGGTGGGCTCTGGTTCCTGGAGGCAGCGCTTCGTGAGGAGGCAGTGACCCTCCGTGTGCTCCCACAGAGGTGTCCCTGCTGCCTTCTGTGCTCCTGGGTTTTACCTTTTTTAGGAGTCACTGACTCATTGTTATAACCTGTATCTACAGGGCCAATTTAGCAAATTAATTTTTCTTTAGCAAATTGAATATCAAATTAAGTATTCGAAATTTATTAGCTGTTGTCACTGGTGAGTTTCCCCTTGTTCTTTGGATCCATCTTTCAAGGCTGGAGAGAAAAGACTATAATTTCCAATCCATCCCCCTACCCTTTACAATTTCAATGTGAGCTGTCCATCCTGACTTTGGATGGAATCCAGGGTCACATCATCTCCTCCCAGTCGTAATGGTTTTTTAAAATATATTTTATTGATTATGCCATTACGGTTGTCCCATTTCCCCCCTTCATTCCCCTCCACCCTGCACACCCCCTCCAACCCACCTTCCCCCCCTTAGTTTATGTCCACGTGTTACAAGTTCTTTCGCTTCTATATTTCCCATACTATTCTTGCCCCCCCCATCTATTTTTTCCCCACCATCTATGCTACTTATTCTCTGTATCTTCTCCCCCTTTCTCCTCCTCCCACTCCCCTGTTGCTAACTTTCCATGTGATCTCCATTTCTGTGGCTCTGCTCCTGATCTAGCTGTCCGCTTTAGTTTGCATTTATTTTAGGTGTGGTTGTAAGTGTAGCAGGACACATTTGGGAATCAGTTAAGTGGGCTAATACTTTGCTGGAAGAAAAAAAAGGTTTGCTGAAGGTGGGGGACTTAATTTACCAAACCTCACAAAACTTTCTGAGTAAATTACTTTCACGTCAACTCAGCCCTTCTCTTAGCCATGTTTAGGTTGGGGACATGTTTGGATTTGATTTAAAAAATTCTAATCTATCACAGTCACCTGCCCTGCTGCAATTTAAGGCTTCGGTGGTTTGTGGTAGATAACAGTTGTGACACTTCCTTTCCTGCAGGCTCAGAACGCACGGGTGGGCTGGTATGTTCACCATCACAAAACAGACAAAGGGAAAAGGCAGGTCTGTATACACAGAGGAGGCTGAGTCAGGCGCCCCGGGCCTTTGGTGCTGTCCCCGGCGCCCAGCTTTGGTCCTTCCTCTCTCCACATCTTTTCTGACCTTCCTACGACCAGACTCAAGGGTGACAGAGAGATGTCCCAGGCAGCAGCTCCACCCCTGGGGAGCTGGCGATGACAGGAGAAACCACTAAGGGAAGGGCTGGTGGCAGAAGGAGCTTAAGTGGGTACTTAAGGTCACCTGTGTCCTACCCAGGCACCTGGATGGAAATTAGCCTTGAAAACCAGATTCTGCAGGCCCTGGAGGGAGGGCTGCTTGTCTGGCTTCTGTCCCTTGTCGGTCGCAGCGTGTTGACAGCAACGGTCAGTGCAGTCTGCCCAGTCTGGGGGTGCTGTGACCCGGCCAGCAGCTGGCTCCCTGAGAAGAAGCGTGGGTGTAGAGGGGCAGCTGGAGCTTCGCCATGTCTGCGGTGGGGTCGTGGGCCCCCCACTCACTGGCTGGGCCCCCATACTGTCCTCCTCGAGCCACAGCGTTTTTGTCTCTGAGGCGCAGCTCAGACCGCACCTCCTCATCGTGCTGTCTCGAGGCTCCGATAGGGCGTGTCCATTTCCCAGCAGAGCGCGGCTACCTGGTTAGGGTTATTGTAATCCATACGGTTATCATTGTCGTTTTCACTCTGAAGTAACCACGGCGAGCGCCCAAAGGGCCGCGGGGCTGGGAGGCGGCAGGAGCTGGGGGTGACTCCCCCTCGTGGTGACCGGGAGGGACAGGGGGAAGTGGGTGGGATCCTCAGGGCACTTCCTCCCGAGATGCGCCCGCACTCCAAGCTCCTCGTCTCCTGGGTAATAAGCACCTGCAGTGTCTCTGCCGTGTAATGTGTCTGCTGGGGCTGCTTTCCTACAGTGGCAGTTGTTGGCCTCGGCACTGTGCCCAGCACCCTGGGCACTCAGCTCCTAGTCCTCACAGGTGACCTGTGGCCACCGTCTCCTGGGTGTGGAAGCCTGGCTTCCAGAGGTCAGATTGCTCTGAGGGGACCCCACTCACTGGCTGGAGGTCAGAGCCAGCCCCTGGCGGCCAGCTCCAAAGCCCTCCCTTTCCGGCCTTCCTCCCCACCGCATGCTTTGCTGCATCTCAGTTACGCTGAAGCTTGTGGAATCTCTTTGCAGCCTGGGAGTGCAAGGCCTCGGTGGGCATGATGCAGGTCCCACGAGGTTTTTCACTAGAGAAACTGAGAAATGGTGCTGTGGCAACTGTGCACCAGCAGGGGGAGCTAGGAGCCTCCTGGTGACCCAAGCTGCTGTCTTGGGGTTGGTGCAGGCCGGGCAGCAGTGGGTGCAGAGGACTCACCGGCCGTCCTGGGGAGCAGGAAGGGGGTGGCCCTTCTCTGTTGCTCTGACAGGCCCAGTGTCCTGGACAACCTGAGGCGGTGGCAGAAAGCCTTGGAACTCAGACGTGTTTGCACCTTGGCTGCACTGGCTGTGTACGCTGGGATGCATCCCTTTCTAGTTCTTGCCTCAGTTAACTCTGTCTGACAAATGGGGCGATGAGACTCAAGCCCATGGCTGTTGTGCAGATGGGGAGAAGGCCCATTACCTGCCTAGTGCCACCCCTGACCCACAGGTGCTCGTCTGGCTGGGATGCATGGGGTGTGGTGGGAAGCCCCGGGCCCTTCCCCATCTCTCACGGGCAGTCCGAGTGCCCTTGGAGGTCTTTCCCACGCTGTGGCGAGCAGGTTGGGCCTGGGGGACTTCTGGCCCTTGGCTGGGGAAGGAAGGCACCAGTGGGGTGTGGACGGCCTGGCATCCGGGCAGCGGGGTGCAGTGAGGCTCTGGCCACAGGGGCGCTGTGGCCTCGGGCAGTTGCTAAGCCTCTCCGAGCTTGGGTTAGCTCTTCTGTCAGTGGGGGCGTTCTCACCCTTCTTCAGGGTGCTGCGAGGGTTAACTGTGCCTAGATATTGTCGCTGGGTCCTTGGCACACAGTGTGTCCTCGGCACACAGTGTGTCCTCGGGACTTGACAGCCAGCCTGCAACACTCTGTTTGCTGAGGGATGGCACGTTGGTTGGTCCGCTCTCGGAGGCTTCCTGATGGAATCACGGGCTTCTGCCGCTCTGCAGGGGTCGGCAAACGGTTCTCATAAAGAGCAGATGGATCTTCTCGGCCTTGCGGGCTTCGGGTCTGCTGCGGCTCCTCAGCTCTGCGGTCGGCACCCGAAAGCCTGTAATGAGCAGGTGTGTCTGTCCCCTCACAACTTCATTTGCGCAGGTGGCAGCAGCCCATGCGGCTCCCTAGCTGCCGGTTACTGGGTCCCGTGCAGTCTTGATGCTGGGTCTGCAGGGCCAGGTGCATGAATCCACGCAGGCGTTTGTGTTTCATTTTGATTTCCAGAAGCCAGGCACTTTTACACACATGGTCACGTCACATTTTCACAGGTATCATGCCATTTTAGAGAAGAATACACCAGGTCGCTGGTCGAAGATTACAGCCCTGGATGGTGGGGATGGTGGGGAAGGCAGGGGGTGGGCTTGTCACTCTTCCATCCTGCCCCTGTGCCCTCCTGTGACCCTGAGGGTGTCCCCCTCTTCCCTGTGCCTGGCTTTCTGGCTGTGTCAGGGGTTGG
The DNA here is from genome assembly GCF_021234435.1 of Artibeus jamaicensis. Lineage (NCBI taxonomy): Eukaryota > Metazoa > Chordata > Mammalia > Chiroptera > Phyllostomidae > Artibeus > Artibeus jamaicensis. Next base: position 4,541,785 of record NW_026522059.1, read on the forward strand.
GGTGGGGCCTGTCTGAGCGGTCCTGTTCTGATAGGGAGGCGCCCGCAGCCCAATCACCCGTAGTGGCTCCTGATTCCTCTAATGCTGCTCTGAGGGAAATGAGACGTCACTGCACAGGGACAGATCCTTTAATTAAATTGCTGGGACCTGCACGGATTGAGTGATTGAAAGCAGAGGGGGATGCGGAGGCCAGGGCACTCTCTGTGGATTAATTAGATGCTGCTGGGCCCCCTGCTCCCCCTGCTCCCCACAACGGACCTTGGCCCCGGAGGCCTGGCCCCAGGAACAGTTAGCAGGCCCCCCATGGGTGGGGGGTCCTTGCTCCACACAGCTGCTACTCCCTGGGCCTCCTTCCCCCCACCCATTGCAAGCTGCCCTCCTGCTACCGCCTGCCACAGCTGATGGGGTTCACAGGAAGGGCCAATCTTAATTAAGCTGAATGATCTTTCTGGAGCTTGCAAAAGGAGTTAATGTTTCCTGCCTCAGCCAGGGGTGGGGGTTCCATGGGTTTAGCTCCCTTCCCTCCTGGGGAGGCCGGGAAATGTCCTGCAATACAGGTTGTGTGTTGCTCAGTAGGGTGACCCCCCGCCCCTCATAGACCCGCCCCAACTCCCGTGAGAGTGCAGTGTGAATTAGGAGCAGGCCTTGGGATGCCATCAAAAGCAGGAGTATGCTTCCCGTGGGCCTGCATCTTCCTTTCCCTCCAAGGCCTGCCTCCTCCTGGAAGCCTTCCTGGTTTGGTTCCACGGGGTATCGTGCCCACATCTGTGCCGGCACAGCCTCCCTTGGAGCACTGGGCTGCTGTCATCTCCTGGATGTGTGGGGTCATTCCCTCCAGGGAGACACACGCAGCTCCCTCAGGGTGTGAGTGACATTTTCCCTTTCCCCATGTCTAGTCTATTCGGTGCAACTTTAAAACAAGTACACCCACTACTTACTGAGGACTTAATTTTCTGTCCTGAGAGTGGGCCCCCCACCCCCAGTCCCAGTCCAGGAAGGCAGGACGTCACTGGCGGTGACAACACTTGGTGATAAGTAAAGTGGTTCCCAAGGTCTGTGGGGGCACCAAGGAGGGAGCCCCAACCCGGCTTCCAGCCTCAGGCTCCGTGGGTGCTGGGTGTCCTGAAGCCAAGCCCTCCCGGGTGTGCTGGCTCTGACCAGACAAAGGACGTGGGTGTCCCAAGGCACGCTCTCACTGGCCTCTAGGCCTTGGGACACCCATGTCCTTCATCTGGCCAAACTCAGGAAGAAGTTGGATGGGATTGGTGGGGGCAGGGGCAGGGGGTAGAGGAGTTGAGGGGGGGAAGGAGGAGGATGGGGGGAGGGGAGCACGCTAACTCCCTGCCGAGGACACAGCTAGGCTGGTGCCCGACCAGGAGCAAGCTCCCCCTGTCACCACCCTGATGGTGGCCCAGGGGTCTGCGACCCTTCTGGTCCTCAGAAGCCACCTGGAGCGTCCGGGCCTGCGGAGGGGAGTGGCACGTGGGTGGGTGTTTGGGGCGTTGAGAGAGGGGACGGGCGGACATTAAGGGCCTCCCAGCTGCTTCTTGGGGTCACCCATTCTCACGCAGACATCGCCTTTCAACCAGTGACAACACAGAGTGACTCCGGGAGGCTGTCCTGCTGTCCTGGCAAGAGAGGGAGGTCAGGTCCGTCTCTCTCACATCACACACACCTACATACCACACGTCACAGATACCACACACACAAAACACCACTCCCTAAACTACACCCCCCACTTACAGGCACAGGAGTGAGGGACAGCCCTCCCACCTGATGGCCTGTTCACTGACTCTTGCTGTGGCCTGTTCGTCCTCTTCCCGCTGTGGTTGGGCTCCAGATAAAGACAGGTTCTGGGAGACGTGAAATGTTCTCAGCACAGAAGCCTCAGTTCATGCCCTTTGAAGATGAGAACAAGTTTTACTTCTCTGGCCCCCACTCTGGCTTTTAAATCATTGTAAAAATATTCCTGCAAAAACGCCCTGCACCCTGTGAGGCTGAAAGCCAGGCAGGCTCACTGTGAGAGCGGTCACTCATTCTGCTGCTGCCCCATGCTAGACTGTCACCAGCAAGTCACCCACACACCCGCTGGGTCCCTGTCACTGCCCGCAGCAGGAGGGAGGGGGTGTTACAATCCCATCCACAGGAGAGAAGGGAGAGGCCAGCGTGGGCCGGGATGGGCTCAGGTCGGAGCAGACGGCGGGGCCCACAGGGAGCCCAGGGGCCCAGGCCCAGGTTGTGAACCTCCTGTGGCAGTTGCTCCTGCAGATGGAAGGCAGTTTGGCAAATGCAGAGCAGAGCAAAGAAGAAAACACAGACTCTTAAAGAACGAGACCGTTTACGTTCTGGTGGGTGTATTTGCGGTGTGTTTATGTAAGTGCGTTTTATTTAATGAAATGGGTTTACATTACCTGCGTGATTTATATGCAGCTCCCTGCCCCGCCCCCACCACAGTCACTCCTTTCCAAAGACAGAAAACCGAGGGAGGAGGGCAGGGCGTGGGCGGGAATAACACTGGTGCACCGTGCGTCCCAGGCCTGAAGAGGGTCTCGGTTTACAGTTAGTGGCGGGGGGCCTTGCACGCCAGGACGGACACAGGGAGGGCCGGCACCTTCTCCTGGACCAGGAGGTGGTCAGCAGTCAGGGCCCCTGTTGCTTGGTGGCTCCCTGCCTGCCAGCTGCTGGGGCAGAGACTGGGGCAGTCCCTTCACACCCTGGCCATCTCGTGTGTCCCTACCCAGTCTCTGAGCTGCTGGGGACTTGCTGGGAGTGTGTGACCAGGCCTGGCGCAGCCCTGCACCCGGGGGCCCTCAGCACAGGCAAGTTGTATTTCCTCATCTTTTCAAATTCCCCTTCAGGGACACAGCATGAGGGACACCTCAGCCATGTCTGAGCTAGTCCAGCACGTGGGATCCCGGGTTCGCTCGCCTGCTGTGTGGGAGGGCACCTGGGCAGGTGGCAGCACCTTTCTTCCAGAGAGGGGGTCACCTGCACCTTCACAGCCTCCCGCCAGGCCCCTGGACGCCCACTAACCACTGCTCTACACCGCCACCTAGAGCAGGGCTGACATACTGTCCTCGCTGCGTGAAGAGCTGTTGGGAGAGAAATAGCCATCGGAGGTGGATGGGGAAGAGCAGCTGAATGAGGGTCTGGTGTGTGCTGGCCCGGTCCCCGTCCCGATGTAGTGACAGCCCCGGCGGCCTCCGCCTTATTTATCGCAGCTGCATTGTGGCGCCAGGCTTCCTGGGGGCTGCAGCCACTGCACCGCGGCCAGGGCAGGGGGCCTGAGTCACATGTCCCCTGCTTCCTGTGGGGACTGCATGGCTGCCACCGTGGTAATGGGGTGGGCCACTTTGAGGACTGAAGTGGGCAGGGTCAGGAGAGATGTCCCAAAACCCTGTTCAGCCCAGGAAAGGGAAGGTCTGCCTAGGGACTTGCTGGGATGGATGCACCCGGAGTTCTGTGGGGGCAGGTCGAGTCATCCCCCGAATCCTATCTGGGACATCTCTAAAGGCTGGTCACAGGGCTGGACATTGAGGCTCCCAGGCTGCTGCAGGGGGCTGGGGCCCGTGGGAGGTGAGGCCTGTGTCCTAAGGGACAAGGGGCAGGGGTGAGGCTGGGCACAGTGGGAGGGAGGGTAAGCCACCACCCCCTGGCCCGGTTCACTTAGGTGGGTGATGGAGAATGTCAGGCCCATTCGTCATGGGCTTGTCAGGCGCTTCTGGTCCGAGGCAGAGAGAGGGACAGGGTCCCCCACAGGGGTCTGTGACAGGGAGCAGGTACCGGTGGCTGGCTCGGTCTGCAGTCGTTCAGCTGCAGCGTGCGTCGTTAACGGATGGCTGTGCCCCGAGCACACACATGCACACACAGGGCTGAGCAGTGCTGGCCTTCGCTCAGCTCCTACTTGTCCTGTGCCGTGGCGATATCAGTGCCATTCGATTGGGGTTGGGGGTCATGCTCCCGAGAGGACTGTCACTCTGCTTTAGTATTTGTGGAAGATGCTGCGGGCGCCATCTCTGCTGGGTCTCCACCTCCTGTGGCGCTCTGATGTCACTGGCCGGCCCCCTCCCCACCCCTCACCTCTTTTCCGGTTTTCCTTTTCCCCAGCCATTTTTCTGTCTGAAGGAAGGGTCTTGCCACCTCACTGTCCAGTGTGCCTGACCCCGTGTCCCCAGATGCTTCGTGGCTGAGGCCTTCCAGAGCCTGGGACCAGCACTGGACCTGCTGCTCTGTGCCAGGAACTGGGTTTCCAGCCTGAGTCTGCCCTGACACGTGGTCAGGGCAATAGAAAAGAGAGGAAAGGTGGGGGTGCAGACTGGAGACAAATGTTCTGGAAGGTTCTTAGGCATTTGCAGCTGTTCCTTGTAAGGGAAGATGAGGTGTCAGGTGTGAGCTCAGCCTGTCTGCTCACCTTTCTTCAGTGGTCAGTGTGCTCACGCCTCTGAGAGGCAGGCAGTCCGATTACCGAGGTTCCGGTCCTTCGGGCCCTGGGTCTTTGCACCCGCCGTTGCCTCTGCCTGGGGCTCTGCTGCCCGACCTCTTCTTTAAACTTACTGATCTGAGGGAGAAGCAGAGGCAGACAGGCAGACGTGGATGTGTTGCTCCCTATGTGCGCGTTCATTGGCTGACCCGTGTATGTGCCCCGCCCCCTTTCTCCCATCTCATCTCTAACCTCTTACTTGCTCAGCAACCTTCAGCCAGATTAGCCTCCTTTCTCTTTCTGGAACATTCCAAGCTCTTCCATGCCTCTGGAATTCCCGTGCCTCGATTGCCCTCCCTCCTCCTCCTCTTTGCGAGACCACTCCGTTCACATCCTTGGGGTCTCTGCTCAGATGTCACCGGGAGAGGCCGGTCCTGACCACCCAGCTGAATAGCCTGCACCCCAGGATGGGGAGCACCGTTCACGTCAGTCAGCTTGCTTCCCTCCCAGCATGCATCACACCCAGTGTCCTCGAGTTAGTGACACTGGTGAGTGGCCTCCGCTGGCACGGGGGCTCTGTGGGGGCGGGGACTGGGTGTGGGTCCCTTCTGCATCTGTCCCAGTCCCTGGCCCTGCATCTGGCACAGTGGTCCTTCAGCAGGTGCTTGATGAACGAGGGAGTGAGGGAGTCCTCTAGAGCCAAGCGAGGTGTGAAGGCTGATGGCGCCCCTTCCCTTGAGGGGAGGCGGTAGACGAGGGGTGGGGGACGGACACTGTGGGCGCCTTGTCGGCGTCCTGGGCCGTGGCCACCTCCCTCCCAGAGCAGCGCCCAGGGTATGATGGGAGTTCCCTCAGCACATTAGCACTCTTAGTTTGAAAAGAAAAAAAGAGGCATTTATGGGCAAGGCCACTTATCTCTGTAGCACCTGGAAATAAATCTCCTAACTTAGGGTGAGCTGACACCCTCCAAGAGCCAAAATCAATGTGCATCACCATAAATCCAAGCCGGGCCCCGTGTCAACACGCCGGCTGGTTGATGGCCTTTGCTCTTGTCTGGGGCCTGGTGGGCGTCCCAGGGACGTGGGGCAGATCCCGGGGAAGGGCACCCCACCTCCTCATAGGGAGGGTCCTCAGCCCCTGAGAGGTGCAGACTCTCAGACATCACAGTGGTCTATGGCCCTCTGAAGCCCACCCCTACTGCACGGAATCCTGCTCCTCCTCGCTGTGTCACTTCTTTGGTTAGGGAGGGATTCCATGTAAATCTGATTTTCCCCCTTAAGGGGCAAAAGTGGAACAGGAGTCAGACCAGCACCAAGGCCCACGGCGGCTCTCCCTGGCCGCACAGCCTCCTTGCTCAGCCCCTTCCTGCAGCTCAGCTCTGCAGAATCCGAGCTCCTCAGGCACAGTGGGAGGATCCCTGCCCCTGAGGCCTTTAGCCTTTGTCCCTGACGGTGCCTCATTTAGGAAGTTTTCTCCCCCCTTCCAGCCTGCTGACACCTCATTCACCTCTCACCATTCAGCTCCATTCCCGCTGGTCCTGGGCGAGAGCCTGCCGATCACGCCTGTTAGAGCAGGAGTTCAGCTTCGGTCCTGATGGAGGTGCTTGTTTTCATGGGGATGATGGAACAGGCAGAGATACCAGACTGCCGCCCTCTCGCCCACCACACCGCATCTTCTAGGGAGAGAGGAGGCGCCCCTGCTCACACAGGCGGGAGCTGCAGCCAGGATCTGCACGCTGGCTGCCCACCAGAATTCCCTGGGGTGTGTCTTCTTTGTGCCCTTATTTAGCTCTGTGTCCCCCACTTCTCCAAACTAACCCCAGTGCTGGAAATGCCTGCTGTCAGCTGGCGCCCTGGCCTCAACTGCATTGTAACCCGGAGCTGCAGCTGTTGCACCCCAGTGTGTGCCCTCAACGCCAGGAAGTGTATTGCGTGGCTTTTCCTACGTCCTGAAGCTGGGGCGTCCTTTCCTGCTCACCCTTGCTTATCTGCCTGTATTTGTAGCAATTGAGATAAGCCATTACCTGCCCTGCCATTTTGGGTGCTGGAGTTTCAGCTGTATCCTGGCTTCAGGGTGAAAAAGCCCACGTGACTAATGTGTCCTCTCTGGTTCCATCCCTTCCTGCCTGCCTGGCCTGATCATCCATCACTGCCCGTGCCATTCTACACGTCGGACTCCCCACAATACGCCCAGACAGTGTCATGCTCCCGCACGCCACAGGGCCTTTGCACAGCCTGCTCCCTCTGCCCGGAGTGCCCTTTCTCCTACGCCCATTCACATGACCTTCTTCCGTACCTCATGCTGAAGCCGAGTCCTCCTCCTCCACAGCAGCCCCCATCCCTGGCCTCACACTTTGATCAAGTCTCCGGTGACAGCGCTCACGTGGCTGCCCTCTCATAGTGCCTGGCAGGGGTGCAGTGCTTCTGTCACCTGTGGGGGCTGCTTCGCAAGCCTCCCTATTCGGTAAAGATGAGGGCTCACTGAGCCCATCTGATTTCTTGAGTAGAGCACTCAGCAAGTATTTGTTGAAATAAAGAAAGGTGAAAGAGAGAGAGAAAGGTGGGACGGGAAGGAGGTCGGCAGGAAGGCAGGCTGGCCATCGCCTCCCAGTGTCACAGCTGGTCATGGCTGAACCAGACGTGCAGTGGGCCCTTGGCCTCCAGACTGCGTGTCCTTTCCCGCCCGCCACAGCTGCCCCTCCATCCCAGCTCTGTGGGTGTCTGCTGGCTTGGGCGGCTCCCTCAGACGGCACGTGAGAGCATTAGTGGTCCTGGTCACACTCTGTGTTGTTCTTTGTATCATGTGTCACTGCAGATGAACCTGATCTAATAATTTCCATCGAGAAATTCGTTGCATTGATTCCCCTGCAGTTTTAATGAAAAGGAGGCAATTCTCTGAACTCCAAATATGCGAAGGAAGGCCGTGCCGGACCTGGTGCCTGGGTGGCCGGCTCGCCCACTCCGCAGCTCCGGACTGCACCAGCCTTGCGGAGCTCGGGCTCCTCGGTGACCGGGTAGTTACCGGGTACGGCTGCCATGATTTGAGGGCCCCACTTTGTCAGAGCGCAGCCGTCTAGCCCTCCGCTAACTCGCTCAGCCGCCCGCACAGTCACAGAGTGGTTTGGGTTGGCTAGGAGCCCCTCTGCTACCCTCTGCCTGGGAGAGGGAGGTTTTCTGAAAGCCCTAATTGCCACCCACTAGCACTGTGACCTGGAGCAGGTCACTTAACTCTTTGAACCTCAGTTTCCTCATCTGTGAAGTGAGACTCACAGTGCCCACTTCTTGGCATGGCTGTGTTGGTTACCAGTGTGCCTCTGTGGCCTGGGTGTTTGAGTCCCTCTCAAAGTCTCTTCTTGAAATCCTTCCTCCCATTTAAGGACGTGATTTAGGGGGTGGGGCCTTCAGGAGGTGGTTCCATCTTGAGGACGGATCCTCAGGAATGAATTGGTGCCCTTCCTCTGTGAACCTGGAAGCTGGCCTCTCATTCGGCCCTGACTCTGCCCTCCCCTGGATCCTGGCCGTTCAGCCACTGGACCGCCAAGGGCGAACCCTGTTGTTGGTGAGCCACTCAGGCTGCATCTGTTGGAGCCTGAACTGAGAGACCAGGGGCAGAGCACCTGGCCCAGACAGTGAGCCGGATGTGTTTCCTCTCCCTTGTTACGGAAGAGGGTGCGGCGTGTCCCAGTGGGTTTTGCCACTCGCACTGGGTGACCTGGGGCGTTTATCTCGGATGTGCCTCAGGTTCCTCATCTGCATGACGTGTGTGATAACTGCTGTCTTACCTAGTTCTGTAGGGCCATGTGAGCTCATCACTCGGGGAATGGTCGGGAAGGCGTGCTGAAGCGCGTCCCACAAACGCCGCCTCCTTCCAGCTGCTGCGTCTGCAGGTGTCGGACCTTTGGCTGATGACGGAAGAGCACTTCCCAAAGCCCTTTGAACAACATCCCCGAGGCCATAAAATTATACATTCTATTGTAATTCGACCCAAGGAACCTTTACTGACGACTCGAGTGTCCCAGGCACATTGGTGCGCTTCGCAGTCCTTAAAACAAAAACCGGTAAATGGCCCATGGGGCAGTCAGTAGGGATTAGATGTGGAGAAATCACATCTCCACTTCGTAGAGGACTTCAAAGTGTCCCCCGTGTCCCCTAACATGCTGCAGGCAGGGGACATCTCCCATGGCATGAAATCCGGGAGGTCACGGGGGTGGCCCTGCCTTGGTGTGACCACTCACCTAGGCAACGTCAGCCTCTCCCCACCCCGCTTTGCAGAGTTCACATCGAGGATCGGCCCCTTGCATCCGGCTGGCTGCCACTCCCTCCACCTGCGTGGGGAGCGGTGCCATGGTTCCTGAGAGTTTCCAGGCGAGTCTCGCAAGCTCTCGGGACAGCTTTTACGTGCTCTGCTTCAGCCCTAGCAGACAGGAGCCCATAGGCTCACATGGCGGAGCCTGCTGTGAAAATACCGAAGCCTCTGGTGTGGGCGGCTCACACGGTGCACAGGTCTCCCAGAGCCACTTGGTGCCTGGGCATGTTTCGGCTGGGCTGGGCTGGGCGGGGCGGGGCTGGCTCTCTCGAGGTCACCAGTTAGCTGGTGGGATGGTGGCTGGGGCCATAGCTGTACATGTATTGTCCTGTTTAATTCTCACCTCACAACAACCCTAGGAAGTGGATATCTTTTATTGACCCTGTCGACAAATAAGGAAGCGAAGGCCTAGAGGGGCTGAGTAACTTGCGACATCATCCCTCACTTGGGATTCCATTGCAGCTTCTTCCAGCTCCAGGCTCTTGGCTTCTGTTTAATCACACCCACTGGTTGAGCCAAGTAAAGTCAGTCTGCACCTAGGACAGCGTCTCAGTGCCAAGTGCATGTATTTGTGTGGAGCATTCGGGAGTGACCTCCAGCCTCAGTGTGTGGGCTCCGTTGACCGGGTCTGCGTCACCACCCCCACCTCCTGGATGCACCTCGGAACCCTGCCGGAGGACTGGACCAGTTAGCTTGCCCCGTTGAAGGCGTGAGGATGTGATCCTGCGTGATTCCACTTTCATTAAAACGCTGACACCCGGCTGGGCCCTGGCAGTCACAGTCCACACTCCAAGCTCAGGGCAGCAGAAGTCTCAGTCAACCTTGCGTTTGCAACAGTCGTGTGAGACAGAGCAGCATCCAGGCCCCTCTGGGCGTAGTGCCGCTGGCTTCTCCCTTCCGCCCTGCTTCTCCGGGGAGGGTGACGCCGATGCGGATGGAGGGCTCCTCTTTCTGTCTCGACAGGACCCAGGGGACGTTGAGATCCTGCCTTTGAAAGGGTGCATCCAGGCTTGGAGGAATCCATATTTGCTCGTGCATTAATTAATTTGCTCATTAATTCACTGCACAGATAGGTACAGGGACCCTGAACTTGCTACGATGCAGTACAAAGATGAATTAAGCATTGTTATTATCCTTTTCTCGGTTATATTTCTGGATCATTTTAACAATGATCTTAGTCCAGCTATGTCTGCTTTTGAGCTTAGTAACAGATGTCTCCCAGAGAGTGAGTGACAAGCCAGATCTGCATGCTGATCTCTTCCATCACAGTCCTGAGACCCTGCAACCTCAGGTCCGTATGTGCTTTGCTGCTCTGCCAGGACCCTTCTGGTCTTTAGATTGAAAACAGGGAGCTGGCTGTTACCACTAACTCATCCCTCCACCCATCCCTTTGGCGAGGGCTGAGTCACTGAGCATCTGTGGCGGCTGGGCAGGTGCTGGGTGCCCGCCCGTGTGCAGGGCTGGACTGGACAGAATCTGGGCCCTGGAGGAGCTCGCACTGTCCTGGAGGGCAGAGGTGGGACAGAGCATCGTCGCAGGAGCTGAGCAGGGGCACACGCAGACAGCCTTGGGGGAGCACAGAGGAGGGGCTGGGCGGAGGGCAGAGCAGTCAGCAGAGCTCAGAAGGAGGCACGGGGGGCTTAGGGTCGTTAGGAGGAGCCGAGGTCAGGGGCTAGAATCGGGGGACTCACTGCAGTTCCTCGAGCGCCTTTGGGGTGGGTAGAGAGGGATGGAGATGCTGAGAGGCCTTATTTACCTTCAGGAAAGGGAGAAAGTGTAAAGGGCTTTGATCAGAGAAGGGTCGCAACTGGCCACCTTGTAGCAAACTCACCCTGGTGATCGCAAGGAGAAGGGGTCGCAGGTGAGTGTGAGGTGAGCAAGGGCAGGGGGAAGAGGAATGAGTTAGGGGGTCCCGAGAGGAGTAGCACCTTCTGCGTGTCAGGGCTGTCTGAGGCCCCTTTGTCCCCATTCTCTGACAAGCGGCGCTCGGAGAGTGTCACCGAAAGGCCCTGGAGGGTCTTCAGTTTTCCGGTGAAGGGGCAGTCTCATCCCTCCACACTGGTGCAGGGCGTTCCCTGGAGGCCTGCTCGGGCCGTGGGGAAGGCAGGAGGGTGGGGTTCAGGGGTGAGCTTTAACAGGTGAGGCGCCGTGTGCTGGGGGCAGGGGTAGTCGGGAAACTTTGTGCGGGGGTGGGTCACCGTGGGTACCACATAAGGAAAATAAGCTGACACATGGTTCATGTTCAATTCGTATTTTGCTTTTTCTTTCAAGTGGGTCCTCCTCGATTAATCCATGCTTGATTAACTGCAGTCATTAGAATCAGTACTGTTTCATGTTTATCGAGTACTAAACTGTGTGGAAATGCCAAAGTCACGTTTGTCCGAGGCTTTCCCTGGGAGCGCTGGTCCAGTGGGACGTTAGCGCATTCACGGGTCCTTGTCAAGTATGTGAGGGGGGTGCTGGGATTCCAGTATGTGACCAGTGATGGTGAAGTCCGTGCTCTGAATCAGGGCCCCAGACTGGTCTGAGTGGAGGGAGGGGGGCTGCCGGGTGGAGGCCCTGCTCCCAAGCCCACACTCCCTCGTCCCCCTGTGCATGGGGTGACTGCCCTGCGCTTCGTGTTTCTGCTGGCTCTGCAGAGACGGGTGTCGCGGCAGCAGGATCAGTGCACAACACGCCTCTGCTCTCTCCAGCAGTGGGTCGGCAACTCCGTGAGGGAGTGGACAGGAGTCTCTGAGCCTGCACACGGCTCCGAGGGTCCCCAGCCATATAGCACAGTCCCGTCAGACCAACTTCCGCTCATTGGGACCCCTCGAACACTCCACGGCCCCTGGCAATGGCCGTTCCACACACTGGGTGCCACTTCCCCTCTTCTCTCCGAACTCTCCCTAGACAGGCTCAGAGGGCTCCCTGTCCCAGGCTCCCTGTCCCAGGCTCCAGGCCACCTCGGCTCTGCAGCGTGTGACAGAGCTAAGTTCAGACAGACGTCTTTGGAATGCAGAGGGAAAGGGAACCGGACCCTTTGATGCCTGGCCCAGCCCTCTGTGGGGAAGCACAAAGAAAAAACACGTGGGCAAGAATCTGGCCTGGCCGCGGTGCATCCCTGAAACAGCTGCTGTGACTGCACTGTGCTCTGGTTACTGAAAGCTTGAGTTGGCAATTGATCTCAGGGCGGCAGATCCGTGTGAAACAGGACTGCAGTTCAGGATCACAGAGAGGCCGCCGGGACCCCCACACTCCCACAGCAGCCATGTCCCCCCTCCCACAGCCCTGGCCCCGTGTTGTGATTGCACGTCTGTTCGTCCCTGTGGGCCGCCGAATTCCCGCAAACTGGAGGCCACGGCAGTTTGTTTCCAGCGGCGGCCAGCACAGGGGAGGGGCTGGATTTACGGCACCCACAGTGGGCTGTTCCCCATAATGGAGAAGCAGAGACACGGGGCCTTCATGTTACTCGGCCTAAAATTAATAAGGTGGCAGAATGGGGGTCTGACCCCAAGTCTGCCTCATGGTGGTCTGAGTCTAGAAGAGTTGAAGGGAGCCCGTCTCTGTTTGTTGGGGCTTATTGCTGCCGGTACGTATGTCCTTCAAGCTTTCCTACAGGGCAGGTAGACATTTGCTTACAGGAGTGCTTGTGGTCCAGGAAAGCAGAAGTGCCTGGACTTTGGGATTTCCTAAACATTAGCTTTGAATTGACACTAATTTCTGAGGACCCCAAATGCCACTGTGGGTCACTGCCAGTCAAAGCGGGGGTTCATTGTGGCCGGGGGTACCTCACATCCAACTCCGTTTCAAGGACCCACCTTACGCGTCTGCCCCCAGCTTCCCAGGGAAATTACAGCAGAGTTAATATCACCATCCAAGTCTGGGCAGGTGCACAGGGGGTGACACCATCACTGTCCCATGGAACTCACCAGTTTGACCAACGCAAAGTGAGTGGGTTCGGAGAGTGACTGGCCATGGACTTGGCCAGGCTGGGCTCTAACGGCAGTTGTGGTCCCACACGTAGTATTTACACTGGAGCGGACCGACAGGACCCCTTGCACTGGGGAGGTAGCCCTTGACCTGACTGGTGGCCAGGGTCTCCACATCCATTTGCAGGGACCACCAGGGCCAGCAGCACCCATCAGGAGCTTGCTCCAGCATCTTGCTCTCCATCATGATGCAGCACACAGAACAGCTCTTGCTATTTTGAAATTTCACAACGCAGTTCTGATTTGTCATATTGATGACATGCTCACTGGTTCTGGTTAGCTAGACGTAGCAAGTATTTTTGATGCTTTAGAAAGACTGAAGTGAATTAAAGAGAAGGGGAACCCTACGAAAATTTAGAGCCTTCCACCTCAGAGAAGCTTCTGGGGGTTTAATGGTCTTGGGAATGTTGAGACAGCCCCTCCAAGGGGAAGGGCATGTTGCTGAGGCTCGCGCTACCTATTGTGAAAAAAACAACGCAATGATTTGCACGTGTGAAACACGGCGGAGTGTGCCGCGCGTGCGCACACACACACACACACACACACTGTCATCGGAAAGCTGCCAGTTTCACTACGGGACCAGAGCAGCAGAAGGCTGTGCAGCAAGTTCAGCGGGAGCACACGCATCTCCTGCACTTGGACCTCACAGTCCGGCAGCTCCAGTGGTGCCGGCGGCGTCTGTGGAGGCAGGCAGGCTGTGGGGAGCCTCTGGGCCGGGTCAGCAGATGAGCACAGTGCAGACCTCTAACACTTCAGAGAAAAACCGATCCCTCTTCTGCCAGTATGATTATCCTCTTGAAGAACAGATCCTGCCTTGCTCCCGGGCCTTGGCAGAGGCTAGTGCCTCACCGGGAGACATGAGGAGACCCCGTGGGCTGCTCTTCCTCTCGTAAACTGAGGGTTCCCAACCCACCAAGCCCTGGGGAGGCAGCGCACAGCAGCAGTCCACCGGCGATGGAACTGGTTATGAGGGACTGAGCTGGGCAGACTTCGAGGGGACAAATGAATTGCATGAGCAGTTGGCTCAGAACGCTTTAACACCAGCCTCCTGTTGGCTGAGCACCATGGACTCCATATTTCCAAGACTGATCGGGCTAACACTACTGCTAAGGGCCCAACTTTCCAAATGTGAGAGCGGCAATAACCCCCTGATACTGCACTGTTCCCTGGGGGACCACCAGCCACCAAGTGGTGTGATGATTTTGGTCCTGTTCCACCATGAAGGGACAAAGATACATCCCCTTTGTAGTAGACACATATTCTGGGTCTCGAGGTGCCTGTCCATTGTCATGCCTTCCTGCACAGAATTATCTCTGGCCAGGGAACACACTTCATAGCAAAGCAGGTGCAGTGGTGGGCTCCTGCCTGGGGAATGATGAGGCATCACCACCTCCACCATTTGCAATGGAGGCGTGTCCGATCTCATTGAAATGTGGAGTGACTTCCTCAAGCTGTGGCCACCGCTAGGAGAGAGTGCCGTGAAAGCTGTGGTTCTGCATTATTGGATGGGTACTTTTTTTTGAGTCAAGGAAAATTACATAGCCCAGACTTTTGCATAGCCCAGTACGAGTCCAGATGTCAAAGGATGAACTTGGAAGTGGTGCCTCTATGTGTAATAATCCACTGCAGATTTTTGCTTGGTCGGTGCAAACCAGCAAGTCCTCCAGATTGTTAAGAGATGACAGGTGTGAGGCCAGCAGCAGGGGTGATGCTATAGAAGTAATGGGGCTACTCTGGACCAAGGGTGGACTTTCTGAAGAGAGGCTGTTTGAGATGCGGCTTTGTCCTTTGACAGTGAGGGTTGAGGGGGAAGCGGCGCAGTGGCCTGAAGGCGGGCACGAGCTGGGCCAGCTGGAACGGAAGGGAAAGAGTCTTTCTGAAACACAAGTGAGAGGACACAGCACAAGATGGGGCGAAGGCAACGCACGTGGGCTACACTGTGGCAAGACATGGGGTTCTGTTCCGGAGGCAGTGGAAAGCCATGGAAGTCTTTCAAGGTAAATGGTGTTCCAGTTTGGTTTGCATTTCCCAGAAAGACCGCTCTGCCTGCTGTGTGGCGAGTGAGCTGTGATGCGGCAAAGGAAGGCGCAGGCAGACCAGGAAGGGGCGGTTCACCCGGCGGCAAAGACCGTGGTTCCGGCTGATCTCTGAAATTCTTCACAATCCCATCATCCCACAGTGGTATGAAATTTATCCAAATAAACCCGCTAGTGTCTTCTGATTTTGTCAGTCTTTCCCCTGTTGCACCGGGGAGACTGACACATGAACAGAATACTGTGTGTCCGGGAGCAGGGGCACACTCTCAACCTGGCAGCAGCCTGGCATTGTGGGGAGGCCAGGGACACTGGCATGGGGACTCGAGTGGGAGACTTGAGTGGCAGCCCGTGTTGAGCTTTGGAAATGCTTTCGAGCTGAGTTGTGCAGGATGAACGCGAGTGAGCCCGTCCGAGAAGGAAAGGGAGGACTAGACAGAGGGAGCAGCACTGGCAGTGGCGGGTGCCTAGTGGACCTCAGGGACAGGTCACATAATCGCCAGTCATTCAGTTTGGCTGGAGCATTGCTAAGGGCATGCAGGGACAGGGTCAGGGAAGCGGGTGGAAGCAGTGACCACGTGTGGCAGGTTTGAGCCCAGCTTTTCTTCCGTCTGAGAGACCACTTTGAATCAGGCTTACAACCTGAGTGCCCTGGATGATACATTAGTTAGGATCTTTGTTTGCAAGAAACGAGAAGGTAACAGTTGAGCCAAATAGCAATATTTGTCATTGAGTTTCAGGGACACATAATGAATTTCCAAGGAGGGTGTCGCTGGGCTTCTGGTATGAACCCCCCACCAGAGTTCGTAGGACTGTAAAAAATCTAAAAGGTTTTCCAGCCTTCATCCCTGCCTCTGTGCGTTTATTGAGTGGTTCTCACTGCAGACTGATTTACCTGTTTCTCAGTCTTCAAGGCCACAAACACCCCTCTAGTTATTAATCTTCTCTATTCAGCAGATCAGCAGAATGAAGCAAAAATAGAAGTGGGATCCACATTCCCAGGAAAAGCATTATCATTAGCCCATTTTGAGTAAAGTCTTCACTCCAGTAACCTGTGTCTAGGAAGGCAAGGCCAGGCAGCAAAACGTGGCTCACGAGCTAATTCATGTAAAATTCTGAGTGGTAATATCCCTGGCCTGCGGTGATTGCTCCATGAATGCAATTTCAGTGTGGTAGGAGATGTGGGCAGGAAGGTCACGGTCTAGACTATTACAGTGTTTGATGGCGTCAGGCCGTGAAACACTGCCTGGAACACTGTCTGACACAGGGGGGAGGCTCGATAAATGGTATATGCCATTATCACTGTGTCAGAATGCTCCACATATGCTTTGGTCCCCACCGTGAGCCTGCTCCTTTCTTGGCTACTGAGAGTTCAGTTCAAGCCCGTGTGTCAGCACCGCGGACAGCTCCCGACTCCTGTAACCAGGTCCCCTGCCCATAGGAACTGTCTCCTGTCTCCCACCTGCTGCTCCTGCAAGCTCGGATTTTCCTGACCTTGATCCCTGAGCCCACTGTGCCCCCAAACATTTTGGACCACTGCACACGGTCTTTAGCCTTCTTCCCACCGACTCATCTCGGCGAGTTCCCAGCATGCCTTGCAGACGAGACACATTTGCTAGCTAGCACATTTGCTGCTTTAATTAGACCAGCTTTGACAAGCTCCAAAACTTTGTTTTTGATTTTTATCTCTGGGATGATTTAAAGCGCCGTAGAGCTGTGAATTATCGTGGGCAGGGTCTCATACCCGCCAACATCCATCTGCCTCCTCAGAAAACTAACTATCCCGAGCTTGGGATAGACTGTGCAAGGGAGACAATAAAAAGAGATTGCCAGAGGTTAATGCTTTTTCTCATGGCAAACAGCGCTCTTTTTAAACGAGCTCTTGTGTTCTTGGCAGTATACTGAGGTCACTGTTTCGGCCTGCCTTTCAGTTCTGACCAATAAAAAAAAATTAACGTGCTGTGTTTGGGGGTCACTGCATTCAGAGAAGGTGAACGTGTTTGCATAATGCCTGAAATTTTACAGAGGAAATTCCACGT
Organism: Artibeus jamaicensis; assembly: GCF_021234435.1. Lineage (NCBI taxonomy): Eukaryota > Metazoa > Chordata > Mammalia > Chiroptera > Phyllostomidae > Artibeus > Artibeus jamaicensis. Next base: position 4,558,553 of record NW_026522059.1, read on the forward strand.
GAATTACCGTGTTTAACACAAGCCTAGGAAGAGGGCACAGTGGCTTTTATTGGCCCTATTTTATAGACAAGAAATCTTCCTTTAACAAGGAAAATGCATGTAGCAATATAAATTAAAAACTTAATGAAATAAGCATTTATTGAGCATCCCCTTTACCGCGGCGATAGTGAGAAGATGCCAAGTATAATAAGAAGTCACCTGGGACTTCTCCAGGGTGCCCTTTTTCTTGCAAACATGCCGCTCTCATCTGCGCTGAGTTTCGATCGGGGGGGGGGGGTTGTCTCAGTGCGGCATCTCATTATACATACTAGGGCCAGTTGGAGGGCTCCGCAGTGGGACCAGCCATGTGCAAGGGGACGTCATCAAAGCCTTTGAATGGTTTCTCTCTAACTCCTCTGCCAGTCTGGGTCGGAACAGGCTTGTTCCCGGGCTGGTCTCAGATGATCCTCATGATTTGAGTCAGTGGTTGCTGCGTGGGGAGAGGTGCTGTTCAGGGGCAGGGAGCTCAGCAGGTACGTTAGGCAGGACGCTAATCAAACTCACTTAAGAATAAAGAGAAGTGACCGGCTGTGGCAGTGATGAGGGGTGGATATTGCTTCAGTTAGGAAAGGATCAGGGGATTCGGACTCTGTACTCAGTCCTCCTTGGTCCACCACTCAGCTCTGCCTCCCTCTGTGCTACCTTTATTCTTGGACAGCTTCTCTGTCCCCGTGCTGGTTTCCAGTACCTCCAGGTTACACTCTATCAGTTCGGCAGCCCCAGACGCAAGGGACAGACCCTGTCTCAGTATTTCCAACAAAAGTCCCAGGATTGACTTCACCGAGTGAATCTGGATGACCTTGAAAGAGGTCATCGAAAGTGGGACTCAACAGTTGGAGGCTCCCCACCCTTCCCTGTCCTTGGAACTTAGGCTCTGCCCTTGGTTCCCACAGCAGGAGTGGTTTTCGGGGATGTGACCTTGGCAGAGCAAGGGGGCATCGAGACCATCCCGACTGTGGGCGTGATGAGCCCTGGTTAGGCTTCTGCCTGGAAAACTCTGGTGGAGATTTACGGAGATCTGCTCCTCTTTGGGCCCAAGACAAGCCTCAGATATATATTTCCTCACTTTTTAAACCTGCGCCCAGCAGTCTGGAGTGGTCTGCTCCTCCTCAGGTCTCTCCCGACCTCTGTGTACGGGGTCAGTTTTGGAACCGACAGGTTTGTACCATCAAGCCGAAGCCATCACTCTTGCCAGGGGGTGGAGTTTACCCAGTGGTCTGGCTAGGAGACTGCCACCCACCCACGGGCCCTGCGCAGGTCAGCCCTGGGTGGGCCCCGTGGCTGAGAAGGGCAGACGGAAAGGAGGGCTTCTTTCCTCAGAAAGGCAGGTCAGCAAACCCGTTACGCTACTGCTCTACACAGGCCGGTTTCCACGAGTCTGTCCCGGAGCTGTATCAGGCACAGGTGCTGCACATGCCGGGGCCGTGAGTTCATTGCCACCGCCAGCTTGGGACACCACTGACGTGACAAGTCCTACTTAATGCTGGGCTTGTAAAGGAGGTCCGCATCTTCATCTGCCACTTTTTATGATGAAGTCAAGCTTCCTAGTTTATAATTGACAGAATTTTTGTTCATCTCAAGGGGTTACAGCATCCAGCGGCCTGTAGCTTACAATCTATACAGACATTTCTGTTAGCCTCACAAAGCTGGAGAGCTTAGCTCGAGATTTCGTCACCGGTCTTGTCAATTTCGAGACAGGTGACCTCACTGCAGTCTCTTCTGGCTCTTTCTCTCCTTAAATTCGAGTTATTTTCCTTGGACGAGGCCAGGGCCAGAAACTGGAATATCGTTGTTTGCTGACTTGTGGGGAGAATCACTCTCTGGCTGTGATGTGAAATTGACTTTTCATCTCTGGTGACCGTCCAGTGCAGCTCACATTTTCCGTGTTTGGAGCCGCGAGATCCGCGAAGGGCGTGTGGGCGTGCACACTGGGAGTCAGACTGCTGGCGTGCGGAGAACACACAGCAGGGAGTGATCCCTGAGATAGCTGTGAAAGAGTGTTCTAGAAGTTATCCTTCATACTCTGTCAGTTAAAGATAATGGCTGTCATGCAAAGGCTGTAGGGATTTTATTCATTGCGTGAGAGGGAGAAATCTCCATTCTAAGTACCTCCATTTGTTTCTCTGTGAGAACACCCCTCCCTCCATCCTGGGAATACTCACATGTTCTTTTCTTGGACATGAGTCTGGATTATAAACTCGAGAGTGCTCCTCCATTCAGCTTTGAATTTAGTGAGCATTTTATTTAAGCTTGGGTAAAAGTCACGTGGGTGGCTGGGTACTTTGTTGGGTTCAGAGTAAGGTGGGGATCAGGATGTGGACCGTGGGCAGAGTGGGGTGTGGGGCAGAGTCCCACAAGCCGGGTAGAACCTGTTCCAGCTTCACCTGTGTCATGGACATTGGCTGAGCACTTGTGACAGGTGCTGGTACACAGAGGTCACCATGTGTACCATCCCTGGTGGAGCTCACTCATGGTCAAGTCTGGGGCACCCAGGCAAGCACAGACCTGTAGCAGAGCGCAGTGGGCGGGGCATGGCTGAGCCGCACGCCCCGTTCTCGTGGTTCCTCACAGGGGAGGTTCTGCCACCCTGGTGCTCAACTAAAAACGGACAAGGGAGGTTTGGTGTGTCCCTAGACTGGACTTTTAACAGCTAAGATGTCACAGATCCTGCAACACATGGGACCCCACAGAATAATGAGTAGCTCCACCAAAAGCAGTTGGCGAAAAGAAGCTTTGGCTTGTTGGCGTCCCGAGGGCAGGCGTCCATGTGCTGCTGTCCCCCAGGTGCTGGCTTGGGCTGGCACACGGTAGTCCCTGTAGACACGGCTAGAAGAGACCACACAGGGTGGACAGAGACAGGCAGCCGTGTACCACAGGAGGCGTACACGTGTCCGAATCTCATGCCAGGCACAGGGACACCCGCGAAGGTAGTGAGGCTCTTCAGGACACCACTTGCCCGTGGACAGGAGGCTTCTGCTCGTCTTCCTGCCCGGCCTGGACTGGCTCGGCTCGGGAGGGGCAGTGCCCGCGTTGAAGCCCTCCAGGTCTGAACCAAGCAGGACTGGAGAGGACAGTAGCTCACATCATACCTGGCAACTTCCCGGTCCCCCTCCCTGCCCCTCCCCTCACTGAGGGCAGTTCCCTTAGAGATCAGTGTGAGACCCTGGTCCAGAACAAGTGCACTCAGCTCTCTGAGTCCTTCTACGTGTTTCCTTCAGCAACTGTGGATTCTTACCGAGGCGAGGGCATCACTCTAGGCACCTAGAGCAGACAAAGTCCCTGCACTCCTGGAGCTCGAGTTCCACTTGGGAAGCAAACAGCAGGCAGGCACCTGAGTGAGCAGACACAGGGCGCAGTGCGGGCAGGTATACACGGGGAAGGGCGAGTCAGAGGAGGGTGGGGCTGCTTCACCTGTGCTCTGGGGGAGATGTCTCGGACAGGGAGGGGCGGGCAGGGGCCATATGGGGACAGCACATCGGTTCCAGCAGCAGCATGTGCCTGGTGCACTTGAGGAGCAAGGAGGCCAGGGTGTGGGCAGTGTGGAGGAGGCAGTGGCAGGGGATGGCGTCACAAAGGTGCTGTTGTAGGGGCTGTGGCTGTCACTCTGGGTTGGCCCAGAAGTCATCAGAAGGTTTCAAGGAGAGGGAGCAGGCTGGTGTGAAAGCGTGTTTTCCTTCCCTGTCACTAGTGGCTGAGAACATCATCGGTTTGTTATGTCCCCCGTCCTGTGGACCGGCTGGCTTTGCCTGAGCTCGCTCGGGGGGGTGGGGTTCTGCCAGGACCGCTGGCCTCTCTTTGCAGGTGGCCGTTCCTCCTCAAGGAGGCTGCACCTGTTGGGTGCCCTTCCGGGTGGCGGCAGGAAGACACACACCTGCTGAGGTCCTGCCTCACGTGGGCTGAGCCACATCACCACGCCCTCGGGGCTGCACACTGGTGTGCATCTCAGAAGGCCTGGTTTAGTGGGACAGTTCATGTAACAGATGCCATTCTGGCTGCTCCCGTGAGAAGAGACTTGACCGGAGGAATCCTGGGCCGAGAATGGAGGCCAGTTAGGAGGCCACCTAGTGGTCTGGGTGGAAGTGGCAGTTCCCCGGTGCAGGGCGATGGCGATGGCGGTGCGGTGGGATCGATGGTCTGAATATGGTTCTGTTGTTGGTGGAGCCCAAGCGCTTTGCTGATGGTGGTGCGTGGGATGGGAGTAAGCATGCCCCCGAGGTGTCTGTCTCCAGCGGCTGCACAGATGGAGTCGCCATGTGCTTGGAGGGCGTGCTGTGGGAGGGAGTGTTGTCGCCAGTTGTCAGGTGGGAGTTGTTTTGCACCCATTTCATTTGTGTTAAGTTTACGTCTATTAGACATTAGTTGGCTGTGCGGTGAAGGATCTGGGGAGGTGCATTGGGGATGCACAGACGAATTAGGGAAATGTTGGCCTTGGTGGTATTGAACATGCCACGCCTGGAGGGGTCACCAAGGGAGCGAGGGGGCAGGGCAGAGGTGTGCAGCCTGAGAGCCAGGCTCCCCAGTGTTTCTGGGTCGAGCAGATGAGAAAAACCAGCTCAGAAGACAGAGCAGGGCAGGCTAGTGACTCGGAAGGGAACGGGAGGGGCGCGAGGCCACTGAGGAAAGCACGTTGTTAGCAACGGCACCCGAGCAGGTCCCAGAAGCTGCCCCTCAAACCCTAGGAGACAGCTGGCCTAGGGGCTCCGCATGGGGATGAGGAGGATGGTGGGCAGGTCTCGGCCTGCCCTGCAGGGCACATTCCCGGCTTCCGAAACCACGGCTACATCCCTGAAACCAGGCTGAGATTTCAGGCTGTGAGCGAACCTTTGGGGCAAGTTTGGGGGAGGTTAGCAGCTCAGAGTCAGGAAATGTGCTTTCAGCACCCCTCATTTTTCATCTCAATAGAAATCTTCAATTTTTATACTTTTTAGCCTAGCGGTAATAAATTCAGCATCAAAAAGAACATTTATTTGCAAGACTGCCTCTGGTCTGCTGACTTTGCAGAACAGCAAAAACGGGACTTTGTTCCCTTGTTTCTATTTGCCAAGCTGTTGTTTTTCATTTCCAAACGTGAATATCGACCCCACCTGCCTTTCATCACTCCTTCCCTCACGTTCCTGCACCCCCACTTTCCCTCCCCCAGATTTAGCAAGGCTCCACTGGCCATACAGAAGATGTATTTCGCATCCTCTCCAATCCGTTCAGGCATTTTCCGGGAGCCTTTCACAGCGGATCCTGATGGTAAATTGGTTGTCGGAGCTTCCTTGGCCTCCTGTCAGTGACAGTGCTGATGGATGGGCTCTCTTTATGCGAAACAGCTCGGCATGTGCAGAGTTACATGGCTCCGTGCCACGCTCAATGGATTGGAAGGAGAGCGCCAGGGATCCCACCGCGAAGACCCTCATTTGCTGCCTCTTTGTGCGGCACTCAGAAGAGGCCAGCGGTGGGCACAGGCTGGGAAGGTCCTGGGAGGCTGACTCCAGCCCTGGCCCCTCCACAAAGCCTTGCGGGTCCCAGAGAACAAAGGCCTGGAATAACGTGGGGGCAGCAGGGGTGGGGGCGTTGCCAGTGGCGTGCACTGACCGGTGCGGAGCCCCTGCTGCACCGTTTGGTAGTTAGTGTCCCCAGCTGAAGAGAGGGAGGTGACCTTTTCTGTGGGGGCTTTTGTGTTTTTATCAGGACTGCCCATCTCCCCATTAAGTCTAACTGGGGGAGAAATCTGGGAATAGTAAAAGAGGGTGGGACCCCAGTGCACTTTGTGGTCAAGTTAGTGAGCTAGGAGTGGGGGTGGGAGTGGAGAGAGTTCTTCCTTCTGTTAAAGCCTGAGAAGGTCAAAGTCACGCTCATTGGAGGAATGTGAAACCCTCACAGTGTCCCGGTAAGAGTTTTATCAGGAAATCAGTCTACATTTTGAGGGGATCTTTGGGTTTATTTTAGATAATTGACACATCAGATACGAACTCTTCCATTGCAAGCAGAACAAACAGGAACCCCATGGATTACAGACAAGGGGAATTTCCTTGCTCACGTGATAGAGAAGACTCCAGGTAGACTTAGGTTCAAGTGCGGTTTGGTTCAGAGACCGGAACTATCTCAGCAGGACCCAGTTTTGCCCGCACAGTCTCTCGGTTCCTTTCCCTGTCTGTGCTTTCCTCATGGTTGCCATGTGGCTGCCACAGCGCCAGCTTCATTTTCCTGTACCTCCAAATCCTGTGGACCACGTTTCCTGCCCAGGCATTTCCTGTGTCTCGACTGGGCTGCAGCAGAGTGGGGGCAGCACTCCGCTGGCCGGGCTGAGCCACGTGCTCGTTTCTGGAGCCAGGAGTTGAGTCCCCACTTCCACAAGCACAGGCATTAAGGATGGGGTGCTCTGCCAGAGGGACGTCAGGGTGCTATTCACGGAAACAGGACAAGTGAATTCTGGGTGGTCACAACATACCTGCTGTTGTTCACTGGACCTCGAAAGAACACTGACTGAAATCAAACGGAAGGGCCCCCTCCTTCATAAGGTTCCTCCTCTCCCACTCTGGCCCAGGGCAGAGATGCAGCCATGAAGGGAAGGCACCGCCCAGATGCTCATTGAAGGCTTGTGGGAGGGAGGGAGGGAGGGAGGGAGGAGTTCACTTACCCAAGGGCCATGCAATTGATGTGTCATGGTGGGGATTTGAGAACCGAGGGATGGACAGCGTGCCCTGTGGGTTGGGAGGGATGGATTCAAGGTGCGTGCCTCTGTGCCCAGGGAGGAGGGCAGTGCTGGGAGGGGCTGTGACAGTGTGGGGCCGGGGTGGGAACAGGTCTGGAGAGGGACACTGCAGAGGAGGTGGAGGCGGTCCACTTTCTGCAGGGTTGGCGGGGTGCGTCCTGGGCTGGTGCCCTTGCTGTGGGTTGCTCAGAGGACTGAGCTGTGTTTTAGTGTGAGTCGTCTTGTTAGCAGTGCAGCCTCGGGAGTGCACGGCGCCTGCCCGAGTCTCAGTTTCTCCATCTGTAAAGCAGAAGAGCCGCCTCCTGCCTCAGAGGGCGTCATGATGGCCAGGTGTGACAGTGGGCTCTTCAGTGCCCCGTGAGCAAAGGGCTCCGGCACGGTTTTCGGTGTTACCGCGTGGTCTCTTCCTTAGTCACCGCTTGAGTTTCTGTTTTGTATTTTGTGGTGTGTTTTCTTTAATTGCCTCTGGGTCTTTCCATTTGTCACTCAGGAGGGGTTGCTCGGAGCCGTGATGCGTGGCTTTGTGCTATTTCTTTTACATCTGTGGCCTTTCTTACGGTTCTGTCACTTTCAGAAAACGAAATGAAAACAAAGCAATTCTCTCCACCTGGGTCTTGGCACCTCTCCAAGGCTCCTACCTCCTTCAGAGGAAATGAATGTTCTGAGTCCTGGACCCAGATTTCCCTGGGGCTCCGGGGCAGTGCGTGCTAAGTGGGGCTTGCAGACCTGGAGACGTTAAGTGGGGCTGCAGCGGGGCCTGGCGTGGAGCTGCGGGGTGGGGGGCCGAGTCCCTCCCACCTCCCTTTCTGTGTCTTCCCTGACCTCCTGGAGTGTTCCTGTTCTCTAACTCATCCCCCTCCCCCCCCAGTGTCATCGTCCACGGGAGCCTGGGGTCATTCACTCCCCTGAATGAGCTTCCCCAAGGACTGTCAGAGCCGCGTGTCCCATCTGCTCGGGGTGTTCTCCCGAAGTGAGTGCTGCAGACCACAGTTCTGTGATGTGCTCCACGGACAGCGGTTCACAGTGGAGATCGGCAGCCTCCGCTCAGGATGGTCTCTTCTGCAGATTTGGTAAATTCTTTGTCTTATTAAGGGTTCTCAGAATTCTGGTTTTTATCCAAGGGCCCATTATTTCTTCCAAAAAAGGGTCTTTTTTCTTCCCTGTCCTCATTTCCTTTTCCTTCTGGGATTCTTACTGGCACGGGGTCCCACAGGTCTTTGGCGGGGGGTCCTTGATGTTGTCCCGCAGGTTCCTGTTCACCTGTTTTCTCTCTCTTCCTCCGATTGGGGGGTTTCTGCTGGTCTAGTTTCAAGTTCATTGACTCTTTTCTAATGCTTGATTTGCTGTTAAGCCCACATAGTTATTTTATTTCTGTTTTCAAGATTAGAATTTCCGCTTGGTTCTTTGGTATAGGTTTTATTTCCTTGCTGAGATTCTCTCAGTATTCACTCATTTAGACCCTGTTCGACCTCAGTGAGCCTCAAGCTGCCTCGAAGTTCCGTCTGCTACACAGCACATCCCTGCTAGGTCAGGCCTGGGGTTCGGCTGACTTTTTCCTCTCCACTATAGGTTGTATTTTCTGTTTTGAATTTTTTACTTAATGAAGTAGATAAAGAACACTTTGGAAGTGGCTCAGGTAATAGCTGATCTCTTTGAACTTGAGTTGGTTTGGCTTTGTGCTTTGTCAAGACCAAGCTGTGAAGAACCTCAGTGCTTTCCCAAGGCCTGTGGTTTTGGGGGACCCGCCCTCCAAACTCTGCCACGTGGTGGGTCTTGTTGTAACTTAACTTTGGGGTCTGTCGGGGGTGCCCAGGAGAGGCCGCACCGCAGGGCGTGGTCTTGAACCCTGAATCGGGCCCGGCTGTGAGCTCAGCCTGGCGCCTACTGGGGCCTCACCCCCTCTCAGCGGCCGGACTTCATGCCCCCTGGGCCCTGCTCTGGCATCTCTGTGCTGCTCTCTGGGGATTCTGCCGGTGTCTGTACCAGCAATTTTCAGCCGCCGCAAGAATTTTTAAAACATACCGCACCTGCCTGTTTAGTCGGGGGCACTGACGTCTTTTCCCTCAGGTCACAGGTGGCAAACACAAGGCCCGTGGGCCAAATCCGGCCCCCACCGTGTTTCATCCACCCGGCACCTGGTTTCCACCTGGCGGCAGTGGCGAGCTCCTTGTTTCTAGTGAAGGGGCAGTTGCGTTCATACAGCCCTGAAGTCGCATTCGGCCCTTTGAAGGCAGCCACGAGGCTGATGTGAAAATGAGTTTGTGCCTGGTGAAAATGAGTTTGACAGCCCTGCTTAGATGGTCAAATAAGAAAGCAATGACAGCCAGCACAGCAATAGCTGTCTGGTGTGAATGAATCGTAATCGTACCTGTTATTTGCTGTGCCGCAGAACGTTACTGTTAGTGATCGGTTTCCGGGTGCCGTGACATGGAGAGGTCGGAACTCCCTGACCTGCACGGCTCGCCCACCCCCAGTGCCCGAGCCACGCATTCCGGTCACTCCACCTCTTTAGCGCCGTGGCGTTGCCACGTCTTCTCCGGCTCCAGTTCTCAGCCAGGCGGCTCCCCGGAGCACTGCGGCAGGTATGACGCTCGCCTGGGCACTTCCCTCCCCTTGGGAATGTCCGTCTGTGCAGCCCCTTGTCACTGTCGGGGGACGACCTTGGACAGAGGCCACCTTCACCTCATCCCGTATTCAGACCCTTTCTGTGGGAGCCAGTGGGTCGAGACTGAAAACTGCCGCCCCCTGGAGCCAGGGCGAGGACACAGAAGATGCTTTCTCGGAGCTCTGCAAGCTCTTTGAACGTGAACTTCGCCACCAGTGGGTTGTGCGTGTGACTCCCAGCTTGGACTCATGGCACCCTCTGAGCCTTGGACCCAGGCTTTTGGAGCACAGGCTCAGTCACCCACCACCTGAACGGGTCTTGTCTGTGACGGGAAGCGGGGACACTCCCTTAGGGGCGATCTGTGTGCATTTTAAGTTGATTGATGGGTGATGCGCCATTTGTAGGCAAGTGCTCCTGTCTCCCAGAGCCATTCCATCTCTTTGGTTCCTCATTAGATGCAGCCCGTTAATAGCACCAGCCCAGGTTCTGCTCCGGAGCCTGCAGTGGTGCCTGTTTCAGTCCCCACCCAGCTCCCTGGAGCGAGTGCTGGTCCCACACACAACGGGAAAGCTTGTGTTTGTGGGTGCACACCGGGAGTCCCCCCTCCCTCGGTCTGTCCTATGGCCACCTGACACAGAGTCATTGCGCTCAGGGGGCTCAGGGGAACCTGGGTGATGGGAGGGCGCCAGGCTGGGTGCTGGAGAATCAGGATCCTGCCAGCTTGTCTGAGGGTGCTCTTCGGCGGTCACGTCACCTCTCAGCCAGGCCGGCACCGCTGCCTAACCCGCCCTCAGTTGCCCGGTGTGTGTGAGCGACAGCTTGCCACTGATGCTTTGCGGTGACTTGTTTGTAGCACCGCTGTGGCACGTAGATAAACAATAATCCAGGAGCCCTGTCAGCAACGTTGATTTGCCCAGCAGCTGTTTACCGGGCACTGCCTTCATGCCGGCCGCTCTCGGGTCCTCTGGCCTACGAAGGGGCCCCAGTGGGGTGAAAAGTTGGGCCTGGAAGTTGCTGTCACGCACGCTGAAGTGTGTGTTGCAGTTCAGGGTCACTTACAATCTTGCATTTGTTGTTATGAGTGTGGGGCAGAGAGAGGTGGTGTTGGTGCCGATCAGTCCCTGGGCAACTGCTCAGTTCTGGGCGTGAGCGCCAGCTGAACAGCCCAGATCTGCCCAGGCGAGCGGGGCCCTGAATTCAGGGACTCCACTGGGTCCTGCCTGTCCTCACCCCCTGGAAGTGGGGCCTGAGTGACATTTGTGTCTAACTGTAACTTAGAGAGAATGTATGGGAGAATGTAGCTAAGCTCCAAGTGTGCAGTGCAGAGATGTCTTGGAGGAGTTCCGGAGAGGGGTAACCGGATGGTTCTCAGGAAGAGTCTCTATGAAGGGTTGGCTCGGGTGGTGATCGCAACGCTCCTGCTCATGGTTAGTTACATATTGTAGTGACTTACGGTTTCCATTGTCGTGGGGTTTTACTGATTCTGCTGCAGTGGCTGGGATTTCTCGGGCTCCTGCCCTGTGCCAGCAGCCATGCACTGAGCACTTCACTTATGTTTCCTCATTTAATTTCTGCAGCAGCCCTCACGGGGATGAGCAGGTGAGCTTCATAGCCCCGCTGATAGGGCTTCACCCACAGCACAGGGGGCACACACAAGGCCTGCGGGCGGGGCGAACTGCCCTGCACCTTGTTTTCACCTGGCGGCAGCGCCCAGCTGTCTCTTAACTGTTAAGGAGTAGTTACATTTATACAGCCCTAAAGTTACATTCGGCCCTTTGAAGGTGACCGTGAGGCTGATGTGGCCCCCCCCATGAAAATGAGTTTGACCCCCCGAAAGACACTGAAGACAGAGGGGCTAAATGACTTTTCCAAGGTCACACAGTTAACACATGGCACGTGAGGGTCCGTTCCACGCCTGCCTGCCTCCAGCCCAGATACCGTGCTGCCTCAGGATGCACCAGGTCCCTGGTGCAGTCCTGTGGGGAAGACGTTCTCTCCCACCCTTCAGTCCTCACTTTGCAGCCAGGAAGCTGCGTTTCCAGGGAAGCTGCATGATTTCCCCGAGGCTCGTTAACCAGGTCGTAGCACAACCAGTTCAGTCCGACATTCTGAATAGATTTCATTTTCTTTCGGTTTTTAAAGTTGAAGGGGCAGAGCACAAACTCAGGGAAACCTACTTGGCCCCCTCGGGCGTCCTGGGGCCAGAGGACAGACCGCTGAGGGTGAGGAGGAGCAGGCCCGTGACTCGGCCGGGGACTCAGGGCTTCCCTCTGACGCTGGTCGCTGCTGGGCCTGGTGTTATCTGCAGTTGAGCGTATGGAGCGAAGCTGGGAAGGCACGAGGTACCTGCTGCAGGTGAGTTCAGCAAACGGCAGCAGGAGCCGTTCTATGTGCTGGGAACTCGGCTCTGGAGAGAGCCCATCTGGACGCCTGCCGTGCTGCTGCGGGGTGTGCGGGAGCCGTTTGCTCTGGACTCCAGAGGGCTCCTCTGCGGGCCGCCCCAGCTCCTGGCCTGTCTCTCCCTCACAGGAGTGCAGCCCCTCCCATATCTTCACCCCCTGCCCCCAGACCTGCCCCGGGACAAACACCTCCACAGGGATGTCATTTGTCCGGGAAGGACCCTTGATGTCCCACTGGAGAGTGGAGATAAGAAAAGCTGATTTTTTTCCAGAGGACTTTTTCTAAATAAGCAGAAGCTGGACTCACCTTCTCGTCTAAAAGAATGTTCTTATTTAATAATTTCAAGAGTAGAAGAGATCTGAAGGTCATCTTCTCTATTATCCTTTCAGTAGCTACTTCTTTCATTTATCTTGTTTTCCATTAATTTACTCAACAAGTATGTGTGTGTGGATAGACAGATACGCTGATTCCCACAAGGCAGGAAGCAGGTGCCAGGCGCGGCCCGCCCTGAAAAACAAACTCAGTTTGTGCTCATGTGGCCGGTGAAGTGAGGGAGACAGGCAGCACAGAGGTCGTGGCGGAAATGAGTCCGGGGGCGCAGAGTGTGCCCCCTGCTCCCCAGCATGCAAAGGAGCCCGGGGACTGTGAGACCTGGTTTGGGCACCTGCACTTCAGGCGGAGGCAAGGACAGGTGGGCAGTCACTTGGAGAAGAGCTCAGGGAGGAGGAGGGAATCCAGGTGAAGGGACCCACAGGGAAGATGGCTGTAAGGTGGGGGGAAGTGGCATTTCCACATTAGAGAGACGGGGGCAGCCCCTGTGGCTGGGGTGCAGTGGGGGGGGGCGGTGGGTGCGGAAGTGGCAGGAAGGAAGCTATCAGTTGTGCAAAGAGTTCTGGGGATGGAGTGCACAGGCAGAGCACACTAACAACCCTGGCCAGTCAGTGGGCTTCCACTCGGGGGAAGTGGTCCGTGATGCTCTCCAGGAAGTCCAAGGTCAGTGGCAGGCATTAGTCCTCGGGCTTAGAAGACCTGTGGTGAAGGTAGGATAACGTGTCACTAGCCACACGACTTGGAGGAAGCCCGCTTCCTCTGGTCCTCGACCCCCTTACCACCAGTCCTAGTGACAAGGCCATTATTGCTGTGAAGAGGATGACGCCCACCCCGCCCACTGGTGGGGAAGGAGCCCGGCCTCCCGGGGAATGGGCAGAGTCAGGACGCGGCTCTGCCATCACAGGGGAGACTGCCCACTGCGGGAGCAGAGCAGGACGTGATTCTCAGCTGGGACGGCAGGGAACTGGCATTGGAGCCCAGTGGCACGGCAGGGAGGGGTCCATCGGAGAGGGTCTGCATGGGGGAGGTGGGGGTAGGAGGCTAGGGGGGCCAAGGCCAAGAGGTGGTTGTGTGAGGGAAGAACTGGAGGCCAGCCTGGCCGCTGCACAGGCCGGGACCGTCCCCTCCTGCCTCAGCCCTGCAGGAGCGCGTTCCTGCGCGGGTCCTGTCCCAGTACTGGGGAAGGGCTACTGCTCTCTTAATTAAACAGCAAGATCCCCGGGGTCGAAGTCTCCCCATCCCTCTACCTGCTCTTCTCGGCTTCTGGGGGCTCTGCCGCATGCAGTGAGTGACGGAGGTGAGGGGTCACATGCTTTTTCACTCCCCACCCCTGGTCCCACTGGCCCCTGACCTCAGCAAGGCCATGCCCACGGCTCGAGTGGTGGGTTTGCATCCTATTCTGCTCCATTTCAGCCTGAAACACAATCCCCCAGCCCCCAAAGGACTCCGACCCACGCCCCCGCCCCGGCTGCTGAGAGGCAGGGTGAGGGCGTAGCAGGAACCCTCGCCCAGTGGCACCCGTTGTGTTTTTTCCCTGTTGTGAGCTGGTGTTTTCGCACTTTCCTGAGAGATGGCGCAGGGCGGCTGTCAGAGTCCTGGAAGACTGGTGCCCGGGTTCGAGGCCTCGCTTTGTCACCTGCTTGCTTTGTGGCTCAGGGGAAGCTGCCTGCCCACTCTGCACCGCTGTTTCCTGAGGGATAAAACACAGGGATACGACACCCTTTTTCTCACTAGGTTCTTACAGAGATGAAACTATTTAATTGATCTAATTGATGTCAAATCCTACCAGGAAGTGCTTCACTGCCCTGTTGGCCAGTGCGTGTTCTCTGCTCTGGCCCCCCCAAGCGGGGCCACCCATCCTCCCACTGGGGGCGGGGCTTCCACACCCTGGTTAACTTGTTAAGTTTTTTTTTAAATATATTTTATTGATTATGCCATTACAGTTGTTCTACTTCCCCCCTTCATTCCCCTCCACCCTGCACACCCCAGCCCCCACCATTCCCCCCCATTAGTTTATGACCACTTGTCTCAAGTTCTTTAGATTCTATATTTCCCATACTATTCTTGCCCTCCCATCTATTTTCTATCTACCGTCTATGCTACTTATTTTCTGTACCTTCTCCCCCTTCTCCTCCCACTCCCCTGTTGCTAACCCTCCATGTGATCTTCATTTCTATGGTTCTGCTCCTGATCTAGCTGTCCTCTTAGTTTGCTTTTGTTTTAGGTATGGTTGTTAATAACTGCATTTGCTGTCCTTTCACTGTTCGTCTTTTTTATCTCTTTTTTCTAAGATAAGTCCCTTTAACATTTCATATAATAAGGGCTTGGTAATGATGAACCTCTTGAATCTGATCTTATCTGAGAAGCACTTTATCTGTCCTTCCATTCTAAATGAAAGTTTTGCTGGATAGAGTGAGTACTCTTGGTTGTAGGGCTTTGGATTTCCTGACTTGGAATACCTCTTTCCAGCCCCTTCTTGCCTGTAGGGTCTCTTTTGAGAAATCCACTGACAGTCTGATGGGAACTCCTTTGTAGGTGACTGTCCCCTTATCTCTTGCTGCTTCTAGGATTCTCTCCTTCATTTTAATCTTGGCTAATGTAATGATGATGTGCCTTAGTGTGTTTCTTCTTGGGTCCAACTTCTTTGGGACTCTCTGTGCTTCCTGGATTTCCTGGAAGTCTATTTCCTTTGCCAGATTGGGGAAATTCTCCTTTATTAGTTGTTCAAAAAAGTTTTCCACTGGTGGCTGTTCCTCTTCCCCTTCTGGTACCCCTATAATTCGGATGTTGGAGCGTTTAAAGATGTCCTGGAGGTTCCTAAGTCTCTTCTCATTTTTTTGAATTCTTGTTTCTTCATATTTTCCTGTTTGGCCATTATTTTCTTCCTTCTGGTTCACTCCCTTGATTTGAGTCCCAGTTTCCTCTTCATCACTACTGGTTTCCTGTTTAAAAAAACCCTCTCCCTTCTAGATTAAGAAACAACAGGAAGTGAATCAGGGTATGTTTGGGGAAGGAACTTGACAGAGACAAGGGCAGCGCAGGGGGACGGAGGGCAGGTAAAAACCCAGGCCCATCCACCGATGCAGCTTCTTCCTGTGAGGTCGGGGGCGGGGGGCCCTCCTGCAACCCCACCCTCCTGCCCTTTTCTGCTCTCTCGGTGCCCGCCGACCAACAGGGAGCCCAGGCCGTTCGTCTTGGTTTCTGACTTTGACATTTTGAGGTCTCCGAAGGAAACACTGACCCCCAGACAACCTCTCCTAAGGAGTCATAGCAAAGGCAGAAAGAGGCGCTTTCATGGGGACTCTGTGGACCTCTCTGTCCCTCTCCCTGTCCCTCACTCTGTCCCTCTCTCTGCTGCCTCTCCCCTCCTCACCAGCTCGTTCGCCACCAACTAGCTGCCAGCCTTTCTGCCTTTCTGGCTTTTTCCTGACCTCTTCCTTAACAAATGACTCCTCCTGAGCGTCTCGTGCTCAGGTACAGAAAAAGCACGCTGTACAGTGTACCCTTTAAATTGCTGTATTAGGAGGTCGGGAGAGAGTTGACACCTGTGAGGAGGGGCTGTGCCAAAGCCCAGAAAAACAAGCAGAAGCCTGCCACAGAGTGCAAGACCGCGTTGGGTTCCTACTGGGTCGGAATTCGGATCTGCTCCAATGACCGCACTTACTCGTGGCAGTCCCTTGGATGGGGAGAAGGACTCGACGTTGCAGGAGACGGACCACGAGCGGCTCTCCCTGGTTACAAAGAAAAGCCTTTAGAAGACATCAAATATGGAAAATGTTCTTCATACTCCTCCGAAGTTGTTTGAACAAAGATTCAAAATTGTAAGCAAAATGAAAATGAATCAAGTGAAACTTTAAAAATAGACTCTGACATTTTAAACCAATATTCTAGGTGAATCTGACAGCCTAGGTGAAGGGGGCCTTGTGTTCTTCCTGTAAAGGGCCTCGGGCACGACTTGGGGAGCAGAAACAGATGCAGTTAACCCCAGGTGGCCATTAATTCTCACCTCCAAGCACAGCGCCACCCTGCTGCCTCCCCTGCCGAGTGTGGGGAGACAGAGCGGGTTCAGGATCCGGAGGAGCTTGGTCAGCTGGTGCCCAGAGGGACAGGTGCTGGAGGGCAGTAGGGCAGGTTCGCCGGGCTGTGGGCTGTCATGACTCGTCTGCCCCCAAGCCTATGGGACTGCTGTGCGGGGCAGCAGGGTCCCCGCCATCTCAGATCTGGGTCAGTCCGCAAGCTCTGGACATCTGGGGGTTGCGGGGGTCAGGGGGGGAGGGAGGGAGGGGAGAAGGAGAAGGGAGGGGGAGGACACATCACTAAACCAAACCAGGTTTGGTTCAAACAGATTGAAAAGTGGCCTCTGCGTGGAGAACGTTGACATGTCAGTCCCAGAACAAGGTGACCCGGAATGAAGCCCTCAGAGAAGAGAAAAGGAAATGCACTGAGCGTCCGTCCAGGCCAGTGTGCCTGGGGGTGGACGGGGGCTGGGACGCCTGGCCAGCTCGCTGAGAAGCTGCCACCGGGTGCGTGTTCCTTTCTGCGAGGCTCCGTCCACTCTTGGCACCGCAGGTGTCTGCTGGTCACAGGAGCCTCAGCCACTGGGCAGGGTTGTTCGGCACCAACAGCTCCCGAATGGGGTGCCACAAGCCTCCCCTCCCCCTGGTTCCTGACTTTGTGTCTTCAGAGTGTGGGCCCACTGGGCTCCGCCCTTGAACACATTCACCCAGCTTTTACGGAGAGTGGGAGCCCCCTGCCCGCGTCAGAAGGGCACCTAACTAACGCCTGGGTCAGTGCCACTGAGCTGTCTGTTAGAGGCTGCGCCCGTCCCTTTGTGCTGGGGCACTTTGCAAGGCCAACCGTGACTGTCTCTCGGGGTTCTGTTTGCAGAAATTCCCTAGGGGCCTAGCTGCCGGGGTGTGGGGCCGCCCCCTTGGGTGTGGTAGCAGAATCGGGGTGTGACATTTAGGGGCGGGTCTTCAGTGAGAGGGCAGACCTGGCAGCTGCAGTGCAGGAGATCCTGGAGAGCGCGGTTATTTCCATCAGCGCTCAGGCAGACCGCATGTTAGAGGGATAAAACGTGAGCCGTGGCGGCAGTCTGTCTGGGCTCGAGTTTGGCTTCATCGTTCACTAGTGGAATGGTTAGTCTGGGCCTCATTTCCCCCTTCTGCAGAGTGGGCGTGGCCACGTGTCTGCCTGTGGTGCTGGGCGGGAGAGCCCTCCGTGCCTGGCTCAGCCGCAGCACTCGGTCTGAGTTGGTTCTTGCCGTCGCTGTGGTCGGGGAGCCCTGGGCTGCTCTGCCCTCGGGCAGATGCGGAGCCCCCTCCAGGGACCCATCCTGTGGCACTCAGTTCAGTCAGTGCGCGTGGCGCTGGGGGTCCGGGAGAGGCTGCTGCCTCTGCTCCCGCGGCCCTGCTGTGCGCTCCTGGGCATCCTGGGGGACTGGGCTCCTGAGCCTGTTGGTGCTGCCTCTGGAACTGGGGCCAAAGCCAGAAAGGAAACCAGTGAGTCAGAGAACTCAACAAATGTGAAGGAAAGGTTCCTCCGATTCTCTGGCAAAAATGACATTTATGTGACTCTCTGACATCCAACCAGTGACGTCGTCATGTTGGGCCCTGACTGACGGAGGGGCCAACACCATACAGTTTTCCACGTGGGAAACGCAGTCCCAGTCTTAGAAGACGGCTGCTCCCACGACCTGCCTAAGCCCCAGGCCTGGAGTCCAAGTTGCCTGACGGGCTCTGATGACCACAGGGGGCAGTGCTGAGGCTTGGGGGATGTCACGTGTCCATCTGCCCCCCAGTAGTCAGCACCCCTCCCTGAGTCCCCTCAGACCAGCAGAAGTGGGGATTTGGGGTCACAGGACACTGGGTCCCCGACAGAACTGGCCACTTCTGTCTGTGCTGTGCTTTGGTTGATGCCACCAGCATATCGGGTTTGGGAAGTGAGGACTGGCCACAGGGCGCCCCTGGGGTCCACTGTCAGCCGGTGCTGGGGTTGCAGGTCACCCCCACTGTGGCTCATCTTGCTGAGGACCTGGAGGCCATGCCTCTGTCTCAGTGCCAGGGGCAGCCGGACCTCAGGCTTGGTCTGCTTTTCCCTCATGGTGCCCTTGTCAGGGGCCGTCTGTGGACCAGGAGGTAGGCCAGGCCAGGTGGGCGCAGTCTCTGTCCTCCATGGAGTTGCCAGTCCGTGGTGAATGCAGACACCAAGCACCCAATCACAGCTGTTTCAACAGTTAAGAACATTCCATGTTGATTCATCTTTCAGAAAGCTCTGGTCCGCAGTTTGGGCAAATGTGGAAGTCATCGGTGACTGCGTGGTTAGTGACAGTCGTGGCTGTGTTGCATGTGCCTGCCCTGGGTTCACTTTCTTCCTTCACAGCCATTCGTGAACTAAGCTGTCTCGTCAGCGGTCTCAAATCTTGCCTGGAAGAAACAAGCCACGTTTTTAAAAGTAAAAACATAGAGGCTCAGCTAAAGCTGTTCAATGAGAGTGGCTCTGAGTTTGTCCCATCAGGAGGATACGTGAGGACAGGACGCAGCACTTCCCCACTGCGGGGCAGATGGCACGTGTCTGATGTTCCAGCCAGCACTGCTGGGTTGTGGCTGAGCACTAATCGGGAGACAGGAAACATGCCGTCCTCTTGATTGGCAATACTCAGAGCTGAGTACATGGTCAGTGAGTAACAGCTGCCCCAGCCATGTTTGTTGAATATTAAATGCAGTGAGAATGGTGCTCAGGACATTGGGGCTTATTAGGTGCCTTCTCAGCCCCCTCCCCTGGGGTCCCAACAGGCACCCTGTGAGGTCTGCGTCGGGGTAACACTCGCTGCTGTGACGTGCAGACCCCGAGACATACAGCGGCTCAGACTCAGTAGGAGCTTCCTCCTGGGCTGTGCAAGGAGCGGTGCTGGGTGGCTTCACTG
Source organism: Artibeus jamaicensis (assembly GCF_021234435.1). Lineage (NCBI taxonomy): Eukaryota > Metazoa > Chordata > Mammalia > Chiroptera > Phyllostomidae > Artibeus > Artibeus jamaicensis. The sequence continues at coordinate 4,577,552 of NW_026522059.1, forward strand.
CACGGGTGGCTCAGGGCCTGGGCCCTCCCTCCCCCCAGGGCCACACAGTCGTCTGCATCAATCACACTGTGGCCAGGGAAACAGCGATGGCGTGGCCTCTTCACAGCTTCGGCCGGAGCACAGACACATTGCTTCTGCTCCTGCTCCCGGTGAGAATCCGTCTCATAGTTCCAGGTGAGCGCAGAGAAGGGCTGCAGGGGGGCGGCCAGAGGAGCAGCCCGCTTCCCGTGACACCTCTGGGTGGTGGAAGTGGAGGAAGTTTCCATGCAGAGCCAGTTGCAGTTCCTGTTCTAGGTATATATCAGAAAAATGATTGATTAAGGCTGGAGTCCCCAGAAGGGAGGGCTGGGACCCCTGTACATCAGGAGTGAGGACCAGCGGGGCTCTGAGACCAGACGCGGCAAAGCAGGGCCAGATGACCTAGGACTGTCTTGTTTCCAGTCCCGGGGACACTGTTCCCGATTGCTGACACGAACACCGGAGAAAATAGTTATCACTCATGCCTAAAACCACGTATTCAAGTCACTTCCCTGTGTAAGGCAAAACCCCCACTGGAGCGATTCTCCCGGCCCTGAGGTCCAGCTGGAATACCTGATTCAGCGTCGAAGAGTCCGGTGCTCCAGCCCCGAGCATCATTCAAGCTTTAGCGCTCACTGCGTTCACTCACGCCTCTGAACCTGCCACGCGCTTCCCTGCTATTCACCTCACGGGTCCCCTCGCCTCATACTGCACTCACCTCCCTCTCTCCACCTGCCAAGCCCTGCTCCTCACTGTCTGGATGGTACCACTGTCTCCAGCAGGCTACTCCCACTTCCCAAGGCAGAGCAGAGCCCCTCTGTGTCTTGTTGCTCAGCCAGCAACTGGACTCAGCGTCTGGTCCTCTGGAGGCCCTGCTCAGTTGGAAACATCATGGGCACCAGGGGCTGTCATACTTAAAGTAGTTTTGGATGGCCCCTCACGTATGCCACCTGCTTCCCGTCTGGGTTGATGGCGTCTGGCATTGCTCCCTGTGAGCTGGTCAGCTGTGCTGGCTCTTTGTTGGGGCATCCATGGGTCAGGCGTGACGGCGGATCAGCTGCTTGGCTGACTGGACGCTGCCCTTCTGTGCGTGAGGGGCTTTGCTGTGGCTGTGGACACGTGCAGACTGTGTCCCAGTTCAGTGCTCCGCCAGCTTCACCGTGGGGGCAGACCACGTGGGGAGCTCGTTAACACGCAGGCTGGGGTGTAGCAGGGCCCCGGGCGGGACCCACGGTGACGCATTGGGGGTGAGCGCCCAGGGGACACACGCGCACTGGGCTTGGCAAGGACCGTACGTCTGGTTGAGAGTTTGCTACGAAATGATTCAAAATTTGTTCTTTGAATGTGACCTGGCAGTTTTGAATTGCAGCTGCTTTGGTTAGAGATGTACGGATTGGGTCAAAAAGAGGAAGTCATCTGTGTTTTGTTTTATTAGTCTTCGGCAGGGCTCCGGCAGTAGCCAGGCAGCACTAACCCTGGTGACAATAACGGGTGAGAGTTGTCGTTTGTGTTCTGTACCTGGCATGTCACACACACTCACATGGTCTTCACGGCCACACTCCAGGTCACTCTTCTCATTTCCGTTTGAGGAAGCCAAAGCTCAGGAGACTTCAGCGCATTTCGGAGAAACACAGTCAGCGTCAGAGCAGAGACCTCCACGCACTACATCCAGTGCTCACCGCTCTCCGGCCTCGGCCGTCCCATCTCTGCCGCTGACGCTTGACGCACTGCACGTCATGCGCCCTCTGCACACATGCCCCACCCCACACGGAGCACGGCCTCAGGCAGATGCTCGGTGCTCCCTGCAGATGCCTGGGTTCGAGGCAGAATAAGTGGGCAGGTAGTTCTCGCCTGTCAGTTGCTGGGCACCTCCCACCTCTGGATGTTTGGGTCGCAGACTGTGATCCTCTGGGCAGCGGCCCCTGCAGGTTCTGTGGGCCTTTCTCGTCTTCCTCGCCAGGGTTCAGAAGCGCATCCCTCATGTCACCCCGAGTTTAATTGCCTCTCGTGGCGACTTTCTCCTTCCTGAACGTCCCCACGAGTTAAGTTGCTCCTGGAGTTCCTATTTCATCAGGGATATTGCCTGCCCGGGCTGGTGTCACCCAACATTAAATCTTCACTCCCGGGCGGAGAGGCTCGTTTTCTCATCCACTAAATTTATGGTCCCAGGCGGGAAAGGGACGAGCGGCACGAGGGGCTTCACTGCTGGCCCTGCCGGTCACTCTTCAGGCTGTTAGGGCTTGAGATCGAGGTGGCAATGACAACAGTGGAAAAGCAGTAGTGAGGGTCACTGACAAAGATGCCGGCACAGCCCTGGGTTCTGTGGTGTGATCACTGCCCGTGCACCTCCGCAGATGTGTTTATTGTTTTCATTGGCGTCTCGCACAACCCAGAGCAGTGACTGGGCAGAAGTGAACCAAGCAGCCACACAGGTGCAAGTCCCGGAGAGTTCCAGCCGTTGGGTCAGCCTGTCCGTCCCCGTGGCAGCCCCGAGGAAGCTCCGTGTTCAGAGGTGAAAGAGGGGCCTGGGTCTGAATTCCAGCTCCTTAGCTTGTGTAGGGAGAGCGAGGGCACCACATGAGCCTCCAGCCCCAGTGTCCTCTTCTCTCAAACGGGGGCCTCGTAAGGCTCTTTGCCTGGGTGGAACGGATACAAGAAATACGTGTGGACTGTACGGGCTTGAGCGGCGGTGCACATGGCAGCCTAGTGCTGGCGGGCTCCCTGTCCTCACTGGACAGGACTCTGGGTCCAACGGGTGTTCACCTGTGGTGAGCGCCGCTGCTGTGACGTGAGCGCACAGGTTTTGTGTGCACACGCCTCCGTCTCACCTTAGTAATACCTTCGAGTGGGACTGCGGGCCGGCTCAAACACCAGAGTTCTGAGCACGTGCCTAACCCCTTTCCCGGGCCGATGGACCCAGTTTGCATTCCCATCGGCCATGCGCAAGGGCTTATTCTCATTTAAAAGGCTTCTGTCCTTCTACCTAGCACCTTCTAAATTTTTAATTTTTTTCTAAAATTTTTATAAACTTTACTTTTTAACTTATTAATAATATCTATTTTAATACACCATTGTGTTCTTGCTATTTTTAAGTAGAAGTATTTTCCTGGCTTATTAAAAGTGTAAAGGATTCAAAACTGATTTTACTTATGTATATAATTTTGGACGTATTATTTTTCTTATTTTTAATATTTAAAACATTTGTCATTATTTTGCATGTTCTGTTTGACTCAAGTAATTTAGGGAAGCGTTCTTGCCTTCAAAGTGTGAAGCGATAGTTATGCAGCCATCCAGTAAATATTTATTGAATGTCTACTGCCTACCCTCTTCTTCCTTAGAGTCTTTGGGGATATTATGTACCGAATGTTACTGTGGGTCCAGTCAGCAGAGCCGCTTGGTAAAAAGGGCAGGTTCTCGAGCTCTGCCACCAACTCTGGCTCAGTGAGAGCGAGCCAGGCTGAAGATGCCTTGTCACACACCCCCTGGGCGCCTCTGATGTAGGAGGGCTGCGCCAGGCTGCCGTGGGGGAGGTGTGGGGTGGAGAAGGGGGGCTGAGAGGAGGCATGTGGCTGAGTCCTGAGTGCGGCTCTGTCACTTACAAGTTATGTGACCCATTCCACAATCAACTTCTGACATCTCAGGTGTGCTCAAGGGACGCTTGCTGAGTCCAGAGCTTGCTTCTGTTTCCTTATGTCTAATACCGAGGTTACAAAGCCCCGGCCCCACCATAAATGCAGCGCGTGTAAGATGATGTGGGGGAGGAAATGCGTAGGAGTAGGTGCGTGGCTCACAGGAAGTGACCCCTGCTGGCTGCCAGTTGCTGCTGTAGGTTTGCTATTTTGGGGGTGATAGATAACAGAGCGTTTCTGGCCTTAATCTGAGTCAGAGGAGCTGGTCTTGGACCGCAGCCCATGGACATGGCCAGAGGTGGCTCTTTTGTTACAGACACTGCAGTGGTGTTCATTCTCGCCCTGACCCCAAGTGCGACGTGACCATTCGGCCACAGAAGCCGCCAGCCCCACAGTAACACACGTCTTTCGGTGTGATGCTGCTCTCCTCGGGGTTGAGGTGGGAGTGGCATCCTTGTCCCCCGTTAGAAGTTGTGTTCATTGCTTTTGAGCCATGGTTTCATTTCTCAGTAAAAATGCCATGCATTCAACAGACTAGGATTTGTAGGGTAACTGATTAGGCAGTAAAACTACTTCCACTCTGAACAAAATACACAATCTGGAAATACGAGCAAAGGCCGATTGGCTACAGTTTAAGATAAAATGTTTACATTCGGCAGTTGGAAAATATCCAAAAGCATAAGCAAAGTGTATTACCTTGCTCTTCTCGGAGTGAGGATGGATGTCCTGAAAACGTGAAGCACAAATATTTGAAAATGTTGTCAGGACACAAGAAGCATCTGGTGGAGGCTCTCTGGCGTTCAGGAAGCGGAAGACTGCGCTGCTCACGCTCTCCATTTCTCCGCCAGCCGCCGTCCCGGCCCTTCTGCCCAGACTTGAGCGGCTCACACGTGACTGGGAAGGAAGAGTATAGGTCACCTCACCTCGGGATGACAGACGGGGGCTGATGACAGGCAGGGGGCTCGCACACCTCCAGTCCCCAGGCTGTCTCTACTCAGTCTTTCTCTTCGTTGTTCAGGAGCTGTCCCTTCAGCCCCCCCGTCGTCTCCCAGTATTTGTTGCCTGTGTACATGTATAACTCAGTCTTCTCTGGGGAGGGGCGAGTTCAGCGTCCCCTGGCCGCAGCCCCTTGCACCTCCTCGCCAGTCTCAGCCCCTGGAAGACGACTGTAGCGAAACACCCACGTCGTTCCCGTCAAGCCTGTGTGGTTGTGGCGTCCTTGAGTGCGGGGCCTTTGGGAGCTGTGGCAGAATAATTAGACGGGCACCTAGATGGAAATGATTGTCCCTGGGTAATACTGGGTCACACAGGTATTCATGGCAAACCGGGTTCCAGTTCTAGGACTTTATGGTCCCGCACGGGCAGCTTTCTCAGCATAGGGGTGTTGGACGGCATGGACCAGCGGCGAGAGGGTGGAGGGGCCCTTCTGCGTGTCCAGCCTCAGTGCTCGCTCCTTTGGGAGTGCGGCCTCAAACGAGTCCCGCCGCACTCTGGGCCTGTGCGTGCCGCTGCAGGTAGGGGCCGTGATCTGTCGCGGCTTTGTGAGCAGCACAGGAGGTACCGGACATGCACGTGTCTTTCACGATGGAACGTCGGTGCATTTGTGCCGTCAAACCCAGCTTCCCAGAATCTCGAGGCGGCTCTTTTTCCCAGGTGTCTGGGCAATTATCCTTTCAAGTGCAGATATGTTATTTTACATGTTTTAGTAGGAAGTTTTCCTTTAAGTTCTGTTGATCCTTTAAGCAGGATACAATAAACATAATTGGTCACCCAGATGACTTACCGGCATTCAGAAAGTTAACGTTTATGACAGTCCCCAGGGACTTCTGAGGCATGCCGCAGCATCTGTCTCCCCACCGACTGACTCTGAGCACCTGTGGCTTTTGCATGTCCCCTCTTAGTGAGGTTGCTCAGCCTGCTTTTCTGTGCTTAACTGGCAAGTCTCTTCCTTCCAGTCAGAAGTCTCCCAGGAGTGCCCCCCCTTAACTGCTTGTCAGCCTTGCTGTGGGTCAGTAACCAGAGAATCGGGTTTTGTGGCGTATCAGGTCGTGGCCATCGACATTATTGGGGGACTCACCACGTGCCGGCCTTCTTCTCTTCCCAGCGCCCCGCTGAGCTGGTCAGAATCTCGAAGGTGGACGCCACTCTGTGCCTTCCACCACGGGGTCCGTCCTGCAGGATCTGACCACTTCCTACCACACCCACCGCTACCATCTTGCCTAAGCCGTCCCTGCCTCCCATCTGCCTGTTACTGGGGTCTGCTTCTGGGGACCCTCCAACGAGGGTTCCTGGAGCCAGGGAGCCCCAGGGACAACCAGGCTTAGGGACAAAGCCAGGAGTTCCACTGTGAATGTAGTTTCTGTGATGCCCTTGTGGTGTTCGAGACCAAGCAAGCTGATGGGAGCACAGGTCTGGAGCGAGGGGAAAGGTCTCTGCTGGAGACGGGGTCGTGGGACCTGCTGGCATTTAGAATGCAGTGAGCTCAATGTCGAGGGCAAGGAGGGAGGCAGGTAGGGGCAGTTCCAAGGCAGCGGGAAATGCTGCTTTGAAGGTAAGGACCAAGGACAGCGGAAGCACAGGGGAGACTTGGTGGAGGGTGGAGGGTGGGGTCAGGGAAGGCTTGCAAGAAGCGGTGACTAGTCTTGGGGAAGAGGGGATTGGCAGGGTGTTCAGACCACAGGGGCAGGGGCCCGTGCGTAAATCTTAAGTTGTGTATGAAGGGAAAGGTGTGAATACTTTCATCTACGAAAGCTCGAAAGGAGCTAGAGGAGAAATTCACAAGGTATCAGACGTAAGATCACGTTTTCAGTGGGAAATGGAAATGTTGTGGCAGTCCACAGAAGAGAGTCCTGGGGATGCCGACGACAACCGTCAGGTGGGCTGTGCGCAGCTCACACCGCAAACGCAGCTGGTGGTTCCGCAGCCAGTGGTTCCGTGCACGGGGCTGAGGACAGTAACGACGGGCACACGTGCCCAACGCCAGCACATGCCAGCCTCCCTTCCAGGGCTCTGTGTGCAGTCCGAAGCGTCCTCATCATCATACTATCCTGGGGAAACTGCGACACAGACTAAAGCGACCCCAGTTGAGCAGTTTGCGGTGGTGGAAGGAGGTGCTGAGCCCCAGGCCCAGCTCCCGGTTCTTAGCCACAGCCGCCGGGCGCCTCCGAGGCTGCTGCCCGGTGTGGTGCAGAGAGCGCGGACCTTGGCTCAGAGCCGCCTGGGCTGCCGTGGCCGCCGTGTTGGAGCACTGGGACACCTGTGAAGGAACGTCCCCTTGCTGGGCCCATTTCCCCATTTCTGAGGGTGTTAATGACCGAAGGCTGGGGTCGCTGGGTGACACCAGAGGGACAGCGCATCAAGCCCCGGAAGGTGTTGAATAAATGTGAGCTGAAGTGAAATGCGGGATCCTAGGATATTGCCTTACCTTCAATTTCACTTAAAAACATGAACTGTAAAAATTATTTTAAAAAAAAAGACTGTTAAGCCAATTAATGTCCCAGGAAATTATATATTCTTTTGGTAGCTACCACACATAAATGGCATTAAGTAGGAAGCGTCTTGGGCGATTATAGGAAGGACCCTAGTTACCGAGAGCTCTGTTCATGAAACTATGCACAGCAGCCGGGTGGTGGAGCGCCTCGTGGGGCGTCTGTGCGGTGTTTAGTAGACATAGTGAAATGGTTCGCAGCAATACCCACTCTCCCTCCCGGGGAGAATCACGGCAGGCGGTGTTTATTTCAATTATCAGTTAAAAAACAGTCCTGAATCTTACTTTTATTGCAGGATGAAAATCACAAAAAAAACAAAACAAGGAAAACAAAGAATAAGGTCTGCCCCGGAAACCTCTCTGTGGGAGACACAGAGACCACACTCTGATGGGGACCCCGTTCTGTCTAACTGATTGCTGAGCCAGTCGTAACACAGGCAGGGAGGGCCACGACTCTTCCTGCTCTAAGTGGGGCAGCTTCACTCGTGAGTCCCTCCGGGACTGGGAGATACATCCACAGGCAGGGGAGCGGCCTTCCCAGGGAGCTTCTGCCCCCACACCTCGTGGTGGCCCCAGGCTTGACCTGAGCTGGCATCCCAGTCAGAGAAGAGGGTTGGGTCTGATGGGCAAACAAGGGAGAACATCAAGGTCAGTGGGCAATAGCGAAGGCGAGCAGGTGAAAGAGAGTGTGGCGGTCCCTGCTGTCAGTCAGAGAGGTGGAAATCCTCATTAAATTCCAAGGTTTGGGGGAGAGGTGACTGGTTGGCTGGGCCTGGGTGACATCATACAAAAGAGCACATTAGACCATTGTCCCCGGTGCCTGGCAGAGAGCTTCTAAAACCCTTAGAGTTTTCTGAATTGTAGGAGTGTCTCTTGTTACCCATAATGAACCTGTTCGGCCATGCCTGAGTTTATGCCAGTGAGGCCCCTTGTGCAGGGCCCTGGAGAGCGGGCAGGTGGGGACTGGTTGCCAGAAGTGCCAGCCCTGCGATCAGAGGGTGAGAGCTTTCGGCCCCACCCTGCCCTCTGGGGAGGGGAGAGGGCCTGGCAGTTTCAGACACCAGTGGCCAGCGATTTAGTCCATCGTGCCTAAACCCCTAAACGAGGGGGTTTAGGGGCTTCCGGGTTGGTGACACATTGACGTGCTAGCCTTTCGGTTCTGCTGCAGCCCGTGGCGGGGAGCACGCTGCACTGACTGATGTCCCAGTGGCCCAGCACAGCTGCGGCAGCGCCTGTGTGTGGGCGGACCTCGGCAGTGCCAACACGGTGGAGATGCTTGTGTGCACGGAGCAAGGCTCTGACCACACCGAACACCAGGCTTTTGGTTCCTGTCCAAAGGCCAAGGAGTAACTGCAAAGGTGGGGAACAGATCTGAACATCTCCTCGTGTCCAGAACGTGCCAAGAGCTTTCCTACCGCCTGCCCTTTGTGCTTTGTGTGCACACATGTTGTGTGTGCATGTCTGAGTGTGCACGTGTGTGTTTGAGTGCCTGTGCATACTCATGTGCGTGTGTGCAGGCCGGTGTGTGCACCTGTCTGTGTGTTTACCTGCACATGTGCAGTTTAAGTTGGGAAGTGGGTACTGTTTATTTCCCTGGTCTTCTACGGGCCCTATTTCTCCTAAATTATTTGGTCCGTGACTATTTAATTATACAGTTATAACTGGACAAAGGAGGGTCTCCTTTAGTTTCAGTTTTGCCTGGGAAGCCAAGCCTTTCTCTCCTAAATCACTTAGCCTTTAACTATGTAACTGTACAGTGTAACAGCATATTACGAAGGGGTCCTTTGTCTCAGTTTCAGACAAGACATCCCAGGCTTTTGCAGCCAGTGCTGACACCCCTGGCACATAGGGGTCACTTAGCAGGGCCTGCTCAGGGGCTGGTGTCTGCCTGTCACCATCGGAAACTACCCACTCCAGCTCTGAGGAGGTGGGGAGTGAGGAGTTGAGGGGAGAGAGAGTTGGAGTGCTGCTCACCCTGCACCCCAAACCCTCTCTACCACGGCACTTGCTCCTCAGGAAGAGTCGGAGAGCCCGCTTCATGTTCCCCTGCCACCACGAGGGGTTGGGAGGGCGAACGAGGTCACGGAGCTGCGCCTGGGATACAGTATCGTTGTCCCTAGAGCTGCTTTCACAAATTACCACCAACTGGTGGCTGAAAGCCACAAACACTCATGATGCCACAGTTCTGGAGGCTGGATGTCCAAAACCAGGTGTCAGGGGGACCAGAGTCCTGAAAGATACGGAGAAGGGTCCTCTGTTGCCTCTTGTAGCTTCCAGGGGCCCCATCCTTGGGTTTCTTGGCTCCAACTGCACCCCTCCAATCTCTGCTCTGCCGTCATAGGGCCTTCTCCCCAGTCACCCCAAATTCCTTATAAGGACACTGTGCTAGTCTCATGTGGCCTGGTGGTAACTGGATTACATCCACGAAGATCCGAGTAAGTTCACATTCACAGAAATGAGGGGTGAGGATGTCCCCGCATCTTTTTGGGAGACTCCATTAAACCCACAGTGGTACGGGCTCACTGAAGGTAGTTTCACTGTTATAATGATGGTACGTCCTGTACAAGCTGGAGAGAGAGTGTTAGCTTTATAGAGGAAAGAACTACACTCCCAAATTAAAATCACAGGCAAAAGCACAGCCCATTTTTTTTATGTCAGCTACACGGTTCAGGCTGAATCACCTGACAAGGCCACCCACCAGCACGCATTAATGCAAAGCAGTTGTGAAGTGTTAGGGAGACTCTGTGAGCTTTGGAAGGACCGAGCTCAGTGCACGGTGTTGGAGCTTCCCCCCGACCGCACTGCAGCCCACGGTGACGTCTCTGTGGGTTGCCAGCTCCAAACCCCCTGCTCCCTTCTGAGTCACCTGCACCTGCTGAGCACCTCCATTACCAAGGCAACAGCGAATGCAGGGTCTCCCAGACCAAGGTGTCTTGCCTTAGCACTGCGACATCTTGACTAGATAACTCCTTGTTGTGGGGTTATCCTGCGTGTCATAGTAGTCTAAATAGTGCCTCCGCTCGATGCCACCAGCCGTCCCCAGCAGTGACACCAAAGATGGATTGCAACTCCCTCTCAGCAGAGAGCCACTGGGTTAGAGGAGGCAAACCAGTGAATGAACAGTGGGAAACCATGTGAGAATTGTCGAGCAGGGGAAGCAATCAGTTTTGTGGATGTCATTTTGCTGTTCTCTAAACTCAACATCATGCCTGTGAGGACAGACACCTTCAGGTCTACTGGCGAGGTTCTACAACACATGGCATGTTTGGGACATCATTTCATCCATCCGTCCATCCCCCTCGTCCTTTATTCACTAGACACTCATTGGGTACCGTCCATGTGCCAGGTGCTGCACGCACGGCACCTGGAGGTGCCCTGTCTCATCAGAGACAGATGTGGCTGTGCCTGGTTAAACGGGACAAGGCTCTGACGTCCAGGAACCATCTGATGGAAGACACCTGAGTGTCCCTCCCCAAAGCCACGTGGAATGTTGAATGTAGTGAAGCCGTGAGGGTGAGACAAGAAATACTGTTGCAGAGGCATTATGGACTCTAGTGGATGGGTGGGACCACCAGGGACATTTTCACAGATGCCACACCATCCATCGTCACAGAAGCTCTAAGAAGAGATCAGCCGTTGGAGTGGGGAGAGGAGGAGTTCTAGGCCAAGGTAATAAGCAGTCAGCGGAACGGCAAGGATGCTATTCCACATCATGGAATGCAACATCATGGCTGGTTAGGAAGCCCACAGGCGCATAAAATGTCTAATTGTCGGAAGCTACACCCTGACTGTCAGACTTCATGTCAACTGCACGTGTGTGCTTCTGGGCCCAAAGAATGACTAAGTGAGCCAGCGAGTGATGTCGTTTGGAGACCCGGCTGTTCTGTGGGCCATGTGGTGACTCTGGACAAGTTCCTCACCCCCTTCAAGCCTTGCCCTTTGCATGTGACCGACCAGGCTCACAAAGGCACTGTCTCAGCGTCAGGGCTGCGAGGATTAAATGTCCAGGATGATGCGGGGGGCAGGGCAGCGCCCAGCGTAGTAAAATCCGTTGTTGTCGTTGTCCTATTAACGTCTAAGTGGGTCGGCTGCTGGTCCGTGTGTACTCATCTTTCTTGCCCTCTAAGCTCCGCCCTCAGGAGTCAGTGCTCCGGACACGGGTAAACGGCGGCTCACCCGTTCTCCTGCCTCACAGCCACGGAAGCTCCGCAGCAGACCTGTGTGGGAGGAGCACGTTTCTTAGTTTTCCCACCGAAGCCACTGAGGCCCAGACGCTTCCTCACCAATGGGAAAGGGGGCCGGGAGGCTCTGCTTCAAGCCCAAGCTTCTGACTGCTTCTTCTCTCCTCGAAGCCACGGCTGGACTCACCCCACTGCAGTGCAGCCAGACAGCATGTTCAGTTCACCAACAAAGTGAACGTCCGTGACCTGACTTGCGAGTCCTCGCCAGGAGGCACGGCGGAGTCACTAGGCCCGCGTCATAGGTGCGGTGCTTGCAGGCTGTGGCTAGCCAGCAGCGGGCTGGGGACGGCACCCCATTCTGTGCTCTGCAGGCGGCCTTCACACAGTGTCTCTTCTGGAACCTCAGAGGTGCTTTCTGAGTCGGACCCGGATCTGCTTTGAGGCGCTCCGCTCCAAGCCTCTCACAGCCCTCCTGCTGGGGGGAGAGGAGGGGAGTGGGGCGGGGCAAGCCCCTTCCTCTCCTGGTACAGACTCACTCCTGATGGCTGCTGCCCTTCCCTGGGGTGGGAGCCAGAAAACTGACCACCAGCAGTGCCCAGGGGTGCCCAGCACCGGCAGACCCCAGGGCACCCCCCCCATTGTGAATCCGCCTCACAGGTTGGCAGCAGCTTGGCTGGCTCGGCCTCCCGCAGCCGCCCGGGACAAAGGACGGGGGGCATTGTCCTCACTTCCTTCCCAGACTGAAGCGAAGGAAGACAAGGAGGTGAGCCTGAAGACAGGCTGTGCGGGAGGCCCCGGGCTCTGAGGCTCAGCAAGAGCCGTCCTCTCCTCCTGCGTCCGGCTCCGCAGGCTGCTGACGGGCACACCAAGCAACGTAACGGGGAGGAAGCTGCCTCAGGACCGGGACCGACTTGGGCGTGGCTGGACAGGAGCCAGCGCCGCCACTTCGTCGGGGTGGCACGCTGTGTGTCTGCTGGGGAAGCGCCAGACGAGGCAGCTCTCCGTGCTGTGTCCCATGAGCCAGCAGCTGGATGCAGCAAGAACACGCTGGCATGGGAAGTCAGACAGCAGGGTTTCAGACGTGAGAAACAAAAAGAAAGGCTCTCTGTGTTGTTGTGAAGTAAGTGGGTCACATTCCTCTCACAAGGGAGCTGAGATTGAAGGCAGGGAATCAGCCTTATTGAACACCTGCTGTGTGTTAAGAGGTTTATTCATAGTAAGTACCACCATTTCATTTTATGAAAGATTTTGTTCTTGGTGTGATACGTGGTCATGGTCAAGACACCTAAAGGCTAGGTGAGCCCGTTTGGCACTAGACTTAGATCAGCTAAGTGCCACCACGGGAGACAGCAGGCTGGAATGGACAGTGGAAGGGGCGATGGCGGGTGTCAGCTGTGGGCTTGGCCACCGATGCCGCAGAGGGGACTGGAGCTTGTCCGACACCCCTGCCTTCTTTTGGGACGTTTTAGTTGCCCTTCTGAAGAATTAGTCTGAAGGTGGCGTCAGCCCACTGTGAGGCTCGGCGGGGTCCAAGCAGTGCCAGCGATGGGCGGCCACAGGCCCTGCCCCTGCTCACTCCCCTCCCTCGGCTCCTCACCCTGTTCCTAAGGCCAGCGTCTGCTCGGTCATCAGCCTGCCTGAGGACCTGGTGGCCTGACGTGGCCCAGGAGTGAGGTCGTCCCAAGGAAAGAGCTTGCCTATTGGCCAAGATGGTTCTGAGATTTTTCCTGCCATTTTCCATGCTTCCCCCTGGGATTAAGCTCCAGCGGCCCACATCAGTAACTGCTTGGAAAACACAGTCCCCGCTGGGCACCCTTCCTGCCCGATCACACCCCTCCTCTCCAATCCGAATTCCTTGCACTAACTGTAGACGGCCAGCTCCCGGGTTTGGCACTGGCCACAGGGCTCAGCTGGTGACTGTTCATGGGCCCATCCACTCAGTGGCTTGTTTCCATAAATCACATGTCATTGCAACGCAGCCCTGTCACTTCCTTTATGCTGCCCATGGCTGTTCTCATGTGACAAGGACAGAGAAAGTTGGAGGGTTGTGATGGATAGTGTGACCTGGAAAGGTGCATATATTGGCCCTTTACAGGAGAAGTTCGCTGACCCCAGCTTAGTGTGCCTCCCGTGGAACCAGACTACAACGCCAGACCACGTTGGGTGAAGGAAGTTGCGTGGGGACTGGAACAAGGGAGGGGTGGGGCTGTGGGGAGAAAATTGCCTCGAGAGGAGCAGAGATGGGGCAGGGAGGACCTGAGGTCACTGGTGAAGGACACGCCAGGGGACACAGGAACCCCAGCCGTACTTCCTGTTTCTTGGGTGAAGTGACAATTATCTCCCACATAGATCACTGCCTGGCCCAGGCAGCCCCCCCTCTCCGATGCCGTCTTTGTTGTGACAGCGTGTGCTGTTCCTTCTGCTCCAACCTCAGGGGATAGCCAGTCTTCCCGGGTGCCCTGAGGGCAGGGCGCGGGCCTTGCTGTCTGCACTCTCACCATGTAGCTGGGAGCCGTACTTGGGTTCTAGGGGCGCTCCGTCAAAGCGCTCTGCCTTGAATGTGCCAGCTGCCATTTTTCTTCTTGACAGCCACAGCCGTATGTTCACAAAGCCAGTGGGGCTGGAGGTGGTCCAGCAACCGTGGGCCCGTAATTCCCTATCACCTTCTGCAAACCAGTTGGCTCAGATGTACATGAACTTGACCCTATGACCTTAGATTCATTATCTCTGTGTGCCAGCACTCTGAGCCAATCGGTGCTAGACAGATGGCTCTTCAAGGCCAGTGACAATGGGATTTGGAGCAGCAGCTGCTCGGACTGTGAACTTCTTCCAGCTGATCCATACTATCCATGCCCTGCTTGTCAGTGAGTTTGAGGCGGTCCTGGTCATTGTCTGAAAGGGCCCCCTCCCCTCCAGTAGGCCAGACCAGCAGGCTTTCCCCACACTTAGCTGATGAGCCAAAGCTTTAAGTCCATGCTTTCCAAAAGGGCACCTTTCCAAATTCATCACAAATGCCCCCAAAATGTGCTAAGTAATGCATTCGGGCCCTGCTGATGGGTGAAATGCCGATGCCATTATCATAATGCCTTATTTCTTTTTGCCTGAAAATTATATTGGAGTTTTGACGTGAGAAACAAAGCAGCAAATTGCAATAAACTGCGAGAGGAATCAGTTATAATTCAGTAGTCACAGAGCCCCCTTGAGGAAATAATAACACTAACAATAATAAAAGCAGCCCCCTGCTAAGTTTCTCATCAGGTCCTGGGACTCCGAGTGGGTAATATTTTGATTACACTGCTGGGCCAGCAGATCAAATCTCGATTCCAGTGATGGGCAAACATCAATCACGCTGACAGGGCTGACGGAGCCAAGCAGCACGTCGATTCGATGATTGCTTTGTGAGATTTATCATCCCTGCGAGCGTGGTCATGCATCCTGAGCACCACCGCCACAGGACCAATGCAAGGGGCGTGGGGGGCGCTGGACCCAGGCCTGCCACCCGCGGGTGCGGTGCCCGCACTCCCAACTCCACCGACGTCGGCCCCTTCTCCAGGGAGGGGGCCTGGCTGTGATGATCGGGAATTAAGTTTGGAGTTGCCCGAATGCCCAGGTGTATGAGTCTGGGCCAGACACCGGGCAGTTTCAGAGTTATTTTGCTGGTTGGACCTCTTTCGAATATAAACATGCATCTCATCTCAGTCAGCCCGAGTGGGAAGGGAAAAGAACTGGATTCTGACCGCAAGGGCTTGAGGTCTAGTGTCCAGACCCAGAGCTTACTCAGGAGAGGACAGAGCCGTGCAGGGAGCGGGGGCAAGGGTCTGGAGAAGCGCACACCCTCGCACGTACCACACCAATGTCTGCACAGACCAGTGCACATTCCGTACATGCACATGCAAGTGTTTTTACAATTAGGCCAGTGGCGTGTTGGGGCAGCACTTAAAAAACTGGACAGATCAAGTTCTGGATCAGCTGTGGGAAAGACATGCTACCCCTGCCCCACGCCACACACACAGATCCGGGCGTGCTTCGTCCTTGAGGTCTCGAGCCCAGTCCCTGCCGTCCTGGATAATCACACCCCTCCAAACCCTCAGACATCTGGTTTCTTCTGTCATGAGGCTCTGCACGAAGGTGCCTCTGTTTCTCCATGGTCTGGGCTTCCGTCTCCCCGGGTTCAGCGGGGTTTACCTCTGCCCAAGGCCCCCCGGCGCCCCCGCATCCTGCTCGGTATTTCAGCAGGGCCCGACTTGCCGGGAGCCTCTGCCGCCTTTATGGCCTCACCACCCCCACCTGGACCTGTGCCGTGGGGAAGCGTGGCAGAGCCCTGAACGCCAGGGTTCCGACCCCTGCGGAAATGACCGCTCCAGTCACATGGACATTGCCTGGAGGGGAGAGAGCGGCCGGCCACCCTCTGACCTCCCTGAGAAGTGTGCGTGTCCTTCCAGACTTGCCGTAGTAACCGCAGTCAGCCTCATAGGTTCCCATGGGCCCGAACATGGAGAGATGTTCAGCATGTTTGTAGTATGTTTTACCTCTCCCAGCCTCATACAAGTTTCTCCCCTGCCAGGAAGCTCCGAGCTACATTAAAAATAAAAAAATCAGCTGCAGATAGAAGACTAAAAGATAGTCTTACACGTACCTTTCCTTCGAGTTTCTGTTACGTTGATAATACGTTTTTATTGCAGGCACACTTTTGCAACTTCTTAAGATAAAATATCAGAAAAGTTCCATGAGTAAAACAACACTCAAATGATACTCACCTGTATTCACCAGTTGTGAATGTTTTGTCCTTTTTCTTTTAAATCTTTTACATTCCTCTTACTATTTGTTAAACCATTTTAGAATAAGCTGCAGATATTATGCTTCTTCCCCCTAAATATGTCACATGGTCAGTGTCACTGCAATATAATTACAAATTTCAGGAAGCCCTGCCCAGGACCATGCAGCCGTCCCTCCTTCCCCACGGGGGATGTGTTCCGAGACCCCCAGTGGGTGACGGAAACCCTGGACAGTACTGAGCCTGTCTATGGTGTTTTTTCCTGCACACACATCCCTGTGCTGAAGTTTAGTCAGTCAGGCAATTTCATACACAGATTTATTCTTACCGGAGATGTTAGTAACCTCAGCCAATGGGTTCTTTTTTCCTCAGGAAGTTTAGAACTTCTGCCCTTTCACTGAAAGGCGCTTGACCGCCTCTCTCTGGCATGTCCAAGCAGCATCACTGCTTTTGAGCTTGGATGTTATGAACTTAAAAAAAAAAACCCACAAGCGCTGTGATAACAAGACTGTATCCTTCTTATCGTTGAGACACTGCTAAGTGACTTCCAGCTGGAGCACCCACAGTGAGGAGACGCTGGCCAGAGGGGTGACCGTGACCCTGGTGGGAAGGCATGAGGCTCCATCACGTGACTCGGTGTGGCGCATGGATTAAACCATATGGATCGCTTGTTTCTGGAATGTTTCATTCAGTATTTTTGGACTGTGGCTGACGGTGAGTAACTGAAGTCGTGGAAAGTGAAGCTGTGGTTAGGGGGGCGTGACCATCTCGTGACATCGTCTGCAGCTTACACTCAGGTTTTGCTGATTATCCCAATAACACCTTCATAGCATTTCCAGCCACACGTTGCCTCTCGTGCTCCCTTACTTGTTCTCTCTCGCCTTTTGTCGGGAATGAATCCTCAAGCGTTGCTTTTGCCTCTTGTGACTGCGTTAGGTCGGGTTCTCCAGGGTTATCAGCTTCCCTTGCACGTCCAGTGTGCCCGCTGGCGAGTTGCACACGCAGGTCCTGGACCGGGGGTGCCGAGGGCATGGGGAGGAGCGAGAGGGGCGCCAACAGCATCTGCCACTGGTAGGCTGGCATTTTTAAGAGCACACACCAGGTATTTTGTAGAATGTCCCTCAGTTTCTCTTGTTTAGATCCAGGTGTCATCTCAGGACATCGTATTCAAAGGCACACAATGCGACATTGTCCCATCATTGGTGAAAGTGACTTTGATCACTTGCTTTTAAGGTGGTGTCTGTCAGGTTCTCCAGTGTAATAGAATCTATTTTCCCTTTGTAATAAATAATCTTTGAGAAATACTTTGTGTAAATATCTCCTTGTCCAGTAAAACTTCTACCCAATTATACTAACATGGGGTAGTTTATAAACTGTGACCCCCGAATTCTTCGGGTCTTCTCCCATTGGGAAGCAGGGTCTACCTCCTTTCCCCTTGAACTGGTTGAGGCTGTGATGGCTTTGGCCACCAGAGGAGAGGGGAAGTGTTGCTGCCTGACCTTGGAGGTTCTTTCTTTAAAGGTCACGCCACTCCTGTCCTGTCCTCCTGGGACGCCAGTCTTGGGCAAAGCGAGGCACCCAGTAGGAAGCCTGACCACCCGAGGTGGCCATGCTGGAGAGGCCACGAGCAGGCACTCTGGTCACCAGCCCATCTGAGCAGCCAATAGCCAGCACCAGCTGCCACCATACGAGAGACTCACCTTGTCACCTGCGGGGGCTGAAGTCACATGTGACTTCTGACTGCAGCCATGCAGGGGGCTGCGTGTGAGGGTGCCCAGGCTGGTACCCTCTTGGATGCCTGGCCCACAAGATCATGGCCAAAATGCAAGGCCCCTGAGCTTCAGGATAACTGCTAAGGGTCCACGGTGAGCGGAGCAGCATCCAGTGGGGACTCCACCTTTCTAATTTGGTTACTCTTGCTGCAGACATCCCCCCCCCCCAGCCGGCGTCCTCAGGTCTTTCCAGGGATTGCTTCTGCTCACTACAGTGTTTCTCCAGAAAAAACGCCCTCTGAGCTGAGACCAAACTGAAAACAGAATCTGTTTCTCATCAATGGCTGACAAATAGGCTAGGGGCTACCGTGTCAGTATCTTTCAATGAAATGACCTTTTTGTCCTTCCCTTTGCTAAGAATTAATTGCGGATCTGCACCAGAAAACATGAAAGATCCTAGAAGTGCATTTTTTTCTGCTCACGCCATGCTTACTGTGTCATATCAGATTTGTGTCATTTTCCCCATCGAAAGAAGTCCCTATAAAAGCAGTACTTTCAAAGTGCAAGCGTAAAGACAGAGCTAGACGGCCTTGTCCCACCCCCCGCCCCTCCAGTGTGTCTCCTGACCTGCACCAAGCCGCAGCCTGGCTGTCCTTTCTGTGGAGAGGGCCGCACGTGACGGTGACCCAAATCAGGCTGCCTCGGTGCGTTAGGAAGGAGATGCGTGAAGGTAATGAAAGGGAAGAGCGGGCCTCTCACAGTCCTTTAGTAGCACAAATGAAGAGAATAAATCTCGGTCTTAGAATAGCCGGTGGGTTAAACTCACTAAAGAATCTCAAGGGAGGAAATATTCATTAGCGGGAGGAGGAGAGCGCGTAGAATTTGGAACAAGGCGCTCGCCTGCCTCTTTGTCGGGCTGTGCGTGTGTGTCAGCGCCAGGCTCCTGCAGAGAGGAGAGCTCTGAGCCTTCACCTCCGTAGGTGGGGACCTACTGTGTGCTCAGCCTCATGAAAGGAGTCAGGGAGGCAGAATTAAGTGTAAGACATTGGTTTTGTCCTCAAGGAATTTTCAGTTTTGGAGGAAGACACATACACAGATGTGTCTTCCCCCATCTTCCTCCTCCATCTTTGTCCCACCCCCCATTTTCAGCCCTCTCCTCCCCAGGGGTTACGAATTCAAGGTTAGCACCATATGACCTTGAGGGAGTTACTCACCTTTCTTATACCTCAGGGCCCAGAGTGCCTGGGTTCAAAGCCCTATCTCCACGCTTTCTTCCTTTCACCAGAGGCACCAACTTGCTTCCACTCCAAGGCCTTTGCACTTGCTGCCAGATCTTGCAGCACTGCCTTCTTTTTGCCTTTTCATCCTTAGCCAAAATGTCACCACCTCTGAGAGGCCTTCCCTGACTGCTTGGCACTTTTCCGTAGTTTATTTCCCCAGTTACTTGCATGTTCTTGCTCACTGTATCTCTGTCTCTACTGGACTTTACCCCACGAGAGCAGACCTGTTGTCTCCTGTATTTCTAGCATGTGTGGAAGGTTGAGCTGCCCAGAGTCAGGCAGCACATGCTCAGTGAATGGATGGAGACATGAATACAGGAAAAACCGAACAGGGGAAGCGGGTCACCAGCCCCGTGACACTCAAAGGCTACTTCCAACGTTTGTCTAACATGACTGGTTGTAACGTTCTTAGAGGAAAGTATGGAGTTCGATTCCCGACCTGAGTTTGGGTGTCCTCCTTCACATGAGGTGCCTTCTCTTACACTGCAGACACATGTGCTGCTGAGAATGGCAGGTTGCCACTGACCTTGAGTCTGCTTCGTGGGGCAGAGCAAGTCTCCATACCATCTGCCGTTCACAGTGCCCCCTGCCCTGAGCAGTCTCCCCTCAGAGACCATCTCTCTGCCTAAGGACCTCGCTCTGCCCTCAGACCAAGTCCCCCCACCTGCAGAGTGGCACGGGTCCGCCCCTGTCGCCCACTGTCCTCTGAGCTGTCCACCTGGTGAGCCCTGTTTCCTTACCAGAGTGGCAGGTTCTGCTAGCAGGTGTGCTTTGAGTAAAGGTGAGGTGACAAGTGCCTGTGTTCCCTTCTTGTCGCATCTCTACGGTCACTTCAGGTTCATAGGTCCCTGCCCCGCTCTCTTGTCCCAGGGCCCCACGGGGCGGGACAGGCACTTGGATGTGGGTGTCCTAAAGCTTAGCTCCCGAACTGAGACTCAGGTCGAAGTGTTTCCCTCACGGCCAGCTATCTGTGTCCTTCTTGTGCCCACGCTGCTCTGTCCTCTGCAGACGTGGATGACAGCCCTGCCTGCTTGCTGCTCTCTGGCCATCAGCCTCCAGAGCGCGAGGGCCACCCCTTCCATGCGTGACACACCACCAACCCTTGGTGGTGTCGAGTGCCTAATTGTATCCGCGAAGGCAAGCTGCCCGGATCCCAGACACGGCCCCCGGAAACGCAGCCTTGGCCGACCGCACTCATCATCAGAGTGACGTAGAACACTGTCACAGCTCTGATTTCGTGACAGGCATTAGGTAGGTGCCTTAGGTCCATCAGCTCATTTAGTCATCATGACAAGCTTAGGAGGCAGGCCTCGTATTTTTTTAATTGTCTTTATTTTTTAGTGGAGACGGGTCTCTCTTATTCCCCACTCGGGAAAGGAGGAAACCAAGGCAAAGGTGGGCAGGGTGGGTTCCTGAGCCATGTCCCCCCGACGAGCTGGGATCAGAACTGCGGCCGGCTGTCTGCTTACAGAGGTGGACTCCTCCGGCGAGTTCCCTCTTGAGTTCTGACTGTTTGCAGCAGTTCAGTTGCAGGAATCGTGAGGCTTTCCGGGCAACCCCCGCCCCTTGCTCTGCTCTCCTCTTTCCCAGGCTTAGCTGGCTGTTTCTGGCCCTGCCGGGCTCCCTGGCCACCCCCATCCCATGCGTCTAATGCACTTTCCAGCGTGGCTCCCTATGTAGCGAACCGTTTCTCTCCCCAGCAAACTGGGGCGTCTGGGCCAGGGTGTTCTCTACCCCTGGGCTGGATGCTGTCGGTGTGCGGGTGCCCCGCCTCCGTTCCTTCAGCACCAAGGACAGTGCCCAACTCCTATGAAAGTGCTCTGAGGGTGCGTGCTGAGTGCAGTGATTGATAACAATTGTTTTTATGGCTGAATGTAGTCGGCTAACATCTCAGATTTCTGGAGCCCTGGGCAGATTGCTTTGTCCTTGGTTACCTTCCAGCCCGGGATCACGGTGCCTGAAATGCTGCCATTACTGAGGCATCCTTGAGGAATAAGAATGTCTTCCTCCAGGTGCCGGAGGTACAACAGAGGGGCACGTCAGGTCTCTGAAATGTCCGTGAGACTTGGAGGCGGGCATGGAGTCCATGCCCAGAGTTCTGCGGACACGGGGAGAAAGGACAGGAAGCAGGGAAGGAGGCGGGGCTGCTAACGCCAGCCTCTACTCCTTCCCATCGTAGGGAGCCAGTCTGTGCGCGCCCCTTTTAGCACTTCTGAGTGGCAGCTCGTCTTCCAGACGGCTGTGGGGCAACTTGTAAAGCAGCCTGCAGACTATCCCTGGAAAAAAGAAGTTCTCATTAAACGTGAATGAAAGCATGAATTTTCAACATGTCCATTTAAAACTCTAAGAAATTTAGGTGAATTAGCCTTATGTGCAATGAGGCGTGCTCAAAGCCCTTTAAAGCCCAGAAAGTCTGTCTGGGTCATCAGGCGCCACACCCGCGGTGTGTTCTTGCTCAGTGTGGGCACTGTGGGCTGGGGGGCGGGGTGACCAGAAGGAGACGGGGCCCCGTGTCCCGTGTCCCAGGAACTTGCGGTGGCGTCCACACACCAGCAGCATGTCTTTGCCGGCAGTGGTCAGGGTCCCCCTGTAGTTTTCAGTGGTTTGAATTCTTAACAGTGTCTCCTATGTTTAGCCGCACTGGCTCACGTGCAGCAGAACGGAAACACCATCTCTTTGCCGGTGCCTGGAATCGGGCTGTCTCTCTGTCTCCCCACTGCGTGTCTCATCGGAAAGCGTTTCTTTATTCCATAAGATGTAAGGGTGGTTGCTGAAACTGACAGACAACTGTCTCTTGTTCGACTTGTGAGTCACATGAGGAAAGAATGGCAGCTCTTCTCGGTGGTGACAGTTTTGTAGAGCTCAGGCACGAGAGGTCATGGATTTGTCTCTATAAGAGACATGCTGATAGAAAGTCCTGTAGGCTAACCTCTGCTGGTACCACCTGCGTCTCTCAGCTGCCCTGGAGGCCACCTGCAGGCGGACCCCCACACCTGTGGCATCCCGAGTCCACCTAGCTACCAGAGGGCACTGCGTCTGTGTGCAGGGCAGGCCGGGAGAGCCAAGCCTAGAGCCCCGGAGCAGTCCTCAAGCAGAGAGGAAGGACAGCTGGCAGGTGCGGGCCCTGGCCTCTTTGCCTGCAGGGGGCCCACTTCTGGGCCCTGTGCCACAGTCTCCTCGTTCCTGCCGTGGTGACTTGCTCATGAACCACAGCAGCCTGGGCTTTCTTCTTGCCCATTTCGCTCCCTCTTCCACCAAGCTTCCTGGAGACTTCTTCCAACCAAGGTACCCGGCCCAAATTCCTGCCTTGGGGTTGCTTCTGGGGATGTGTGAACTTGAGAGAATGCCTCAGAGTGCCAAGGGTGTGTGGAATGCCTGCGGCCGAGGGGCTCGGGGAGGGCTCCTGGCCAGGGTGGCCTGGATGGTTCCACAGCACATGGCCCCTGGTGGCCCTGGGGTAACCCAGGGAGGTGCACACGGGGGCCCTTGGTATGAGCTTGTGTAAAGAGCCTCAGTATCTTCACTTGCGCCTTCCACCTGGGCCAGTGGGGGACCCTGGAAGTGCCCCTCTCCTGCCTCCTCCCCTTCTCGCATGACAGGACATGGAAGACTGTAGGTGCCAAGGAACCAAGGGTCAGCTGTGTTTATACTCACCAGGTAGCCTCAGAGTATCACACGGCACCTGCGTGTTTACCCTGTCCCTCCCTAGGGCGCCAGGCTTCCCACAGAAGACAGCTCACGTGGCCCCCGCAGGTGACGCGAACACGGTGCCGGTAGGAGTGCAGGAAGCCTCTGGACCACACAGATGCCATTGCTCCAGCCTGGGGTGTCTCAAAATACACATTTGAGATTCAGCCAGAGAGATGGTTGTGACATAAAGTTCGGGCCCCAGACCAGAAGATTCTGATTCTGGTGTGGGACCTGAGAATTTGCATTTCCGACAAGCTCCTGTGGCTACTGGGGACCACACTTTGCGTTTGGGGGCTCAGTTTCCTATCCTGACCTCAGCTGTCAGTCACGCTAACAGCTGCATCATTACGAGCTTGAAATTCATTGCTCAGAACCATTCCGGGGCCTGGGACTGGCCTCCTGTTTCACCGGCTGGGCCGGGGCCGTTCTGCACCACCCTGCGCCTGTCGGGTCCCCGCAGGGGCACTGCCTGCCTGCCGATGGGCAGAGAGGCACGTTGGATCGGTTTCAGAGCCTCGCTGTTGTGGAATCGTATTAGTTTGCTAAGTCTGCCGTGACCAAGTGCCACAGGCTTTCATCACAATTGGGCTTTCCTGAGGTTCGATCGTAGACCACGTTAACACCGGCTAATGAGTAAATCACATGTTCCCCTTCTCCAAGGGGTAGTGCCTGCCTTCGAGGGTTGCAGCAGTGATGGGAGGCAATGTACACACTCACAGAAGATTTAAGAAGAAGAGCCCAGTGAGGCGGAGGACTGTTTCCATGCTCAGTCTGTGTTTCAGGAAAGGATATAACAGTGGTCACGTGATGTTCTGCACGCGTGATGTGGGCAAGGTCAGTGTGCATTCGGTGTACCTGGAACTCTGAGAAATTAAGTGACCTGCCCAAGGTCCCAGGGTGAGAGATGGGCCAGGCTGGGGGCAAACCCAGCCCTGCCGGTTCCGCAGAGCGCTTTCCTTGGGAACAGGACGTCCTGGGGGCTGGCAGGGGTTGGCATAGAGCACTTCTCTAAACCCCTTTTGTGAGAACAGGCCCTTTGTAAAATGAGGACTGTCCGAGAACGCAAGGCCTGCTGCTTAATCGGTCCGTGAGTCAGCCGCCTGGCTACTCGGGGAGCAGGAGATGACGGCCTTGTACCCCAAAACCTCACATCAGTGCTGCTCTGGGAAGGTCTCCTGGAGTCCGTCTGAGGGACAGACAGACCTCATGCCAGCGGCTGTCGGGGTTCCCTGTGAGCAGCCCGATAGTTCACTGCCATTCTGTGCGGTAGAAGTCACCCGGGCAGCCTGCCGTCTGGCCCACACACAGGAAAGCAGATGTTCATGAGAGATTTTTTGAAAATGTAAATAATAAAACTCCTTAAGTTAGCAAAGTAGTAATCTTGAGAATGCTTGAGTCAATAAGAGTGTTTATATTTTAGAGTTTGGGGAGGGTTTTTATTTTTTGCTAAATATCGTTGATTTTTATTTTTTAATTGATTTGAGAGAGAAACAGAAACATTGATTCGTTGTTCCACTCAGTGATGTCTTCGTTGGTTGTGTTGCGTGTGCCCTGCGGGGCGTTGAGTCTGCCACCTCGGCGGATCAGGACGCCGCTCCAACCCGCTGAGCTACCCGTCCAGGGCTCATTGGTTTTTAAATGTCAGTGCATTGAAATTTTTCTTTGCTCTGTTTTTCTGATTTCATAAGTCATATTGTGCCTGTGTCAGGCAGAATTCTATAAGAACAAAACAAACAAAAGAGCAAAACATACATCAGAATCCCCAGCAAATCAAAGTGTCTTTATGTGTCTTTGTTCTGCTTAGGTCTCCACGTTGGCAAACAACCATCACTTTTACATTCTTCTACTCCCGATATAGGTAGAAGTTTACACTAAAATTCTTTTGGGATTTGGGCTTCACCAGACAGGCTGGTGTCAGGCACTACTGGGGTCACACCAGCACACTCGGAGACCAGATGTCGGACTTCGCACCTTTAGCCGGTGAGGAGGGCCCAGCAGGAGGCCCTGGGAGAGCGGAGCTGCACCAGCACCCGTTCCAGGCGAAGGACAGATGCAGCATCAAAGAGGGACTTGCAAGGCGTTGAGATGATAGAAACCCTTACCGAACGGAAATGTGTGTGTGTGAACATACAAATACCCATTCATCTTCCAGATTTGGAAAAAGAGATATAGGTTCAGTTTAAAAAAAGCACCATCTCCTCAGTCTGGAATGCTCCAGTTTGTCCAATTTGCATAACAAGGCGTGTTACACAACACATTGCAAAAACGTACATCAATTGAAAAGGTTAATGTTGGGAAGGATTAATTTCTTCTTCCCTAGCAACACGGACCTAATTAAATCTTTCCAGAAGCAGATGGACAGTTCCGCCCTCCAGATCGAGGTGTTTATGTAAATATCACCGAGCTAATTGATACTCCGCGGAATCACAGGAAGGTAAACAAGGGGCTCTCCTGGTGTCAACAGTTGTGAGTCTGAATTACTGCGTTAATGACTTCCTGGAACGAGCTGTTACCAGAGTGGAAGAGATTCTGGGATCTGACTTATTTTCTTGGTTATCAGAGTCACATTGAGAGTGAGCCCTGTTTACAGGAACCTCCCAAGTTTGGGCATGGGGTCTTGCACAGGTCCCCTTGGCCCAGGGGCAAGAGCATCTGCTGAGGACTGGTGGTCTGCGTCTTGAAGCACAGAGGACTATGTACATGGACATCATCGTCATTAATAGGCTGTGAACATCAGTAACTCGTCCTGTCGCTTTCGTCTTCAGGCCATGCCAGCCTGCAGGCAGAGTGGTCTCTTCCACCCTCCAGTGTCATTGATTGGCCACCTTCAGGTCCTCAGATCTTTCCCTTTCTCGGACCCTCTGGAATTCTCTTCCCTCTGACCCCTGCAGGATTGGTTCCTTTCTCATAAAGCAGGGCTTGTCGGAAAAGTCCCCCTTGGGGAACCCCTCCGCCTTTCATTCTAAAACGGCGTCCCCCCTGTTTTTCTTCCTCCCGCATCTTGTTTGTGTTCACGGCAAGTCGCGTGTTTGTTTTCTTGGTTCCGTCTGTCTCTCCCGTGAGACTCTCAGTCACAGGACTTTACAGGGCAGGGCGGTGTTGGCCTCCTTCCGCAGTGTGCGTCCAGGACTCAGCGCAGTGCCTGGCGCTGATGGGGGCTCAGCACGCGTGTGTGGAGTGACGTGCAGTGGTCCCCACTATTAGAGAATGTTAATAAGTCGTAATTGATACACTGGCTGTGGCTTACACCAGAGACACTCTGGGGACACTGCACGCCCCACCTCGAGGGTCATTAGGAGTTCCCGCAGTCAGAGTGGTCGGTGACATGGCCATGGAGCTGCAGCACAGGGGTCAGGAGACAGACCAGAGTTTCAAATGAGGGGCCAGGATGTGGCCGCCACCGAGGGCTACATTAGGCCTTTGGGAAGGTAAAGCTCCTGAAACCGTCAGGAAACAAGACAGCCCCCCACACACAGGGGCCAGGCTCCCCGTTCACCCAGACGTCAGGTGAGCCCTCGGTCTGTGGTGCAAGTTTCTCTGCCTGGAAGACCTGTCACCCTTCTGTGTCATCAGGGTCCACTCTTCCTCGAAAGCCCAGGTCCAGTGTCACCTCCTCTGTGAAGCCTCCCCGCTGAAAATCAGCCAACAGCACTTTGTCCTGGTGTCCCATCTGCTCATACACACACAGCGCACTTTTCTAGATTTCTTGAGAATAATAATGAAAGAGCAAAAATTAATGAACAAAAACCGTTTGCCACACAGCCTTTTCAGCTTTACCGAGGCACCGTGGGCACGTCTGTGGTTCATTGAGCATCTGTGAAGTGCCCTGCACACACCCAGCCTCTCGCACACATGTGTCGTGTGGTCTGACCCCTCCAACACGCCGTGGCTGGTCATGCACTGGGACAGGAGACACTGAAGCCTGTGAAGGAAGGTTAAGCCGTGCCCCCAAACACTCACAGTGGGGTCTCTCGCTGGCTTTTTCTGTCTGGGCAGTCCCAGGACGTTCTAGAAAGAGGCCGACGTAAGCAGGGATGGCCCTTTGTCCACTGCACTTCCAGGGGTGGGTGGCGCCAGGCCCGGCTCCTTCCCAAGGCCACCAGACCTGCCATTCTGTGTTGCACGTGGCCGTCCCGGCTCAAACACGGTGGCTGCTTGGGAGCAGTCCCTTATCACAGCAGTGGCGAGGTCCAGGCTCCTTGCCAGGGGGCACCTGGAACACCATCTTACGGAATCGGTTGATTCCCTGAGTTTTGGGGTGTTTCTTTCTTCACTTCCTGTAAGTCAGCAGCCATCCCACACACAGAGAGTGTGCAGAAGCCAGCTCCGCACAGTTGGTGGGATTGTCTCCGGCCGGTGGGCTGCAGGGCTCTGCGGCTCTCCGATGCTGGGGGCCCCAGGGCTCCTACGTAACTGCTCCCACCCCCGCTCTCACCTCCCCTGCTCACTGCCCAGCTGGGGTTAACTCTGAGAGGAAGTTCAGCTTGGCCTTCTCTGGGGTCGGACTAACTCCTGTCCCCTCTTTGTTCCTTCCTGGCGCCAGACCAAGAAGCTGTGTACAACAGTGGTTAAGAGCATGGGATGTGGAGGAAGATTCCTGGGGTTCAGGTCTGTCCCGGTTTCCTGGTATAGAGACCAGAAATAAAAACACCTCCTTTCTGGGGTGGATGCAGGCACTCGATAGGCAGCCGATCAACATTGCCCACGATTACTGCCATTGGCTCTTACTGCTTCTCTGTTTAAGGGGCACCCTGGAGAGACCCCACTGGACCGACTCCTTGTGTCTGCAGAGCCACCCTTGCTGCGTTCCTGTCCCCTTTCCCCAGCTGCCTTTTGAGTCTTTCAAACTGTCCTAGACCTAGAGGGGACCTGCTGTGCCCATCCGGGCCCCCAATTTCTTTCTTTCTTTTTTTTTTATTTGTAACTATTTTTTTTATTTTATTGATTATGCCATTACAATTGTTTTATTCCCCCCTTCATTCCC
This sequence comes from Artibeus jamaicensis, assembly GCF_021234435.1. Lineage (NCBI taxonomy): Eukaryota > Metazoa > Chordata > Mammalia > Chiroptera > Phyllostomidae > Artibeus > Artibeus jamaicensis. Next base: position 4,605,307 of record NW_026522059.1, read on the forward strand.
CTCCACCCTGCACACCCCCGCCCCCACCATTCCCCCCTTTAGTTTATGACCATGTATCTGAAGTTCTTTAGATTCTATATTTCCCATACTATTCTTGCCCCCCCTATTTTCTACCTACCATCTATGCTACTTATTTTCTGTACCTTCTCCCCCCTTCTCTTCCTCCCACTCCCCTGTTGCTAACCCTCCATGAGATCTTCATTTCTATGTTTCCGCTCCTGATCTAGCTGTCCTTTTAGTTTGCTTTTGTTTTAGGTGTGGTTGTTAAGAACTGAGTTTGCTGTCCTTTCACTATTCATCTTTTTTATCTTCTTTTTCATAGATAAGTCTCTTTAACATTTCATATAATAAGGGCTTGGTGATGATGAACTCCTTGAATCTGATCTTATCTGAGAAGCACTTAATCTGTCCTTCCATTCTAAATGAAAGTTTTCCTGGATAGAGTAATCTTGGTTGTAGGTCTTTGGATTTCATGACTTGGAATACCTCTTTCCAGCCCCTTCTTGCCTATAAGGTCTCTTTTGAGAAATCCACTAACAGTCTGATAGGAACTCCTTTGTAGATGACTGTCCCCTTATCTCTTGCTACTTCTAGGATTCTCTCCTTCATTTTCATCTTGGCTAATGTAATGATGATGTGCCTTGGTGTGTTCCTTCTTGGGTCCAACTTCTTTGGAACTCTCTGAGCTTCCTGGATTTCCTGGAAGTCTATTTCCTTTGCCAGATTGGGGAAATTCTCCTTTATTATTTGTTCAAATAAGTTTTCCACTGGTGGCTGTTCCTCTTCCCCTTCTGGTACCCCTATAATTCGGATGTTGGAGCGTTTAAAGATGTCCTGGAGGTTCCTAAGTCTCTTCTCATTTTTTTGAATTCTTGTTTCTTCATATTTTCCTGTTTGGCCATTATTTTCTTCCTTCTGGTTCACTCCCTTGATTTGAGTCCCAGTTTCCTTTCCATCACTATTGGTTTCCTGTGCCATTCCCTTCATTTCAATTAGTTTAGCCTTCATATGTTTGTCTAATTTGTGACTAAAACAACCAGTTCCGTGAGCATCCTGATCACCAGTGTTTTGAACTGTGCATCTGAAAGCTTTGCTATTTCTTCGTCACTTAGACTAATGGGGCCTGGGGCTTTGAGATCTTCTTGAGCCATTTTTGGTCTATTTGCGCCCATTAAGTATGAGTAGTGGAGCCTTAGGTGTTCACCAGGGCAGGGCCACCCAGGTTGCTGGTTTGTGATGCTGTATGTGGGGGTGGGGTCAGAGCGGGGAAATGGTGGCCCCCTCTACTGCCTCTTGCAGCTGGGGCCTGCTGGGTCCCATCTCACCACCTACTCCCTCACTGGTCTATCTGGGAACGAATGCGGGACCAAGTCAACCTGCTGCCCTGCGCCCTTGCTGGTTCCACCAGTTGCTCACTGGGTCGCTCACTGGGTCCGCCTTTTGCAATCCCATGCCTGGGATCTGCGTGCCTGAGTCCGTCTGACTGAGTTTTTCTGTGCAACCCTGCTCCACCAGCTGCTGGCTTCCCCTCTCTTACCGGTCAGGCTGCAGAATTTGTTGTTAACGGACTTCTGAAAAGTTCAATTTTCCATGTTCTGGCTGTGTTTTCTGTTGCTAATATTTTGTTGTCTCTAAACTTGGTTGTGTGAGAAAGCACGGTGTCTCCACCTATGGCTTCATCTTGGCGGAAGTCCCTGAGCCCCCAATTTCAAGTGAAGTCACAGTCTTTCCAGGCATCAGGTGCATTTGTTAAGCAGACTGGAGCCATCTAGCATCATATTGAAATAAAACCACCACGTTCCTGGGAACCTGCTCGGCTACATCTGTTGGTTTATGCCCAGGAATTCCCATCCCTCAATCTTCTCTCCTTTTGTTTCTACCTGTAGATCGAGTCCCAGAATACTCGCCCTCCCGACAGCCTTCTCTGCCCCTGAACCAACCCCCAGAGGTGCTGCCAAGATGGGTCAGCGCCTGTTCTTCCCCGTCGCCCGTGCTCAGAGGGAGCCGCAAGAATTCTGGTAAGTACCGTTCTCGCCTGGTGGCACTGCGACCTTGCTGGCATTGGGAAGCCCAACTGAGCTGCTCGGCGGGGGTCCAGGGCGGGGTCCTCGGCTTCATGCTGAACGTCAGCTATGACTGTGGCCGTTCCTGGGGCGTCGATGGGGAGACTTAGTCTCGGCCAGGTTGGCGCCTATTTGAGGTCAGGCTGCTTGTAAGGGGCAAGACCAGGGTGGGGCCAGTGTAGCAGGTTGAGAACAAATACAGCGTGTGGATAAAAAGAGGGGTCATCAGACTGAGGATGACCTCCGGTTCCTGTTTGAAGGCACTGGCCATGTGACCCGGTGGCGGTGGCCTCTGAGCGTTGGCATTCTTCTCTGTCAGATGCGTGTGTAGGAAGGCCCTCCTCACAGTGTGGGGTGAGGGTTCTGGGAGCTTCTGTGGGGACGTGTTTCGCACAGTGGCAGGCAGCTCCCCCAGGAGGGGTGCCCCACCCGACTTCGGGAGCAGTGCTCCGTCCTGGGCTTCCTGGGTGCTGGCCCCTCCTTACACCTGCTGCTCCCCACGCAAGCCCCATCCTGTCCTTCCGTCCGCCACAGGGCGGGTCAAGGTCTTGACCCCATCCCAAACCACAAAGACTGACTCTCACACACCCAGTGGCCTTGGCCAGGACATTGCTGCCCGGGCTTCCTTCACTGCGCTCCATGTTCTGTTTGCCCCCCTGCCACCCCGGCCCTCCAAGCCTGGAGGGCACTGACCGTGTGAGTCACGGGCAAGCCTGGCGCTTCTCAGGGCTGACAGGAGAAGGCACGCCACTCTGGTACGAAGTCGAGCACCAGTTCTTGCCATTTGGGAGAGCGTGTCACCCCTTTGGGACCTCGATTTCCTCCTCTTGTAAAATAGAACTTGTATCAGCCTCTCTGTTAGGGCCACTCTAAGAAAACACCGAAGAGTGGGTGGCTTAAAACAACCGAAACTGTTCTGACAGTCTAGCGGCCAGATGTCTGAAGTCCAGGTGTCAGCAGGCGCCCCTTCTGGAAGCTCCGAGGGAGGCGCTCCATTCGCTCAGCCAGCTTCTGGTGTGGCCGCCCGTCACTGGCTCCGGGCAGCATTGCTCCAGCCTCCCCTCCGCCCGGCCTTCTCCCTGAGTGTCCGTGTCCAAACTTCCCTGTTCCTCTAAGAGCACCAGCCTGCAGGTCAGGGTCCGCCCGTGTCCAGTCCAGCCCCATGTCAACAACACCTGTAGAGACATGAGTCCCAGATAAGCGCGCAGTCACAGGTACTGGTGTTCAAGGGGTGGGACGTGTGTGTTCATGGGACATGATTCAGCCCCGGCAGAACTGTGACAAACAACGACACTCGGTGCCCGTTACTGAGCACTTGCAGACATGTGCTGTAACTTACTGCTCACATGTGTTGCCCTTTTGACTGCTCCTAAAGGATGTGTGCTTCTTCCCAGTTTGCAGATGAGGAGACAGAGCCCTAGAGAGTGCGGGGAAGTTCCTCAAGGTCACAGAGGCAGGGGACCGTGGAGCTGGGACACGCATGAGCAGACTGCACCGCTCCCGCTCCAAAATTTTGTAACGTTGGGGAATAACACCTCCCTCACGATGGGGGAGAAACGAGATCAGATATGAAGCCCAATCAGTGGCATGTGGCACACGCTCCACCCTGAGCAGGAGTTTGCAGTGACCCTGCGCCTCCCCGTTTCAGCTCCCACACCTGGCCGCCTCTGCCTCTCCGCCTTCCTCAGGATCTGCACGCACACTTGCCATCTCCCCTGGGGCGTCAGGGAAGCCCTGCCTTTCCCTTAAGCCCTGCGGTGCCTTCTCGTCACAGCTTTAGAACAAGCTCCAAAGCCATCCCAAGCCTCGGCCCCTGCATAGACCACACCCACTGCCACCTCCCACCGCCAGCTGGCCTGCTGCCGGTCAGCCCGAAATCCCAATAGTCTCTCCGAGTCCTGTTTGGCCCACAGGAGGTCCAGGGGCTGTTTGCTGACCCAGCTGAAAGGCAGAGTTGTGACGTCAGGGACTGTGTCGCATCGTCAGTGACCAGGTCTGGTACATGGGGGGCCCTGGTGCCCGTGTTTAGTGCGCGGAACTGTGTGCGTGCTTGGTGTGGTTGCGGAGTGAGGACCCGGGCGAAGAAGCCCGCGCTCGTTGGGCTTCTCAGTCCAACCGAGTTGTCCACTCAGCTTTCCTCAGGCGACGTCTGTTCAGATGACAGTGGATGCCCCTGATATTCTAACATCCTTCTGAAGGACCATCTTTTCAATTCCCTGCTCTGTGTCATGTCTGCCCGTCCACATGTCAGTGGTAAGGGGGGCAGGGGGCTGGGGACAGAGGCCTTTCCCTCTGGGAAGAAGCTGCCACTCGGTCTGGCTGCCACCCCCGCTTCTGGCCACAACCCAGGAATTCAGCCCCCGGCCACACAGGTGGGCAGTGGTGCTGACGAAGTGAAGGTGTTCATGGAAATGCCACTGAGCAGATTGACACACAGCAGGACCACAAGAAGGGAAACAGGACGGGCATTAACAGCTGGGAAGATCGTTTGCCACATTAACGACTTTTCCCAGCAAGCTGCTTCCCCCCCCCGCCCAGGGGTGCAGGGAGTCGGGATCCAATTCATTTTCTTGGTCAGTGAAGCTGAATGCAGGGTGACACCCCCTACACAGAGCTGATGAGCCCCAGCTTGTAAACCACCTGGCCCTGCCAGGGAGTTCCTGGGTCCTCGTGTGGGGGGCTTTCCCCCAGGAGGAGAGGCTTTCGGCATGGGCGAAATAGTTTTGCTGTTCTCAAGCGTGCCATTTTTCAGAGCCTCTGTGTGCCACTTTGCCCGGTGTGGAGACTCAGAAGGTGTGAAGCTGCAGCCAGTCCTCTGAGACCGGAGGCTGCCCAGGAGACGGAGTTGGGGCACATACAGCACCGCGTTACAGAGACACTGCTAGAAATGCCCACCGTGGGAGGACTCAGGAGAAGGCAGTCGCCTCTGCACTGGGTTGGGAATCTTGGAGGCTTCCTGGAGGTGGTGACACCTGTGAAGGTTGATAGCAGCTCAGCATAGACGAGCGGGCCAACCTGGGCAGGGAGGACAGCAAGAACAGTCGACTGGAGTTTGGAGAACTGTGGGCAGTAGGATAAAAACAGGGTTTAGGGGTGCAGTGGGGGGACGTGGGGTGCCCTGGGTGATGCACCTGCAGAAATTTCCAGCACCTGACTGGTGGGGGAGGCTGGATGGGCAAAGCAAGGAGGGCTCTCTCCTCTAGGTGTGGGCAGCCCTAGTGATCAGGTTTGAACTAAGGAAATGCCTCTGGGCTGTGTGAGGAGGGTGGGTTTGGGCTTTACCAAAACCACTTTGACAGCGGAAACAGCAGAAACGAAGGTGCAGAGACTTAAGGAGGTGGGTGCCGACGGAGTTGTAAGTAGTTTGTCTTTCTGGGGCCTGGGATGCGAGACGTAAATCTGAAGAGGTCAGTGAGGACCACATAACACAGCGCTTTATCTTGATAGGGTATGTGGACTCGGTAAAGCACTGGAGGGTTTCAAGCAAGAGAGTGACAGGACAAGATTTGTGTTTGAGAAGGTTCCCTCTGGTGGTAGAGTGGATTCTGATGGGAACTGGGGGCAAAGTGCTGCTGAGACAGGACGGGAGGTGGCAGGCTGCTCCGTTTGCTCAGTCAGTGATGGGGGGGCTGGACACATGGGTTTGTGGGGTGAGTTACCCGAAAAAGGCAAGTTCAAGTCCTAATCCCCTGTGTGTGTGCCCACGACCTTTTTGTGGACAGGGCCTCTGATGTAATCAAGATAACATCATACTGGCCGGGAGCCCGATTCAGTAACCACTGTCCTTAGAGGAAGGGGGGACGTGTGGACACAGGCACACACGGGTGATAGCCCTGCGGCAGTGAGAGGGGGGGGGCCCTGGTGACCGGCAGAGGCTGTGAAGAGACGAGGAAGAGCCTTCGGGGGGAAGGTGCCCACCCCCACGCCTGGGTTTCAGAGCTTCCTTCCCTCCTTTTCTCGGTGAGAAGGACCCATCGTAGGCTGCTTTTCATGCGCACTCAGATCCCCGAGTCTGTCCTGAATCAACACGGCTGTCCTTGGGGCTCAGGAATCTACATGTCAGTGTCTCTCCCAATATTATACTCTTTTACTTTTGAGAACTACTGGTCAACATCGAGAGCAATACTCTGCTTGGTGAGATCATTAACCTCTCTGCCCCCCACACCCTGAGTGAAGTGCAGATAAGTACTTGGGGGTGAACTGACGGACTGGGCAGGGAGGAGCGGAGGCCTGAGGGATGTCTCCAGGTCCTTGGAATACCAGGGCATCGGTGGGCATTTGCTTTTGCTCACTCGGGGACGAGTTAATTCTGTAATTGTCTCCACAGGCCGTGGGACAGGACGCCCTGACTCTGGCCCGCCTAATCATGTTCACACGGGAAACATCGAGTTTCTCACCGGGGTTAAAGCTAACTGCAACAGCCGCGAAGATCTCTTCTTTCTTTTAAATCTAACTCTAAGAAAATCTCTTTTTTTTCCCCACTGAATAATTCAAAAATTTAAAATGTGCGTGTTTCAAACCTCTATAGAGCATTCCATTTTTCATCCCAAATCACACCATTCTAGAGTCCTTTTCAAAGTCTCACCTCCTGTGTCGTTTTCTAAAGAACTCGCCTGAAATGTGGCCGAGTGTGGAAACTACCAGACAGGAAGCACACGGTCCTATCTCGCTAACCCGCTAGGCAGTCTTGCAGGAGTGTCTGTGCTTGTCACACTTGTTTTTTCTCACTTTCCTTCAACTAGGAGCATAGCATCTCCGGTAGGACAGGGGTCAGTCCTACGCGAGCTCATGTGTGTGACATGGCTGGTTCCGTACCTGACACAGAAGAGTTGGTTCATGAATACCGGCTCGCGTGGTGGGTGCGTTTCTTCATTCCCTTCTGCCCACATCGATCTGTCACAAAGAGATCACGTCACAAAAACCTCTCAGCTTCACAGATCTTTGCTGTTTGGGTGGGTTCGACAGTTCTGGTGGTGACCGCAGTGTTTCTCGGCACCAGGTGACTTGGAGGTCTCCTTCACACGTGGGTGTCTGTGTTGAGGCTTGGGCCTCTGTGTTCCTGAGAAGGTCCCAGGTGCTGCCTGGGCTGTGAGTCATGACTACCCATCCCTCCCAAGAGGTTTCAGGTGGGGCTTGGATGTCACTTGTGGCAACTGGCCAGATACTCAACTACCCTGTTCACTCCACCTGGACACCAGGGGGCGCTGCAGCCCCTTGCCACCTGGGCCATCAGGCTGGTGTCTGGCCAGCGGAACAGGGAGGCGGGGACGAACTCCCAATGGTTGGATGTCCTGTGACACTCCCCACGCTCGCTCCCTTCTTGTCAGTGGGCTGTGCACAAAGCATCCAGGGAAGGATTCCGGGCGGCCAGAACATGGTGGGTCCACAAGACACGGGAGCTGTGACCCCCGAACCGCTCTTTAGAAAGCCAATTAATGCATGGAATGCCTAATTAGACAATGACCTAATTAAAAAATAAGCCCGTCACAACAGCTGGTATGAATTGCTTAACTGGCACGACAGGTGTGATGAGTTACTGATGCCCTTGGCCCTTGCGGTGGCCCGGCCCGGCAGCCGGAACTTCAGACAGATGTTAGTTAGCATCTGTCCTTCACGTGGCAGGGTGGGGCACACGCTGAGTGGGTCAGGTGTCGGGGGAGCTGGCGCCCCCTCGGAGCACTTCGTCTTTCATGGCGGCACCTCTCTGTCTCGTTCCCTCCCTTTGCCTCAGTTTTCTCAAGTGTCCTGCCCACTTAATGGGACCGTATCACAAGGCCAAGTGTGAGAGGGGTTCGGGATGCTTCATCATGCCCAGGGAAGGTCGAGGGTTGACCACTGGGGGGGGAAGAAGCAGCCGTGGACTGGCATAGTGGACGGCAGAGGCTAAAGAGCAGCCCCGGGCTCATGGGCTTGATTTGCCAGTGAGGAATGGGGCTCATTTGGGGAAATCGATTGGGTGTCATGGAGTATTTATGCTTCCCTGCTCCCAGCCAAGCATTTCATTCAGCTAATGCGCCTCCTCTACTGCCTGGCCCCCCGAGCACCTCCTTCTTGTGATTACAGGCAAGGTTGCCGGCTGCTTTCTGATGGGGTTTTTCAGTTCTCCTTGAGTGTTCTGGGATGTGGGTTTTTGTTCTCGGCCATCAGACACCCTGACGTGTAGCTGGCTTCCGGTGCCGTCCTTGTGGGTGGGGCCATTCGGGGCCTGTGCTTCAAGGCAGAAACATGTTTACTTTATAAAAATTGTGTAGTGTTCATAGACTCACAAAAGTAACACTTCTACGTTTGGCCTCTTCATTTTTACAGCTGAGGCGTGAGAAGGGAACGCCACCTGCCCAGGTGAGTCTTACGTTGGGACACCAGCCCCTCCTCAGTTAACCACAGGGCGCAGTAGCCAGTACAGGCTCACCTTTCCCTGTGGCGAGCAGCGACCATCTGTGATGGGCTGACGTCCGTGGCCGTGTCTGTTACCGTGCCCCCTCCTAGCCGAAAAGGTGCCGCGTGAGTGGGCGCTGCTGAAATGAAAATCACCACCTTGATTTGTTGGGCAGCAGGTCCTGTCAAGTCGATGTGAGATATTTAGGGGGACGTCGAAAAACCGTGGACACCTTGTCACACTGAGCAGAGGAGGGGCCGCAGCCAGTCACTGTCTGGTTCTTGGTGGGTGATGTGGACACGTGTGCTCATCTAACTCCACAAAGACGTTGTTACTTTATAAAGACTCTTGCAGGAGGGAGGGGCATCCCAAGCATAGGAGAGAGCAGGGTAGGGGTCACAGCCCGAAGGAACATGGACTGCGAGGACCCTCTTGCAATTCAGGGCTTTGAATTGGAAGGTGGGGACTCAAGGACAAAGCTCTCTGTCTTCCTGTAACATCCACTCAGTCCCACTCTTTGCTAGCAGCCAGAAGCAGGTTTCCTTCCTTCCTTTTGTGGAAAAAGCCAGCAGTGTTTGCCTTGGAGGAGTAAACAGCATGTGATTCTCTTTGTTAACTAAAAACAAATAACCCTTCCATGGAACTCTGTGGGGAAATAATAAACTTTGATACATGGCATATAAAGGACCAGAAATGAGGACAAAAGCGTTAGGTTCTTTAGATTAAAAAAGGGAACTGGGCACCGGCAGAGAGCAGTGGGCTCTTAACACTGGTTTCGTGGTCTCTACAACACGACAGTTGTATCATCAGGCTCTGCCGTGCCCCAACGGCAGTGCTCCCCGAAGGTCAGGGTCAGCTGGGTGGTCGCACAGCAGGGTGGGGTTTCACGGTGGGGGTCTGGCCACGCGGGCCTGGACTGAGTCTCACTTCCATTTGCTCGTTGAGTCATTTGGGACAAATTGCTTGTCTCCTGAACCCTGAATCTCCCTTCTCTCTTCTTCCTGAGGATGGAGGGAGAGTGTTCAAAATAGCCGACTTGCAAGGTGATGGTAGAAGGCAGGAACGGGAGGTCACTTTCCGAGTCACACGTGTATGGAGCTTCCGCTAATGGCTCATCCCAGGTCACGGAGCCCATTAGCCACGGAGCGAGCACCCGAACCTAGTCCCTCCGACTTCCAGTCCGTTGAGCTCTGCATTGTGTTTAAGGCATCTGGACACCGCGAGGATGTCAGAGGGGACAGAAGAGGAGTGGGAAACCTGCCAAGGAGGCTCGGCCCGCCCCGTGTTCGATGTGTCCGGTGCCGGCTGTGAGCGCTGCTGCCCCCCCCCACTCGAGTCACTCCCTTCTGCCTCCCTCGCTCCACTGTCCTGCCTTGTCACCCATAGACCCATAGTCCGGCCACTTTCCTAAAGTGAGCCCGGTGTGTATGTGCCTTTGGTGGCACCCTGTCTACTAAAAGGAAAGTGTGAGGTGTTTGGTGAGGGGTCTTAGGCAGGGTCTGACCGGCAGGCAGAGGCCACCTGAGTGCTGAGTCCAGGGCCTCTAAAGTGGGGGGCTGGTTACAACAGTGGTCTCAGGGGCGGAGGTAGCCCAGAGGTTAGGGACTGAGGCCAGAGGGACAGAGGGAAGGAGTGTTGTTATTGGCCCACAGGGACCGGGGTGCCCTGAAACTGGGACCCATCCCGGGAAGGTCAGTTCTGGATGGAGGGAGCTTGGAGAGCAGCCACTCCAGATGCCACTCAAGCGGGGAACCCCCTGGTTTTCCCCACCTGCTGCTGCTCCCACCCCCTCTCCCCGAGTCTCGTCAGCATGTGGGTGGGACCCAGGTGACACAGAGCCTGCAGGCTCAGCTTTCCTGTGGTTCAGAGCAGGACAGGGAGGAGGAGGAGGACCGGGTCTGAGAGCCCGCTGGCCTGGGGCCCACACCGCAGCGTATCAGACCCTGTCCCCCATCTCTGGACACCGCCTCCAGACCTGCCTTCTCTCTGACGCTCCACACACTCAACCCAATCAGTTGTCTTCCTGGAAGCTTCTCCTCCACCAAGATGCTGAGCAAGCTCCCTCTCAATTTTCCAGAAATGTTATTTTACACATCGGCTCCTGTACAGAGACTTTCCTGAATGTCGGAGAAGCAGCCCGTTGGCCTCACTGCATGAACTCAGGTTCATTTCCCATTTCTCATTCCCATCTGCATCTCACATGTGAAGTCAGGACTACACCAAGGGTCCCCCTTACTGAGCACTGGCAGCGAGGGCTGGCATAGAAAACGCCACGGGCCTGTGGCTGAGACAGCAGAAGCTCATGTCTCGTGGCTCTGTCAGCTGAAAGTCCAAGGTCAAGGTGCTGCCAGGTTGGGTTTCTGCTGACGTGTCTCTTTTTGGCTTGGAGGTAGCTGCCTTCATCCCGTGCCCTCTGTGCACGCACCTCCCTGGTGTCTTTTTCTTAGGACATTAGTCATTTTGGATAAGGGCCTCACCCTTATGACCCCATTTGACCCTAATTACCTGTTTGAAGACTCTATCTCCAAATACATCATTTGGAGTGGGACTTCAGCCTAGGAGTTTGGGGACATACTGTTCAGTCCCAACGCCACTCCTCTAGGGGATGTTAGAGGGGCCCAGATGGGCCTTGTCAGGGGGCTCGTTCTCCGAATGGTGGACCTTTGTTCTGAGGTGCCCTGGGCCTGGGTGTCAGCAGTTTCCTGTGGCTTCCCACCGTCCACCTGCAGCTGGGACGGTGAACATGCCTCCCGGGCCACTCCAGTGCCTGCGACCCTTGCTGTGCTGATCCGTGTTTCCCTGCCTGGCAGTCCGTGTTGCCTCAGACTTCAGTAATGATCTCAGCTTGAGATGGGCAGAGTAATGAGCCGGTCATTCCCATTCAAGACACTAATTAAAAAGGCGCAGTTTTGTTTCCGTGAGTTGCGCTGATGACTTAATTACAGGCAGACTGTGCGAAAGAACGAACGTCTCTTGTCAAGGCTTGAAAGAGACTGGGACTTAAAAGCACCCAGTGACTGCCATGAGCATGTTGGGGACCCAGATGGAGCAGAGGGAGACAACACAGCAGGCCCGGCTCTGGGTCCAGGGCCCGTCGTGGGCTGAGTGACGCCAGGCTGAACCCTGCTGTCTGGGCTCATTTCTTCCCACAGGGAACGGTGAAGGTGCCGGACCCGTCTCACTTGCTGCCCACTGAGGGGTCACCTCCGAGGTGGCCAGCTGCCACACCGCTGCCTGGCGAAGGAGCCGGGCCCGCCTCACTCCCAGTAGGCCATCCGTGGTGACACCGTGTTGCGTTTCGTCATCCGAGTGGCTGTCCTAGGAAGAGGGCGGACTTTTTCTGTTGAGGGGAAAGCTCGAGCCACAGGAAATGGGCACAAACTAAAGAGGGAAAGGACGGGCGCAAAGAGAGCACCTTCCTCACCCCGAGAATCTTTTTTAAAAAGATTTTATTTATTTTTAGAGAAAGGGGAAGGGAAGGAGAAGGAGAGAGACATCAGTGTGTGGTTACGTCTCACACACCCCCAACTGGGGACCTGGCCCACAATCCAGGCATGTGCCCTGACTGGGAATCGAACCAGTGACCCTTTGGTTCTCAGGCCGGCACTCAATCCACTGAGCCACACCAGCCAGGGCTGTTTATGATCATCTCAAAAAGAAGGCATTGAGAACCACTGTTCCAGAAGAGAAATCAGAAGCGGAGAAGTCTCTGCCGCGTGGTTGAGCTGGTGAGCAGCACTCAGGACGGTGGCCAAGTGCACCCCGTCTATTTCCCAAACCCGTGCTTGTTCCCCCACCTCACAGTTTTGGGGACATTCAGGGATGGCCCCCCAAAATCGCCAAGAGGTTCTTAGCAATGTGGGGAGTGGTCCTTAAAGATGCCAGACCAAAAAGATGGGACTCTAAGTCTGGAGTAACCCAAGTTCATGGCTGAGGGGCTCATCTGCATTAAATGACAAAGGCAGTGGGGAAGATTGACAAATACGGTGAAAAACCTGACTCAGCATCATTCCGAGAGTCAAGGGTTTCATCTATCATTTCTACCTAAATGAAGCATCTACTATAGACCCGGGTCCGGTAGTCACCCGGGCAGACCCGAAGGCACATTTCCTGCTCCCAGAGGCTTTCCAAACGAGGGGGAGGGGGAGCGACAGAAGCAGCTAATTAACAGGTCATAAACAAATAAGGTCGTTTCAGGGAACAAGAAATTTTATGTCATCATTAAAGCCAGGTGTTATGATGGAGAGGAACAGGGGAGCTGGCTGCTTTAGGTTGGGGTGACTGGACAGGCTTCTCTGGGCCTTTTAGTTTGGAAGGTGAGATTGGAATCAAAAGAAAGGACCTGCTTGTGCAAGGATCTGAAGGCCAGAGTCCCCAGGGAATGGCTCAGTCCGAGCAGCTGTTTTGCCCTCAGGAAACCCACCCTTCTCCCCACTCGGTGTCCCAGCCCCACCCTGTAGCTCTGGCAGGGGAGGCCAGGGGCTCGGGCCTTGCCGATGGGGACACATGTGCCTTCTCAGAAGAGCTTGGTGTCTTCCCTCCAGCGTAGCTTCGGACCTTGCCATTCAATGCAGTGGTAAGATGAGGAGTGGTTTTGGCTTTAGGGGAACTAAGTCACGTGGCACAGCCTGGCTTATTGGTTTTGCGTTGGGTTCTGGGAACAAAACCCAGCTAATAGAAATGGTCTCCGCTTTGCCAGGTGGGTTCTGTGCACGTACCATCCCTGGAGCCTTGGGGGGGTTGGCAGGGTGATCTGGGAGGACGAGTGAGCTCCCAGGCTCTCGGAGTGAAGTGTCATTTAGTGGCACCCCTGTTTACCGCGGCTGTGGCAGCAGTCTGGAGGCAGACACCCACTGGCCCCAGCCCCTCCCCAACCCCGGGGCCTGTCCCAGCGCTGCCTTTTCCGGTTCTGGGGTCGAGGGCAAGGTGCCCTGCTGCTCGCGTCTTCAGAGTACGCATCACGTCGGTGGACATCCTCGCCGTCGCTAATGTCCGGCCACTGAGCGAACGCACGGGGACTGCTCCGTCGGGGCCAGAGGTCTGCACTCACGTGTAAGAGAACAGAGCTTCCCATTGGGTTTTAGATTTAGAAGCAACTAGAAGTGCTAGGATTTAAATCAACCCATTGGGGGGGGAGACTACAGAAAATTGTAACAGTCACAAAGGGCCAGATTTGTACTGAGCTGATTTTTTAAAACAGTGTGTGCTCACCAGCAGTGGCAGTGCAGGGTGGAAAGGCAGAGCCAGATAAGTGTGTTTAAGTTCAACAGTGTCCGAGGTAATGAACAAAAGGGGTGATTTATAAAATCAGTCTTCTCTGAGAGTTACGTTCCATCAGTCTGTGTGACTGTCTAAAACATGTTTCTCAGACGTGGACATCTGTACGGTACGAAGTTTCCATTTTGGAGTTCCAGGTGGACAAAGACAGCGCAGGAGCTAAACAGTCGGCAGAAAGGGGCCCTTGGCGTCACCTCACGTGAGTGATAGGGAATCGACCCAGAACACGTCCACGAGGGACAGCAGAGCCCGTCATAGCGCTTTCCAAGGACTTTGCTCCTCCCTCCTTAGTCAGAAAATGAGTCGTTTCTTTGGGTCTCAGGGTCAGAGAATCTGGGCATTTCTCTTTGTCACCAGGAGAACGCAGCGCCAAATCGGGGTCCGACTTGGCAGTGCAGTTTATCTCCCAGTCGCTTGTTCGTGGTTTATCTTCGGTTGAAGGGCTCGTGTTCCTGCGGGGAGACTCACTCCCACGTCAGATTTGGTATTTTCTCTTCCTAGGGAATGAGAGTTGGCGTCACCACTAGAGCCATCACTAATAATGATCATCATCTGTATCGATTACCTACAGCTGCATAACAGATCGCCTCAACTTCTAGTGGCTTGGGCAACCATAAATATTAATGGCATCTTACGATTTCTGAGAGTCGGCTGCTTGGAAGCGACAGAGCCGGGTAGCTCTGGCTTAGGGTCTGCCGTGCGTTTGCAGCTCAGGGGTGGGCCGGGGCTGCTGTTCTCCGAAGACCTGATGGGGGCAGGACCAGAGGGTCTGTTTCTACAGAGGTTCACTCACACGGCTGTGGGCACGTTGGTCCCGGCGGTGGGTGGGAGGCTCAGTTCCTCACTGTGTCGATCCCATCGTAGCAGCGTGGGAGGGCATCCTCATGACACAGTGGGCCTTCCGAGAGAGCAAGGTGGAAGCCGGGATGGCTTTCATGCCCAAGCCACGGCCTGTGGCCACACCGGGTCATGTCAACGGCACCTTGTTGTTTGTACCGGTCCATCTTCTCTCACGTGGGAGAGTCTCCCTACGGGCTGGAAACCCAGGCAGCATCAGTTATTGGGGGGGCCACTTTAGAAGCTGCTACCCCCACCAGCATCATAAGTTTCCGAGTGAAGGAATGACTGAAGAAATGAGAAATACAGGAACATGTAAGAACACAGCTGTTGAGATGGACCTTCTTCGAGGGCACAGTTGCCTTTGTGGATGTGCTTCCTCCACTCCCCACAGGCTGCGCTGTAGCTTTGAGTGGGGCGTAGGCAACGGTAGTTTCTGTCTGAACCGTACGTCAGTTACCACAGTAATTACAAGACAGTAACTACTCTCACACGATAATTGATTGTAATTGCTTTCTACTCTGATTGTTATATAAACAAGACTGTGCAATAAGAATCCAAATATCCCCTCAAAAGGAAAAAGACAAAGAAGAAAATGTGTCAGATCAGTTTGGAGGCTCACGGGGCGCTAACACGCGTACCATGTACCAACAATGACCCGCACAGCAGATGCCCGGGCTTGGCACCGCCTCGGAGCTGGCAAGGGTCACGGTGCGAGTGAGGGCACCAGGCCAGCTGGCATCAGCTCCGGGAGGCCGCCGAGCTGGATGCTGCTGCCCAGCTGCCCACCGCAGTCATGCCCAGGCGCAGGAGTGTATAAAGGCTGCCAGCGTGACAGACCCAGCGGGCTCGTCAGGGGAAGTTCTCTTTTCTCTGTTGCTTACTGTGCCTTCCAGAAAGATGGGTTCAAAGCACACGGGGAGGGAACAAAGGCCAGGGCTGGTTTGGAGGGGAAGGCCTCTGGAAGCTGAGGGGGAGGAAGCACAAGCCGGGCAGGCACTTAGCTCACGACCCAGGTGGGCCCGCGTCTGCTAGAGAGAGAGGGGCTAATGGGTGAGGCAGGCGAAGCTCCCAGAACCCCCGATGCGTCCCCATGAACCAGCAGGCGAGTGGCAGGTGGAAATAATTAGCATCAGTGTGCCCACATACAGAGGAAATCCAGGAAGATGCAGAAGAAAGAACTGCTGTCTAAGACCAGGAGCTTTGAACAGCTGAGGGAGACAACATCTCCAGCCCCCGCCACCCCCCACCCCTCGTAAAGGTCTCTGTCCACCCTGTGCCCTTGGAGACAGGGGCCTCAGTGATGTCAGTAGCAGTTTCTGTGCAGAAATCCACAGATGACGACTCCCTAGTGGGAACAGTGTGGGAGCCAGAGGGAAAATCATGCCCTAAGAAGTCGGCGGCTCAGATCTAGGCAGTTCCAGTGAGGAAGCAGCGCCACGCACCTCGGGCACGTGGGAGCAGAGAGCCCCCCACGGCACGGCGGGGTGACTTCACAACAGCGTCAGCACCTGACTCGTTCTGAGCCAGGGGTGCCCGGGGGTAGGGCTTGGCGGGAAACAGACGCGGGGAGTTTTGAAGGCGCAGGATGGGAAGGGAGGGCATGCTGAGCAAGAGCTGATGTCCAGGATGGCACCACCGCACAGTTGGGGACTTTGCTAAATGGGGGCGGCCTGTCAAACGCTCCTCTCTGGGAGGTGAGGAAGTGAGCGGCGGGGGCCCCTCCCGACACGGCAGTGCAGCTCTGTCGGCCCCTCTCTGGGAGACGGTTCCCAGTTGTGTTTGGTTTCACGAACGCTGGACAGCAACCCTCATCAGACTGAACAATAACTTGGACAAACGACTTGGCCAGGATGATATTTTATTGAATCCCCCTTTTTTTCCTCCACATCTCTTCTTTAGTTTCCACTTTGGTGGCAGTGACTCTTAAGAACAACATCTGGCCAGGCAAAACTGTCTAGCACTGGGGGTTTGTTTGTTTTCCAGATTTCATGGGCTGTGATGATCTTGTACGTCTTATTACCAGTGTGGTCTCTTGGTCAATGAAGCACAGCAGAGATGTGTTCACTGTGGTCTCGACTGAGCAGATCCTTGAGCTGCCAAGCCTGGATTCCTGAAGGAGCCTCAGCTGTGCTTGTGCCTCTGAGCAAGTGTCTGGGCTGAGGTTGAACCTGGTCTGATAGAAGTGAGGGTGCTGAGTTTTAGCCTTTGACTTCCTTTTACCTTCCGGTAACTAAGTCAATGTTAGCTGCTATAACAAGCCAGCCCTGGACTTGCCACATGAGACAGCCTTGGCAGTGGGGATGGACAATGACTGCTCCGGGCAGCCATGCGGGAGCACAGGTGGGTGGGAGCTGTGGTAATGTGGGGGACGGCCTTTAGGGTCATGCTTGGCGACAGTCCCCAGCAGGCAGGGGAGAGAAGTGGGAGAGACAGTGGAAGGTCATGTCCAGGCTTCTATATGGGTGGCCTGGAAGTGGGCACATGTATGGCTCCTGTCCCCATGTCATTGGCCAGAACTCCAGTATTTGGTCACACTTAGATGAAAGGGCGGTGTCGTTGGCAGCCGTTTCCCAGCAACCGTATCTTACCAACGTGGGGTCCGGGTTCCTCGTGGACAGTAGTCTGTAGATGTGTGGTTTACAAAGGCAAGGTCATTTCACTTGGCTCTTAATTTCTTTAGATCTTAATTCTTCAGGTTTATATTGCAAAAGGATTTTACTTCGGGAGTTTAATATATTTTTCCTACCGATATGATCATGGAAATAGTTTTCTTCAACTTCGGGACATTTCTGTGTGATCAGTTTGAAGTTACCAGAGTGTCTTCCTGCCGTTGTTCAGTTTTACCGCAGAATCTACAATGAACTGCATCACTCAGTTTGCCTGAACCCGATCGGAGGGTGGAAAAGGATCAGGAGTGTATTCTCAGCTTACACGCCAAGGTTTTTTGGAGCTTATATAACAAACTGATTCTTTGGACTATTTCCGAACCTTTTGGGGGCAAAATCGGAACCACCGTCTATGGCTCCAGAGTGACCCTTGGTGGGACAGTGGCTGGTGTTAGAGGTGAGGTCATCCCCAGAGGATGTGCCTCATCCCCGAGGGGCTAAGAGAGCCGGCCCCAGGGTGTTCCTGGGGGGTCGCCTATTTCTCTGTCCCTCCTTTTGCTTCCTGAAGACTTCCTGAGCGCATACTGCTGGCCCCTTACTCACTGGGCACTGGGCTTGAGGGGCCCTGGCCCGTTCTCTGGCACCTGGGGGTGCACCTGCGAAGAGACACCCTCCTACCCGGGCCCTCTGGTAGAGAGCATAGATAGGGTGGCGAGGGCCTGCCTGTTGGAGGGGGGGCGGCTTCTGTTCGGTGTAGCATCATGAAGCTTGTTGGTCACCGTGTCCTCCTTCCTCATCGTCACTGGTAATTGGGCCGGCATTGTGATTCCATCTGCCAGACTCCGCACAGCCATGTGCCGGTTGGTTTGAATGTGAGGCCTGTTATTTTTGGACCCCATCGAGCCATGATGTGGACTGGGCGGGGCCCCGGGCTGCACTGTTTCCAACCTGTGCAGTGTTGAAAGTTTGCATGGTCTCTCTGGGCTTTCGTGTCCTGCCCCTTTAAGTAGGAGGAATAATCACCTCTTTACACTCCTGCTGTGAGAATTAGATGTGACAGTGGCTATAAAATGCTCTGAGCAATGCCTGGCATGTAGCAAGGACTCAACGAATTGTATCTTTTATTATTATGACAGACTTTTCAGGGTTATCTTATATCATGTGTCCTGGGAAATAATTAGCTTTCACTTTCGGGGCGTTACTTATGGTGACATATGATGTGTTATCTGTAAGTACCAGAAATTAAAATTTTAACGTGGGCAGCGACTGCGGCTCAGGAGGGTGTGGGGAAGAGACACACGGTGTGTGGCAGAGGCCAGAGTGTGCGGCTCGGGCTCTGAGCAGTGACGGGGCTCTCGTCCTGCCCCCTTCGCCGTCCTTCCTGCCTCTCCCTGTCTGATACGAGCCAGACACCTGCACACTCGGGTTACTCGTGGGGAGAGACTGACGGTATTCAGGTAGACTCGGGTCCAGCTGCCCACGTAAGCACTGGGATCTGCAGCGGGGAGGAAAGCGGACAGCTGGGCCGCCAGCCCGGGAGACCGGGGCCTTTGCGGCTGCCCTCACATTCCGTGGGAGTGTCAAAGACGGAAGACGAGGAGAAGGCAGACGCGTGACTCCAGCGATCGCTCCTCCAGTGAACACAGCCCAGCACACAGCTGGGACGCTGAGCAGCTGGGAGAACAAGTTCTGCCGTCGCTGGGAAGGGTCCGTTGAGACTAACAAGGAGCTTTCTCCCCGCAAGGAGCAGGAGGAAATGCCCACTCCCTCCAGAGAAGGCTCGGGGAGAGAGGCTGAGCCTGGGGGGGGGGGGGTGTTTCATCCTGGGTGGGAGTATGGGGTGGGGGAGGTTTACAAACACGATAGCCTGTCCCCCGAATCGCTGCGGCTTCGTGTCCAGGCCATGGAGTCACAGACGGTGGTGTACTGTTATTACTCTGGGACTCCTGCTTGCATGTTGTGTGACAAAGTCAACGAGTAGTTCTTTGGTGTCCCAACACTATCTCTTTAAATCTAATCAACCAAACGGATGCTCGGCATGGGAGAAAAGAGATACTAGTGTGAGTTAGGAAGACTAAGTAGAAACCATGAAGCATGGGATTTGAATCAGAACTAGCACTATGTATTTGCAATATATTTTAATTCTCAACTGGGAAGAGGTGTGTGTATATATATTTTATTGGTTTCTGATAGGGTGGGAGGGGAGGCTCCTGGGGCGGGGGAAGGGAGAGAGAGACCCATTGGCTGCTTTCTGTGCACCCCCCCCCCCCGAATAGGGACCGAACACACAACCTACACACGTGTTCTGACCAGGACTGAACCGCAACCTCTTTGGTGGACAGGACGACACTC
Organism: Artibeus jamaicensis; assembly: GCF_021234435.1. NCBI lineage: Eukaryota > Metazoa > Chordata > Mammalia > Chiroptera > Phyllostomidae > Artibeus > Artibeus jamaicensis. The sequence goes on from NW_026522059.1 coordinate 4,624,821, forward strand.
CAACCCCTGAGCCACCCAGCCAGGCTGATGCATTTCATTTTTTAAAAGTATTTCCTAGCCCAGCCCTTTGAAAAGACAGAAGGAGTCACCAGTCCAGGGCCACAAGCATTCCTATGGCCGAATTGAGGTTTCAAAATACTGTCTCTCACAGAAGGACACAGAGCTTCTTGGAAATGTTGAAGGTGAGCCTGATGTGTATTTCAAATGAGAGGATGAGGAGGTCACTAGGGTGGTATCTAAAGGACATAGGACCCAACTCGAAGTGGCCCCACTGGCTGGAGACAGGCATCTGAGCAATAACAGGGGGCATCAGGGGAGCGAGACACCCAGTCCGTTTAAATCTGGAGTTTGCAGTGACACCCACCAACACCGGGGAGGTCACCTGTTGTTAACTGTCAGTGAATCTACTTATGGTTTGAAAAACGACGAAGGGGAAGAATCAGACATTCATTCTGCCTTTTCTCTATGACTGAGTCAGTGAGTTACCAGACAGCCACGAGGGAGAGTTTTTCCGTATAAAAGTAAAGCAAAGGTGATAAAGGAGTATCACCACTTTTCAGACAGTCACTGGTCACTGACCAGGGCACTGAACATCTGTGGCAGCTAATGTCACAGGACATACGCGTGTCCTCTGCGGGCAGACATGACGCCATCTACAGAGTGGTCTTATCCAGACCTTTGGATTGGAACCCAGTCAAGTGCTCAGACCCGGCTCTTGCTTACAGAAAGCACAGATGACAGAGGAAGAAGTTAGCGAGCCCCGTGGGCACGGGGCGACCGAAGCCCACTCACCGCAGTCCATCAGAATGTGACCTGGGATGCGCACGGAGAGCGTGGGAGAGTGTCTTCAGTCAGGTGCAGGTGACGTCATTTCGGCAATAACAGAAACTGAGTTTTTCAGATAAATTAGTATTGGGTTTCTAGACAAGTGTTGGCACTTGGTGGGGTTTTTTTTCTGTTTCCAGTTATTTTTTATTGTATTTTTCCATTACCATTTAGTCCCCTTACACCCTCCTCCGCCCCCCCGCCCCCCGCAGTCACCACACTGTGGTCCGTGTCCATGAGTCCTTTTTGCTTTTTCCTCGGTCCCTCCACCCTAGTCTTCTCCCCCTTAGCTGTCATCCTGCTCTCCATCTTGGAGTCTGTCTCTATTTTTGGTTAGTTCAGTTTGCTCGTTATGTTCATAGACAGTTTTTTTAATATTGGGCCACCTTCTCGCGGAGAAGATAAGGGACGCGAGCACTGCCTGCACTCCAGTCGAGCCCGTGGGTCCAACAGCACTGGGGCCTCATCTCAGCTTTGGTTGGAGAAGCGGGTGGTGGGACCGACTCAGTCGGCCGCCTGTGCTGCCATTCCCTGATGAGGTCAGAGATCTGTCACCCGACCGGGGCGAGTGACAGAACGTCATTTTGCACAGTGCATTCTACTGTCTTGAACAAAACAAAGCATTTTCTGCGTTGATTTTCATGATTCTTGGGAATTACATGTACAAAGTTAAGGTAGTTGGTCCCTTTTCATGGCTGGAGAAGCTGAGCCAGCTGCTGAGACTTGCCCCAAACTGCATAACCTGGCCCTGCTCTCCTGATCCTCCATCCAGGCAGTAGTTCTGGAGTCAGTTGGCCCCAGTGACCTGTCACACACTCTGCTGGCCTCCCTCCCCCCACCTTGGGTCCCAAACTTTGTGTCTGATGGAGGGAGGCAGCTCCCTGAGACCTTCCTGGTCTGCTCTAGCCCTGTCTTACCCGCACCATCTGGTGATAAAGGAATGCATCGAACAAGGAAGGAGGGGTGTGGGGAGGGAAGGGAGAAAGGAGCGAGCATGTACTAGCCATGGAGGAAGACACACGTACAAATATCGTACCTTTACAACTAGGCACTTTCTCAAATATCGGCAGAGCCCCAGGGCTTGACTTTGCCGTCCCCATTTCACAGATGAGGGGATTGAATCTTGGGGGCGAGCCAATTGCCAAGAGCCTCAACTCCGAACAGCAGAGTCAGGACGAGGCCCCAGCAGCACCTGCTCTTGCATCCAGCTCAGCCTCCGCCCCCGTGTCCTCTGGGGCTCCCAGCTCAGCCTGCAGCTGGCGCCCACACTCTGAGATCGTCTGGGCGTGAGCTCCACACTCGGCAACTGGCGCTCGGCTCCAAGGGTCCCTTCCACTGCTCCTCGGAAATGGCAAGTTCTGTTTTTAGAAGAAGACTTGTCAAAGGCGTCGTGTTTCTGGGCTGACAGCAGAGAGAACTTCTGTTGGCTTCCATCTGGGGACTGAGCATCACAGACTGGAAGACTCACTGCGACCTTGAAGGGTGACATGAGAAGGTTGATGATTCAAAAAGAGAGCAAGCCAGGGCTGCCAGGCAGTGCCCAGCATCATGGCCCTTTGACACGTGGACAGCTGGGTGGACGGGCTCTGCACCAGCCCTACCTCCCCACCCTCCACATCCAGGAGACTCGGTGACGTCCAAGTGTAAGGTGATTAAAGCTGCAGGTGTGGGCAGACACCACTGACTGACACCTGTGAGGGACATAAACACTATTTAGACAGAATAAAACATTACAAAGAAGTTTTAAATATTTCTCAGATGCAGTGCAGATCCAGAGAACGTAGATGACTTGCATAGTGTCACTTGACAAGCAGGTGACAGGCAGCTGTGTCAGCTCCCAGAGGTGCCTGTCGGAAACCCACACCCCGTTCTAGCCCAGGCAGAAGTGACCGGCATCGCTGTTGGCCACTGAGGTAGTTCTCTCTGCTTCAGTTTTCACGTCTTTAAATCGGGCATAATGTGGCCCCCCTTTCTGACTGACAGGGTTGTTTAAATCATAAACAAATACAGCCTTCCACTTCCCAGTCCAGTCCGAAAGGAGCTTGGAAGTCATCTCTCACATGGACACAAGAAAAGCTGGCAAATCGAAAACCAACATCTCTTAGAGCCTAGAAAACCGAGGTCATAGGGCGGAATACCGTCCTCAAACTGGAGACTGGTAGGTACAGAGAATTACGACTTACTGGAGCAGGAAATGTCACAGGAAAAATGTTACTATATAATGTTAATAAACTACATTAAGTGTATATTTTTTCTAAATATATAGGAAATACAATATACAGAAAAATAACTATTTTTCCTCTCTTCATATATTTTTCTGTATTGTCTCACCTCTGATTCACAATTGAGTCCGAGTGAAATGAGGGGAAGGAACAGCCTTCTGTTAAGATACACGTGGGACCCCATGCGTCCCCCAGGCTCCTGGCTCAGGGATCTCGGCGACACAGCCCCGTGTTACCACCACGTTCCTGTCGGCATAACTCGGAAGAGCCCCTCCTACCTGTGAGCAGCTGCCTTTGCAACCCCTGCCCGGGGCAGGAGGGAGGCCAAGGTGCCAGGAGATGGCTTCTTCCCCTTTAGCCTTCACGCACAAGCAGAGCGCCCTTGTAGACTGTTGGCAGAGTGGCCTGGATAAGTTTGGGGCCACTGTGTGATTTGACACGTGACCTGTGCCAGATTGGAAGGAGCCTAATCAAAGAGCCAAGGTCTTCAGGAGAGAATGTCAATGTCCATTCACTTCCTGATGGTCACGGCCAGGCGGCCGTGTTACACTTGGAGGAAACAATATGTTCTGAAGGCAGCCTTCCCACTCCCTGGGGCCAGCTCTGTCCAGCTGCTCTTGTGCCAGCCCCACGGTCTCTCGCCAGCCTCAGCTCCAGCCCCCCACCCGAACGCACCTGTCCCATCGCCCGCCCCCCCCCCACCGGCTCTCCTTGGGCAAAGGCTTGGTTCCCTTCCTTCAGCACCCCGCCCGCCCTGTCCCTTTCCGCTGAGTGTGTCCCTGTCCACTCAGGCCCTGGAGGCTTTACTGTGAAAGTCCCGGGCCAGCGGGCAGAGGCACGAGCGCTGCAGGAGTCGGGAGAAGTCCAAGGACCAAGTCCAGCATCCCTTCAGCCGGGCAGGGGGAGAAATTCTCACCGGTTCAGAAAACCCCATCCCTCCAAGGTTTGGGGGGAGGGGGCAAAATATTTCCGGCAGACAAGGAAGGAATTATAGTTCTAAAAACCATGTGAAAAAAGTAAATTTCACCATTTTTTCAACTGAGGCTTTTTGAAAAGTTCAAAAAGGACACATGACGTTTTAAAAAGCCCATTATGATGCAGAACCTTGCTTCCAGAATGTTAATAGTCATTTGCTAATCCTTCCCAGACACTTCCTTCAGTTCTTGTAGTTAAGAGTTTTAATCACATGAAATAAATGGGTACTTAAGTGTGGAAAATGACCCTGGTCTTCATACTGAGGCTGACTTAAACATGCTGAGCTCACCTTTCAAGCTTAGAAGTGTGCTGCACGCTTCCCTGTAACGGCGCACTCACGGTCCGGGGGAGGGAGGAGGCCCCAGCAGCCCGGGTTTGCAGTGCCCGGTGGGCAGTAAGAGCAGGGGCTGCTAACCACCGTGACTTACCGAGTCTGAAATAGGCCCAAGCGCCTCTCCTGGAAACACATGAACAGCAAGGTCTCAGGACAAGTAAGAACCCCTAAGGAAGAAGTAACTCTTGATATTCGGTCCCCAAACTAATGAGCAACAAACAGCACACACACTCCCTCTGTCGCAGGGGTATGCACAGCCGTCGGAGGGACCGTCATTTAAAGTTACAACTCTAATAGTGTAACAAGTTTGATTTTCACTTACTAGGGAAGACCCTGGAACAGAGAGACTGGCAGAAACGCGCACTGAGTTAATGGTCGAATCCCGACGGCGACAGCGCTGTCCTCGCCCCGCTTCGGGACCATGGCTCCATTTGGAACCCCATCATTTCCTCTGGTGACTTAGTGAACTCGCTGCCCACAGACCCCTCCGGCCCAGTAGCCACCACTGTGCCCTGCCCCACACTGAGGGAACACACGCAGCAGAAGGCCCACAGACGGGACCACGCAAAGCACTGAGACATTCTCTGTGAAATGTGGAAGCCAACATCGTTGGCTAGAAAAATTGTTTGTCATGCAAAAAGTTAATAGTCACTTGATAGCAAGGGGTCAATAAGAAAATGAGAATGAACTCAATAGGGAAAAGCCATGCACTGAACCAGAGACGCAAAGTCCAACAAAACTAGGGAACAAACTCAACCACTGAATTATTAACAATCAAACCCAACCAAACTCACCATACTGATGTAACCCAGGTCTGCACGCAGGAGCAAAATAGGCAACGTTGGTGAGAGTATTAACTTCCAAAGGAACAACCTGGTCCTGTCTGTTAGCATGAAACCCCCGCTTCCACTGATCCAGCACTCCCACACACTCAGGAATTCATTCTTTCAGTAATTAAAATTTATCTTCTGAAGGCTGCATGCCAAGGCCCTGTTACGTGTGGGGGACACAGACGTGAATCAATCAAAGTCCCGGCCTTCCACTCAGTAAACAAGAAAATGCACACTGTCAGACACGAGCCAGTGGTCTAGTGAAACAAAGCAGGAGCGGGAGCTGCGGGACTGCAGAGGATGAGGTCGGAAAAGACCTCTCGGGGTCTCCGTGAGGGTCAGCTGTGGAATCTTCGGCGGCGGGGGGGGGAACTTGGCAAGCAGAGGGAAGAGCAACAGGAAAGGGCTGAGCTAGGAGTGTACTCGGCTTATTTCAGGAGCAGCAACAGGCCCGTGGGGTTGGAGTAACAGCTTGTTTGCATGAGTATCTGCATAATTGTGAAAAAACGGACTGATGGATGATTTCTGTGTGGTTGTCGTTCCCAATGTAAATGCTCACCCGTAGGAGATGGATTAAATAAATCACTGCGGGTGCAGCAGTGAGACGCCCTGTGGCCGCTGGAGCAGGGAGGCAGGTCCGCGGGCACCGATGTGGAGAGACGATGCTCACGGTGCATTGCCGATCGAGAAAGGAAAGGTCACAGGCTAGGATCTCTGCGTGTAAGACAAAGTTATATACTTGTATACCATAGATACACAAATTATCAACTTCAAATAATAATAAACTAGGCCTTGGCTGTAGTTAAGAGGCAATGAGTATTCCAAACTATTTAAAAAACTATGAAGGTGAGCGGCCTTGTTAGCATTGGTTCTTTAAGGAGGCAAAATGCTGGTTAGCCAAGGTCATTTCAGTGCCTTTGCTTTTACCCTTTCTGCCTTCAGAGGCTGCCTCCCTTTTCCCTTCCTGGTGAACTTGGCCTTGTTCCACATGCTGGTTGAATCCTTCCCAACACTTACAGCAGAGTCATGTCCCCAAGCAGCCCCCTGCCTGCAGCTCAGCATTGTCATTCATGTGGTAACTCAGAGTCCACAACCCAACGGACCAGGGGCCACTGCGTGCCTTGGAGTCGCACCTGGGAGCCCCAGCTGGGTCTGCGGCGCCTGTTGCAGTTCGAGTGAAGGATGAACACAGGAACAAACACGGACACAGGTCCTAAGATGAATCTTGACTGGCGTTTAGGTAATGGTCACGCCAACAACTGTCCGAAGGCGGCAGCCACGTACTTACTCCTGTGTTGCAGGTACGAAAACGGAGGCTCGGAGCACGTCCACGACTTTAATGTCACAGTCCTTCAGGATGAGCTGTGGGGACGTCCTGTTCACGTGGGGGCCCTTGAAGCCCAGCCCAGTGGTCAGGTCCACTGCACCTTTCCCTGTGGTCCTGTTTCATCCTCCCTGAGGGTTCTGCCAGTTGAGCGAGATCACTGCTGAGAGCTGTTTGCAACAGAAAAGCCGCGTCAGGGAAGGGTTTGCTGTAACGTCTGTGACTGTGGCCAGAGCTCTGGCTGTGGCATTCTGGGTGGAATTCATATTTTGGTCTCGGGGTTTAACTGGTGGGAACTCAATGAAGACTCTGTCCAGAGTCATTCCACAAAATTCGTATCTACTCCCTGGCGTCAGAGTTCCTGCCCCCCCCCATTTTTTATAATTGTTGATATTGCCAGACTTTGGGAGTCTGTACTAGCGCCTGGGTATGATGTCCCATCTCATTGTCTTTGCCTCCATTTCCCTGGTGGCTGTGGTGATGCAGGTTTGACACCACCTGGGGCTGGGCCGGACCTCATAGGGGAAGGGTGTGGTCCTCACTTCAGACCCTAGATTCAGACTTGGGGGTCACAGGTCACCCTCATCTATGAGTAACTGGGTGTGGGTCGGGGGGTTCACCTTACCCCTTCACCGTCAGCAGTCACCAGGGCGACTTACAGAACTCAGCGAAGTGCTGTAGGTGTGATTAGAGGGTTATTTTTGCAAAAAGGGTACAAATCAGAACTGGTCAAAAGAAGAGACACCCTGGGCGTGGGGTCTGGGAGGGTCTCAGATGAGAAGCTACCATGTCCTCTCTCCACAGATTCGGGATGTCACCTCCCCGGCATATTGCCGTGTGCCGGGCACGCCCAGAGTCGTACTACCTGGGGAAGCTCAGCCGGGCCTTGGCGCCCGCGTTTTATCAGAGCTCTACCCTGTAGGTGTGACCAGTGGGATCGCTAGCTATTCGCGGGCCTCGGTCTGCAGCCCTTCCCTTTCCAGGTGTCAGGCTGGGGTCCCACTGACACCTTGTAGCCCCAATCCCCTCCCCCCCGTAATGTCAAGTTTGCGTCAGACTGGTCACTTTCTTCTTTCTGAGAGTTCTTTTTGTATCTTGTCTAAAAATGACTTCCCATTTCAAGATCACAAAGATATTTTTCAGCATCCTGTTCTGTTATTTTTAAAGCCTTCTATTTTAGCCACTGATCTAATTGGAATTTTTTACATCGCTTCTATTGGCTTCAGCCTCCTCCTCTGAAAATAATGGGTTGGATTAGTTCCTCTCGAAGACTCTTTCTAGCTTGAAATGCAGTGGTAAAAACTCTGCCGTTCACAGATTACTCTCTTTGTGCTAAGAATTGGGCTGGGACTTCCATGTATTACCTCGCTTAGGCCCATCATTTCACTCTCTTACAAGCGCTGGACTCAGACGAGGTTTCACATCCACGTGATGGAGACGGGTGATTTGAGTCGAGAGATCCAGCCCCAGGTTGAAGCTGTGCTGCTTCATTCACTCCAATGACACTGCAGAGCAAGCCCTCACCGCAGTTTTTAACCCTTCAGCTCTCAAGGGCTAAATGTAGCCTCGGGCAGAGATGACTCTCACCAGTTCAGTGGGAAACAGGTCTTCCCAGCTATTCTCCATGTTTGTATTTCTCTGTGGATAATCATCAGCTGTGAAATCCAGCACTTACATGCTCAGTTCTGAAATGAATGTCAAGACTCACCCTTGGGCACCGTGTGCCCGCAGCCCCAGAGCCAGCAGGTGACAGACCTCTTCTTACGTATCAGTTTGTTTGGCAGAGAGACCAGGATCTCGGTGTGTCTGCCTGCCTGGCACCTGTCTGCCTAACTCGTCCACAGACGAGCCTTATCAGCACCCCTCTTTAAACGCCTAGACTCTGTGGTCTTGGGAAGAGAGAGATGACGTGTTTGTCAAAAGCCCAGGTACTGGGAATAGTGAGGTGCACACTTTAAAAGTGGATTTAGAGTTCCCTGCCATCATCTTGGAATCTCCACCAGAAACAGTAAAACAGCCAGTGCTCTCGGCTCCAGAGACGGGGCTGCTCCCCTTCTTAGGTCTCTGCACCCCCAGCAAGCCCTCAGGCCCTTGACCTTTCCTCCTGTTCCAGAAGCTGGGGGGGGGGGGCGGCTAGATGACCAGCAACAGCGAGGATGCCCTCCACTTACCAAGTGCTCTGTTCCCCACGCTGTGCTACAGGTTCACGGTCATGGTCTCATTTAATCCCCCAGCTTCCTGAGTGAGGAGTACTGTTCCCACTGCAGAGCAACAGCACTGAGGCCAAGAGGGTTTCCCCAGCCCGGAGCTGCAAGTCGCAGCTGCCCACTGTGACGCTGGCGTGTCCGCGTGCTCGCCTCTGCTTGACTTCCAGGGGCCGTCTCCTCCTCTCTCAGGGTAGCGCTGCCCCACAGGCCCTCGCTGAGCAGGCACCATGCATCTCGAATCAGTGGCAGGGGTATCGGGGGTGAGATGCTATTTCTCGGTTGCTCTGTTTTATCAGCACTTGGGAAAATCTCTGCTGAAGAAAGATTACAGGCTGTGGAATCAGAGATGGGCATGGGGCAAGCCCCGGACCCTCCGTTTCCCCATCATAAAAAAGGGACGATGCTGCGCGTCCGCTGGTGCCTCTGTGGGAAGCAAAGGGCACACTGCGCACAGCACCGATTAGGCAAGAAGGGGGCGGCGAGGAGAGTGGTGACCGATGGTTGCCCAGAACTGAACGGGTTGGCCGTTTCCTGTTGACTCAGTGCTCCATGACCTTGGGGCACAACTAAACCTCCCTGTGTCTCAGTTCCCTTCCTGTGAACTGGGGGAGGTGAGAGCAGTGACTGCCCAGGGCCGCTGTGAATGCAGGACATCGCGGGCACAGAGCAGTCACACTGTGACAGCGTTTGTCATCACGGCCCCGTGAGTAACTGCTCATACCCGGTGGCCACCTTTCTTCTTCTCCCAGCTAGGATGCCTCCCGAGACAGCCCATGTGGCCATTCCACCCGTGGGTCCTCAGGACTCCCCTGAGGGACAAAGTGGGACCCTCCTAGTCTCAGCAGTTGGTCCCATCTCCCAGGGTTGGCTCCCACCCCATCTGGTTCCAGAGATGCCCCTCTAAAAATCTGCACAAGGAACCCTTTCCTGCCCGGTTAGGAGGTGAGCTTAAACCATCTAATTCTCAGCATTTGCTGGTCATTGACCACTTAACACGTGTGAGGAATGTCTCTTAACCCCACACCTCATTAGAACGAGCGGTTTTGGGGGCCAGTAAACCATCCTCTCCCCAGTGGAGCCAGGCTCTGTGCCCCCCCTTTTTTTTTTTTTTTAAGATCTTTACAAAGAAAGCTATTACTGGTTTGGAGAGATTGATTTTATTTAAAACTGAATATGTATGAAAGCTGGCAGAGTGGTTATGACATAAATTACTTTGATATATTGAGTGCAAAGCCAAGTGCAATTTCTCTCTCCCTTTTAGCTGTGTTCAGCCGAGGGTTGTTGATTTATCTTTTTGCCCATTTCAATCTGATGGAGGTTGCTTTTAACTCCAGGGAGGAGGGGACAGACGACCTGTGCTGGAGGGACTTGTGGGAGGTGGACAGAAAGTGAAAGAGGAAAGAGACCCCCCACTCCAATCTTGGGGTGTTCGGACGATACTCTGGCCTGTGCCCCCCAACTTAGCCTGGCCCACGGCCGAGGAAAGTCCACAGAGGATGAAAGAAACATCTCACGTGAAAAGCGATAAGCAGTTTACTATGTAGTTATCCGAGCTCAATTTCTGTAAAACAAACTGTAATTACATGTAATAAATGTCAAACCCCCTTCATTGAGAAACAGAGAAAGAATATATTCCATTATCATCTCATTTCACTTCCTCCCCCTCCCCACTCCATACTCCGCAAACCCCCGTTTGGATGTTCCCAGTTTGGATGCTTCCTCACGCCAGAGCCCTCGCTCCACAGACTTCCTGTCGGCAAATGCATCAGGGCCGCCAGGAATCTGGTTTTGTGCCCTTCTGTTGCCTTCTGTGCGTATATGTGTACAGTTGTATGACTGAAAAGGGGTTGTTGAGCCATCTGAAATTTTGAGATATTCTACTCGAGATCCCTCCCCTTTTTCCTAACAAAGTTTTTTGGCTAATCACTTTTTATTTCCTGATTTGTACTTTCACTTCTATAAAATGCTCAATTCTGACACATGTTGCGTTAATTCTGAGTGTGCTTCTTGGCCCTGGCCGGCCGGCTGGCCATGCACCTGCCCACACCCTGCCTCAACGGCACACTGCACTGGGGGCAGGTTGGCCTGACCTGACCTGTCACTGATGTTTATTTACGTAGTTTTTTTCTGTCTTGATTGCATGAACTCTTGTGCTCTCCTTCAAGGTCACTGAAAAATTTGGTATTGTTCAGTTCTTTTAAAAAGTCACAAAGGCTGTGGCTGGTGTAGCTCAGTGGATTGAGCGCAGGCCTGCAGACCGAAGGGTTGCAGTTTGATTCCCAGTCAGGGCACATGCCTGGGTTGCAGGCCAGTTCCCAGCAGGGGACACACGAGAGACAACCATACATTGATATTTCTCTCCCTCTCTCCTTCCCTTCCCCTCTAAAGAGAAATAAATCTTAAAAAATAAATCACAAAGGAAAACATTTAGACACTTTTCACTTACACGATTTTTAGTCTTTTGGAGGAATCTTTAATGTTTTCAGGTATTTTTTATAGCCTTGGTTTTGTTATTCAGTGCTTAGTGTAATTAAGAAAATACATGAGGTTTTCAGCAAGAATGAACACTTCTGTAACGATGATCAGCACCTGTGTCCACTCCCGGATTGGAAGAGGGTCTGTGATCGTGGAAAGCCAGTGTCTCGGACCCCCAGCCCTAACTGGAGTCGAGTTCTTATCCTGACAGATGCGGACTCCAGGTGCCAGCTTTGTGTGTACAGTTGAGTGATCTTCAGCGCCGTTTTCTACTCCCTGTGCATCCCTTTTAGTAAAACGGAGGTGATACTATATAATTGAGAGGATTACTCTGCGTCGTAGAGTTAGGTTCAAGTCCCAGACTCAGCCACTAGCTGTGTGTGACCTTCGGCAAGTCCTTTTAAACTCTGTTTCTGCCTCAGTGAAATTAGAGATAGCCATTTAGAATAATAAATCCTGTCTTATAAGTTGGCCATAAAGGATTAATATGTATAGCTGCTTTTTCTAATATACCATATAAAACATAATTTATGTTGGTGTTAATAGACCCGGTTACTGAGGAGGGAGCGAAGGAGGGCGGGAGGCAGGCGGAGAACAGAGCTGGGGGAGGCACCTGGTTGCACATCCGTTAAGGAAATAATGCTTTTGGGTATCACATTGAACGCTTGCTGCCCTACCCTCAGCCACAAGACTCGGTGGGCCACTTTTGCTTCGACGCACAGCTGGCACCCTGCTCGAGTTGACGTGGTCGCATCTTTATCTTGTTAAACTGCACAGCACAACAAAGCCCACTCTGGGCTTTGGGAAGGAATCGCCCAGGCCCTCGGGTTGATTGAATGTGCTCGTCAGTGGGGGTGTGTTGTCCGTGTGCGGTGAATTTCGTTAGGGTGTGTTGTCTGCCAGGAGCAGTCGAAAACGTTCACGTGATGGATTGGTCCGTTTCCACGTTACCAAACTCACGTGTGGTGACAACGTGCTCAGGCGTCTCTGGCTACCGGGCTTCCAAGGAGTAAGTAGAATGTGGAGGGACCCAACTTTCAATTAAGAAGTTGCCAAGTGTTCTGTTCTGACTAGAAAATGAATCTGATAAGTTTCTTCTTTTTCTTCATGATATATAAAATATTTTTTAAAAGAACCTAAAAAAAGACGTCATTTACATCTTTCAAATATAGTACTATTGGCTGCATCATTGAGTATAAGTGGATTGCAATAAAAACGATAAAAACTGCAAAAAGAAAAAAACAAGACTTCAAGTTCATTTTGGCCTTCCTCAAAAGGATAAAAGCAACATATAGATGTGTTACATATATATATAAACTACATATATATATGTAATGCCTATAGTTATATATTGCGTATAACTAGGGACAGCGAATCATTGATCTGTGAACAGTGCCTGAGGAGGCTAGAGAGAGAGAGAGAACCCGCCCAGGTTACCATGTCCCTCCTGGGCAGCCCTCCTCCTGGTTATTACACTCATAAAATGCCTATAAAAGTGACATCATGCAGTTCCATATTTATAGTCCGTCAGTGTCCCATGGATCAAATCGGTTGAGTTTACAAGGCAAGAGATGATTCCCCCATTTTAACCACTACCCTTTTCTTTGTCCCCCGGACCCCGCACGCCACTCTGCTCCTCTAACAGTCTGTGGCCTGGGGTATAGCGACTCCAGTCTGTAGTAAAGGTTGGGCAGTGCCAGGGGGCTCGCTAAAGCCCCGACCTCCGTCACTCCTGCCCTCACGTCCCTGTTATCGTTTGGAGTCCAGTGAGCAGCTGGGCTTGAGCCGGGGGAGAGCGGTTTGCCACGGGAGCCAGTGCTTCGAGGGTGTTCCTGTTTGCAGTTATCAGTGGCCACCGAGGGCTGGGCTGGCCGGGCTCTGTGCCTGATGAGCGTGAGGACTCCAACTCAGCACGCTGTGCCTGCAGGGTGCTGCCCACAGGTATTGAAAATACTCCCTGCTGAGTTAAAATTCTCCACATCTGGGCTTCACTCTCTTTGAAAAATAAGGAGGGCTCCCTCGTTCCTCTTTGTGGGTAAACAACAGTGAGGCTCCAGAGGAAGCGTCCCGGGGACGATGGGGGGCCTTCCCAAGGGTGCACTCGAGCAGTCTCGCTGTGCGGCTTCTTACTGGTAGAAGGTTTCTACCACTTCCCTGCTGTTGAGCTGTCCTCTCTTCCTCCATCCATCTAATGCTGGGGCCGAGACAGGAGGCCATGCTGCAGAAGCCAGAGGGACTCAGGACGCCAGTGGCAGTCACAGGTTTATGCCAAAACCTTGTCACCACAAACTAGGCAGTACCGGCCCCCAGCGGCCACAGCCCTCAGGGCCTTGTGCTGGTTTCTGATCCATGCGGGTGAGCCTTTCAGTGTGCAAGTAGTTGAGGCCCAGGGGAGCCCCCAGACGGTTAGCAGTGTGGAGTGGTTGGGTTGGAAGGAATGGGCTGAAGGGACGGGGTTCAGGAGGGCTTGGGTCAGCAACGGCTGGAGGCCAAGGTAAGCGGGAGCGGCTGGCGGCTCTAGTCTTCATGCCCTCGCTTTATGCAGTGTGCCTCTCCATCCCAGCACTTTCCGGAGCTGGTTACACTCACCCAGGCTGCCTCTACTTCCCTGTGAGACCTTGGGGAGGAGGTTTATTTTCCTTTCCAGCCCCAATGCCCAGTACAATGCTTGGCTCGGTAGTGCCCATATAATTGTAGTTGGTAGAATATTAAGAGCATGGACAGAGCAGTCAGACTCGGTATGAGTCCTGGTCTGCTACCTACCTACCAGGACCTTGCTCAGCTTCCTGCCTGGGCACCGTAATATGAATAATAAATTATTGTTATGACTAACACTCAGTGTCAACTGTGTGCCTGGCATTGATAAACTTTACATGCACTATCTCATTTCATTATTGTAGATAGCTTGTATCGTAGGTAGGATTTTATCCCTGTAATTCAGTTACTATGTGATATAACTCATTTAAATTATAATATCTGATCCCCACTTTTTTTATATTTATTGACAGATGAACAAAATGCCTAACATGTTCATTTTTTACCTTGGTTTGAGCGAGAATTATAATGTTGACAGTAGACATGCAGAACCTAACCCATCCCCATGCATTAGTTACCTGTTGTTGGGTAATTTCCCCAAGCTTAGTGGCCAAGGTTAGCAATAAACATTCATTATCTCACACAGTTTTTGTGGGTCTGAAATCCAGGAGCAGCTTAGCCGGTGCTTCTGGCTCAGCACCTCTCCTGAGGTTGTAGTCAAGGTGTCCGCTGGGCCTACAGCCGTTTGAAGCCTTGCCCAGGGCTCCGGGGTCCACTTCCAAGACGGCTCCTTCACTTGGCTGACAAGATTGTCCGCAGGAGGCTCCAGTTCCTTGCCACGAGGAAGACTCCATGGGGCGGCTTGAGTGTCCTCACACTGTGGCAGCTGGCATCTCTCAGACTGAGTGACCCAAGAGAGGGCAAGGCTAACGCCACTGTGCCTTTTGTGACCTGACCTTGAAAGTCACACATTGTCATTTTTCTGATGGTCCTTTAGTTACAGGCCTATTCAGAGGCATGGAAATCAGGAGGCAAGAAACACTGAAGGCTGTCCAGCAGACTGGCTACTGCCTCCTGAGTCAGGATGACGATGGAGACAGGAAGGTCACAGGGTCGAGTCTGTACAGAAGTCAGCGTGACTCGGATGGGTTGGGCAAGCCGTTCAGGACCAAGGCTGTGAAAATGCGAAGGGGACAGTGACCAGATGTAACGTGGCTTTGGGCATGGTTCAGGTTGGGGACATGAATTCAGCGGTGTGTGTAGAGGCCGAATTCCTGTGAAAACGTGACTGTCCTGTCTAGAAGGTCAGGCAGGTGGCGCGGAGGGAGCCCAGAAAGCATTCACGTCCAGTTACGAAGGGGAAACTGTCTAATCAGGGCAAGTCCTCCATCACAGAGTCCGGAAATAAACCCTCTGCTCAGCAAGGTCACAAAAGACAGCGTGTGTCGGATGAGGCTAATAACTGGCCCCAAAGTCAGGGTTGCTGAGTTAAACCTGCAATTTAAGTAGAAATAAAAGAAAAAAAAACACACTGAAAATGAGGAAGTATAAGACTTGGTTCCAAAAACCCGAATTCCTGTTCAGCAGCATCTTTGATGGGAGAGTGATGGTGGTTAGATCAGCAAATCTGGGTCACGTGCACCCCAAGGAACTAACAAGCCTTTATTGCTTTTGACCAGCAACGAGTGGAGGAGGGAGAGGAAATGAGAGAGATTTCCAGCAAGAAGTAGAGAGCACCTGCAAAGGAGTTATAATAATTTTATTTTTCTCCATTACAAGTGGTTGACCTGTAGCCAGGGCCAAGTTCAGGGGTCAGCTCAGCAGTGGCACATCTGAGGGATATCATGGTATATCTTTAAGGTTAGAGTCGAGTCACGTGGGTCCTCCAGACGCTGTCTTTCTTTTTTTTTTTCAGTCATGCTGAGGAACAAAGCTGGTTCCACATTCTGGCATAATTTATTCTTCATTAGCCTAAGCTATGGCTTGTTCAGGATCACGTTCAATTTCAATGTTTACCGATTCATTTTCATAATGTTTCCTCTGGGTTTATTATTTCCATTTGTAAAAATTCACTAAGTCCTCCAAGTCAGAGCAAGCCAGTGTGATTTGCCAAGGTTGGTGCCCTGACCTGCACTCAGCTGGGAGCTGTGCACGGGCAGATAGATGGCACTCCACTTGAGAGAACTTGAGTTTCAGGCCCCTTCGCTTTCGCAGGTGGCTGTGGAATTGGACCTGTGACCATGTGGGGAGGTGACTGGGCTTGGAGAACACAGGTGCATTGTGGATATGGCTCTGGTGTATCATGGATAACTTGTCTTTATTTCTCAACAACCTCTCCGCCCAGACGCTGCTCCCCCCCACCCACCCTGGCCCTCCACAGGGTGGTTGCCTCATTAGTGCGTTGTAAAACTGTCGTGGTGGGTTGGGGCTGGGCAAGGTCTCATTAGTGTTTTTGTCTTTGAATTTGTATTGATTCCAAAGAGAAAGGCTTGGAGAATGGGCTTTGGGTTGTTGGAGGGTAACATATTCATTTGTTCATTCAGTCCACGTATTTTGTTGATTTTATTAGGGTGACATTGGTTAATAAGATTACATAGGTTTCAGGTATACAGTTCTATAATACATCATCTGTGTATTCTATCCTGTGTTTGCCACTCCAGTCTCCTTCCACCACCCCTTAACCCTCTCCCACCTCCAGGTGTTTCAGGGGCCTCTCTTCCTGGGAGGGAATTTGGGACAGGAGGCTCCCTGGGACGGACTGCAGCCTCAGTTGCTGTGTTGATCTTGGGGTGAAGGTGGTACTGCTTCTTTCTTCCTCACTGTCTACTGTAAATCCCCTTATCCTCTGAGTCCATCTCTGTGAGTCAGATGTCCACTGGGTGGGGTGACCCACACCTCATTCTGGGGGTAACCGTGTTCATCTCAGAACACTCAGTTACAGTGGGCAAGGGACCGCAGAGGCACTGCGTGGTCCGCGCACCCCACTCCTTGCTCCCTCGTGTGAAAGCAGCCCTGCTCCCTGCTGATCAGTGTCCCCTCTAGGGTGGTGACTCCCCTTCCTGCCTGTTGGTCTCTGGGCACAGGAAACCCCAAAATCCCTAAAAGTAGCAGGAGCTTGCTACTTCCCAGCAGGAGAGCACCAGCTCTGGGGACCAGCACTTTGCACGTGCAGACCCCAGACTTCCAGGGACAGGAAGCAGGATGCTCCCTGCGGGTCCCTGGGAGGAAGGGGTTTGGGCTGCTCCTACTGAGCCTCTGTGTTCTTCCCACGGGGCACAGGGCCATGAAGAAGACTGATTCAATGCAAATACAGTGTCTTGAAGGCTGGCAGCCCGTCCTTGCAGAGTTTGTTTCCAAGTTGGCCTCTGCTCTCAGTTTGCCACCCGCTGCCCGTGGTTGGCTACTTCTGGATGAAAACATCTGCACTGCAATTGGAGGGTCCACAGTCTCGGGCCCACCCTGTATCTCTCTTGCAGTCAGGTTGGTCGTGGGGCAAATGCTTTATTGCAGGGGTCTTGTACCTGCGAAACAAGCATTCCATTGTCCCCAGGAGGGTATGGTGCTGGCCGGGGCTCTTGGGTTAAACCCACAGCCCCGATCGGCATCCGTCCTTGCAGGGCAAGACCCTGGTCCTTCCAGGACGGAAGGGGGTCAGTGCAGTCAGCTTTCCTCCGACTGGTAGTCAGTATCTGTGTCATTCACATGTTCCTGTATAACAGATTGCTCTAAAATTTAGCAGCTTAAAACAGCAAACAGTTTTGATCTCATAACATTTCTAAAAATAAGAATTCTGGATCCCAGGTGTCTCGCACTGTCCCCTGGGACTGCCATCACCTAACAGCTCAGCCAGGCTGGAGTCCACTTCCCTAAGTATGACTGCAAACCTTCTGCAGGCCAGGCCTCTCCATGTCCCTTCATTTTGCCATGTCACTCAGCACATAAAGCCTAGCTCAGGTGGGGAGAAGCTGCTACGTGCAGATCAGATGCCGCCTATTAGGCATCAGGCTAGCTTTTTTGCATCTGTTACCAGTTGTGTCTTTATAACTTCTCTGTAAAGTACGGATTATTATTTCAGTTTTACACTGCAGGAACCTAGTGCTCAGAAAGTTGAAATAAGTTGCCCAAGACACAGTTCTTAAGTAGTGAAATAGGCTACAGGCCTGATATTTCTCCCTTCCAACCCTCCCCCCCTCTGTGAGGAACCAAATTAGGTCGTATTTAATTCCTGAGCTGCGGTCGCCCGAGAAATGAAGCTCCGTAACCTGTGTGTGCGCCCGTGTGTCTGTGCGGCCCGTGGGTCTGCGTGCTTCCTCCGCCCCCACTCTGTGCAGGCGGGAGGGCGTTCCACGGTGGCCCAGCCAGTTCGGGGAAGAACCAGTGTGCTGCTTATGAAGCTCTGAGGAGGAAGGAGCCTCTCCTGAGCGTCTTCACAGTGTGGTGTTGTGTTTAATAATCCTGAACACGAAAAGTCAAGAACGTAAAAGAGTCCTAATTACAACTCTCCAGGCATCTCAGACCCAAGAACTGGCCTCTTTGCTTTATTTAAATGAGAGAACATGAGACCTAACAGGAAATCAGAGACTCCGCCGCAGGACTGACTCTAACTTCAAATGAGATAACAGCCCCAGAGAGGTTAAGATAGGAACTCAAGGCCATGCAGTTCACGGTGGAGCTGGGGATAGATTCCCGTTACCTGTCTCCCAGGAAAGGGGCCCCGCCCGGCATCCCCGAGGTCCAGGGTGAAATGGTGCGCCAACACAGCTCTTTGCAGAGACTGAGACAGGGAAGGTTCTGTCATATTTTGAACTACTTTCGCCCTCCTCCCACCCCCTCACTTTATACCATTATATTATATTGCATGTAAGATGGTGGTTTAATAAACTCGGGTAATCATTTCACTGAAGCACAAGATGAGAATTTGCTTCGGGCACTTATAGAGGGGGAGGGAGGAGGGTTCTGTCTGCAGTACAGCTAAGTAGCTCCCACCAGACGCAGTCCTCTCCCAGGTAACTCAGTCTACAAACTGCAGCTGCGGGGACTTAGGCAGGCGGGTAAAACCTGGCCTGCTGCTCCCGGAGAGGCCAGAGCAGGCTGACCGTGGAGGGGAGGGAGGAAGGGGCAGCCTGGAGCACGTGACCTCCTTCTCTGCTCCAGCCTGAGGGGAGCCCAGCGTCAGGGCTGTGTTGGAAGGCCACAGAAACAAAACAAAACATTTTAGAAAACCACACCTTAAAAATTAAATCTACCACCTCTCTGGCCTGTGGAACTGGAAGGCACAGACTGGACTGACAACTCTGACTGGGACATTGGGAGGAAAATTGGAAGGAGGGAGTCTGAGATGGAAGCCGGGAGTTCCAGGGATAAACGCTGCCCAGTCCTTCGGGCGGCTCATGAACTGCATGAAGGCGGGACAGATTTTAGACACGGCTGTCACCCAAAAGCCAGAGTTTGCATTTGGGTCTAGTCAAGTTCAGTGCCTGATTAAATGATGCAAACAAGCATATGATCAAATAAAGCCCCATTCAGAAGAATGCAACGGAATCTATAGTCTCTAGATGTATCCTCATCATGCCTAGGACAGAATAAGAACTCACAGCGGAAGAACACGGACTGTCGGGGGAGAAGGAGCCATGCCAGCTTCCATCAAACTGACCTGCTCATTTCCTCCTCCTATGCCGGCTTCCTGTAACTTTCCATTAACGCTACTAAGAGATGGGTTTCGAGCCTTTGACATGGGTGGTTTCCAAGACGGCTTGTATCTCCAGTGTTCTGCAGGCTTATTACTCTGCCCATGTCCCTGGAAGGGGGCCTCAGGAAAGCCCTGTGGTCTTCGCTGCTCTGTAATTTGTAACTGGTGCCTGCAGTAATGTGAGGCAGTGGTTCTCAGACATTAGTGGGTACTCACATCAGCTGGGGGTCTTGTTCAAATCTGCTTCAAGGAGACTGGGATGGGCCCTGGCCCCGGTAGCTTAGTGGTTTAAAGCACTGTCCCGATATGCCAAGGTTGCAGGATTAATCCCTGGTGAAGGCACACACAGGAATCAGTCGATGGAGACATGAATAGTGAAACAACAAATTGATGTTTCTCACCCTTCCTCTCCTTCTCTAAAAATCAATTTAAAAAAACCACTTAAGAAGACTGGGTTGGGGCTGGGAGAGGGTGCTGCATTTCTGACGAGGTCCAGGTAGAGCTGACCCTGTTGGTCCAGAAGTTGCACTTTGAGTCTCACGTCTCTTAGGTACAGGGTCCTAGTGAAAGGCTGGGAGGAAGACGGCTCAGTCACCCCATGAACGTGGTGGGGACTGCCAAGTCACTGGCACAGCACGGGTGGCTGTCCCGGCCTCCGAGACACGCCACAGACAGCACCGCGTTCCAGCTCGGCGTCTCTCGAATTAATTAAACTCTACTGCACAACACAGGACGGGGGTTGTATAAAACAGTTTCACGGAAATTTTGATTGTAAGAGGATCTGAAGAGAAATGCATAAATCTGTGGTTTTACATGCTTCTTCAGCCTCTGTGTCTGTGTTACTGGGGAAACTACCTTTTCAAGACTTTTAACCAATCAAATATATGGCCTCCTTGAATTTTGCTGAAAATTTCAAGCAAAATTGGCTCCCAAGGCTAAACCTTTGGGAACTAATTCGAGAGAAACACGTGTGTCAGGAGTCCCCATGGGTAGACATGGTTGATGGTGCCAACTCCAGTGGGGTCATTTGAAGACCTCGAGGAAAGCCTCGGCCTGGAAGTCTCGTTGTCCTTGGACTGCGTCCTCCTCGGCTGACACGTCGCTCCTCCGGGTGCCCCTTCCTTTAGTGCTGCTCGAGGGTGGGCAGGCTCCCCGGGGCTGAGCGCTGGGCCCCTGCCACACACGAGCCAGGAAGAGGTGCTGTTGGCCCTTGTTTCCCACAAAGGCGACATTGGCAGTGAATGAGGCGGACGGGGCCCTGCCGTGTGGCCATGGTCAGCCCTCCTCTAAGCAGTCCCACATGTCCTTGACCTTTCCAAGCACTGACGGGAAAACGAGGGCACGGATGGCCACTTCTGTTGAACAGCTGAGGGGACTGCAGCAGAGAGGACAAGGCCTCTGTCTCCTGGAAGAGTCAAGAAAAGGGACGAAAGGAGGCCTGAGAGTTAGCCAAGTTCTGTCGTGGGCCAGACCCTCCATGGAGGGCCATGTAACCCTATTTTTTAAAAAAGATTTTACTGATTTATTGTTAGAGAAGGGAAGGGAGAGAGAAAGTGAGGGAGAGAAACATCAGGGTGTGGTTGCCTCTCAAGCACCTGCTACTGGGGACCTGGCCCACAACCCGTGACCTGACGAGGAATGAACTAGCAACCCTTTGGTTTGCAGTCCTACACTCAATCCACTGAGCCACACCAGCCAGGGCTGTAACCCCATTTTACAGACTGCAAAGCTGAGGTGTGAGGAAACTCATTGCTTGTCCAGTTAAAAATGGGGAACTGGGATTCAAGCCTGTCTCTTTGACTCCAGTGCGTCAAAGGCAGCATGGGTACCTTCATTATTTCTTCCTCTGTTCAGGGACCAGTAGCTGCCAGGCCTTAAACACGAGGGGAGCATCTTCAGGAGGATAATGAGGAGCAAGATCAGACACTTGGAGCGGAACGGCGTTCTGCACTGCGGCGGCAAGCCCAAGGCCAGCCCAGAGTTCTCTTGCACGAGTTCCTCTTCTTCCTTCTAAATGTATTGTACAATATCTGGTACAACATGAGGTCATTGCCGTCGTATCAGTTCTTACTGCCTCTGGCTGAACTTTTTCACAGGTCACATTTTTATAGCGTTCATCTCAGAGAAACACAAAAAAATTCTTTTTGCCGATGACATAAAACCTCTTTCTTGAGATTGATCCAGCCCCGCTCCCCGCACCCTACTTCCTGCAACTTTGTCTGAAGCCTTAAAAACATTCTTCCTAAGCAAAAACTCTATCAGCAGAGAGAGAAAAACAGGAAACAACCTTACAGTGTTTTATAAAGACGCCCAGACAGGCCGGCCTCTGGACAAGTCAGGCGGTGAACTTGGCAGCGTGTGTAAAGGTCAGACTGGCCACCGCGCCCTCTGCTGCTGAACTGAGCCAGCCAGGCCCAGAGCAGACTTTGCTGTTTTTGGCTTGAGCGATCCTTCTAGAAAGAGGGACTTTCAGCTCCGCTTCCGATTGAGGTTATTTGTGCCATGTCCTTGAAGTGATTTGGCATTTGTCATAGCATTTCACATTCTACATGTCGAATGTGTACCATGGATCATTTAAAATGCTATGTTACTGTTTGCAGTCAGCCAAAGTGAAAATATGTGTGCTGCCCACCAGTCTGTCACTGGGTCATTTTCACATTCTGCAGAACACCACTCAGGACTGTGGGGACCATGGACCAGGCACCGGGCTGGCCATTGTCACAGGCATCATCTCACCTGAAGTTAATAGTGACAATAGTAGCTCTCAGTTATTCGTCTGAGTCTGCACCGGGCACGTGGTGGTGGTGGTGGTGGTGTTGGTGTGTGAATGTGTGCACTCGCGTGCTCACACACTGCCAGATTCATCATTCGCTGCCACCCTCCTCGTTGGGCAGGACTTCCCGAACCTGCTTGCCAGCAGGAATCCACTGGAGGCCTTCATGGGCTTGAGTACTAATCAAGGCCCCCCGAGTCACAGTCTTGGGGGTGGGAACATGAAATCTCTGTTTCCGTAGCTTCCTGGAGAAGTGCGCATCAGCCGGAAGTGGAGCAGCATCTGGGAAAGCTAAGACAGGTGTTGTTATCTCAGGTTCACTCATTAGGAACCCAAGTGCACCCCGACAGTGGATCCAAGATGTGTTAGGTTGTCGCCGACGGCCCAGGGTGGTGGAGCCTCGCTGATTTGGGAGTGACCGTCCTCTGGCCTGTTTTGCCTCCGCAGCCCTTCCAACATCTTCATAAACATGGCTGCACATGAAGTGCCTCTTTGCTGAAAGTGCAAGTGTGGCTACCTTTTCCTGGTTCTACATTCGCCGATAGGATGATCTGGTTACCGCACAATAACCAGCTCCATGTCCCAGGGCAGGGTGGAGTGTGGCCCCAGGGTCTGTGACTGCAGACCCCTGCTCTTAACCAGCATGGCACATACCAGACACACGGCACAATTTGGTACTCACTTGTGCAGGGCAAGTGAGCTGCCTTTTTGCAATTCATTCTTTTATGTGCTCAGAAAATACGTACTTAGTCCTTATTGTGTGTCAGCCACTGTGGTAAGTTCTGGAGACACAGAGTTAAAGAAAACGTGGCTCCTGGTACGTTCCTGGACGGGAGAGTCACAGGGAATTAATTAGAAGATGATGTAAGATCAAGACCAGCTTCTAAGGATGGACTGATTTTAACGTGACTGCTGCACCCGGTACTGACTGACCCACTTCCCCGCAGTGCCTGCACCCCATGCTATTCACTTAGTTGTTCATCCCATTGAGAGCCCAGCGTGCCTTACCGTGGGCCCTCTGTGCCTCGGGTCAAAGCCCTGGAGCTAATGAGCAAATATTTGATCTCACAGTCTGCCATCTTTGGGGAGGGACAGGTGGTAAGGACACAAATAAGATCATTTCATTTTATGAAAAGTACTCCCAAGAAAATAAGCAGGGTGATGAGAGAGGGTGACTGAGAGGGGGTATTTGGGGTACACTTTTATTAGAGGGGGTGTAAGTGTAGAGGTCACTGTCCTTGCCCTTGAAGAGACAGTGCAAGAGGCCGCAGGGCATCGCAAGGCAAGGCTGGAAGTGGGTCTGACTCCAGGCACTGCCTGGGGGGAACACAGCATGTGCAGGGCCCCCCCGGAGCGCTCCCGTCCTGCCAGGAGGTGCCCTTGTCTCCGGACAGAAACACTCGTACAGCCTGGCTAGTACCTGCCCTTCCTGCCTCAGTCTCTTCTTGGTCAAAGACAACCAGAGCCAGACACTCCTGAGAGCGGTGAAGACAGATTTTATTTGGAAGGCACTGCAGCGAGAGAAAGACTTCAGCCTGGGACGGAGCTCAGTTTCGAATGCAAGGGAGGGCGGCTGTCTGTCTCCCCGGAGCAGGCGGGGTGGGGGCAGTGGCCCAGCGGCCAGCATGTACTAAAAATCACAGATCTGTGTGCTTTCAAGGGGTGAGCTGTCTGTAAACTATACCTCAGCGATGCTGTTTGTTGAACAGGTACATGGACTGACCCGTGTCACAAAGGAAAGGGGGCGATTAGCTAATGTGTTTAACATTTTGTTGAAAATAAAATATTGGTAATTTACATATTTTAACTGCCTCTAGTTTTCTGTATTGGGGCCACTTTTCACCCCTGACCGGGGGCCTTTCGGTTCACCTCTCCGTGTCTCCATCTTTCCACCGGTGCTGGAGAAGGTCGAACTAGGTTGTCTCCAAGGTCTCTTCCCGCTCTGGTTACGTAGGATTCTTCAAATGGTGTCGCTCCCTCCCGGATCGTCTACAGCTTGTCTCTGCTTCGGGTCAGGGGTTGGATGAGGCCATCCTGTTCTTTCTACGGACACTCAGCCAGGACCCCGAGGGGTGGGCCTCGGCCCACCCACCGCCCCACCCCGACGAGCTGTACGCAGCTGCATGGCAGAGCACCCTTTGGCCGATTTATCAGAAGAGGGTGTGCTAATTTTTAAACTTATTTTACATTAAAGATCATTTTACTTTAGCTTTCCTACACATAAACAGCAGCATTGAAATGGAAGCAGAATCGATTTTCGCCTCCCAGGACTTGTTGGTCCAGTTTATGGACACAGTATAGTACAGGAAGCCCAGAAATTCTTGAATTGCCATGGGTAAAAACCTGTAGATTTATCCTTTTTTCTTCTGCTGATCCTGACGTCTTTTGACAGAGATATGATGCCCTTACGGAGCACTGAAGGGGCAGTTTGTCAAACTGCACTTGACTTTGCTTTGTGATTAGAGAGCAGTGCTTCTCGAACTGAACTGTGAGTACAGATTGGCTACGGAGCTGGTTAAAGTGTAAATGCTGGTGCCGATGTTTGGGGAGTGGCCTGTGGTTCCAGTGGGCTGCTGCTGGCCGGAGGACCACTCTCTGAGTAGCCCGGTGTTAGGATGAAAACAGAGACGTGGGAGGGGAGGAGCCCCAGGGAGCAGCCTCGCGGTACCGGTGATGAGCACAGCCGGCACAGGCAGTGAGAAGCCTCCAGGTGCTACAGTGAGTCTGCTGTCGGGGAAGGCGGTCCCAGCAAGGCTGTCGGCGATGCACTGGAAGGAATTAGCAGGGGGGTGAGTGACAGCCCTCAGATGTCCTCTCCCTGTGAGAACTCACACTCCGGTGTCAGTAGTGTCTCCTCTGTCTGGGGACTGCACACGTACCCACATGTTCCCAGGAACACACTTGCAGTGCTTTTCCATACTAAGCATTATGAGCACTGTCCGGACCGAGCTCTACCGTGTGCGTGACCATGGCGGTACGAGTACAGGGTCGCAGGCCCTGCCCGGCCTCGTCCTTGTCCTGGGTCAGATGAGGCGAGTCTTCCTATCTTCTCGTTTCCGGTCAGTGAGCACGCCCTCCAGGGCTGGGCGTCTCTAAATCCCCTGTCACTGCTGGGGACAGACGGACGGACGGCCTCTGTCAGTGTCCTCAGCAGGTTCCTCTCCTGATAGTGGGACCTGGGCCTCTCGGCTCAGAAAGATTTTTCCCCCTGAATTTGGCATTTGGGGGTTACACAGGTGAATAAAGATGATATTTTATCCTCAATTAACTATAGGTCCCTGTATGCGTCCTTCATTGGCCCAGATCCGCTCGTTGGGTTAGGGGGAATCTCCCACCCTTGACACATGGTCACCCAGACCACCTCCAGCAGGGACCCTAAGTCAGTTTAGCAGAGTTCCCCTGCCCCAGGTATTTCCTCTTTGTGGTTTTCCACCCCCTCCCTGCCCCCACCCCCTCCCCTGCACTTCACGTCACTGCTTTTCCTCACATCAGAACTGAGCTCAGTTCAGGCTGGGTCTCGTCCCCCCACTGCAGGGATGTTTGATTGACATCTGACTTTGCCGCTCTCACGAGGTCTGGCTCTGCTTGTCTTTGACACAGGGAGACAAGAGGGCTGGAAAGGCCAGACTATGAAAGGGCTTTAATCTGTACAGCACTGTTGCGGGGCTTTAAAACCTGTTGTTCATGTGTCATAAAAATCAGGCTCCTGGGATAACGGGATGGGGAGCGGATGCACGGAGAACAGTCAGAAATCTTACAAGAAGTTGATACGAGTTCAGTGGTGTGGTTGTTGCACGGTGAAGGCGACAATTAATGTTGGAGCGAGGTGGTCAGGGGTGGGTGGGCTCCAGGCACGGGGGGTGGAGGCAGGTGTGGGGGGATGGGGAAGCGTGGGTGTGGTCCAGGTGCGCTGCAGGAAGTAGGACCTCC
This sequence comes from Artibeus jamaicensis, assembly GCF_021234435.1. Lineage (NCBI taxonomy): Eukaryota > Metazoa > Chordata > Mammalia > Chiroptera > Phyllostomidae > Artibeus > Artibeus jamaicensis. Next base: position 4,650,940 of record NW_026522059.1, read on the forward strand.
CCAAGTTCAGGAAAGGGAGCTCAACATGTTAGTGACCCCTTTCCACCCTCTGTGATGGGTTTCGTAAGGATGGAATGAAAGCAGTTGATCATTTTGATCCGTTCTCACCCTGAAAGTCACCTGATGCTACCTGACCCAGTGCCATCCCACGGGTATGCTAGCCGTCCTCTGTATCTGTGACGCAGCGTCCCCAAGCACTCCGTCACCGTTTCCTGAGGGTGACCCTCTTCCTTCATCTGTGGACACTTCCTGTTGCTCTTCAAAGTCCGAAAGGAGGTTAATGAAATAGCGAAGCAAGAGGGGACATGTCAGTCAGCCCAGACTGCCACAGCAAGAGACCACAGCCTGGGGGCTCACACAGAGACAGGCTGGAAGTTCAAGGTCAAGGGGCCCGCGGGATTGGTTGCTGTGAGGTCCCTCCCCCTGGCTTGCCGATGGCCACTTTCCTGCGTGTGCTCATAAGGCCCTTCCTCTGGGCATGCGTGTGATGTCTCTCCCTGTTTTTCTCTGGACATCAATCCGATTGGATTAGGGTCCCACTTTTATGACCTCATTTAACCTTAATTCCCCCCTTGAAGGCCCTGACTCTAAACACAGTCACTCTGGCCGTTAAGGCTTGAACGTACCCATTTGGGAGCACACACGTCAGTCCAGAGCAGATGGTGAGTTCACTGCAGCGTGCAGGTGTGCGCGGAGCAGAATGCATGTGTTACCGTTCAAGGTATTTTATTCTCAATGGCACTGGTCTATTTTAGGGCAGAACTAGAGTCTTAAACTGGAGTCTTGAACATCTGTGAAGTTCTTACTGGGCTGAAGCAAAAAATAATAATGATGTGCACACTCAAAACTATTTCTTGATGAGAATAAGAACTTAGCTGTGAAGAAAGCCTGCTTCTCACCCAGCTGGTATCCAGCCAGCGTATTATGAGGACTTGGGAGGAGAGAATAAAAATGATTCTCCAGCTAGACTTTCAGAAAAAGGTATTTCCCCAATGCAGCTGGTACCCTCTGTAAATTAGCAGCTTTTGAAGGCCCGTAATTTCTTTTTATTTGATTACATCTCCATCTCTTCCACTTCAGAGGAAAACAGACTAGATCAAGACAAGACTGAGACACCGTGGAGGCGTTGATGCTGGGTGTGTGTTTGAAGAGCCCCTTCGCAAATGGCGCGGCCGCTTGCTCAGTGCGTGAGTTAAACACATTTGAAAAGCCCGGTAGTGGGACTGGCCGTAGAGAGGGAAGAAGCAGCTAGAAACTCTCCAGTTTGGACTGACGGCATTAACTCTCCATAGTTCCTTTTCCACTGTAATTCTTACGTGTTAGACTGGCGGCACCTTGGGTTATATAACAACACTCCCTGTTTTAAACATTTTCTTATTTGTGTCGTTGCTCAGTTGTCAGAGCCTCTTCTGACTTCCTGTTGCATTTCAACATCATAAAAATTATGAGTTTAGTTAGGTTTTTAAAAATCAGTTTTGTTCATGAGAAAAAATCAAGGACAGTTTTAAAATACTTACAACTATCTGCGTTGGTACTCAGGTTTCCCGAACCACATTCCAGAGATTTTCTTCGGTGGGAAGGTAGGGAATGAATCCAGGGTGTGACTAAACCCGAACATATGTTTGAGGACGAGGAAAGTCATTAAAAAACGCCACACCTGTAATGCCTATGTAATCTGTGCCCTTTTACTCTGATTGAAGTCCTCTCTCAATTAAGCAGTCCTTTTCAAACCTTTGATAATATTAACGATTGTATCAGTTTTACTGTCTGCAGAGCAGAAATTCTGGTGTTGCACCCTACATACACCATGTTTATCCTACCTCTGATGTCCCTGAGAGAGAAGTGCACCCAGGAAAAGGGGCCGAGAGGGACACATAGTCCCACTTTATTAGAGTCCTGCAAGGCCGGCTCCAAGTATATGGACTGGGTTCAAGGACTCATGGGGCCTCACTCTTTTTATCGATCCCTAACCTGGGTTGGCCATCGTCCAGCCAAGGCCCTGGAGAGAAAGAACTGAACAGTGACAGAAGGGGAGCCCAGGAGAGGGGCAGATGGCAGCACCCCTCTCCCTGAGAGAGGTAGAGAAGGGGAAGCAGGGGAAAGGCAGTCCAGCCCGAGGTGCTGGGCACGGCCAGGTCTCCGATCTGCCTGCCATGTCTGAGTACAGACACTAGGAAGAGAAGAGAGGGGAGGAGGGCTGCCATTCAGCATCAGGACGGGGCCACTGGTGACCTTGCTCTGCCCTTTTCACGGGCGGCGGAGGAAGGGGAGGGGCCCACAGTTTCAGGGGAAAGATAGTGAATAAGATGGAGTGAAGGTGCAGGGTTGGGGTGTTTTTTTTCCTGTTTCACATACTTTGTATCAGAAGGTGAGTTAAAAATATCAGTAATTCCATTCTAAACACAGCCATATCCAAATCTCTGAAAACCAGCAGAAGCCAGACTGAACTATGTATTTGGCTGCTTCTCTGCCGTCTAGGAAGTTCTGGTTCGTATTTTAACATCACTCATTCTTGGTACCGAAGGAAACGTGGGCTCGGAATCACGGTCTGGACCCAGGTCTGTGACCAGCAGTGGACCCTCTCTGAGCACTGGCGGTCTCAGTGAGTTTCCCCTTCTGTGGTGTGACCCTGTGTGCTGCGTCTCCCTGTCCATCAGCATCTGGGGAGCGTATTTCAGGGTGCTCGGTGCGTTCCCCAGGAGGAGGCACGGCCTTCTCAGCCTGAGCACGTCATCGCCAGCATTGCGAATGGAGGATAGAAGGTCCTATCCCCTCTTCTTGTACTAGACAAAAGAGAGTTTTCAAAAACAAAACAAACTGACACTGCTGTTTCTACTTACATTTCGTTCCCTTTTGCTGAAAACGTAATAATTCTTTTTATCTGAAGATGTTTTTCCTTTCCTCGTAAATTCAGTACAGAGCATATTATTCAACCTTGGGCCCAGGGATGTGAAATTCTGAGAATTTTGGATGCCTCGCCAAGCATTTGATGCAGGAAATTTTCTTTTGTTAAAAATAGCTCCTAAGGCATTTTTCAGTGACTTAAGCAGGAATTCACTGCCATCTGCACAGTCATTGCGCATCTTAGATTGTGATGGGAGCCGCCCTGAAAATATTCACAAAGTCCGGCAGTTGCTTGACTTCACTTCTCCTTTTTAGGAACCTGTGTGCGGCCGTGTGGGGGACGGGGGGTGGGGGGGGTGGGGGGAGGTGCACAGGGGTTTGCGTTCACCAGGTTCTAGCCTTGAAGGCAGATGATTGCACACACTCTTCTGACCTGAGACATGCTCGTAGGCCACGTCCAACACCCTGTTTCTTCATTTGTGAGAGAAGAGGAATAAGCACACAAGTTAACGAGGCAATCAAATAATTCTTTAAAATAGGGAGATTGTAAACCAACTCGAACGTGGGTGTTGCCTCCAAGACCCTCATTTGCTGCAGCTCTCTGGTTTCCCTGCTCAGGGTCCAGTCCCTGACCTCCCCAGCCAGGACCACACAGCAGGGCAGGGCGTGTCCCACAGCCACACCGGGGGAGGGCTGCCCCATCAGGGGCCACCAGTCACTGTGCTCCCAGCCCTGCTCTGAGCGGATGGGTGGGGAGCTGGTGAGCAGTGGTGGCCCGTTGCCCCAGTCCAGCTTCCTGCTGGTTTTTTGGACAGCCCGAAAGCTAACAATAGATTCTGCATTGTAAAGGGTTGAAATAAATCTGAAGAAGCCTATTTTGTGACATGTGAAAATCGATCTGTAGGGAAAGCTTTGTGGAACACGGCATGTTCATTCATTTGGGTGTAGGCTGCGGTGGCTCTCACAGGACACAGCAGGTGCGGTGGTTGTGACAGACTGTGGCCTCACAGATTCCGAAATCGTTACTATACGGACAGAGCCTGCTGCCCTCTGATGCAGAGAAAGAAGCCCACATGGGTGAACCTGCTGCGGTCTGAGCGTGGCTACTTGCTAGTCTTGTGACCCGGTGTGAGAGTCACCTTCCTAAAATGATGGTCATTATAATAAAATTACAGTCATTCACCGCAGTGTCTATGAAAGCATTTTGTAAGCTGCAAAAACTGTATGATTATGATTTCCAAAGCCTTGTTTTTAACCTTGAAACCTTTTATTGGCCTAAATCTTATCTGAAACCTGCGTATGTAAAGCAGGTACAAGTGGGACGGGGGGTTGAAGTGGGGAGGGCTTGAAACAGTAAACACCATGCACCGCCCGGGGCCTTTGCTGAGCCCTGAGGTTGGGAGGAGAAGAGTAGGAAATCACCGGGCTGCGAGCAGAGCAAGCGCTTCCTATCTCTGCCGTTACTGAGGTCCCTTTTCTCGTTTAACGATTCCTTGGTGCCACTCGAGTGTCCCGGCCTTATCATCTGGTGACTACAAAACAAGAGAGCATTTCGATGCAGCGAGCAGACGAAGTAGAATCTCTAGATGTTGTCAGCGTGGCGGACTGGTGTGCTGTGCTGACTGTTTTCCTGACGCACAACCCTGAGATGCCACAAAAAACAGTAAAGAGGTCGGTGGATTGGAGCCCTGGGCATGACAGCCACGGGGACGCCCCGGGAAGACAGAGTGAGGGGTCTCGTGTTGAGACAGACAGTGTCTCAGAGGAGCATAGTCGGAGATGGTTCACATGGGGCTAGGCCGGGCTTCCATTTCGGATACGCCCTTCCGCATTTTTCCTTGCATTCCACACAGCATCTTGTTCAAACACAGCATGGCTCTGCTTGGGGGTACCAGGGCATCCCTGGGCGCCACGGTAATCAGGGGAGAAGCGTAGTGAAGGGGGGGTCCCTTGCCTCTCCTCCTGTTCAAATTCTATCAGAAAACTGTGCTTTCACAGGGCAACATCATGAGACCCGTGAGGAGTACAGATTTAATGAAGCGCCGCCTACAGGGTAGAACACTGAGCCCGAGTTGGCCGCAAGTAACGGGCAGGCAGAACAGGCACGCAGGTCATTGTCACAGAGAGAAGGGAAGGCATTTGTAACCAAAGGCAAAGAGATAGGGAAGATATTGGTGACAAAAGGCTAAGAAAGAAAAATTTGGACATACTGTCCTGAAAAAACACAATTGAAATCAAGATACCGATGTCTGGGGAGAAGAAGAGAACATAGGTCCTCAAAGAAACAGTCACTGATCTGAAATAATAAGGACCCCCTTCTAGGAAGCCTCCCGAGGAGTAACGAGAAAACATAACAGTGTAGCTAACAGAAGACTGGAAGTAGCTTTTCAGTGTCTTTAGGAGGGGAATTCCTGGAAGAGAAAAAAGATTTCAAGAAATATTGGCCGAGAAATTCTGTTTGAAAGGGCAGACAGTATGCTGCAGGTTAAAACACTCTCTCACACTTCCTCACAAGGGGTGAAATTTTAGAAGATCACAGAGGAAAAGTCCCAACGCTTTCAAAGAGAAGGAGCAGATCATGCAAAAGAAGAGGAAGTGGATTGCTGTCGTACTTCTTGGAAGAAAGACTGGCCGCAAGAAGCCGAAAGAGAAACACTGTTCCCATCTCAAAGGGAAATACAGCATTTTACTCCCACCTTTAAAATGAGGAGAAAATAAAGATATTCTTGAACAGCTAAGGCCACTGCCTCTCAGGCCACTCTCTCTAAGCTTCCTGGAAGCGCCTCATAAACCTGTTTTTCCAGCGCATTCCTTTGTGATATATGTCAAGCACCTTTATTTGGAATTCAAAGCCAAGAATTTGACTCTCTGTTCTCCAGGCTAAATAATTCTCTCCCATGAATGCAGTGAGTTTAGGAGGTTATTTTTCTGCCTGGATGGTAGAAAAAAGGCTGCTGGCTACAAGATATATAGAAAGATCTGGATTAATATCTCAAAACATCCTCTCTATAAAATTGCCACAGTGAAGCTACACACAGAATGCTCTGAACGAGCAATGAACAGAGGGCTTGGACTCTGGGTGGTCAGGTTTCAGGAAAGCCACAGACCTTGGAGAGTAGGTGTCTGACAAGCCTGTGACCCGCACAACAATGCTGAGGGCCAGAATGGGCAGTCACTCACATCTGCACCCGCAGGCATGACCTTCATGTGAAGCGTCGAGACTTCTCTTGAGATGTTGGCGTAGTTATTTGAGTCACTGAAAGCTATCCATCTCCTTTAGGTATTAATAGCTCCGTGCGGAACGTTGAGTTTCTTCATCTTTCCCCAGTCTTCAGTGTCCTCCAAGGCAAAAGGCCCCCATGCCCAACAGCATGGGGCAGAGTGGGGAAGCTCCTTTGGGCTCTGCGGTCCCAGGACAGATGGAGGAAGGCTGCACTGTGCAAAGGCAGGACTGAAGTCGTTGTCACACCCTGACCCTGCTGCATCTCTGTGCAGCAGCTCGACTCGGGATGGAGTTAAATCTCTTTATTCCATTGCTGCACTGTATTTCCAAACAGTACATTTCTGTGCTCGGTGCAGTGGAGCTGTTTTTATTTCATTTCTATGATGTATTTACATGCAGTGTATTTTGCACTGGATGAAGTGTACTCATTTATGTGTTCCTTCTAGAAATGAGTATAATCATTCCTACATTATTTCTGCACCAATAGTAACACAAATAAAATGAATAGCTACCGATTACCAAGCCACGGAGTGTTCAGCAACGGACACCCACTAATACAAGTTAACCTTTACAGACCCTACGAAGTGGTTCTGAGTATCATCCTCATTTTGTTTATGAAGCAACTGGGGCTCAGAGAAACGAATTTATTTATTCGAGACTCATAGCTAGAAGGTGGTACAGATAAATTTGAATTCAGGTCTCTCTGATAGTTAGAAGGTGGAATACATGCTTGGGTGCTCTGTGATACAGATGACATTATTATTTTACCATCATGATTTGGTCGTGTTCACCATCACTTTTTTCTATCATCACCCTCATCATCATCTTCATCATCATCACCATCATGAGCATCATCACCATCATCACCATCCTCACCTTCCTCCTCCTCTTTATCATTATCACCATCACCATCATCGTCGTCATCATGCAGTAACCGTCAATGTTTTGTGAGTCACCACCTTACACTCCAGTCACTATTGATGCTGCCATCGACAATTGCAGGGGAACTCACCATGTGCCAGGCGCTGGTCTAATACATTAATTTCCATAACAACCCTTCACTTTGTGATACGGCTTTATTTTTATAGATAAGAAAGATGCAGAGATTAAATAAGCTCCCCTAAATTCCCCAAGATGGAAAGCCAGACATTTGGGTTCAGAATCCATGAAACTTGTATCTGAGATTCAGTTTTGTTTTGTTTTGTTAAGCAAGAACACTGTACAAAGTTATTCATTTGTATCCATTGCATGATGACTTGGCTGTACACTTGGCTTCCTAACTCCTAACCCCAATCTCTCCAGTTCCAGCTCTCACATCAGATTTCGTCCACATGGTCTTCTGTCCTCTGCTCTTAGTTCTCAAACGCTCTCCCAAGCAGGGAGTTAAATGGGCAATAGCAGAGGAATGGGACCTTAATCACCTTCTAGTCATCTCGCTAATGCCGCACGATTCTCTGAGACTCCATCCTTTCAGGAAGATTTGTGGGAAGAGCGTCCGTGAGTGGGACTGACCGTGCGCTGCCCATTAAGTAAATGGAGGCTGCTCCCCTCATTCCTCTCTGCTTGGCTCTGCCGATGAAGCTGCAGTCAATCAGAGTAACAGCCGCTGTGTGACACCCTCATTTCCCTTCACAGCCCGCTGTGTGAGCATCAGGAGGGGGTCCTAACCACCCCTTGGTGGGGGAGAAAAGCCCACAATTCCCTCCATGGTGAATGGGTCGTGGGGTGGGTTAGAACAACACTGCCTTTCCCCCCCCGCTCTTCATCCCCTGACTAAACAAGTAGAAACTGAAAGGCCAGAGATTCCATTTCAAACAGAAGGGAAACGGCTCCCAAGTGCTGACGTTTTATTTATTAACGCTGACCCAATTATCGCCTCTCCCCCCCAAGTTTGGGCTAGAAGCTCCTGCTTCTGGCTGTGAAGAGGGTGACAGACTGATTTCAGACCTTGCTCTGAAGGCCGTCACAGTGGTTCCTGTTCTCTCGAAGGGGCTCCATCCTTGCCTCCGGCCCCCTCTCAGCAGGAGCCCCGCCATTCTCTTCCTGGGGAGTTCGTTCGAGGCAGTTCTTGATCCCCGGTTTCCCCCTTTCTGTTGATTCTCTTTCCTATGTACTGGTTGAATTCGTCTCTTCCCTCCTAAACCCACTCCCACCCTTGGAGCTGCTGCCACCTCTGTCCTTAGCACTGAAGTGTCCCCTAATCACTTCCTTTGATTCCAGCTTTCCACCTGCCCCCTCCCACTCATCACCCAGATCCTTCCCTGCTCCTCCCTCCGGTCCTTGGGAAAGCCTTCCTCGAACCCCAGCTCCCGTTCCTGCACTCACTGGTCATTCAGTGTTTCTCTCCCCCTACTGCTGCATGGATGCAGTTTTGCACTGGGTGGGCTGAGTGTCCCTCCCAGTCATGCCTGTGCCCTGACTTGATGCCTTCCAACATGTGCAGGGGGAGAGATGGTCTATTTTTTCTTACCAATTTGTTCCTATGGCCAAGAATGTCTGGAACATAATAAAGGACTCAATAAAAAGGGCTACATCAGTCAATAAAGCACGCTGCCCTTCGTCCCCATAATGCCAGGGTCTGTTCCTGGGAGGAGCTTGGTCGAAAAGCAGACAGCCCTGCACCATCAGTTCAGCGGCACAGCCTGCTGTGCGTTGAGCCTCAACGACGTGAGCGCCTCTCTCGAGCCAGGATTTTCCTCCCTTTGAGGTACAGACAGTGACCCCAGAGCTGACACTACTCGCTCAGCAAGTCCGCATTTAAGGAGCACTTACTCAACATCAGGCACTGAGCGAGGTTCAGGGACACTCCCAGGAACATGAGAGGCACAGTGCCTGCCCTTGCTGCAAAGGCAAGCAAAGTTATGGGATGTCCTGTAGGAAACACGTGGTCGTGGGTGAGGCAGTGTGTGAGCACCAGGTGTTGGAGACTGTGGCTTTCTCCCACTGTCGAAGGGACGGGGTTTAGAAGAGTCTTCCCTTGAAGGGGCAACCCTGGTGCACATTCGTAAGTAATGGGGCGGGCGTGACCCGAGTGTGCAGAACAGATGCGTCCCTGCCGCACGGTTGCAGCAAGTGTCAATTGGGGGCCAGCAGTCTTTCTGGTTTGCGGAACGTCAAGATGTGAACCGATCCTGCTGCCCTGCGGGTCCTCGTGGCTCTCGGAGGGAAAGACGGGGTGGTTCAGAGCTTCACATTCACCCTTGGTCCTCCGCAGCGTCGCCGCTGACTTGCCGTGTGACCCCGAGCAATTTCCTCTGCCCCTCTGAGCTCCATTTCTCTCTGGAGATGATGGTGTCCGTCACAGTGTATTGGTGCGAGAACGAGGAGGTATTCGGCAGTTGCTACTGTATTAAAATTATATTTGAATTATGATAATAGGGGGTGCGAGTGTGCTAAGGCAGCAGCAGCCAGGGCTCGATGAAGGAATCGAGGCACGGCTTCTGTTGGCTGCCGACCCGGGAAGGCTGCTCGTGGGGGCAGGTGGGGGAGGGGGGGAGGCCATGCGAGAGACGGTGCCTCAGGCAGCAGCGCCCACCCACAGGCTGTCAGCTCTCTTGGCTGGACAGACTGGCTCAGCTGGCCGGCGGCTGCTGGGGTCGGAGGGCTGTGAAGGGACTGGATGGAACCCCCACCGTGTTAGAGCACTTGTCCTTTCCCACGATGCTCCCCAGGTGAACTAAGAGCGAACAAGAGCGCGTATCCACTTAAATTTCATTCGGTTCTCCGTTTAATGTGTATCCATTTTCCTGCCTAGATTTGTGCTCTCTTGGGCAGGATGGAGCAAGCTCCATGACTTTGGATGATGGAAGGTTTTTGTCCTCTCTGGGGAAGTCTTTTCAAGTGAAAATTCCAAGAAAAACCTGCTCCCTAGGTTCAGAGGGCCCGCTCTGTTCCACTCCTTATCTCACCCGTGAAAAATGTGTCCAATTATCTGCTATTTGAAATAGTCCTGTGCCAACCATTCAACCCAGATAATGGAGCTAAACCCCTAAAATGGGTTCTCAATGGGGGAACCAGGCGGTGGGAAATAGTTGATCAGGGCACGTAACATCTCTCCCAGTCGAAGGCATGCTAGTTAAAACCTGACAGCCTCTGTGAGTTTGCACGTAAAAAAGTAGCTCTCCAGACAGGAAACTCAGTGAGGAGGCGTATTGGCCTCGAGTCTGTGTCCTTCGTCTGAGATATTGGAACGTGGTGCCATAAGGAAAAAGATCAGAAGACTTCCTAAAATAAAAAGCCATAGAACCCTTTTTATAAAAAAAAAATACAGACTTTCATGGAACACCCAAATTTTGAAAAGATCGATTTGGGGCTGCTCTGGGGTCATGGGTCAGGATAGACCCCCTGAATCCATCCTGGGGTCCCACATCGTCCGCGCTGTATTCCCAGGCTTGGCAGCAGCCAGGGGGGTGCATGGCCTGGAGTTCTCACTCCGGTTTGTTGTTGGCAGAGTGTGCTCACCTTGCTTTCATCATCTGCTGACTCAAGAGTACTCGAGTAAATGATCTCGGAAATCCCTCACTGCCGCGCCATCCTGTGAATTCAGATGGATTCCTTAATGCAAATAGGGGCTGTGCTTCGAGTGAATACTAACAGCTGCCCTTCAAGGTTCTGGGTCGTATACCCCCAATTCTCATCGCAGCACTGTGGTTCAGATGCCACTGTCCCCATTTTATGGGTAAGGAACACAGGATTCTGGTGTCTAGGGGCTCGCCAAAGGCTGTGTAGTGTGTATGCGAGGAGGCAGTGGTTGGAGCGGGTTCCCCCTGATTCCGAAGCCAGCTCCTTCCACCAGGCCGTGCCGACTTTGGCCGAGTGAAATGAAGCGCGGAGCTGGGTGTCAGGGCGTCCATTCCCTGCGTGTGTGCATCGCCAGTTCTCAGGATGGTGTCGATTTTGTTCCCCAGGTGCATTGCCATCTGGTAATAAACCCACGTTCTGGGATGAAACAAACTCCCCCGTTTTCCATCTACCCAGGAGAACAGCTAGCAATTTAGGAGAACCACCTTCAGGACAGGGCTGTCATAGGTAGTGACGGGCATAGAGCATGCTTCCTGAAGTATTTCCTGGATAGCATGTTGTTTGAGTCTCTGAGGACCCGGGGGTCGAGTAAGACCAGTGGTGGAAGCAAGTCCAGAGCGAGTGAAGGACGGCCTTCCTGAAAGGGTGTTCTGGAGCCCTCGTGGGCGGCGCTGGGGGGTTCGGTCGTTCTCATGCCTGGGGAGCTGAGAGCAGAAGTCGCCTGTGCCCGTCGGAGGAACACTGGGGAAGTGCCCACTCGTAGTGGGGCATCACGGCCAGAAGGAAAGGCCCTGGGATTCCCATGGGGGGGGATGCTCTGCGTTTCACCCCTTGGGGTTCCGAATTCCAGCCTTGCTCCTTCTGGGGAGAGGGGGTGGGTGAGTCCCCGCTCGGGGAGACAGTTTAGCGTGAGCCAAGCCCACACTGGTGCAGTAAGGGCAGGGCGCCACTCCAGCCCCTGGAGGGGGAGCTAGTGGAGAGGCCCCAAGACGCCAAAGGGGGCTGCGGCCCGTGCCCCCTGCACATGGCAGTGTCCTTCTAGGCTCTTGCGGGAGCTGTGATCATTCATTTCCCTGACTCCCTCACTGTGTCCACTCTGTGAGTCCCTCCTTCGTGTCAGGGGACCTGACACCTCCAGCACCAACAGGATGACGGGCCCAGAGTAGCTGCTCAGTGAGTGTTTACTCTGATCGGCAGAGGAAGGCCCTGAGCCAAGGGGAAAACGGGGCAGTTGAGAAAGTCGCGCCGAAAAGTCAAGGCCGGTGTGGCTGGAAACCTGCAGACCCAGCTCCCGTCCGCCCAGCCCCTCACACACCGCACGTCTGCCTGGTTGGTTTAAAAACCGGTTTCTCCATCATAGAAGGGCTGGGGGCCCATCTCCTCTTGCTCAGTTGGGTGGTCTCAGGGCCGTAACCCCACCTAAACTCCGCATTGTCAGCTTCTGCCCTTTGCCCTCCCAGGCACTGCTCTGACAAAGAAGAGTCTGTCTGGGCTTCTGGACCCAGGTCTCGGTCTGCTGGGAGACCAAGCCAAGCTCACCTCTGCTCTGCAGTGGCCCTTGAAAGTGGGGGTGCAGCTAATTCATTCAGTTCTCTGGTTTGGGGCACAGTATGTGGCTAGGGGCATATATTTGTAGAAATGAAAGAAGGGAGGGAAGGAGGAAAGGGAAATTAAAGGAGAGGAGAGAGAGGAGAGAGAGAAGTACGGAAGAGAAGGGCGAGAGTCCCCTTCCCACAGCCTGACCTTGACCTGTCTCCTGCCTCCAGAAGCTGGACTTGGTTTCTTCTCTCCAAACTGCTAAACCACGAGAAGGGGTGTCCTCCCCCAACTGCCAGCCCTGTCCTCCTGGAGCTGGGACACCAGCTGCTGCCTGGCTGGTGCACTTCGCCACCCCAGCCTGCCCTTCACATCCCCAGAGGAAGTCCCAGTAAACGGCAAGGTGCGTTGAAACCCCTGAGGTGTCATTTACCAGCCATGTTCCTTCGAACACAGGGACAGACACTACAACCCGCTCCACCTTGGTCTCCGTGCCTATAAATGGGGTCAAGATGGACAGCCCGAGGGCCACTGGGAGGGTGCCCACATTTGCCGCACTGAGTGCCCCGTGCCTTCCCCGTTGTCCCCCTCGCCTGTGAGACACCCCTTTATCCTCAGGTCGAATCCACAGGGAGACACGTTTGCTCTGCTAGGAAGGCAGAGACCCATACGGAGCGAGGGGAAGGGCCGGGGCGTCCGCTGCCAGAGCTGTCGGGTGCTGCTGCCTCTCTGAGTGGCACCTTCTGCACGCTGCCTGCCCCAGGCTGCGGCCCCAGACGCCATTCCATCTCCGTGCTTGGGGGAGTCGCGCAGGGACCCTGTTGGGGAGTGAAATGGCCCGTGACCTCCCTGAAGAGCTGCAGGCTGCTGCAGGGGACAGTTCCTCTGTGGCGCAGCCAATGGCCCCTTGCAAACAAGGAAATCAGGCCGCTTCCCAGGAAGCGCAGAAGTGAGGTTGCTGGGCCCAGGAGCCTGTGTGCGTTTGCAGCGACCAGACGTGAAGCCAAAGCTCTTTTTCTCTTTTGGTGATAATCTGAGCAGAGAGTAAAAGTGCCGAAGTCTCTCCAGGCTTAGCAGGTTTTGAGAAAAGGTCACTTTGGATAAATTCTGTATTTCTACTGTGCACCCCCTGACGGAAGACTTTCTGGAGGGTGAGCTACTTCGGATTCCACTCCCCCCGCCCCCCGCCAGCATTGGATTTGATTTGGTTTAAAGAAGAATCGAGGACCACTGCTTTGCTACAGAATGGCCTTCACGACTGCCACCGCCAGATAACACCTGGCTCTTCAGTGATGGCCACCGGACCCAAGCTTGTCCTATCCAAATCTTTTACAAGTCTCTCTCGGCCTGGCCTGAGGCAGTTGGCATGTTCTTCTTCATTCACGGGAGTTCTAACCAGAGAGCCTGCACACTCCAGTTGCCGTCCTTCCCCAAACAAGCGGAATCTCACTCCAACAAGAAAGCAGCTGCGCTGTGGGAGGGGCAGAGAGCAGATGCGGGCAGAGAGGGCAAACCTCACTGTGTTCAGACCCTTGGATTCCATTCTCCTGGGGCAACTTCCGTCCCTGCCACTCCCTCATCGTCCCGGAGAAAGAGGAAAACAGCCCCTACCTCCGGTGTCCGGCCCTCCCAGCGGGGCCTGGGGCTCTCCTACTGAACATAGACAATCTCACAGAACGTCAGTGCCATGACAGCCACTGCGGGACAGCAATGGGTCAAGGCAAAAATACACTTCAGAATCGTGTCTGAGCACAGACGAAAATACAAATGTTGTCCAGGTCAGCGGTGTGGACAGGAGGGGAAGTGAGGCCACTCAGCATTGTCTCTGCTACGCCCATCACTAGGAAAAACACTGTCTCTTGTTGAGCAGCCTCGCGGGGTCGCCGAAGGCCTCACCAGATCTCCGGTGCCTGTTGTGGCAGGTGGAAGGTGTGGCTGTGGTCGGTGGTCCCTGGTGGCTTCGGCTACCTGCCTCTGACCGAGAGCATGAAGCACTCCCAGACCCCGACGCCTGCCCGGACTCGCCTTGCCCACACGCAGCTCCGTCCTGTGCAGGTGGGAAGGACGCGCAGTCCCATGCGGAGGGACCAAGCCCATGTGGGAGCCTTCGTTAAATGGCGCCCAGCAAATGAGTCACTGCAAGCAGGCCTGTTGGGTCTACAAGGTTTAATTCTTCCGCCTCTCTGCAGTCCCTTGCGGGTAATTGTGGTTGACAGGTTCACACCTCCCAAGCGCATTTTGCCGCTGAGCCCCAGCTCCCGCAAATGACTTCCCAGTCTGTCAAGCCCGAACCTCTTTAAGCTCTGGCACTTGATGTCAGATAACGTTCGTTCTCGTGATTCAAGGCTGAAACTTACTCTGGCATGAAAGGAGCTGAATCGTTACCCAGGAAGGAAATGGAAAAGGGCAGGGGGAGGTCCTACAGGGAGAGCAGCAGAGGCTTGCGGACATGCGCCCCGTGGGCCTGGCGCCTTTGGGCACTGTCAGGGCAGGGCAGCTGCCGGGGACAGCAGGGTTGCCCTGAGACAGGCCTGCGTTCAGATGCAGTTCCCCGGGCCAGACAACCAGTCCTCGGGCCTGGGCCCCCACCTCGTCCCTGGTGCTGAGGTGCAAGGTGGGAGCTCTGCGTGTGAGGTCTAGAGCCATCCTTCTCTCTGTTTTATACCAGCATCCCTGTCACCTCTGGGGCTCTCAGTGTCACGTGGCTGTGCTCAATCCGCAATCTGAATGCCGCCTGGCCTCATTTCAAGCACACCGTCTATGGCAAGTGCCCATCGGAGACGTGCTGGACGTCCACTGCCCAATTCTGTGCCCCAGTAGTGATGCTCTGTTCATCAACCCAGTTCAGGCGGAGCAAAGCACTGGCCTCACACACGTGTCAGCGGAGGGCACCTTCAGGTCCCCCTCCCCCATCACCGGCTCACCCAGGTGACCGTCATTCTCCCCCCACCCCGTCCCTCAGCCACCTGCCCAGGCAGACGGCAGGCTGCACCCACTGCCCACGTCCCGTCAGTGTTCCCCCAGCACACTCCTGACAGCACCTGTGCCTACCCTTCCCTGGCCGCCCGTGAACACCTGATGCCAGGCCAAGGAAGAACGCCAGGGGGTGCATTTTCACCCAGATTCGACTTCTCACAGTAACACCCTCCACCTCCTTTTTTAAAGGGAGTTTCCTTATGATGGTTCTTACGAGACTAAATCTTGAAGTGTTTGAGTTATAAGATTTATTTGGGAATTATAATGTTTCAGATTTGTGACAAGGGCAAAAAGGAACAAAAGGTGGAGAGCGGGGGCACTGGGGGTGACTCACACCACTTGCGGGGTGTGGTCTCACCTGGGGCTGAGTGATCGCTATGCACAGCCCTGCAAGTCTGTGCCATTCCCAGCGGGGCAGGCAGCCCCCCGAGTCCCCTCCCAGCAGGCCCCTCGGCCCAGATGGAGCTCGTCTCGGTGCCCTCTATGCCCTGCCCGGTCTACCGGGAGCACTTCCTTCAGGGGATCTGCCCAGCCGTGGGCAGGGACACGGCAGGCTGAGGACAATTTGGGGGAAAAACCGCCTCGGCCCTTCTGGCGCATGTCATGGCTTTCATATCTGATTGCCTTTTCTGAAGAAAAATCTGTCTGAAACATCTGCTTTTGGGAAACTTGATTGTATTCAAGGCCTCCCCTCAAAATAAACCCACAAGTAAAGGGAGATTCTGCCCCAAAGTCAAATTCAGTTTTATTACAAGCAAAATTTGTTTATGATATTTAAAACAAACTTGCTTTCTTAGATCTGGAACTACATTCTCTCTCTTTGTAGATATGTATGCATATATTATATACATTAATGTACATGCATGTGATGTATGTGTGTACTTTACATGTGTGTTATGCATATGTAATACATATGCAAATACAGCACATGGGTTTATCTGGGCTTTAAGAATCATAGCAAATAAGTAACAGTCCTTGAGCATCATTATGGCTACTTGTGAACTAGGAAATCTAATTTTCTTAGGCCCTCCAACTTTAAATTTCTACCTCAGTTCTTGCTCTCAGTGTCTTGGACTTGTGCGTGACCTCGGGTACGTCATTTAAGGTCGCTGAGACCTTGCGTGCTCTGACCGCAGTGTGGCTCCTTCAAGTCACACGGCAGTGTCACAAGCTGTGTCCCTTTGGCCGCCCAGAGCAACACTGCATGAGGGTAACTAACTCCACCTTGCTTATGTTAAAGGTGAAGAAGCTGAGGCTCAGAGAGGTCGAGTTACCCACTACATCACACAGCTGGCGAATGGGAGAGCCTGGCCCGAGCCAGAGGCCCAGCTCTGTCACTGTCACCCCCCTGCAGGTGGCCAGGAGAGAGCGAACGGGGCTGCGGGGGATGGGGGGGAGGAAGACCGATGGGGCTACAAGCCAAGCAGTTGCAGTCTAGTCACCACGCCCTTCTTTTTCTAACAGCTGGCAGAGAGCAGAATACCATTTTGCGTACTGGACACGTACAACCGCGCTGACTCCTTTTTATTACATCACCGTCAGGGAGGGGCTGGGATGCTCAGAGAGTTCATCTGTAGCTCATTTGCCTAAAGTGGCGGCAACCCTGAGACTCGAACCCAGGTGCGTCAGGTCCATGCTCCTTCGACTATTCCATGTCACCTTTTCCAGACAGCGCCGCACCTGGAGAACCCGGTGACCAGCTGCCACCACCCTGGAAGCCAAGGCCTCCTCCTCTCAGATCGCCTGGCAAACAGCCCCCCCTCCATGGAAGTCCAGCCGAGGCCTTCCTAGTCCCAGTTTCTTACTTTAATCACTAGCGATATGTGCCTCCCACTGCCAATCTTTGAGAAAGTTCCAGCCTTAGAGAGCTCTTTGCTGAAACCTTTGGAAACAAGCTTTATCTTTCGTAAAGCTAAGGCCCTCTGCTCTTCTGTGATTAGGGTCCTAGGACAGTCAGCCACCTCAGGCTGTGTGTTACTCTGTAGCACCTGCCGGGCAGAAGCAAGGTCCCCTTCCTTCGGACGGAATGCTGCTATTATTGGGAGCACAGACGCACATTTTAAATGCAGCGGGTTTGCCCTGGGGTTGCCTTACAAACCTCCATTCTGACACAGCTGGTGACGTGAACCTAGGACGAAGCAGCAACATTGATCTATGGGGGTAGAACAGCAGATGGCAGTTGTTTCAATAAGATTTTTTGAGCAACGTGTCTGGAAGGAACTGTTCTCGTGTGTGTCAAGGCAGAACTTACCTGACGGGAGTTATGAGCAGTGGGGTCTCAGCCAGTGACACACTTGAAGTATTAACTCTTCCGTGTGGCTGCTGGTTGGCAGCGGTGGGACCGGCAGTGCAGGAGTTTGTCAGCTCCTCCTCCACTGCAGACGTTCACACCGTATTTTACGTCAGAGCAGGAGTGACCTGACCCCTCGGGGGCCCAGACACACACACAAGCTTACTGACCTTAGGCTTTGCCTTTCCCTTCACCTTTTAGGCGGTGGGCGCGTTACACATAAAGTCAGCATCTCCTCCAGCAAACCCATCCCAACCAACTCTACACAACGGAGGCCTTTCTAGAAAGGAGGGTGGGGCAGGGAAGGCCCTAGCAGAAGGAAATGCAAGTTCACTGGAGGAGGGAAGGAGCTTGGGTGACGGCCGCTTCTCATTGGCCGAGCTGCGGTGCTGAGGCCCAGTGCCGGGGCTGTTGCTGGGCTAGGAGAAAAGCTTCCTCCTGCGGGAACAGAACGTGGGTACAGCAGGGAGGGCCTCCCAACTTTAGTGGCGGTTTCCCTCGCTAGCTTTCCCAGGATTTTGAAGTGCAGACCACTTAACTATCTCACCAGAGCCCCAAGGCAGGAACACGGAACCATTTGAAGGACCTGCGTTATCCGATGTGAGTTTGCGACGCTCCTGACTCTGGAACTAGACTACCTCTTTGGTCCTTCACCCGATTATCTTTATTACCCAACTTAAAACTCAGGGACTGAGCTGCTGTTGACCACAACCCAGTCCCCACGCCCAGGGTCTTCTCTAGGCAGTCAGCCAGCTCTGACGCAGCCTCAGTCCCCGCAGTGGTGTGAACAAACGGAGGCCTCCTGGTGGTGGTGGCTGTCATCCTCCTCCTGCCTATGTGCTCGGCACTCTCACTAAGCACATACGTATGCTGGTGTGTGGTACCTGCTGAAAGAATGAGTATATCCTCATCTCTGCCTGACATAATAAAAAAGTCCCTTCAGTTGGGGGACTTCACTTAATTTCTTAGTTTTTCATTTTCTCTGCCTGCCAATCTCAGACAAAGCCAGTGGCCTCTCCCTCCTTGGGGGCGAGTTCCCAGAGACCAGATGAACTCCTTAGCAAGAAAACACTCCGGGCAGAGTGTCTCGGAAGGCAACACAGAAATAGAGAACAGCATTTATTAGGTTTTTGTGTCTCCAGGGTGCAGAAGTGACTCAAACCAGACGCCTGTCTGCTGTGCCCTTTCCAGCTGCCACTTTGTATGTTAATTGCACACCCTTAACATTTACTAGCCAATCTGCTGGTTTAAATTCCTACGCTGAAGGCAGAGAGGCAGGCTTCACCCTGGGGACCCATCTTCCATCGCTTGGTGGGAATGGACCTTGGGTTGAGTTTCCTGCAGGTCTGCAGAACCCCAGGTGGAGAGATGCTAATCATAGAAGATCCTGTAGCTTTTCTGCCCACAGCAGCCCACTGTACAGCAGCATCCCTCCGCTTCATGGGCTTTGTGTCCTGAAACTGCCCATGTGACAAACAGAGTGTGAACATGCAGAAGCACCTTGTCGGAAGGGTCCCTGTAAGTTCACCCCCATTAGTCTCAACAGAAGCCGAAACCGACATCCCACAACTCTCGCCCACACTCACAGTTTTCATTCATAAAAATCTTTCCCAGTCCTCATTTAGACCCTCTGTGCTCCAGACTCAGGACATAATCACTTGCTCCATGTTGATCAAGGCAGCTCGACTGTGTTGTAACAACTGGTCACCGATCTCATGCTTAAGAAAGTCTCCAAGATGCACCGTGAGTGGGACCATCTTGGTTAGGGACACACAGCCCTACTGGTCTGCACACACCCTCCGCATCCGTCACTGTCACAGTTTTGTCCGTGGTGAGTTCCGAGTGCACCAAGGCGCCCTGGTGTTGTAAGGGACATACGTGGTAAGTCCCTCGCATCACAGCGTCAGAGGTGACGTGTGTCCCAGGCTCATAGAAAGAAACAAAACAGAGCAGTTGTTGGCAAATGCAGTTCCCATTATTTATTAGTGTCGTCTCCATTTTAGGTCATTAGCCATGCAATCACGTTAGAAAAGAACATCTGGTGACCTGTTGAGCAGAGACCCCTCACAAGAGAGTAGGGTGTTTCAGGGTTTTTTCCCTCATCTCGTCTCTTATTTTCTTAGAAGAAATTATGGCCAGACTCCTGGCCACACCAACGTAATCGTTTGGGGAGGAGGTGTCAGTGAGCAGGGGATCGCTGGCCAATTTTTATATCTGAAACAAAAGGAAGAGATCATTATATCAAATAATTAAAGGGCATTTACTTAGTGCCAGAGATTAGGATAATTACTTTACATTGTTTGCCTTTTGTCTTTCCCCAAATTGCGAATGCTAGACTCTGTAATACACCCATTGTGTAGGTAAGGGCACCACCATGGTGTTTCAGCTTGTGGCTCTGTGCTCCCTCCCCACCGTTCCTCCCTGCACTATGGAAGTGTGTTCAAAATTTGGGGGAACTAAAGGAGGAAATGATAAATTCTGCCAGGTTATATGGCAAGGCCACCTAGCTTAAATGACCTCTATTCTGTGGCCGTGGAAATTATGTCTGACTGTTACCAGCTCGTTTCCTCTCTTCACATCTAGGATGAGCTTGAAACTTTGTGTGCATTTCATGTGCTGTGTGTGTACATGTATTACTGGACTCAAGCACCATGGAAGAAGAATCGTTCTTTCTTTGTAAACGTGGAAATAAAGCCTCTTATCAGCTTGATATTAATGAATGCAAATTCATGCCAGGATAAGTGCTTGAAACATTAATTTTTTGGATAGGTCTTTCAGGGCTCTAGCTTCTTTTCTTCCTATTTCATAGCATAAAGTCTGCAATTCGTACGGAGATCTCCTTCTGTACTGGTGGGCCTCTCCCGCGTGTCCCGGACAGCTTCCGTCTTTGTCCCCCAGACTCTGGAGAAGGAGATGATATTTGTTATGTCTTTTAAACACCTAAAGCCAGATATCATCACTCTTGTTCGAAACCTTTTCTCTATTGATAACCACTTAAAGAAGTTTAACTTCAGAAAAGGAAACGAGACAGGCAGTTGGTAGAGGAGAATGAGAGGTCAGCAGTCTTTCCCTCCGTGTGAAGCTGGGGCCTGTTGCAGCTTCTGCATGACTGGAACTGACCCAGGAGAAAGTGCGGCCCGTGCAGGAGAGAGCAGACCGGGCACCCGCACCTTGCACTTCTTCTTTGCTCCAGGGTGTCAGTATTCCTCCTGCTCCTCCACCCACTGGAATGTCCTCTATGTCCATTGGGCCGCCCAGCCATCCCACCTGTTGATTGACCATCTACCAAGTTCCACCGCGTGGGAAGATCGGTGCTGCCACTCGATGAATGTGGTTCTGTCTGTACCATGGAGGGCTGACAACCGGACAGCAGGACACAGGTGAAAAACACCCACCCCAACCAGTGTGGAAATACACAGATCTGCCTGGCAGAGAAGCAGCGTGGAGGGACCTGTTCAAGCCTGGGGCCATCCAGGAGGGCTTCCCAGAGGGGATGGTGCCTAACCCGACCCCTACAATTGAATACATAAGGGACAAAAGGAATGAGGATCACAACCAATGGAGCTGTGGTCACCAGAGGAGAAGGCCACGTCCTAGTCAAAGCCAAGGACTAGTTCCCTGAGCTGGAGAGTTCCGAATTAGTCCACCTTCATCTCCCAGGCCACACTCTTTGCACCTTCTGGAGACCCCATGTACTTTGTGCGTGTGTTGAATTGTTTGCATGTTTTCCCTCCCCGTGCTCACTTGTGGGCTCGTTAAGAAAGGTGTTTCCTCACTCCCTCCCACCTCCTGCCAGCAGAGGCTCACGCAGCATCGGCATCAGTATGAATGGCTCCGCGTGGGCCTTGACAAACAGACGTGCACCTGTTCAGAACCCGTGCTCATCCCCCCGCATTCGGTACGCAGGTTTGCCGGGGGTCTCAGGAAAGAGTGCATGCGAAGTGATGTCCACAGAAAGGTCCACTGATCTGATACAGAAATGGCAATGCACTGTGGGGAGGGGCGGCAGTAGCCTTTCTGTCTTCCTCGTAGGTCATCGTAATGGGAAGAAGGGCAAAAGCAATTTCACACCGGAACACCCTCCCGCTGCCTGTAACTTTGGCTCAGCAAAGGTCGCCCACAACGATTCACTGCGCTATTTTATTGCTCTGTCATTTGCTTATAAATAATGTCAGCCTAGAGACCGAGGGACACCACCACACAACGGCGACCGTGATGGGGTTATTCAGAGAGGCAGAGCAGTCCCCACTAACAGCTGCAGAAGGGGCAGTTAAAGCAAACTCCAGCAGTTACCAAGAACAATGACCTTCCCTGTAAAAACAGTCTGAGCAAAGACTAAATGGCACTCACAATAGCATTTCTCACCCAAATCCCGCTCATGAACTCATGGGACCCCGTTCAGATGGCTGCAGCTGGCACAGCCTGCAGGCCAACAAGCCTCAGACTGATGGAGAAGGCGTCAGAGGAGTTCCTCTGGGTTTCAGATTCACATTGACATTCTGATTCCAGGCACCGTCTGGGAACCGAGAGCCTAACGGGTCATCAGTGTTTTCCAAAGCAAGAGCTGAGGGACATACAGAAGCTCGGGGCAGGGGGCTCCCTAATGTCGACTGTGTGCAACGTCACTTAAAAACTTCTAATGTGTTATTATGGTCTGCCGGCATCCTAAGCTGAACTTGCCTTTTCCCAAGTCATTTTTGCTTCTCTCTTCTACCACGAGGAAAGTCACTCCCTGGAATGAGCCAGAGCCAGGATCCTTGCCAGCCTCCAGTTCACCCTGAGGAGGCAGCAGGAGAGAAGGGAAGAGGGAGGAGAAGCTGTATTGCTTTCATCTTTGAACCTCGGGTGCAGAGCAGATCCTGTACAGAGTGGAAACCAGGAAATCGCGAATACATGTGAACAGATGGGTGGAGGGTGTGTTGATTGGTGCCTGGCATGGGGGCCTGGGCAGGTGCCCGTTGCCCAGAAAGACCCCAAGAACAAATGCTGGCTGCCATAGGGAGGTTCGCCCTTCCCTTCCTCCTTGGCTCATGCTCAGAGTGGTACCCTAAGGAATCCTGAAGTGATGTGAATCTCAGCCCAGAGGAGCATGGGGTCGGGAAGCCCACACTGTGGGATTGTGGGCAGGCACTGCCATCACACCTGGGCCATGTGGGCGTCACCCGGGAGAGGCAGTGACGGGAGCCAAGCACACCCATGGTGAAGACAGCATCTCTGTTTTCAAGTCTTCTGGGAAGAATCAATGCAGCTGACTGCCACCAGAGGGTGGCAGTGGGTGCCGACCCCCAGAAGGGTGGGGTCACCTCTCGTCCTCACCCTCTTCGGACTGCCCCCCACCCCCTCGCCTTAGCTCTGCCATGGCCCTGGGTTCAGCTTTTCATTCTTTCTTCAGCAGACTGCTGAGTTGTCTCTCCTACCACCTCTCCCCACCCTCCCCTACATTCTTCTTTCCTTCCTTTGCTCTGAATGGAAACCACCCACTCAAGGTGCATTTTGGGTTGCTCCTCTGTGTCCGGGCAACCAGCAGTGATACCTGACTCACCGCCCATGAGGATTGCATGTTAATCGGGCAAAGCACGGAGAACAGTCTCCACACATCCCAAGTGTCTGGCAAAGCTGAGTTGCAAAGGAAACTGAGTCAGACTCAGGGAAATATGCAGAAAACTCAGTCTAACCTGTAGGGCTGTGGCCCATTCTGCTGGCTCCCACACCTGTCCGCCCTCTGCCATCTTCAGAGGCAATGCTGTGGTAGAGGGGGGCTTAGAGCCTGCGCCTGCGGTTTTCACCCCGGTCCACTTGCTCCCTGTGGGTGCTGCTGCTGAAGCTGTTCTCACCAGCAGCCCCCAAGGACTTGGGGCTTTGGAGTTCTCCATCCCGGCCCCTTCGGGGACCCCACGCTCCCAGAAGAGCATCTCACTCCCACGACGGCCTCACTCCAGCTGCTCTGCCAACGTTTCTCCCATCTCGGTCTAGGCATCTCTCGGCCACCGAGATCAGCTCTTGTGACACACTTGTCATCTGGTGCACCCAGCCCATCCCTGCACCTAAATCTTGCCAAAGAGGAGTCTGTGACACTCCAGCTGTTGCCACCACAATGCACAGTGCCTCTCCGCTAGTGGTGGGGTCTGGGGTTCATTCCTTTGCAGAACAGGGAGCAAAAGCGAAGATGTTTGGCCCTTGACCCTGCTTTGCTAGATTTCATTGAAAAGCTGTGAAATAGTTGAAAGTGTGTTCCTGAGGACGTAGGGGTAGCAAAGGGCAAAGAAGGCTTGAACCTTTACAAGAAAAGTTTAAACTTGCTGACGACATGAGTCTCTAATCTTAACCCTACCTCTGGCAAAATGCTTTTTCTTTTTTCTACAGATAAAGGGCTGGGGGAAAATAAAACAAAAAGCAAAGGGAAGCAGTGTAATTCAGAGAGAAACTTGGAAGAGCCCCACCATACAGCACAGCCTGGGCAAGAGTGTCAGCTCTCGGAGCAGAAGGGACGTACAGGTGGTACTGATGTGGCCCCAAAGCCTGCCGGCCCTGGGTCCACCCCACCGGTTCTCACATGCCATTGGCAGTGAAGGGCATCTCTGCTTCAAACAGGGGGACCTCAGCCAGAAACACTGTACCTCACACAGTTGAGGATGTTTAACTGGGAAACTGTATTCATAGGCTTTGCTAATGAAATACACTACAGTGAGCTGTCATGCTGCAAATCAAGAATCCCACAGGGCCAGTACTGGAGGCTGCTGGTGCCCTGCTGTGGCTCCTGTCCTCACCACTCTAGTGCTCACTGGCCTCACCGTCACCGGCAGAAGCAGAGCTCCCGGGCCAGAGGCCCCCTGAGCTGTGGGAGCCTTCTGAGGCCCGTCCAGCGAGCCAGACACACCAGGACATTAGCAGCCCCTGCAGCATCTGCAGCATCTGACAGCTCCTGGCTGATGGGGGTCGGTGCTGATGTCCAAGCTCCCTCGCTCTCTGGGGGGCTAACTCCAGGCTCCGTTAGCTGAGATCCCTCACAGTGGCCACCTCCTGGAGGAGAACCCTCCCTGTCCCACTTTGCCACCTCTCTCCCTCTGGTCCCTGAGGTCACTGTCAAGATAAACTACCTGCCCTCCAGTCCTTGGCTCAGCGCCCCCTTCTGGAGGAGGCCCGACAGAGGCAGCACAGTGCTGAATTCTCATGACAGGAGATGGCAGGAGTAGGGCTTTGTGAAACAGATTTTTTAGCATGCAAGGTGTGATTAAAAACAGTGAGCCCATGACCTTGAATGAGAAAGGGACACCGTGGAAAGTGGCAGCGGTAGCCGCTGTCAGGATCTCCACAACACTGGGTTGGTGGGCAGGTGGTGCTCGTGTCTGCTGGCGGGGTCGGTCGGAGAGCGAGTAGGACAGCAGTGATGTGACTGTGTAGCCAGCGTTGGAAACGCTGGCGGGACTTCACCCCCAGCTGGCTGCTCTTCCGCTGGTGGCTACCGCATGTGGCTGGGGCTGCGACAGAGGAGACGAAGAAAACACCAGGGAGCAGAGGGCCTTGCCTGTGTGGGCAAGTAACTGTGCCCTCGCTCAAGGCTGGGACAGATCGAAGTCGTAGAAACATAGGCCAGTCTTCGGTGAGGAGGGCGGACGAGAACGGGCCCCAGGGGAGGTGGATGCCCCAGGCGGCCCTTGCGGGAGGGTCAGGAATGTGATGGCAGGCGTCCTAACCAAGGGGGGACAGTGGGGACGGAGGTCGGAGGCAGACTGAGAGGGGTGCAGGGATAGATTTGGTGACATGGGTGTGGCTGGCTTAAAGAGAGGGAAGGTGACACGCTGGTGACCGGCTCAGGCAGCAGGAAGGAAAATAACAGACTGGGCCGTGGGCCGCACTGCAGACACGTAACGCAGTGGCATGTACACGCATGTGAGGCATCTCAGCTTTCAGTGCCGGCGGCATTTCCATTTCAGAGACCCGAGAACTATTGGACGAACCAATTTTGCTCCCAGGAGAGGGGTCTGAGTGGAGATACTGAATATGCGTTTGATAGGTCGTGTATCAATAATTTATAGAATTCAGAGGAAGTTGGGCAGCCCTGGTCACGGAGGGGTTTTTCAGGCTACAATACTTGCTGATCCCGGACTCTGTTGACAGTCTAGGAAAATGCATTAGAAAATGTCACATGTTTCCAAAGGGGAGAAACTTAATTTCCTGATGAAATTAGTTTTTGGGATGAGAGAATTGCTTTCAGGATGAGTTCTGCTTTGAAAGCTGATTGGGCCAGCAGGCGGGGAAGCCTGCGAGGGAGGCAAACTTCCTGCCACAGAAAGTGTTTTCACAGTCGGTCTCTGTATTGTGTCCCGCGTCACCCACACCCTCGGTTTGTTGCCGTGTCCTGGGCATCTGACACAGATCGACCCCTTTCCCCCCCTCAGTCTGCCTCCGACCCCCATCTCCACTCTCCCCCCGTGGTCAGGACACGTGCTGTCACGTTCCTGACTCCCAGCCCTGCCCACTTGGCCAGGCAGCTTCCTGCCCGCTTCCCTGGAGCAGCCACTTTCCAGACCGGGGCCTGTTTGTCTCAGCACCTAATTTCATACATGCCAGTAGCATGTGGACACTGCTGTATCATGTTTACATGTTAGATAGGCTTCTTGTCTTCCATTGATGGCAGGGAATTCAATTTCCTTAACTCCTTCAGAAAGACACAGATCCTACTTTTTACGTCAAATTCTCAAGATAGTAACACCATCATTTTAGAGAAGTCAGTATTCAGCCCCTACATCAGTGAGACTGCGTAGTGTTCTCTGCTGAGTCAAGCAGTATACTGCAATTGTGGTTTTGTTTCTTGCATAACTTTTTGTTTTGCACGGACCTAATCATTTTATCACTCCATGTGGTTAGCTTTCTACAAACCCGTTCATTATTCTTGCCCCAAAGCCAGCAAGTCTATAAACTCTCAATAGTATCTTCTGTTTGGTAACCAGCTCCATTCAGCTACTCACTTCTGATTCCAAGCCCCTCTCCTAAAGAATTCTAGCTTCCCATCTTCCACCTGTATTGAAGGATGTGGCTCCAGTCTACAGGTGCAGAGGGCCACATCCCAGCTTACCTGTGAGCCACAATGGCTCAGTGAGGAATCAGTGAGAGGACAGAGAAAAGAGCAAAACCTAAGGTAGAAGTTCCTATTCAATCATCCCAGACACAAAAGGAGAAAGAGATTGGCTTCCTGCTGAGTCGGGCTAGTCTCGGTTCGGGGCTCAGCTTCCACGGTCACAGATGCCTTGTCCTCACCTTCAGTTTCCTCTCCACCTAGTCATTTTTCCTGTCGCCTTTGCAGCACGTGTGAAATCCACGGTAACCTTCCTCTCTCCTTCATCTTGTTTATTCACTCTCCCGTTCAGAGTGTTTATGCTGCCGGCTCGCAGAGGACCCTTGGATTGGCTGCCGCCATCTGCTCAGTCTGCTTCCCGCAGAGCCTGACGCTCGATCCCCATCACCTCCATCCGTCCTCCCCCCACCGCCGCCCTCCTGGGGCCGCGCCCTCCCTGTCTGGGCTGTGCCGTGGTCTGCAGACCCGTCCTTGCAGATCTATCTGTTCAGCCTGTCCCCAGCTGACCGGGTGACTCTGGGACCCAGGGGCATATTGACCCTCTACGTTTCAGGAAGCTCCATTCATTATTTGGGGAAGGAACAGAATGGAACTGTCGCCTACAGAGTGGCCCCACCTCTGTGTAAACTGCATTCCCAGTCCTTGTCACTCCTGCATGAAGGGCAGTATCCCTGCAGAGTCTGCATGACACTGGTCCCCTGGAGTCTGCACACTTCTCACCGCACCCCACTTAGGCCTTGTTTTCAGTGAATGAGGGTGCTCAAAGTTGGGGTGCTCCTTAAGGCAGTCCAGAGCGTGCTCGATTCTCTCCAGTTGTGAGCATAAGTATAGTCAGGTCACTTCCTGCTTCTCCAAGTTCAAGTGGACCTGGGTCCCAGCCAACCTCATCCAAGGTCATCAGCCTTGGCAGAGGTTGTAGAGAATTAACCCCTAAATGCTCTCAAGGGGGTGGTCTAGGCCAGGAAACAGGTGCCAGAGAAAATAGAAAAAGGCCTTTAAATAAATAAATGTGTGTGTGTGTGTGTGTGTGTGTGTGTAGAGAGAGAAAATGTATGTGAAAACATGTACACAGTCGCTTCCCCTGTGAGGGAAGCAAAGCAAGGCACCAACAGGCCTGCCTTGTCTCACCTCCCTGCACTGTGCCCCAGGTCACTAAAAGAGCCACCAAATTGAAGCAATAAAATTCAGTCTCCATCTCTAATTAGCAGAAGGCACAATAAGGAGCTGGGTTTCATGGTCAAAGCCAGAGGTTTAATCAGATGCTCTAAATGTGAGTTGAATTTCAAACAAATGACTTTCCATATTTTAAAGTCCCAAACTCTTGTATAGGGTTTTTTTTTCTCTAAGAAAGGAAATCGCACACAGCCACTGTAAACCTCCCATTGCCCGGCTCTGCTAACAGAAAGCGGGGTGCTCAACTCACTGGCCAGCACACAGCACCTTTCTCCTCCTCCCCGTGTGTGGGGTGAGGGAATCTGCTCCCCGGGGGTGGGGACTCTGGCCCTCAACATACTTCCTTCACGTCCTGCCCATTCTCCTCTCCTCCCTAGACTACATCACGGGCTGATTCTCGGGTCTCCTCGCTGATGGATGGCAGGTACCCTGGTGCTAACCGGCACCACTTCGCCTTCTCACTCCGGGCGGTACCACCATTGCTGGTACCATTCGGGCCAGGCACCTGCGGTGTGTGCCAAGTTTCAGCAGGGCATGACTCTCCCCTGCCACCTCGACAACCCACATGACTTTGCTCTTGACCCCTGTAGTTAGTGGAGAAATATCCATGTGCCGTACTGGACCAAAGCCCCCAGATGGCTGGCTTCCCAGGGTGTTCACAATGCCATTGGCTGACTGCAGGTGAACAGATAAGCGAGCATGTGTGTCCATTCCACGTGGACTGCAGACAGTACCCCAGTACCCCAGCTCTCCTGCTGCTTTGCCAGTGCAGAGCCCCCTGCAGGGCAGCGTGGGGTCATGCACAGCACCTGTGTGTGTGAGGGTCGGACGGGCCGGGGCCCGGGAAGGAAAATGTCTAATCAGGGTCTGCCCGGTCGTTTTGTTCTTTGCTTACGCACGTGTGTGTTTGCTTATTTGCGTTATGCTTACTAACTTACGCATTCATTTACAATGTCTGGCCTTTAAAAAACGAGTTACTAAGCCTTGCTATATCTCAGTCGTATAGGGCTGGGGACACCTGTGATGAATCAAACAGAAATGGCCACTGTCCTCAGGGTGCTTACATTGGCTGGGGACACAGGGACAGTAGACTGTGAAGGACTGGATCACCTACTATGAAGCTCTTGGTATCTACAGCGGTGGGGACAGAGTCATGAGCAGTTCAGACCCGGGCCAGGCCTTCGTGGTGCTTCTGCTCCAAAGGCCAAAGGCCACACATGAGACAGTGGGCCGTCGTAGCTGTCACTGAGGAGCAGCCTGGGGTTGGAGTCGAGGACGGGGCGAGGGCCACTTCCTCGGGGAAGAGGGGGGCATGTCCTCCTCCTCCCCCGCTATCCTCCCACCCCCTCCACACAGGTGAGCACGGCCCAGAGGGAGTGGCCCAGGTGCTGTGCAGGTCAGAGCAGGCTGTGGACTGGGCCGGGCGACGGAACGGTGCCGAGTGCCACCTGAGCAATGGGTGTCCCTGCGCATTACATGAAGTGACACAGGACAAGTGCCCCTCGGACCCTGGTAGGTGGGACGTGTTCACTGCATGGTGGGCTCCCCCCGAGACAGAGCCCGCAGCGGGGATTCTGGGGCGGGGTGGCCAAGGTGTGCCCTGCGGAGAGAGAGCAGGCAGGTGGGGCAGAGAGACAAGGTGAACCCTGACGCAGCTTTGACAGGGGGTTCAATGTGCTTCTGGGGCTGTTGGGGGCCCAGCAGTCCTGGGGAGCTGAGGCCCAGGGGCTGGCCTTTGTCACCCCCCTGACCAGTCAGCAGGTACTTTTGGGGTGGGGGTGGCCTCTTCGGAAGAGGGACTCAGCTCTGAGCAGATGCCCCCAGCAGCCAAGGGAGCGAGCGCCGGAGTCCTGAAGGCAGGCGACCAGGGCCCCGCCGAGGCACGTGTCTCTGTGACTGATGCCCATGGCTCTGCCACTCTTCAGAGGTGTCTGAAATGGTGCCTGTGGCGGCCTTGACTGTGGTCAGACCTCCCCGGAGAGGCACAGGGTGAGGCCATCCATCCGACTTCCATAAGCCACTGCCTGGTGTCCTCACTGTGCCCCTCGTGATGCCTGGGGGGTGGGAGGCACTGAGATCGTGACTCCGTGTAGCTGCGGCCTGAGGCCTCCAGCCGAGAAAGGGACTGACGGACCCAGCCACTGTTTCAGGCTTCGAGACCATGTTTCACGCAACGTGGTCCAGTCAGTTGGTGGTTTGTGGGTGTTAGTGGTCGTGTTTGAGGGAAAAGCGAGCTTGGCGGAGCGGAGGCGGGAAGCGGCAGCTCCACCCGGACCCCCGGGTTCTCTGTGCACGGCACTGTGTCAGTGTCTCAGAACGGGCTCGGAGGAGATCTTCCAGGAAGCCTCGGGTGGGGAGTGTGTTCTGTGTTCTCGCGCTGATTTCTTTGTTTCCATCACACGTCATCTTCTCAGTCCCTGCAGCAGTTCTGTGACTTGGTCCCAGTTGTGGGTCCCACGCTGGGAACGAGGGAAGCCGAGGTTAAGGGGAGCGTGACTTCTGTGGGCCCACACGGCGGGCCACTCGCAGAGCCCTGACTCTGGTGCCCGTTCGCCGGCCCCAAGGCCAGGCCTGCATCTGCTCCAAGGTCACCCTCGGAGATGCCTGCTTTTCCCACCCTCACACTGGATAATATGATTGCTCCGTTCCTAGAAGGGTAAATGAGTTTTAAATGTAAACGAAGCATAAAATGCGTTCTCTATAAATGCCAATTATAATTTTTCAGAAATTCATTAGGCCTAACATCTTTATGTGCACATTTAAACCTTTGGCCCACGTGAGTGTTGAGTCTCTTCCAAGTCAGCCGCTCTCCAGTTCTTGTGAAACAAGAGTGAGACCAGGTCGGGACCATGAGCTAACGGGACGCGGCAGGACAGCAAGCAGGCTGAGACCCTGCTCCGAGATTCACGTCCGGCTCTTTAAATGGTTTCATTTTTTTACTCTTAAAAGGTGCATGACACTGTTTTCTGACTGTCTTAGAGCTTCTTGGGACTCCAGTGTGGGAGGAGCCGCACAAGCCAGTGCAGGGGAGCCACTGACTGCCCGGGTCTCGGGCACTGCACCCTCTTTCCCCACGGCCTCTGTGACTCCAGCCACAGTGGGTAACTCACACCGGAGTACCCTGCCCAGACGGGGCGGCAGGCACATAGTGGGGGGGGGGGGGAACACAAGGCCAAACAGGACACCATGAAGCGGACCTTTCATGAAAACGCAGCGGGGGCTTCGGGCAGGACCCTCGGCGGCCTGGCTGCCCGACCCACTTTCCAGACAGGGTCCCCCCGCCCCCAGGGAACAAACAGCATATTGTGACAGGACCGGAACCATCTGCTGCCCGAGGGGCCCTGACCAGGTCAGGCAGCGGGGCGGGGCAGCCGAGGGGCAGCACCGAGGGCAAGCCGGGCATTGGAGACAGTTTGAGAAGGCTGAGGGTGCTTTTACAGACAAAAGTAGGACGTGACCTTTAACAGTAGAAGAAAAAGCATCATCTAAATTTATAAACCTGTGTGGCCACAACTATAGGTGAAAAAGCAAGGCCCAGGGACGAAGTCCAGGAGGGCCTTCACCACACGTTACTGAGAATCGACGGCAGGACTGCGGTTAACCGCAGTGACTAGACTTGGCGGAGAAGGTGTCCACCGCAGGCACAGTTCACCTGCCGTCACAGGTGTTCTTGGAAACAGCCGGCAGAGGAGATTGCGTGTCCCGCTTCACAGGTGAGGGAGCTAACACTCGGAAAGCCGCTAACATGGTTGGCGTGGTTGCCTTGTCCTTTCTTGGCGCTTTCATTTCCTGAGCAGGTGTTGTGTTTCATGTAAAAATTGAGGAGAAACACACGAGAGCCGTCATCGTCTCGGGAGCTCCCGGTCGGGACGGTGCGGGGCGTTCTTTTCCCTGGTGTCACCCCCGGTCACTGGCCTCCTTCCTGACGGCGCTGTGGGTTTCTGTCTCCCCCGTACCTTTCTCCGGGTTGCTGTTCAATCCCTGCTCCCCTTGGAAGCGGGTCCCTTCATCTGCTCACCTGGCCCCTCTTCACACTCCGCATTCTGTGACGTACAACTCGTGAGCTCCGGAAGCCGTCCCTTCGAGGCAGTGGGACGAATTTGGGCCCACGTGCTTCTGTGAGAGGGGCCAGTGAGGGAGGACGCTGGAGGGGCTGCCGCCACGTCCCGTGGGCACCCTGCTGCCAACGTGGAGCTCTGTCAGGCTGCCCCTCCGCACCGCTCCGCAAAGCCCCCTCCCTCAGATGCCCCAGGCTGCCAGCCCAGAGCACGGGCACCGCCTGGGCCCTGACCCTTCCTCCCCTGCTCCAGGTCCCGGGACCTCTGCAGGATAGGGCAAAATAATAGCCAGTATAGTAAGCTAGTGGCAAACAGTGCGCGGGTATTCTTTACATATGATTCGGTTTGACCCATTTAACAGTCCTACCCCCATTTCACAGATGCAGAAACTTGGCACAGAGAAGTCGATGAACTCAGCCAACGTAACACAGCCAATAGGCCGTGGTGCTTTTATATACATTCAAATATACTTTAGATACATTCAAAGAAATTTGACTCTTAGATGCATTCTTCCTTAACCGGTACAGCAAGAGAGGAAATTGTCCAGTAGAAAGAAAGAATCTCGGTCCCACTCCCGCAGTGAGTGACCAAGGTCAAGGCCAGGCGTGGTGAGCCTGGGTAACAGCATCACCTGAAGGACCTTCGATGCGTGTGTGCCAACAGTGGGAGCCTCACTGTGAAAACACTAAAGTACTTCCGTTCCCATAAGCTCCACCACCGAGTCGTGCTCCGATTGCTGGTGTCCGGCTTACGTGTGTCGCGGTCAGAGAACCCGATCTCCCCGGGCGGCCCCCATTTTTCGTCCCGGAGTGCTGGTGAGGAAGGCGCGTTCTCCGCGTGGGGTCGGGCTCTGCCTCCACCCTCTGAAGCAGGTCCTGTGTGCAGTGGCCGAGTCGGCAGTATCCTCGGGGGTCAGCTGTGCTCCCCGGACAGTGCGCTATTGTAGACTGCTCTGTCTAGTTTTAGGAATTGTATCTCTACCCCTTGTGGCTAAGGGCGAGAGACAACCTTTGGAATGCCAGCCACAGGTGACAAAGCCTGTCTCTGGTAGCAAACGCTGCCTCAGTTCCTCTCCCTGCCCCCAGAGCTTGGTCAGAAGTCAATGACAGGTAAGACCCCTCACAGCGGTGGGGGGGGGGCAACCTAAGCCAAACTCGATCACTTGGGAGGCCTTCATGGAAGGACTCGGGGGGCTGCAACAAAGAGCAATGGACTCTTGCCCCCCGGCTTTGACAAAGCCCGAGTGAGTCCCCATGTTCTCTGGGAGAAGCCCTTCCTGGCTCTAATCCCCTTCAGCCTGAATACCTGTTGGGAAGAAGTGCAACTCCTTGCCTTGCTAGAGCGTGTCCTGGGGAAAAATCTGGCATCACAAAGATTTCCTGATAAACCTGTGAAATCTGCTAAGAGTGCTTTCATTCATATGATAGGGTCTGAGAAGAAATTAGTACCTCTCCCAAAGTTTCTGCAACTCTCTTCCTGACAGACACTCACTCAGACTCTGAAGCCCTCAGATCTCTTTGAAATGTTATCTACTGTTTGATCCTTGCTGCCCTGTATTCCTGTGTAGTACAACCCAATAAAAGGCCCTGGAAGAGGGCACTCGGGGCCTTTATTTCCTCAGAGAAACTGGCCGCTGCTGGCCTTTGTCTCCCCTGAGAAACTGGCCACAGCCCACTCCTCCTCCCCAAGCAAATCTCAGCAGGTCTCACTCATTATTCACTCACTCGTGTCTGTGGCACTGGGGGGACTCTAGAGAGAAGTTGCCCCCACAGTGCACCCTGTCTCCCATCAACCCAGAAGCCCCGTTCTCTCTGGTCCCCTCACCCGGCCCCTTCTCAGACACCTGGGGGACTGAGGTTGGGTGCGCCCATTCTCGTTCCCATCCCCGCCGACCCCTCGTGTATCTCCCCACGCTCTTTTTCCGTGTTGCAGTCTGGGGAATGGATGTGGCTCTGTCCCCCGGTTCCCTGATTATGTCTTGAGGTGCATCTGTGCGGGCTGTCTACTTTATCCACTCTGACCCCATCACAAGGACTCTGTTTCCCCTCGTGTTTTTATTCTGTCCCCGTGTTTAGTCATTCATAATTTAAAAGTTTTAGATATTTTATTTTTAATCTACACGGATAATGTTACATACATGAAGGTCCCAGGGAGTCTGTGTAGTCTGCCTGTTTGGTTTCTCTGGGTCTCTGCTGCTCTCCCACCCTGTGGCTGAATCCTGGTGCGTTCTATCATTTTTGACTTGGAGCTCATTTGCTCTGAGTCCATCTCAGTGTTTCTGGAAGAGCTGGCCTGGGGGTGCCCCTTCCAGAGTCCATGTGAGGACACGTTTGCCTCATGCTTCCGGGTGCCTCTGGGACAGGACGAGGTGGTGACTGTTGCCATGCTGAGATCCCGGGCCGTGCAGGTGGCCGGCAGTTTCAGGTCCATGTGGCAGGACAGAGCTGCCCCACGACAGGTGCTCTGTAGGTATTTAGCGAATGTACAAAGGAGAGAGAGGGAAAGAAAATGCATTCTTATGCTTTCTTTGAAAAAAAGAAAGCCAAAATTAAGCAACGTTTTGGGTTTGTTTTTTCTTTTTCTTTTTTTTTTTTTTACTTTAGAAAAACGAAATGTAACCTTGGCTCTCCAAGAAGGCACCTCTCTACAGGCTTTTCTGTGCTGCAGTTTTAAATTCCTGAATCAGTACTGATTAAATCTAAGTGAATATAGTCCCCCTGAGGAATCAGCAAACACTGGGGCGGAGCGAGCGCAGAGGCTGCCGTTCTCTCTGTACCAGGGTCACACTCTTTCTCGAGGACCAGACCCTTGCCAGTTGCCCCCAGGAAAGGATCTGAATGGTTCCTATTGTACATGCTGTTGGAAACAGCAAGTGTGAGCAGGGAGAAAGCTGGAAGCTTCCATTTGCCTTACTCAATGATCCTTTGTATCTCGGCTCATTTTTAAAACCGTCCTGACAACACATTTGCTGTGTTTTCTCCCCACGGACCTCACTGTGGAAGGTCTTGTTCCAGCCGAATGTGGGGTCGGTGGGAAATAGCCCACCAGCCTCCGGCTGAAGGGTTGAGAGGATGCAGCTTCAATCCCCCACAGAAGCAGGGCATTTCAGTGACTCTGGAAACTGATCTTCTTTGATCTTCTTAATATTCGCTGATTCCAGCCAGGGGTGCAGGCCGTTTCTGCCAGTGTCCTCTCACCTCAGGAACACAGAAGACAGTCCCAGGGCACAATTCACCAGCCTGTCACCCAGGGGCACCGATGGCCAGGCCAGTCCAGTCCAGGAGCCGCGGGTGGTCACGGACCAGCACCAGAAGCTTGCTAGTGGCCGCGCCCCTCGCCGTCCTGGCTTCCACCTGCCCTCGCCGCTTCGTCCGGGAACCCGGCCTCCCACCGCCGGGTGTTCTGCTTCTTCGGTGCCCGCCAGGCTCTCACCAGGTCCGTGGGAAGGGGCCTCACGGGCTAGAGACGTTGCCTGCACTGGGGGCACCGGCATGAGGACCCCCGTCAAGGGGCGCCAGGGAAGCTCCTGTTTAACTGCGGAGAGGAGGGGCAGACAAACAGTGCCGGCAACGGGGCCCCAGCCAGTGCACCCGACACGCCTCGAGGCCTCCATTCTGCTCTGCAAATCCCTAACGTCCTTTTAAAAATCGCTTTGAGGACTTGAGATGGAGAAGAGCCACCCTTGGGTTCCCGGAGGCCTGGGATCATGCCCCTCGGTCTTCCCTGGTTTTGTGGTTCGCAAGAGATAACTCAGCTTACCCGAGCTTCTATTTCTTCTTCTGGGAAATGAGGCGTCTTCACCCTGACGACCCTCAAAAGAGGCTGAGACACTGGAATTCTGTGACTCAGGTTTCATCATATCAGAGATGGGGAAACTGAGCCTTGAGAACGCAAATGTCTTGCCGAAGTGACATGGTCAGCAAGTGACAGGACTGAGGGAGGTGGCCCTGACTCCCACCTCTAGTCGCCTTTCCTTGCACCCCACTCTCCTGTAGACAGTGGACAGTTTCCGTCTCATTCCGCAGTGAGG
Organism: Artibeus jamaicensis; assembly: GCF_021234435.1. Classification (NCBI taxonomy): domain Eukaryota; kingdom Metazoa; phylum Chordata; class Mammalia; order Chiroptera; family Phyllostomidae; genus Artibeus; species Artibeus jamaicensis. The sequence goes on from NW_026522059.1 coordinate 4,686,667, forward strand.
AGAGGAGCGCGGGAGCTGCGGCTTTTCAGGTGTCCGAGCCCTCATTCTCGAGTATTTGTCTTTTTCTCCCACTGTTCACATCTGTTACAGCATCTTCCAAGCCTTCATGCTTGGGAAAGCCCTTGTCTCCTGAAGAATGAATTACTCACCACCACCCCCCATTCATAATTGGACTGTGTCAGTGTCACGGAGTAGCCACCGCATTCTGATCCCCCCGGGTCAGGCCCATCTGGGGTCCCCCTGGCGCCCCTCTTGAGGTGAGAAAGGGGCAGCCCCTCCTTCCCTACTCAAGCCCCTACTCAAGCCCACCCCACCTGTGCATCCGGCCTGGTAGACTCACTCCTGTCTCTGTGTGGGGGCTAAGGACGGGCAGCACCGCAATACACTGGCCACCGGACACACAGAGGCCCCGTGCATTGAGGGACAGGAACCCTGGTCTGGCGTAGATCATTTCGCATCTTTGACTTGTGGCCTCTGCAAAATTAGAAATTTGAAATGAATTCTCATGTTCTTCTCTGGTCTAAAACAGGGTTTCCTAACCTTGGCATGATTGATCACTTCTTTGGCTGGATTATCCTCTGTGGGGTGGGGGAAGACTGACCTGTGCATTTATTGTAGGATGTTCAGCATCACCCTTGACCTCTGCCCCCTTAACGCCAGTAGCACTGACCTACCCCCCCCAAGTTTTGTTACAAAAAAAAAAAATGTCTTTAGACGCTGCCAGATGTCCCCTGGAGGACAGAATCTGCCCCACTGCTGAGTCCCGAGGGAAGGAACCTGGAGCCACGGCTTGTGTTTCCCAGGCGCTGTTGTTTGGGGATATACATTTTAAAACTAGTCCCCACATTCATCAAAAATTTGCCAGATTTTTACCTGGAGGGTTGGAAGCATTTTTAGAAGTTGACTTCCTGAGATCTGGAAAATACTGACTAAGCCATTATCCACTTGAGCTAACACCTGGATTAACCGTGTATTGATTAGTTCAAAATAATCTTGTTGAAGATTATACTAAAGGAGCAGAGCACAGAAAAGTCAGAAACTGCAGGAGGTGGAAAAAATGGTCCTTGAGGGGCAGTTCCCTGCCCCTCGGGGCTTTCCCTCTGGGACCCCTCCCATGTGCCCATTCCCCAGGCGCAGGGCCTGGTGAGGGCTCATCCCTCAGGCCATTTGACCCATGAAGCCTCCAGGGATTCTGGAGTGACCACTTTTTTGCCCTGTGGTTGCAGGTGAATGTTTGCTTCTTTGCACAGTCACTGCTGGCTGTGACCCCGTCCGAGGACCAGGCTGTCTCTGGCCAACAGTCCTGCCCTGACGACCACGGCCCTCCTCTCTTTTCCTGGACGCTCCAGTCGGGACCTGGCTCTCCGCCCGCTGGCTCGTGTACTGCCTTCCCCCAGAGTCTCCTCCTCCCCTTCTCGCCACGCTGCTGTCTGTGCTGTGACTGTCCCTGGAGGTCTTCCTGACACCTACCTGCCAGCCGAGATCCCCACCACTGCTCCCAGATCCCTGCGCCCCCCTCAGAAATCCCTCACCCCGAGACAACTCAGCCTTCGAGGTCTCACCCACTGCCGTCTTCCCCACACAGGGCAGGGCCGCAGACTGCTGGTCGTCACATAGCCCTCCTGCCACAAGCATTCTAGAAACCCCCAAGAGTGGTATTTATTTAAAAATGATTTAAAATAAATGTATTTACTTATTCACTTCAAATCATACTCAACAACCATTCTGTAGAGGTTGAATAGTAGGGAATTGCTGATGCTCAACCTTTTTGACTTATGAAAAGTGGCCATTTCATACAGTTCAACCTAACATGTGCTATTAATGCCCCAAATATAAATGGAAAGAGAATGGTATGAAATGAAATAAATGACGTTTTTAAAATAACGTCATTTCCCTTTATTTTTCCTAGCACAGGGAGCCTTCTCCTTCACTGGGGCATGCAATTATTTAATAATGTTCTGCACACTTAGATGTTAAATTTCTTTCCAATTGTAATGGCTCAGACCTGTGTTAGCTAAAATCTCAAGGCTCACTATACACTTGAAGCAAGATTTAGCATTAAGAATAGTGGCTCTTAAATACATGTTTCAAATAACCGTGCCATTTTCTCATTGGTCCCTCCTGTGGCATTACTCTCGGCCTCCAGCCGCGGTCTCTTTGCAGAAATTGTTTTAGATCATTTACTCATATTGTGCTAGTTAAGTCAGTCAAAACTGCGTGGCATCTGTGGATCCTCCTCAGTAGGCGCGTGGGCTGCAACATGCTGGCATAACCTGTAAGAGCACATGTGTGTGTGGGCGCAACTTCCAAGTTCACGGCGCAGACCTGCCACCTGTCCCGGTAAATAGCTGTTACCACTTGACACATGAACCAAGTCAAAGGCTCAGTGTCAGTCTGCAAGTTAAATATGTACAAACTTAATTTGCTGTTTATTTATACACTAAAAGTGAAGAGAAGGAAAATATTGAACATTTTCTTTTTAAACACAATGGACTGGACTGTGGACCCCACTTCAAAAGTTGCTGATTTAAAATGGGAGTCACGAGCTCCATAGTGAGACAGACCTAAACTCAAGTCCCCACCCTCCCCGCTGGTGACTCGGTCAGTTTCTCCCAAACAGGCGCAAACACTTGTGAGCAGACCCCCCAGGGCTTGTGCTCAGCCCTCGGCCTCTGACCCAGCAGCTGCTTTTCCGCCCACAGCCCGGGCAGCCCGTGTGTGTCCCCCGAGGCTTCCTGCCTGCCAGCACTGACAGCCGGGGGTCCTGGCCCACGCCAGGCTACGTGGGCCCCTTCTCCCTGGAACTGAGACTTGGAATCTCATCGGGAAGCATGTCTTCGGGCGTGGTGCCTGGCTGGGGGGTGAAGTTCTCCCACTCGCCGCGTGCACAGAGCAAGCGGAAAAGGCAGCCTTGCAGTGTGGGACGATGAAGCAGAATTGCCGAGGGAGGCGGCCAGTTCCAGAAACTCTCTACACCAAGCCGAAGGCCAGCGCTGTGGCTCTTACCCGAATACTTGCCCACTCATCTTTTCAAGGGAAAATGGTAATCCCTCCAAACGGACTTACTAGCTAAGTGTTGGGAAAGAAAGGCAGGAGCACTTTCGCGGGAAGAGGTAGGAACAGCATTTTGGCTGTGTCTGCAATCTGACCCTAAGATGCTTCCCCCGCAAGACTGTAATTACAGCAGAGTTTGCCCTGAGTTGCAGCGAGTCATTAAAAAAGCAATTATTGCCGGCAGCCCTTGTTCTCTGGCTGAAAGTTGAATGAAAAATTTAATGGTATTATGAAAATTTCTTCCCTACTAAACTAATTCTAAGAAATAGTATAAATTGAATGTGTATGTTTTTAAGACCAGCTTATCTTAATTGAGTTTTTCATAATTGTGTTTCGCTGGTTATGTATGAAATGGAACAGGGGGCTTGGTGGGGAGGCAGACATTTGTGTCTAAATTACTTGTGGCTCTGCACATCCCTTCAAACCTGCTCTTGCTGCATCTCGAGCTGCCCCGAGACACTGAGCAGAGCACAGAGGGGAGCAGGCGCTCCGTGATTCACGATAACTGGGCTGTTGTGAAACTCGGAACCAGGACCGGGGAGAGTTGCAGGAAGGGATTCTTCCAACTCTGTATGACTGCTGACACTGGTTATCTTCGCATGTGTGTGTGACCACTGACACACTTGGGAAGCTCCATGTGTGCGTGACCACTGAAGACTGTAAATGCTGAGGATGTCAGTGAGAACACCATCTCTTGTCCGTGACTGGTGTGGACTAGTGATAGTGGTGCATATATTTCTCAGGCAGCCATGGCAGCACTCCTAGTGTCCTGCTAATTTTCCAGGAGGGAAGGGCCTCCTTAAAGAACGAGGATAAATGGTCATGAACATGGGCTACGGGGTGGGGATTGACTGTGGGGGTGGGGGGTAGGTGGGGTGGGGGAGAGCAATGGCGGAAGATTGGGACAACTGTAACAGAACAACAATTTTTAAAAAGATGAAAACGTTAAGCTGAAAGAGGATGATTAAGTTACTCAAAGCCCAACACAGTAGGTGATAGGATGGGGGTGCCCCTGGGTCTGCACCACTCCGCCCTACGCCTCTTAGTCTCCCAGTACTGACCTGAGCGAGGGTACAGGACACCCGCTGAGTCCTGACATTCATGGGGAGACTAAATGTTTAAACTGGGAGATTCATAAAAAGGGTTTTTCTATAAATTCTTCCTTTTATGGTGTTTCCCTCTTAACAGTGTTCAGTTGAGCTACACATTTGGGTTAAATATTTCTGCTAGTTAAAATGATCCATCCTGTTAGCGACCCCGTAGGAAAGGTGAGGGTTTCCTTCCGTGCTCATTCACTTGGAAGTGATGGGAGCCTGTTCTGACCCAGCTGAACAAGAAAGGGGGCCGGACGGCTCTGGGCTTGGCCCGAGTCGGTGCGGGAGGAGCCACAGGACAGATGAAGGCTCTGAGCACGTCACAGACCAGCCTCGGGGACTCAGTGGCAGACTCACCTCGCCTGTCCCTGCTCGATTCTGTTCTTCCCAAAAAGGCAAACCGACCCCGAAATGGTCCCAGAATTTCTCACTGAAGCTCTAAAGCTCCTGAGAACAGAGAAGAACCCACCTCCATGGTTTTAGCAGAAAAATTCGAAGTCAAAGCTCAGGCCCTGAGAGAAGCCCAGCCTGATAGGACAGACCGCACTGGGTTTGTGCCTGTACGTGCGATGGCCACAGGACGTGATCCCCCAAAGCCAGGGGAAAGGCGGCTCGTGAGCACGTGCGCTCGGTCGGGTGGCCCCGTGTGTTCGCAGGTCCTTGTTAGCATAAACTGAGGCGCAAAAGGTTCCCACGCAATAAAGTGCAGCTATTTGTGTAGAAGCAAAAGGACTACTTTTCAAAATCATGTCCAAATGTTGCCTTCACCCCTAAACCCTTAAATGGTATGCCCCTCTCTGACAACTCAGACCTCGGAGAGATTCTGCAGGCTGCAGCTCTTTGCTGCTTTTAATAAACAGTCCTGAGGCAAAAATAGGATCATCAGAATGAAAGTGCCGGGAGAAAAGGGAGAAGGGGGAGGAGACATGCAGGGGACACACGGGGAAGGGACAGAAATGTGCATCCTCTTGTTGTCTCGCTTGTCCATCAAGTTCCTTGTTCACCCAGTGTGGCTGCCACAGACTCTGCCTACTGGGTGAGCCCCTCATCCAGTGTCATCCCCGACCCTGTCTCAGAGGGGCAGTGCAGCGAGGAGACTTCCCATTCTGGGGCTGAACCCCTCTTTAATATGCTTTCAGGAGCCTGGGGTTATCTTAGGGCGTTAGCAGTCCATACGCCTTTGTATGATGCTTGTTGTTTCTCTAGCTGTAAATATCCCTTCAGCCCCCAGTCAGCTCTCTCTGACAGTTCCAGTTTGGAAAGACCTTGGGGCTAATGCCAGAAGCCATGTCCGGTCATTATCTTGGAAGCAAGACCCTGCCCTTTGGCTTGCTCATCAATAGACCTGGCATTCTGGTCACTCTCCTTGGCCCCTGATTAATGGCTCTGTCCGCCTGCAGGCTCAGAGGAAAGTGAAATACAGGACAGTGAGCTCCAGCCGGCTACCACTCCCCCGCCTCAGCGGCACCGAAGCTGCTCGTACTGGTGAGTTTTCATCTTTGCTGGACAAGTGAGAAATGGATTCTCGGCCACATCTCTCACTGCCCTGACGTTGCTCACGCTGGCCTCACCGTGGGGCAGGACGCTGCATTTTGCCATGCTGCAGGGTACTGTTCTACTGTCCTGCCGGCCTGACCATCCAGCAATGCTGAGGCCATCTCGTTTCTCGTACAAAGGCACCTGGTCCTCCTTTTGTTTTCAGATGGGCCAGCTTGTCTCCCTGGTGTGGAAGTTTGCTGGAGGCGAAAAGACAGTGCCTATAACCCGATATCCTGACATTTTTCTAGCAAGTCACTGAAGTTCCGGTTTTGTTGGTCATAAGGTTAGAGTCCCAAGATGCTGCAAGGAACCTGTAAGCAGATGCTGCGCTAGCTCAGAGCACAGTGGTCCCTGCAGCCCACTGGGGATGGCGGGGCTGAGAAGGGTCCCCCCACCCCGGTCTCAACAAAACCAGGCCACAGTTCAGTTCCCAAAGCTTGCATCCTGCTTCTGGTGCGATTCACCTACTAATCAGGGTTCTTTCAGCCTGACGTGCGAACATCTGCTCAACCCGACCTAACTGAAATGAGAAAACAACAACGACATCCCCCCAAAACAAAACAAATATACTGTGAGAACAGAGACTAGAGAAGCCCGGGCTGGTCGGGAACAGCAGCAAGTGACTTGACAAGCAGCTGTGTTTCTGTCGGGTGCTCGTCATGACTTGATTCACAGGTGATCTTTGTCCGCATGGGTTCATCCTGACGGCAGCAAACTTGCCCCCTGGCGCACCCACACCCTCATCACTCTAACACCTGCCATCCAGCAGATGCACCGCCGTGATACTGGTTTAAGGCGGTCATGTCAGGGGTGCACAGAGGAGGGTGCACAAAACTCACCCTGGCTTCCCAGTTAGACGGTGAGGTCAGAGACGGGGTCTCGTTTGCCTTTGCGTTGACACACCGCAGCACTGAGAGCACCTTACACTGGGTATTCAAACGGCCAGCAGACACGGGAAGCAAGTGGGCAGGAAGGGCGCAAGGATCGCGAGTCCACTCTGGGGCCTGTTCAGATCTCCCAGGACACTCCTGGTGCAGGGCACAGATGAGTGAACCCCAGTTGTTGGTCAGCTGAACCTGCGTGGGGAATGAGAAAGGAGAGAAACCCGTCATTTCAACTCCTGGCATTTGAACAGTTCCCTCTGATCCCAGGCGTGCCTGTGGCGGCCTCCCCGCTGCCGGTCACCCCGAGCACACGTACATGAAGGTCCCCCGGCGCCGGGCAGCGCCCTCGGGGCCTCGCAGACACGGAGCGCGTCGTCCTCACAGGTGCTGCTCACATCGAGGCCACGTAAGACCTGCGGAGCGGTCTGGCAGCCGTGCCGTACCCCTCCGAGTGGCTCTGCCCTCATTATCAATAATCTCTCCATGTTCTAGAAAGTGCTGATTGGGCCCCTGCCGGGAAGGAAAGGCCGTGGCCTGCAGGAGTCGAGCGGAGCTCCTGTAACACCTCGCAAAGAAAGCTGCACCCTGTTCCTAAAGGTAGTCGGCGTGACGCAGGGCCGCCGTCCTCATCATGAGAGAGGCTGACGGACCTTCCCGTCTCCGACTGGAAACACGGGGAGAGGACGGAGGCACGGCCTTGCCTCCCGTGCGTGGGCCCACAGCCACTCCCCCGACCAGGGCTACTCCCGGCCGGGGCGAAGGTAGCCGCTTCTACAGCCGGGACCTCAGACCAGCGTCACTCCATCATCAGGGCCTGTCATGGGAGAAGGTGTCGAAATCAAGCATTTTCTTAAAACGTAAAAAGGGAGGAGTCTGCAGGCAGATGGACTGATGGGGTGGCCCTAGTGTCACAAATGCTGTATTAGCTTCTCAGGTTGTCACAACCAAGTTCCACAGACTGAGGGGCCTGAACAAGAGAAATTTGCTGCCTCTCCGCTCTGGGGGCCGGAAGTCTGACCTCAGGGCGTCAAAAGAGTGAGTCCCTCTGTGGGGGTCACCTCTCCGCGAGTCCCCCCGGTGCCACGGACACACATGAATGAATAAATATATGGCCGAGACATGCTGAGATCTGCTTGGGGAGGAGGAGTGGGCTGTGGCCAGTTTCTCAGGGGAGACAAAGGTCAGCAGCGGCCAGTTTCTCCGAGGAGAAAAAGGCCCCAAGTGCCTTTCTCCATAGCCTTTTATTGGGTTGTAATACACAGGAATACAGGGCAGCAAGGATCAAACAGGAGATAACATTTCAAAGAGATCTGAGGGCTTCAGAGTCTGAGTGTCTGTCAGGAAGAGAGTTGCAGAAACTTTGGGAGAGGTACTCATTTCCTCTGGGACCCTTATCATATGAATGAAAGCACTCTTAGCAGAGCAGATTTCACAGGTTTATCAGGAAATCTTTGTGATGCCAGATTTTCCCCCAGGACATGCTCTAGCAAGGCAAGGAGCTACACCTCTCCCCATCAGGTATTCAGGCTTAAGGGGATTAGAGCCAGGAAGCACTTCTCCCAGAGAACATGGGGACTCTGGGCTATGTCAAAGCCGGGGCGGTGGTGGTGGTGGGGGGGAGGCGAGAGTCCATTGCTCTTTGTTGCAGCCCCCCAGTCCTTCCATGAAGGCCTCCCAAGTGATCAAGTCTGGCTTAGGTTGCCCCCCGCTGTGAGGGGTCTTACCTGTCATTGACTTCCGACCAAGCTTTGGGGGCAGGGAGAGGAACTGAGGCAGCATTTGCTACCAGAGACAGGCTTTGTCTCCTGTGGCTCGCATTCCAGATGTGGTCCCTCTCCCTTAGCCACAAGGGGTAGAGATATAATTCCTAAAATCAGGCAGAGAGGTCTACAACATCCCTCCTGAAGGCCTGTCCCAGGCCTGTCTGCCTGCTCCCAGCTGTACCTTTGCTCGTGGTAGACTAACTGATGTCTCCACAGGCCACTCTCCCTGGGCACATTCCTGTCTCCAAACACCCCCTTTTGTAAAGACACTGGTCATTAGGACTCAACACAGTGACCGAGTTTCGACTTGACAGCCTTTGTGAAGACCCTGTCTCCAGATAAGGCCACGTTTGTATCGCGGGCGAGAACTTTAACATATAGATTGTAGAAAAGCACAATTCAACCCATAAACAGTTCAGAGGCCTTTACATCTGCACAGGGGTGGCTTCGTGATGGAAATGGCGTTGGAGTGATTGCAAAGTAATGGCCATAACATTGTGGACATTTCAGAGAGTTGTGGACTGAATGAAACTTGACAGATGACTTTGACTTTCTAGGAAAGATGGAGCAAGGTATCCTACCTGTAAGGAACAGCGTGTGCAAAGTTTTTCCTTCCAGTGCCACTGCCACTATGGATCTTGGGCTGTCCCAGAGAGGTCAAGAAATTTGTCTCAGCCAGTCGGGAATGGACCAGGGATTAAAAGGCAGCTCTGTCCACTCAAGGTGCAGCGGAGTACCATTTTGCCAGTGCAGGCGGTGGCCGTGGCAGGGCGAGAGGTATGGCAATACACAAGAGCGTTCTGCATGCTCCGGGGAAGGGGGCGGGCCCTTTCCCTGTGGGCCTCTAAGAACTCGCTGCTTTACAACTTCTTTCTGGGCTCTTTCCGGAAGGGGTTGCTGAGATAAAACCCGATTCGAATCCGCATCAGGTAGGTTAGCCACTTCCTTTGGAGCTTGGGGGGGAGGGGGCGTTACAGTCTCCACTTAGTGTCTGATCCATTATTAAAAGCAAACAAGTGTGCGGACCATTTCTCGTGCACTTTCTCAAGTGGCAAATGGATCTTGGTTACCCATCCCCTGCACCTTTCCTGGTGCAGCTGCATGGGAGCCAGGAAGGACATTGGGTCTTTTTCTTCTAAAAGGCGTGCTTTGTCCCCCCCCCCACTCTGACCTCGACTCCCTCCTGCACAGCGCTCAGCGGAGCTCCAGTGCCAGCCAGAAGTCCATCCTCCCGTCTCAAGGGCATCCCCGTCTGATATTCAGCCTCAGCTGTTTCTGTCCCACCTTGTCCCTGGCACCACCTCTGTTCTTCCAGACCAGTCCACAGAGAGAATTGTTGAAAGTGTTCTGGGTTTTTTTGTTTTTGTTCTTTGCAAAAACCACCTGAAGTAGGGACAATAACATCTAAGAATGCTGTCCCCTTGAAGTCCCTTAGGGAACCATGATGGGGTGGACTTTTGACCTAGAGCCTATATCTTCATTGCTGGAGCTGAAAGGAATAGTGAAGAGAATGAGGGACCCCAAGGACATCGGAGGAGTGTCTGAGATGTGACACTGTTGGGCTGATGTCTAAAACAACCAGACTTTGTCTTTCTCTTCTCTCTACCTCCCCTCTACCGCACCGCCCAGCTCCCCTGCCCTCCTCTTTTTCTCTGTCCCTTTTTTCTTTCCGTCTCTGTAACTTCTCTCCTCCTCCTCCACCACCTCCATCCCCCCTCCTCCACCTCGTCTGTCTTTGTCTTCATTATCTTTGCCGTCATCAGGAAAAGTATACACTGGGTGTCTGCTCTAATAGTTTACCACCACGTCTCTCCCTCCACCAGCTATAAGTTCCTCGAGAGCAGAGGGCTGTCTCATTCATTCATATATTCCTTACACGAGTAATAGACACTGAGTGGCTATTTGTTAAGTGAATCATCCAGTGGTCGTTAGACAGTCAGTGAGGGTGAGACAGGATGACTGAATTAGCCTGTGCAGACTGGGCTTTGTGGCATGGCTGGATTCTGTCACTGGGAAGAGCCAGCCCTGGAGAGCAGGTTGGCATTGCAATTGGAACGTTCTCTCAAACCAGGCTCTTTCTTCCTGCACTGCTGCTCTGACCTGGGGTAAAGTTTCCATCCTCTTCTTGAAAATATGGGACTAGTGAGATAATTGCACAAAGCAGTTCATTTCTGGCAAGTCGTAGTTTTTCCACCAGAGTGACTTGCTCTTGTAGAGTAGCGACCAGCTCTCCTTCAGCCGACGGCACGCGCATCTCCCTCTGTGCCGGCGCTGCCGCAAAGCTCGGGTCTGACACCCACATTCCCTCGGCCTCGGGGTCTGATGCCCGCCCATCCCCCACTCGAGTTCGCCTTCATCTCATTTTAGTGGATTTAGTGTAGCTGGGGCGTTTACTACAGGCAGCTCCACCCTGCTCCTGAGGGGGGCATTGCAGGAAATAACGTGTGTGCACATAAGTGCTCAAAAGTATTAGTCCCTCCTCGAGTAATTTTAATACTTTTAAATGTTTTCTTTTTCAATTTCAGTAGATATTGAGTGTTTTACTGGTTTTGGGTGTACAGCACAGTGGTTAGACATTGTGTAATTTACAGAGCGATCCCCTGGTGAGTCTAGTACACACCCGGCACCACAGGTACTTATTAGAATAGTGTTGACTGTATTCCCCATGCTGTACTTCACATCCTCGTGACTGTTTTATTGCCTTTAAAGATTTTATTTATTTATTTATTTAGTTTTAGACAGAGGGGAAGAGAGGGAGAGAAATATCAATGTGTGGTTGCCTCTCGCATGCCCCCTACTGGAGACCTGGCCCACGACCCACGAAGGTACCCTGACTGGGAATTGAACCAGCGACCCTTTGGTCCATAGGCCAGCGCTCAATCCACTACACCACACCAGCCGGGGCTCCCATGACTGTTTTGATAACTGCCAGTCCCTCAGTCCTTTCACCTCTTCTTCCCAGCCCTTTACTCCCTCCCCTCCGGCAGCCAAGCCTGTTTCTGTTCCGTTTTTTGTTTGTTTGGTTGGTTGGTGTGTTTTGCTTTTTGGAGTCCGCGTATAAGTGAAGTCATACAGCATTTGTCTTTCTCTGTCTGAGTTGGTTCACTCAGCACAACACCCTTTAGGTCCGTCCGTGATGTTGCAAATGGTACGGTTTCATTCTGCTTATGGCCGAGCAGTGCTCCATCATGTGTGTGCACCACTTCTTCACCTGCTAGTCTGTTGGTGGGTACTTGGGTCGCTTCCATGTCTTGGCCATTGAAAGGAGTGCAGCAATGGACCCAGGGACGCATAAATCTTTCTGAATCAGTGTTTTGGGTTTCTCTGGACCCACACCCAGAGGTGGACTCGCCAGGCCACACGACAGTCCTGCATGTGTTTGGACTAATTGTACAACGTGACAGCCAGGGCATCGCCACCGTGCTGTCATTTCAGTGGGGGGAGGAGTCGGCTAGGAGCAGGTGCTCATCGGGGTACTGGGTTCCCCGTCAGTTTGCTCTGAGCCGATGGGCACCAGGTTTGCCTACGTCTGTAACGTGAGCTGGAGAACTTGACTCTGGCCTTTTTGCAGCAAGCAATCTGGGGGGACAAGGCTACACTTTCGGCCATGCTGAACTCCCATTGGATTCTCCCCTACAGTCCCTCCAGTCTCTGTTTTTTCCTGCTACGTTCACCGTGCCCACTAGCCCACCTCGGCTCTTTGTGTCTGTTGTCCTGACACATGGCCATGGACTTTGGCTTGGTCCCTGAACTTGAGTTCTACTCCCTGGATTAGGATTCGTAGTTGGCCCCTGGTGCAGATGCTGAGTGCCATAGGATGGCACCCCACCTCCTGAACTCATTGCAGAAGGTAATAATAAATGGTAACTGCCCATCTACAGGGCCCAGGCTGGAGCAGAGTAGGCCAGTGGCACCAAGAAATCCCCTGGGATGGCTGTCACAGCCCCCAAATGTCCCAGGGGACCAGGAGCAGTGGCGGCAGGAGCCTGGTAGATCACAGGATGCCACTGGAAGCACAGGTGCCCTGGAAAGAGAGAAACACTCAGAAACCTGAATGAAAGTAGGAAGCTGAGAGAGCTCTGTGACTGAGCCAGAGAGAGGAGGGTTCAGGTCATGAGGAAGAGCAGGTAGCAATATAACAATTGGTACCAGGTACAGAAAAATGGGGTGAAAGACTGAGCCCCACAGACAGCTTGTTAACCGTGTCAGGGTGGGCCTTAACTGCTGAGCCCCACCTCTGCCAATCTTCGAGGGGCCACACACTTGGGGCCTGGCCTGGTGGGCCGCGGGAGTGAGTTCCGCGTCGGACTGAGGGATGCAGGGCCCTGGACTGCTGCTGGCGTCTGAGCCTGCACGCACAGCGACTGCTTTCTTTTCTCCATTTAGTGGCACTTCCATTTAAAAGGCACAGGTCTGCGTGACATTCAACCCAAGAAATCCTAGTTAATACTAGACTATACATCACTATACATGCAAAGATAATGCCAACATCCCACTTTTCTTAACAAGTCCCTCTCCCTCTCCTTCTCCCCCTCCCATTCACTTAATGGGAGGGTCATTGTCGCCATATTTCTCACATGTCAACATACATACTTTTCACAGTGTGACACTGTCCCTGTTTAAGGCGGGGATCCCACCATCTCACGATGCTTTAGAAAAGTGTCTTTGTGTCTTTGATTCAGTGGGTTCTCGTGGTGTGAAAAAAAAAAGCAAGGAATCGCATGTGGGTCACGGGGCCCTCCAGGATGGCCACCTGGAGTCAACTTCAAGCTGAGCTTCTGCCAAGTGACCTTGGCCACTTCACTTCACCTTTCTGACTTCCAATTTTCACCTAATAAACCGGAGATCATATTAGCTCCATAGGAGGTCCAAAGAGAATTAAAGAAGGCAACATGCATGAAATAGTCAGTGCAACACCTGGATCACTGGAAATAAAAGGCGATTATCATTTTTAGATTATTGAGGCTGATCATGTGCAGCCACGAGACAAGTTCCGCGTGAGCAGAGGCAGCTAAACTAATGCACCACAGTGCAAGGTGAAGACTTGAAAGGACTTTGTAGATTGTCGTCCTTTAGCCAGAGTCTGAGTGAGTGCTTTCTGCCCTGTGATTTTTCTCTTTCCCTCTCATTCACATTGAATTAAATTGTGCTGGGCCTCACCCTGCAGAAGACTGGATCCCCTAACGAGGCCAGTGGAGGGAAGGTGTGCCCACCATGTGACCAGCTCTGTGCTGGCACATTCCCCCGCGACATGGCACCCACTGTGCCATTTGCAGGCTGCACCGCCGTCCTCTTGTTCTGGGCCTGTGGTGCTTTGTGCTTCTCAGAGTATGGAAGGTAGGGATCCTGTTGCTTTAATTTCTGCACCTGCACCTGGGCTCATTCAGGCCAGGGCTGTATTCAGATGAAACTGACCTATAGGTGTTTTGGTTTTTTTGAGGGGTGGTTCTTTCATGGGCAGGATCTGTCCTGATTGGGCAGTGACCATGTTACCAGTTGTTAAACATTTTAAATCCTGCTGGGGGTTAGGTATTCGGGAAGGGTCGAGTGAATACACTTTATCCTCCCGTATTTCAGTATCCAGGTGAGGACACTGAGCTCAGAGAGGATTCATGCAACCGCACCCTTCCCGAGTGTGGGAGGGAGCCAGGCTCTGAGATCTGTTTAGTCTGTTCCCCAGTGCAAATGCCCTATTTTGGGTTGCCTGCTATGAATCTTTAATTTCTAAACAGTCTGGTATTGAATACTTGGGTCATTCCATAACTCAATTCTCATTTACAATTCCATGTCAAAAATAAAAATAAAGAAAATGCCGCATCATAGAGGAAAGAAAATCCAGAAGGATCTCTACATAGAGCCTGCTGCGCACCTTCCCACCTGCCAGTCGGGCGTTTACACGAAACATGACCCAATCCCCGGAGTGAGAGGCCTTCATGTACAAATGGTGAAGCACATAGCCAGTCATCAAAACGCCCACCTCCTTCTAGGATTTCACGCTTTAAAGTTTGCACGACACAAGCTCGAACTGTGAGAAAATGAAGTTTCTGTTGTTTAAGCCACCGACTCGGAGGGATTTTTTGATGTCAGCACCAGCTGCCTAGTCCATGATGAAATCGGCTTTTTCCAAGGGCAGCCTGACAGGGTCAAGACCAAGCCACGCCTGGTGGACTCACACAGACACTGGCAAAGAGTGGGTGGCCTTCAGATTCCGTACCCTCGTACTGTAAGTCAGTATTGCCTGTCGAGTACTTAGGGGGCCCCGGTTTGTGCAACTGAGACTCTAACAAGAGGTTGCGAAAGAATGCTTTTGAGGGCATTTCTCTGATGGAAATGTTTGGCATATTTAGTTTTTATCTTCTTTAGAAAATCATGGGAGTAGATAAGGAGGCCTTCAAAGTTCTCTTCATATTCGGGACTTTTCGGGAGGCAGTTCTTCTCCCTTTTATAAGGAGCCGATGCACTCTTTGCTGTGGAGAAGGGTGAGGACGTTTGAACCTCAGCCTGCCTGTCAACGAGGCCACAAGGCCTGGGGTGGGGCCAGCACCCGTGGTTTTTAGTTTCCCACGTTACCGCACTGTGTAGCCGGGGTTCTCAAACGCCAAAAGCTCTCTGCGCCCTAGGAACGGCAGGCCTTCCGGCGCCCACCTTGTTGCCTGTAATGCCCTTCTTTCTCCCCACTGTGTCCACTGGGTCCTGCTCCCAGTTTCCGTTATGACATCATATGTTCCAAGCAGAATGAGTTGATTTGTCTTCCCAGCTCGGAGAACCAGTTCATAGGCAGGCTTCGGCCCAAGGCTCGCGCAGTAGGGCAGGAAGCTGCTGCGCGCCCCTGACCTCCCCAGGCCTAGCAGAGAGCCATTCAGTTCAGGCATTAAGTGTGAGCAAATAAACCGTTATTTGACTTTAGGTAAAAGAACTCCAGCTCTCCGAGTGTGTTGACTCTTGGAGGAAAAAGCTATTTCAACTCTGACATCCAGGAATTCAACACGAATAAATCTGCATATCCAAACAGGAAAGCAAATAATGTGAAAACTTTAACTACATTTTTAGAAAGTCTTCCAGTTAAAGTGCTGCTAAAATGCACAAACAGCACAAGGAGCCCCAGTGCCCTTGGGTGCTGGCAGCAAGGGGACCCTGAGGGACACATGCAGGAAGGTGGCGTTCTCCGATGAAGGCCAGGAGAGCTGTGGGAGAGCCGGCTTCTTCCTCACGACGCTACTGTTCGTCCGTCTTTACGTTGTCTTGTTTCACGTCCGTTGCCCTCACAGTTAGGAGCATGCGCCGTCTGTAGTTATTTAACTAAACCCTTGTCTATTCTCACCCCCGAACTCAAAGTGGGTCAATTCTGATAGAAATACAGGTAATGAGATAAGCGGGGAATCAGGAGCTCGACAGAGCCGTTCCCAGTTACCCTGATGAATTCTTCCGTCCAGAAAGCCCAGCGGACTGGACTGCCAGTGTCTTCTTGAGCCTGCTGTGCGAGTTTATCTGTGACTCCCTTCTTCACCCTCCAGGGACTGAGGGCTCCATCCGTTGTGGTACCGAGTAGGGTTTCACAATCAGGAAACATCAGCTCTCAGTGAGTACGTGTTTGTGTGTTTACTTCATAGGCTTTGAGAGAAAATCATTCTCCGTGGTTTCTAACCATGCTTTCTGGGTCTGGAGTTCATCTGAGTTTAACGCCATTTAGGGGAGCCTCTCCTGCCCCGTCCCGAGAGGGCTGCTGTCTCTCAGCTGCTCCCCAAAGCCTCTGAGGAAGAGCGGGTTGAGCCCCAGCCCCCCATCTTCCATCTCCAACCACACGTGCCCTCCAGCACGTCCTTCCCCCAGAGGTTTCTTCCATCTTTGTGTCTGTCCACCAGCCCCTTTCTCTCCATGCAGAAATACGCCAGTTTCCCTCAGCAACGGATCCACTTAAAATAAACAACCCTGCCTTTTCTTGATTACAGGGTAGCAGTGGCAAAATTATAGAGACTCCCAGGACACCATTCAAGACAGAACAGCAGGGTCTGCAGTAACAACACCGGGGTCTCTGGCCTTGCATGGAGGCATCCAGGGCGAGTATGCTCTGTGAAGTCTTAGCGTTTGGGGCCAGTTCAGCATGCCCATCGGCCATTTCCACCTCAGGAGAAGAGAATGCTGGAGAGTTTACTGTGGCTCCTTAAATGCTCAGGCCCAGTCTTGCCTCACAGCCACTCCTGCTCACACTGATTGGCCAAAGCAAGTCACATGGCCTTGCTGACCAGAGAAGGGGGGATTCCTGGGACTAAGGGTTTCCCAGGCCCTAAAACCAGGACAGTCTCGGGCAAACCAGAAAGGGGGACATGGGTACAGAACCTAGTGCATCTGCCATATCAACTGTGCAAGACACTTAAACTCTCTGAGCCTCAGTGAGTATGTAAAACACAAGAATAGCCCTACTGTCTTGAGCTGGTTTGGATGGTTAAATGATGCCGTGTTTTGTTAATCGGGGTTCTCCGGAGAAACAGAACCAAGACCCAGAGAGGGAAGAGAGGAGCTGGGGGCGGGGTGGCAGTATTAAGGAATTGGTTCACGAGATTGTGGGTACTGACACATCCAAAATTTGCAGGGTGGGCTGGCAGGTGGGCACTTCTGGCAAGAGCCAGTTGGTGCTTTTGATGTTGCAGTCTTGAATCTGAAGACAGAATCCTTTCCTGTTTCAGCGACCTCAGTCTTTTCCCTTAAGGTCCTTCAAATGAAGCCCCCCTGCATTATGAAGGGTAATCTCCTTTACTCAGTCTTGTGATTGGAATGTTAATTAGCTCTAAAAAAACAGCTGCACAGCAACAGCTACACTGGTGTGTAATCTACCAGCTGGGCGCCACCGCCTGGCCAAGCTACGCAGGAGGCCCGCCCACCCCCAGCACATGGCATCTGGGCACAGCGCTGGCTTCCGGGTGGTGCCCGGGACATGTTAGGGTGTTCTCTTGGCTGTGTCTTCAAAGCATTTATGAATTTCTTTCAATATAGGCAGACATTTTTTTAAAAAGCCTCAAAATCATCAAATGTCTTTAACACTATTTCACAATGCAAAAATGCAGCTGGTTATGGTTATATGATAGACCATTTGCTTACACTGTGTGATTGAGATGTCTATTTACAAACTGATTAAACGCCCTTGTGCGCATAGAATCCTTCAGGGAATGAAGGGGCCACCGTTGTCCGAGATTCCCAAAGTCCAGGGACAGTGACCTGTCTGGAAATACAATTATAATGAAATGGGGTGCATTGTATGCAAGCCAATATGCAAATACTGTGGAGAGAGAAGCTAACTCGGCCAGAGAGGCTTGGGATCAGTTTTCTGACATGACGTATGGGGGCAGCTGGCAGTGTTTGAAAAGCAGGCAGGTCGTGAACACTGGGTGGCCAGAGGTGGGGAGATGGCAGGACCGTTCGTGGTGCCATCCAGTGAGGATGAGGCCCGCACAGGACCCGGCACTGCAGTGAGCAGAACACGGTCTTTCTGAATCCCGATGGGCCACCTCACCCACCAGGAGCCTCTGGGGCTGTCCTCTTAGCATGGCCTGCCAGGTCCTTCACAAACAGAGTCCTCTGAACATCCTCGTGATGGTCTCTGAGCTGTCCCCCACACCACGTGCCTGCTCGGGACAGCATGCAGATGCCACCTCCGCAGCGGTCAGCTCCTCCTCCTCGAGGCAGGCTGCATTGTTTTCTCCTCCCAGCCCCTCGTGGCTCCCTCGCTGGCACACAGTCTCTGCCACGTGACGGTGTATGTCTGTCTGTCCTTTGGCCCCACAGGATGAGTTATTTGGGGGAGGGACTCGGGTTTCATGCACAGCTGCATCTCAGGGTCTAGACCTGTGGCCAGCACGTGCTGAAAGCTCCGTGTGTGCTGATGGGAGGAATAAATTACACATGAGAACCAGAGCTCACTACATAGCTGTTGTTGAGTACGAGCAAATGTATACCAAGTGCAATGGAACAGCTGAGCATTTTAGAATTAGTGCATTTCATAATGTCACTGTCGGAACTGGCATGATGCCGAAAAAGACAAATGTGTTGAAATATTTCTCTTGAGGTTCTGAAAAGATTTGTGTGATTTCTATTATGCAAATCCAGAATGTTGAGTCACAAACAACAGGCCCTTGCTTTTCGGATTAATGAAAAGAAAGATGGAAATAAATCTTAGATATAGTTTAAAAGCACTTGAAAATGGATGTCTCAAACCAACACATCTGTAGCACAAGCTGGGGAGAATCCAGGAAAAAAAATTTAAGTATTTTTTTTTATTTCTGGAGTAAATTATTTCCCTTTATATCTGTTTCCCTTTTTTCAAAATTATTCCTTTTTTCCCCAAAAACCAACTTCTGGTTATTGATTTTCTTTATTCTTTTTTGTTTTTCTCTCATTGATTTTTGCTCATTTTAATCATTTTCTGCCTTCACATTCTGTAAAAGTTTTCACCTGCAAGTTTTGTTGGCTCTTTAAAGGCACTCTTCGGGACCGACTATGAGGCAGTTTCAGTCGCTGTGAGAGAGGATGACCGTCACCGTAGGGCCCGAGCCTCGCCTCACTGCCACTGGCTGAGCGATTAGAAATGCGTGCAGCCGGGCTGCACCCACATCTACCAAACAGAGCCCTAGAACCCCAGGACTGAGCCCAGCGATGGGCATTGTCACGGCGCCGCAGGTGGTGCCTGACAGTGAGTCTGGGGTGCTCCGGTGTCTGTAACTCGGGCTATCTGAACTTTAATCTGCAAGACCTTTGTGAGTTCGTGTACAGTCAACTTTTTAGAGAGACAGTGTGTATGTAAAACAACCTGTTAGTTTCTGTGGCTTGAGGGGTTGAATTTTGCATTGCATTGATTTTATTATTCAAATAATGTATATACTTTACAGTTTTTCAATATTCATCTACCAGTTTCTTTAAGGAAAACATTAAATCACGGTTTTCCCCTTGCTATATTCATGAATTCGTTCAGGATCTACTAATTGATGCCCAGTGTGTGTCAAATACTGTTCTTGTTATTTTTAGTATTAAGTTGTGAATGTCTTTGTCCCACTTTTTAAAACAGTGCTATTCCTGCATCTCCATTGTCTTGTTTAAAACATGCACTGTATACACTATTCAATACAATTCCAGTCAGATTATCTTTGCAGTGTCGACAAATTGAAGCTAAAATTGATGTGAAGAGTCAAAGGCTCTAGAACAGCCAAAACAATCTTTAAATGAAAAAAAAAAATTAGATGACTCTACCAGATTTCAATCTTAAGACAGGCCCAGAATAGGAAAATAAAAGGAATCGGAAAATAAAAGGTGGGGAAACTAGAACTTTTAATATAATTTTTAAATGGTCTAAATTTTGACTTAATTTCTAGAAAGAAAGAGTGAAACTAGGACAGAAAAAAATATGTGAAGAAGTAATGACAAAAGTTTCTCCGAATTTGATGGAAAAACCCCAATCGCAGCTCCAATAGGCTGAACAAACTGCAAGTAGACAGGAGATAAAGGAAACCAAACCAGGAACATCAGAGCCGAACTGAAGTTTAAAACAGCGGTTAAAGTTTAAAACTAAAAACAGAAGATAAAATCAACCAGAAGTGCAAACCCATGTTTTTGAGGTGGTAGCAGCAAGATGGCAGAGTGTGAGGTCCCCTGCTTGCACCCCCTCAGCCCCAATAATCGGACAGACATCCTGGGGAGAAAGAGCTTTGCAGCGCAGGTATGAGGACACTGAGTGGAGCCCGGAGAGCCGTTCTGAGAAGTCAGATCCACGCCAGATCGCTGACTACGGACTTGCACGTGACTCAGCCTCACTTCGCTCTGCCACGCCCATTCACACACCTGGTACAGCTTCATGGTCTGCAAACCTGTCTATGAGCTGGGTAACCAGGAGAGTCAATGGCGGTGTTTCAGGCCAATGTATGGCTGGCTCACGGCTCAGCAAAAGCCCATGTTTTAGCTTGAGAGCAAAGGCAAGAAACAACTGATGTTCCAGTTTAAAGAGAGCGAGGCAGGCGGAACTCGCCTTCATCCAGGGGAGGGGAGTGCAGCCCTCCATCCGATCGCCCCAGGCCTGTCTGTGTGGGCGGGCCACTCAGTAGGTTGAGTGTTGAACTGATCCAGAAATAGCCTCACAGAAACACTCAGACTCACGAGATCAAGTGGCTGTGCACCTCGTGGTCCAACCAAGCTGACGCAAAACCGTCCATCACAGTTACGCATCTAATTAACACAGTTTTGAACATTAAAAAGCGAAATATGCTAACATTAAAGTTTAAAAATGTACATATTTATAATCAGAGTTGGAGATTTTATTGCCTTTTTCTCAGTATTTGATACCATAAGTAGACAACTATCTCTATAACTCAGCAGATTTTTCTGAGATTGTAATACTTTTCAGTTTGAGATTTTCCATTTGCCTCTTACCTAGAGTTTCCACCTCTCTGCTGAGGTTCCCCACCTAATCTACCTGTTCACGCTTCCCGGGAACAGAGTTTCAATAGCCATCTAAGAAATCTTGTCTGCTAATCCCGTCGTCTGAATTCTCTCGGGACTGTTTCTATGGACTACTTCGTGTCCAGATGATGGATCGAATTTTCTCTTCTGCATTCCTGGGTTTGTTTCTTACTGTGTTTTTGACCTTGTGCCTGTATTACCTAGATGTGTAATCCCTTGGGATTATGTTCCAAGAATGACATTTTGTTTACGAAAATCATAAAGTTTTAAACGTTCACTCAAACCCTCCTAACAAAGGTGGCTGAGAGATCCATGTCGCCCCCGCTTGTGTTCACCTCTCCCCTTGGGAGTCGTGGCCCCCAAGCTCCTCGTTACACAGGCTGCTCTGTTAGCACGTCCTGTGCCCTGTGGTTGCGAGGGGACACCCTGACAACAAATATGTCCCCAAGGGGTCGTCATAATTAAAGTCGTTGTCCTCCAAAATATTCTCCTTCAGTAGGTCCCCTCAGCAAAGAGAGAAAGGCCAGAAAAGCCTAGAAACCGAGAGTGATCAAACGTGAGATTTTCCCGAAGAGAACAGAAAAATGCCAAAATAAAGAAGCACGGTTCTCAAGCCGCGTTCCTGTCTCCTGTCATAGCCGGCACCCAGAGTGAACCCCAGGCACCGCCTTCCCCTCAGTTTGCCCCGCAGTTTCCTTTGTTGTAATGGCTGTTGATCTCGCGGGATTCACTTCAGGACTAAGTGGGCTGGATGGTGTCAGAGTTTGGGGTTCGTGGTAAACACATGATAAACAAAAGCACATTGAATCCAAGTGTAAGACTGTTATGTAGGATATTGGACACAGCAACAGTTCAGACTTTGGGTTTAAATCATATGGATCCGTTGGTAGCTTGCGATTTGGTACATTTCTGAGTCTCAGTTTGCTCATCTGTATAATGTGAAAATCATTAGCCGCCACGTGGGGAAATGGAGCGGCTGCACTATAAAATGATCACGCAAAACGACCAGCCCCGTGTCTGCTTTAAAGTCCCCGTGTAATTAATATTAGGACTTCTTGCTTAACATTAATTTTCTTTTGTGCTCTCACACAGATGCATTAGGATCTCATTTTCTGGAGCTTTAGGGTGAAAAAGCACGGCCCCGTTTAATCCCTCTTCCCTCCCACACTCCAACCTCCCTCCTTCCCCTGCAGCTTTTCTTTCTCCATTTCCTGGCTGCTTTGGGCTCAAGTGGATTAACTGCTTCTGAGCCTTGGAGACAGAGAGGAGCCCACCCCCTGGGGCAACCTCATCACAGATGGTAGGGAGCCACTCGGAGGGGAATGCTCACCATTCCAGCACCTGGACATGTCGGAGGTGAGGGAGATAAAACGCATTTCTTTCTTAAGCTGTGGCTTTCCCAGAAGGTAATAGGGAAAGAGTCTAAATCAAGGTTAAAAAATAAATACATTATCTGTTTGATGTTTACCCACTGACAGATCTTATACGGTAAGAGGAAAGTAATGGCCTTGAGGGGATTCACATTTAAAGTCAGTTATGAACAAAACCCGGTGGCACGAAATGTGCGCATGAGATAAGCTCCCCAAAGTCTAATTCTCAAAGTCAAAAGATTTTGTATTTCCATTACTTTCCCCTCCTACCACTCTACCAATGTAATGAGAAGCGTGCAGGGCTAAGGGAGGTTCCAGGCAGCTGCTTATTAACTCTGCAGTGTTGGGCGATGCACGGAGACCTCGCCGGCCTCCTCCTGTTCTCTGTCAGGTGGGAGCGTCCGTGAGTGTCCTTCTCTTCTATTCCAGCCGTTCGTGTCCGGGTCAGGGCTTCAACACTGTCCCCGCAGGGCGACTTGGGAAAACCAAACCGTCCTTCTTCTGGTTTTGCCCCTTCTAGTCAACTCTCCAGGCGCCTCCTGGAATTATTTTTTGTACAATGAAAGTGGTATTTTTTAAGACTCTCCGATCCTTGACTTACGGCACAGATCTTCTTAAGCTGCCACCTGTCTGCCAAAACCAACCATTATAAATAGGATTTTGTGGTATTTAAGGATGAAAATGTACATTAGCTGCTGTGGCAGACGGCTCAGTGCTCAGCAAATAGCTGTGTGTGCTGTCGGGTTTCCTGGCCTCCCTTTAAGTTTGATGGAGGACAAGTGACTCATTCCAGACGATGTCAGCTGCCGCTACTGTTGCAGGCAGTGCCCCCTTCTCTGCTGCTTCTGTGACCTTGCAGTCGGTGGGATTGTGTTGCATGGGTACAGTAGGAAGAGGGAGAAATAAACCGTTGTCATGTTCTACCACAGAGCACTGGGGTCTTTCTTGTTAGGACAGCATAGCCTAGCGTGGCCTGACCAAAAGAGTTGCACACACTTTCCAATGAAGAGGTTTCACAGAGAAAATCCGGTACCGGATTTGGAGCATCGGACGGCCACGGTCTGCCACGCCCGGCGCCCTGCTCACACCTGTGCGCTCTCAGCCAGCTCGTCTGCCTCCCCCTTCTTCTCTCAGGATCTCCCCACCGCCCCAGGGCTCCATGGATTTGAATTCAGGACTCCTGATGCACAGAATGCAATTCCCACCCCCTCACGTGACATGATGGGCCCTTCCCGGTCCCTGATTGGGGTTCCTTGGTCGCTGCTGTTTTATAATCCAGCACGACAAACACAAGCAGTGCCACCCAGTTCGACGTTGCTCACACATTGATTCATTCTGTGCCTCTAGTATTTGGGGACTTCCAGCCTCTGCCTCTGCTGCTCTTGCCACATCGTTCCTTTCGGGACCCTTCGTTTTTCCATCCCACCCCTATTTTTCCCTGGGAAATCTCTCCCGTGCCCCTCCTGTGCTTCTCTAGTCTATTGCTAAGCCTCCCGATCTGCCTTGTTTATCTCCTAATTCCCAGACGTAGTGCAGAAAGAGGCACACAGCTCATGCTGATGGGCTGACTGTGGAGGGTGGGCCTTGGAGTCCAGATCTCAAAGCAGTGGGTGCAGACGCGAATGACCCAAATAGCACCTAAAGGCTCCCGATAGAAGGAGCGCACCCCTCCCGCCCCGCCCGGTGCAGCTCCTCAGCCACAGTCTGTTCTTCGCGCCCCCTCCGCCCCCTGGGCCTGCTGTCAGCCTCCGTTCCTCTAAGGACTAATTCGAGGCTGCGTTCCTCGGCTTCCGGCTCACCTCCCTTCTTTCCGTCCCTGCTTCCTGGCATTTGACAGTATTCCTGTGATGCTTTAAGTTCTGTCAGCTGCCTATTAGAACTCGGAAAATGAGATTAAGTTCTTATTTTCTGTTCCTTTTGATGGTGTCGGACATTTGGCTTCTCCTTTCCTTCCCTCCACTCCCCCTCTTGCCCCACACACAGCCTCACTGTGGGGGCGGTACTTCTCGGAGTCCCGGCTGTTCATGTTTACATTTTTGACCCTAATCGGGGCTTTATTGACCCATTCAGCTCAATTCTTTTGTTCTTAGTGCAAAAGCAGATGCCTCCCACCCCCGCCCTCTTAGCTCCATCTCCCCTTTCCTGCCTTCCTTCCCATCCTACCCATATTTGTCTTGTCCTTCAGCAGCAAGGAAAAGCCCTCTTCTGCTGTGGAAGCTTCTGGCAAGATCTGGTTTTCTCTTCTTCCAGCCTTCTTTTCTCTGTCGTTTCCCAAAGTACCATGAAAGCAGGCAGAGCACTGGGTCAGGGACCCACCGTCCCTCCATGTGCGAAATGAAATATAGCCTTGTAAGCTAAGTAAATCAGGAGTGGCCGCTTTTCTCTGTAGACACAGATTAGATTTAATGGGCTGAATTAGTAAATCCAGAAAGCTCTCGTTTTTACAATGTGGTGTTTTTGAAACAAATCCTGGAGTCCTTACAGGCCAGAGCTGTCAGGCTCAACTGCAGGGGAGGCGAGGAGGAAGCACCTTGACCTTGCAGTGGAATCAGCTCAGCCCTGGGAGGGTGGGGTCTTGGGTTCCTGATGCAGAACCACCAATGTTGGCTGGATGACCATGAACAAATGTCTTAATCTCTCTCTGACCTTCTTTCCGATACTTGAGAAGCTTGGGTGAGACTATTTTCCAGGCCATATCTGCTCCTAACAGGCCGTGAGCGCGCTCCTCCGGGGGAGCTGCTCTGGTCTCCTGTCTCATTTCCACTGACAGAGTCACCTGTGCCACCCATAGACGAGGGGGACCCTCTGGGGACTTCCTTAAAGAGTCTCTGTTGTCCGATGTACCGAGCATTTCCTCTCCCTCCTCTCGGTCATCTGACTCTGCTCTTTCCATGGGAACATACCTGCCTGTCCGCATGTGTGCCGTTGGTGGGACCGACCCCAGTCTCTGCCCCTGGAGAAGCACGTGGCTCGGCCATGGCGCGCTGGCACCCATCGGTACCCGGGCCACGTGGTTCAGCTCGAGGTGGTCAGGGGCCAGAGTGACTCGCTGTTGTTCAGGCGCTCTCGGGGACAGACCTCTTAGAGCAGATCCAGTACTGAGACTGCAGAGCTGAGGGCTGGGCTGCAAGCCATGCCCTCGCCCAGCTGCCTTAACCTGAGTTCTCCTGAGAGCAGAGCCTGAGGATCTGGGTTCACGCAGTTTACTTGGGAGCTCTTTCCCGGAAGAAGGAGCAAGGAGTAGGAAGAGTGAGAAAGAGGAAGGGGAAAGGCCAGTGTGAGGACGTGTTTTCACGTTGCGGCGCTGTCTGCAATCGGACTCAGTTCTCCTGGCACATTATCTAGGGCCCCAGACTGAAGGTGAAGAGGCTGGAGCACCCATCTGCAGGACCCTGCTCTGTGTCGGTTGTAGTTTTCCACTGGGTGTCACCGTAGTTTTCCTGGGCTGCCTGTGTGCTCAGGCTGTGCCTGCCGTGTCAGAGAAGGCCCTGGGTGAGGAAGTGCACAGGACCGTGACACAGGACAGCTGTGCGATGCCGTCAGCGTGAGACAGGGCTGAGCTCCCCTCTGGTTCGGGGCCACAGAGACTTGTGTGAGCTGAGGGCGGGAGTGGGGCCGCCACAGTGAACTGCAGAGCTGCGAGTGTGTGGATGAGCCAGCCTTTTTATGCCACCGAGTTCTGTAGCAGCTTGTTACGCAGCAATAGCTGATGGGTGCACTTGCCCTCAGTATAACTCACATTCACTGATGATCCTCGTGTATTTATGAGTCCAACTAACATTTATGTGGCAGCTACTGCAGTTTGCCCTACAGACTTCCGCATCTCGCAGGCACAGACCTGCTGTCATGGCCTCGTGGGGGACAGCAGATTTAAAGGAAGTGTAATGACAACATACCGTTAGAGCTCTGACGTGGGGGCCCTTGGAGGGTGTGGAAATTGTAGCAAGAGCATCAACCCATTGAAGGTTTATGTTCAAGAGTTTTCTGGAAGAAGCATGAGGAAAAGTGATAGTAAAGTTAATCAGGCTTGGAGGGCACTTTGGGAAGGAAAGAGGGAGTGGGGGAGAGGATGTCACAGGCAGGAAGGACAGCATGTGCCGAGGCTCAGGGCCAGGATCGAGCGCAGACTGTCGGGAGTGTGAAAGCTTCGCAGCAAAATCAAGGCGGGAGGAAGGGTGGCCCTGGGGCCAGGTAGGAGAGGTGACTGAGCTCCGGTCACGTGACGTCCTGCAAACCCCATTAAAAAGTCTGGACTTCGTTATTAGAGAACGGGAGGCTAAGAAGCTGTTTCATTAAACTTTTAAAAATCCAAGTATTATTATTCTTTTAAAATTATAAATAGTTTATGCAAAGAACACGTTTTGAATATTTTAGGGCAAAATAGAAAAGAATTAAAGATCTTTTCCAAAACCAACCACCCACCCTAACGACAAGGGCTCCAGAGCATAGCTAATTAACCTCGAGCTCCTCTGGTGTTCCTGAGCCCCCCCGAGGGCCGTGGGGTGATTTAATGTTAGGGTGCGGGTGTGTGCTTTCCTCCCCTCTTCATTGTTTGCTTCAGATGTTGCCATGGGAAACCAACGTCTGCTCCAGAAATTGACAGTCAGTGCTTACAGTAAGGCGGGCAGAGAAGAAAAAGAGTATTTTCTTTCACAACCCACAATTTTCCTGTGCCCTGTCCTCTTGGGCTCTGCCCAGGTCTCAGTCACCCCATGAGCGTCTGCATGTGGGGACCAAACACTCCACAAGGATGTTGCCTCTCATTCATTCATTCACTGAGTCCCCAGGGGGTAGCCCAGGTCCCTGCACACAATAGGAACTCCGTGTTTATTCCTCAAATACATGAATGAATGAATGGTTGATTGACTGGCTCATATGAATCACAATTAGCTGGTCTAAGTCAGCTTCTTCTCCTAGACCAAGAGCTTCTGGAGGTCGTTAAGCTGGTCTCATGCTTCAGTACCTGTCACAGTGCCTTACAGGCAGCAGGTGTGCAGCAAACCCTGAGGCCTTATTAGATGGATGGATGGATGGATGGATGGATGGGAGCAATGAATTGCCAGCACAACATCTGCTCGCCAAAAATAAGTTGAAGTGCAAAGAAATAAGTATCAACACAGAAACATTAGCTTAAGAAACATGGGTTGAGTGGCTGGGACAGGGGTTGAAAGATGTGAGTAAACCCAAGAGCAAATGAAAAGAGGGGAAAACGAAGTAACCAAAACGCAGTAGAGCGGAGCAGCGTGCCTGCCCTCAGCCCGCGCTGTGCACCCGCGACGTGCCCAGCTTCCCCACCCCCTCCGTCCTGCTCTGCCTTCTCTGTGGAGCTGATTCTTCCTGTCAGTGAGACTGAGCCTGGACTTGTAACTGTCCCTGTGAGCTTTTCATTCCTTTAATGGTGGTGATGACAATGATTATCTAGACCAAATGATTATTTTTTCCTTTCAAAGGCATGTAAAGAGAGAGTAAGTGTGCAGTGAAGGTGACTTTTTCCCACACGATTTCTTTGATACTGTTTAGCCAAGCTGCATGGCCCTCAGAAAGGAGACTTGGTCTGGTGACCTTGACATTCCCTGGGGTTTTGTAGAAATGTTGGGTTCCAGCCATTTTCCAGGGTGCCCCCTCCCCCAGAGCTCCTTCAGAGTGTGCAGCCGGATTGTGTGCCGTTTCACCTGGGAATAGAGGGGGAGCCAGAACCCGACTCCCGTGCCTAGGAAAATTAAGGAAGGGTCCCCCCACCCACACCCTCGTCCTGGATCACCGCGTCTCCCGGGGACGTCACGCCTAGCCGAGTTGCAGGGGTGATGGCTGATTTCAGTCCCGGAAACAAAAGTGGCCGTGGGCAGAGATTTCTGTGTCGCAGTGAGCCCTTGGAGGCCTTCCATGTCCCCATGAGCTGTCTTTTGGAGTAGGAAGGCTGTGATGAGGAGACGTCTCCAGTTTTATTTATAGTGGGAACTGTGTCTCTCCCGTTCATTTTAACTCAAGTGACAGACATTGCCTCATCCCTGTGCAGCGACACCCGTGTTGCACTCACTCTGGAGCCGTTCCCCTGGGGAGCATAGGTCCCTTCTGGGCAGCTCTAGTCCTGATGAGCTGTTGGCAGATCTCCCCAACTGAAGGTCCCTGGTCCCTGAGAATAGAACAAACGTGTGGTGAGGAAATGGTATCTTTCTCTCCTTTCTGCCCTGAACACTTAGTGAGCTGTAACTTCCAGCACAGGACTTGCTGGCTAGGAGGGCCGGGGAGGGGCTGGTGGGGAGCTTCCTTGGCCGTCTGCACTGGAATGGGCTCCCTGCTGAGAGCCCAGTCAGGCACGTTTTGTTCCCAGTGAAACACCATGTGATAGATACCGTTGTTCTGGTTCATTTTCCGCAAGAGAAAATCGAGGTTTGGGAATATCAAGTAGCATGTCCAAATTCACGCATCCTTGGAGCACCTGGGTCTCCTGACTTTCCCACATTGCTGGCTGTCCCCAGAGTGCTCGGGGGTCTCCATCCCCATGAGCACAGTTAGGTGACACCACACCTCCCCTCTGGAGAAGACAGTCTAAGTCCCATCAACATCAGGGTCGGGGCCTGTGGTCTCCCATCTGCTCTCGGGCCTCCTGCGCCCCCTTCTGACCGTGTCACTGCCCCCCAGAACAGTCTCAGGAAGTCATCATCTGGGCGCCACCAACACCCTGGTGCCAGTGAAGTCACAGGCCCCCTCTGTCAACAGATCTCGGTCCCCCAGTAAGCTTCACTGTGGACAGCAGGCCTGTGTGCGGCCAGGTGAACTTAAAGCACCATCTGGCAGGAGGAGAGGGGCTTCTAGGGGGTTCTACAAGGGTATCAGGCCGTCCCTCAGGTCACAGACGTCACACCCCAGACTCGGCCATCCCTCTGTTTATACACCCACCTGGTCAACCCAACCAAAATGACAATCCTGATAATAAGAGTAGAGGAGGGTCCCAATGAAGAACCCCAAGAGGCACGGGGAAGTGACCGCTCTAGATTACGGTGGGAGAGGGAGAGGGGCCAGGCAGCCAGGGCCCTGGGGTGGTCCAGTGTGAGGGGCTGAGCCCTGGAGGTCCAGGGCCCAGACGACAGTGAATGAAGGTGCCAGACATGCAGGCTCATGCAGACAGGCTTCTGTGGGCCCTGCAAACACAGTTTTGGGTGAGACTGGTAGCACCAGCTGTGTGGCTGTAGCAACAAGTAGAGGGTTGAGATAAAGTGAAGGTGATCGGGGAGGAGCTGAAGGCTTGGAGGATGGGAGGACATTAAGGGGTGCTCGTCACAGACGTGGAGGCTGAGGCAAAGCAGCCCTGGGGACACCCAAGGGAAGAGCCATTGGGGGGAAGGTACAGCCAGGGAAGAGCGTGACAGGTCGCAGCGGAAGAACATAAGTGAGCCCCAGTGCAAGAGTACCTGAGGGGGTGGGGGTGGGGAGAAGGGGAAGGAATGGGAGAGGGTGTGAGAGGCAAGGGCGACTTCAGAGCATCCACGGCATTGGGAAGGGAAGCAGCTGCACTCCGAGTCTAAGAATAATGAAAGCCATTTTCAATGCCAGAGCGTTATCTGAGTATTAATATCGTAAGGTTGCACACGGCCCTGAGTGGCTGCACTGATAAAGATTATTAGGTAAGGACCCTGCAGGGTAAACTCGCTGATGAGAGGAGTCAGACTGCATCAGGTCAAGTCCGAGTCTAACACGCCTGTATGCCCCACCCCAGAAGCTCCCAGGAAGCCCTCTCACCTGCTCCAAAACACAGAGCCTTGGATCCCACTCCCTGCATTTGGTGCCTGGCTGTGCAACCTTGAGCATGGGCTGTGTCACCACATTGGCTGTGTGCCCCTAAGGAAGTTCCTTAAACCATCTCTGCCCCATCTTCGTCTCAGCAAAACGAGGATGACCATAATGGGACTTCACGCCGTCACGGTCCCATAACAATACCCACCTGGCTGGCCAATACAATGGCCACCTGGGGTCTGAATTCAGAGAGCTGTTTGGGTCTCAGTTCTTGGCCTCACTATGATGACATCAGGGCCAGCAGAAGAGACAGATGCACAGGAGGACCATTGTCCTCAATTTAGGGCCAAGGAGACATGATCTCACTCTGATAAATTAAAAAAAACAATGTGCGCAGGTCCCGGGAACAGCCACACAAAGACGGCATCTGGATGTGTTTAAAGAGAAGGCCAT
Organism: Artibeus jamaicensis; assembly: GCF_021234435.1. Classification (NCBI taxonomy): domain Eukaryota; kingdom Metazoa; phylum Chordata; class Mammalia; order Chiroptera; family Phyllostomidae; genus Artibeus; species Artibeus jamaicensis. Next base: position 4,716,999 of record NW_026522059.1, read on the forward strand.
GCAGGGCAGAGAGGCCAGACCCAGGTGGCCATTACGCACAGGGCGGGGACTTGGGCTGAGCAGCGAATTTGTTGTGTTCGCGTCAGTTTTTCTGGAGAATTGTGGCTTCCCAACACGCCAGCCTTCAGACGGTTTTGGCCAGTACAGCAGTCGAATTGCTTCACATCACGTCCCCGCTGTGGCTGCCCCTCGGGCGCAGGCACAGGGTGCATGTTTGCACAGGGAGGCCCTGCTCCCTCCCTCTCGCTGGTTCCCACTGTTCACGTGTGCTCTGCTCCAGAAGCCCCAGACCAAAGCTGTGGCTTGCCACTGGCAAAGGTAGTCCCCAGCATAGATTTCCCATCAGCTGCACTGCCGGCCCTGCCCAGGGCTCTTGCCCCAGCCCCACCCGGGCCTCTCACATCCCTGCCACCTCCCACCATGCTTGGGGCCACCCTCGTTTGTTTCCCTGGGTCTGTGACTACCTGAAAAAAGTTATAAAAAGGAGCGTTTGATTACCCACAGAAGACAGTTTAGAGGGGACTCAGCAAAGTCCCAGGACGTGGCCTGCAGTCCACTGAGTTTGGGGACAGGCCTGTTGTAGTTTGGGGTCAGGAAGCTGAGGCCATAGTTTGGACAGAGTGACACAGCTCACCGGAGGTAGGGTGGGCTGCACTCCAGGTTCCAGGGGCACACAGGCCCAAATCCTCCATCCTTTTACTAGATGCTGTGCCCATGAAGCCAAACATGGGCCTTACGCCTTGAACAGAAGGACTTTGAACTTGAATGAGAATTGCCTGAATTTCACAATTCTCTGATTCATAGCTTGCCATTCAATATTTGTTTACCCTATTATTGAATTTGCCGCTTGCCATAAATTAATCAAGAGTGAGATATGGTATCTATGGAGTTAAAAAATGATCTTTTCCTCTTTCCTTTTCTGGTCGAACAGTATTCATATTTTACCCAGAGGAATGCAGTCAGTCATGTCCAGAGGTCTTGACTCTAGACTCTAGACATCTTTATCTTATCATAAAACAACACACTTAATCACTATTTACACACATACTTATCACACAAGTCAACCCAAATAAAATTCAACTTATTTTATGTTTTTCCACACATTACCAACTTCCATATTTAGAAATCATTTCCAGCTCTTTTTGTCCAGGAAAGGAATCAATGTATGGATTTCTAACATTTTCCCCCTTAGATTTACCACGATGGAACAAAGAGATTTCTTCATACTATATGTTGAGGCGTGGCATCAACTGCAGAGACAGATGTCACTTTAACGCCAGGTTGCTGGGGACCAGAGAGAAGCCAAGACTGGTGGGCTAGGACTTGGGGACACTCAGCGGGTGACGGGGTTGCTCAGGGCATGGGTGGGCCCTGTAGTGAAGTGTCAGGGAGGCAGGGGCACTGCTTGGCGGAGGAGGCCAGAGAAGAGGGGACCGGCCTGGCCGTCTGTGAGCAAGGCAGGGGAATCAGTGCTCCTGGGAGAGAGTGCGGATCTGCGTCAGGAGGTGCAGAAAGCAGAGGACAAGAAGCAAAAGAAACTTGGTTGACTTAGAAAGGAAGCCACGAATGCCTAGGAAAACATTCAGGTGCTAGACGTTGGTGCAGAGACACCCCAAGGAAGGCAGTGGTCACCCACAAGCCAGTAGTTCTGGTCTGAGGACGGTAATGTAATGCTGGAGAGATGGGGGTCTCGGCCGTCTTCTGCACACTGTGCTGGGTGTGGACTGCCTGAGGGGGAGGGGCCTCCCTCTCTCTCTCTCTCTGAAGCCCCGGCAGGCGCAGGAATTAAGACATTCCCTTTGGCCTAAGGCAAGGGAGAGTGAATCCCAAACGGAAGTCGGTAAGTGAATCCCACAACTCAGTCGGTAAGAATGGGCTGGGGGGGGTTGGCTTGACAGACAAGACCTGAGCTTCTGCACTTGACTCATTCTGATGGACCCCGTTTTTCCCGAGTCTGATAGCACCTTCTCTTTGAAAATCAGCCCAGTGGTCAAGGAATGGGTCCGCTTACCTTGGCCGTGTTACTAACCAGGTTATGAGAGGGCTGTCCTCACCTGCCTAGCTTAGAAATGAAGTGGACGGATCTACTCGTTCCTCAGCCCATGGCCCGGGGTTCAGCAGCACCCGCGTTAACTGGGAGCCTGTCGGAAGTGTCGCCCCTGGAACCCACTCTTGCCCTGCCAAAGCAGAGTCTGTGTTTAACACTTGACCTGGGTGCTCAAGAAGTGCCCATCAGCCCAATTCCGTGGCTGGAGGGAGTCACGTCCTTGATTCTGTCACTGAGTTTTTCAGAGGACAGGGCCTGAGCGGAGGCCGGCGGTGCAGTGCGGCTATCCCGCTCTCAGGACGTAACCTGGGGCACTCCATCTCCATAGTCTTTTCTGTGAAATGGGCACAATGTAGACATCCTGTGGGTGTGAGGATTATTAAAACAGCATCGTGTGTCTGAAGTGGCATCATGTGGTGCCTAAGAATGCCAGAGGGTGGACGCCTGTGGGGAGACAGCACCAGGGTGGCAGTAGAGTGACCCCAGTACCCTCTGTGGGGGCAGCTTGTGCAGCTCTCCCTGCGTTAGGGCTTCAGCCCACAAGACTGGGAGCCTAAGGGCTAGCCGGCGGGAAGGGGATGGAGCCAGGCAGGGTGGAGCTGGGGCACGCACTGTGGGCTTCTGACCAGCAGGAGTCTCCCATCCCCACCCCGACCCCATTCCGTGCCCCAGTGGTCCACAGTGACATCTTCCCTGCCTCCTCTCAGCAGCTCCTGGGCCGGACCCAAACCACACCAGTCAGCAGGAGACAGGGTGATATAAAAAGGGTGTGGCTGACTTCCGTTTGGGATTCAGTCCCTTGCCTTAGGCCAAAGGGAATGTGTTCATTCCTGCGCCTGCCCAGGCTGCAGAGACAGAGGGAGAGGTGGAAGAGGGGAGGCCGGGTGGTGCAGGAGCTCTGGCCAAGCTCATCCCCCCCAGCACTGCTGCTCTGCCTGGTGCCCAGAGGAGCCTCCTGACCCTGAAGCCTGGGGGCAGCCAGGGCCGGGGGAGTGTGCAGCACAGTCTCCGTTCCTTCATTGTGCTGAAGTCGGCCCTGGGTCAGGCACTGAGTCAGAAGGTGGGGAGTGCCTGGGGGGGTGAAGAGGGGGTGGCTGAGACAGCGAGGACAGCAGTAGCAGCCCCCAAATTCCAAACGGGAATGTCAACATGACCTTGGTTGGTCCTTTAAGGCAGAACTGCTGATGTGAAACAGCCCCATGTTGGGGTCCAGGGACAGGCAAGCCGTCCAGATGGGGCGGCATCATCTAAAATCTCCCCCAACCTCCTGGCTCCGACCTGCAGGCTGGTCACAAAAAGCGTGGGCTCCACTCGGCCTCTGGCTCGCTGTCATCTCCGAGTCGGCGCTATCCCTTCTCCAAGTCCAGCACTATCCTTAAATTAACACGAGGAGTAAAGGAGAGAAGCGTAGAGGGGCCACGGTCTCTGGCCGAGGGCACTCAGTCCACCCTGGGGACCTTGTCCATGCTGTCACTGCAACATGGGGGCTTTCCCAGTCCTGGGGACCTCCACTAAATGTCCCCTCCATAGTGAGACAGTCTGCAATCTGAGCCCCCATTAAACCAGCCTCCCCCACTTGGTCTCCATTCTAGAACTGTGTATGTGATCTTCAGGGCTCACCTCAGGCCTGAGAGTCCTTTTCTCAGGCCCTTGAGCTTTGCGTGGGTCCCTCTGTGCGGATCTCTCTCCGTGGACACCAACAAGACCTGTCTGCTGCAGGGCCCCCTTGTCCAGGACTCTGGAATCAGGCGCTGAATCGATAAGTGAGCCCCCGGGTGCTTGATCTATTTGTGAATGTGTTTCTTCTCTTTCTTTAAAAAGCTTCTGTGAAGACTCCAAGCCACAGATGTCAAATATTTGGTTGGTGCAAAGCTGAGCATTAGGGTCAATGGGCTCAAAGGCAGTCAGAAAGCAAAAGCCTTGGACTTGGAGGTCAGAGTGCCCAGGTGGGAATCTTGGCTTCACACTCACCTGGATGACACAGAGCCCACTCCCAGCGCCTAAACCAGGGCGCAGCACTGGGTGTTTGGAGAAGGCAGAAGGGGGGACATTTGTGTCTCGTCCCTTTTCAGTATTTTTGCTTCTGTACAGTGTTTCCTCCTGGGGCCACAGACAGCCTGAGCCCCTTCTGTGAAACCCCATTGCCTTTGTTCCTTGCATTCATTTCTGTTGATTTACTGGGGGAAAAGTGTGTTGACTGCGATTCCAGTCTGTTTGTGCTACGTGCCCCGTCTCCCAGCCCAGGAAGAGGGGTTTACTCCAAACTTCCCAGCTCTTCTGCCGAGGGGGTGGCAGAATGACCCCACTCCCTGGAGCTTTCCTGTCTGGTGTGCAGAATAGCTCAGGCTGCAGCAGCTGGCGACACCCTTAAACAGTCTTTGGAATTTACAGGCCGCGGCCCGACCAGCAAATTGGCCTGTCACTAGGGACGCATGTTCTCCATGCCTCTCTGTGAGCTTGGATCCCCAGCCCAGTCTCACCTGTAATTGGAGTCTGACTTTCTGGGGCGGAAAGTTCAGCGTGGCTCAGTTACAATGCCTCTTCATGTAGGACAGTTTGCCTAGGATAGAAGAGCCACTGGTTTCCCCCCAAAGAGGCTGGTGGTCCCTGCCAGGCCCTCTCCAAGGCCAACTTTCCTCCTTCTTCTCGTCCTCTTCCTCCTCACCACCCTCCTGGGCACTAATCCTCGTTCCTCCAGTTGTGCACCAGGTGACCTTGGTTAAGTTATTCAGCCTGCTGTGTCTATTCCCTTCTGTCTAAACCACAGTCCCTACTTATAATTCTATCTTTAATATTAATGACGAAGTGTTTGTGAGCTCCTGGACGACTTGTCTGGTACTTAATAAATGTGTGGTAACCTGGAGTGACTGTTCTATTTCATCCCTCTGTCGTCACCTGTTCGCTGTCCCCTCCGCTCTTCTCTTCCTTACGCACTCTGTCTTCTTTCTAGAACGATGTCGTTTCTCCCATTCTCCCTTCTCTTTTCTTCTCCCCCTTGTTGATCAGCCCTAGTGACTATTTAATGTTTGGCTTGATCAGAAGTTGCATCATCCTTCATCTGGAATGTTCTATCATGTTCCGGGGGCCTAGAGGGAATCCAGAAAGGGTCTGTTTGCCGTGGCGCCAGGTGTATGGCATCAGGTCAGGGTGGCCCGTGTCCTCTCCAGCAGCCGATGGGTTGCAGGGATAATCACAGAGGGGTTTCGCTTCCTCTCATCAGGGTGTAGGAGCCCCGAAGAGCCACCACCTCGCCTAGGGGGAGGTTTTCTCAGGACCAGGCAGGGAAGAAGTGTGGCTGTTTACACCAGCCCTTGCGCCTTCTCTCCCAAATCAGCATAGGCTCCTAAATTGTTCGCCCAGTGTCTCCAGGCCAACTAGCTGGTCGCTGTTTGCTGACACTCTGAATTATGGGCCAGCACGCTGGCTCCTTGGTAATCATAGGAAGGTTTGCATTGCCGTTGTGGAGGGCGGTTTGGCTTTCTAAAGGGACACGTGGTTTGGCAGGTCAGAGCTTCCTACCCAGCGACACCCACGGTCAGCCTCCCGCTTCCAAAGCAGGATTTGCCCTCCATTTGCAGCTTTGTTTGCTAGTATTTCCGTAATCGGAGGAAGCAGAGAAGTTTCTCAGGTGAGTTTTTCATTTACACAACGAAACAACCTGTTTTCGTCTTCTTCCAGCCGTGTGTCTCTGTTCATGGGTGTGCTACCAACACTCACACATGGGGCCTTCATGCCACGGTCTCCACGCCAGCAGGGACACTCGTTGGTGTTTATTGTGGCTGCCCTGGGCACTCGCAAGTGCGTGGAGGTATAATAAGTCTAATCCCGCCTTTTCTTCTTTGTTATGCCTGCACAGTGCCGGGTCATTGCAAACGTTGTCCAGGCCAGTTGGCACAATGATGCTGCAAGGCGGTCAGCGTGCACAGGGGAGGAAAGGGTGGCACCGTTAGTGCAGCAGATGTGGGGTGAATGAAGCCAGTGCACCTGGCACCCCAGGACGTGGGTTCCAGGAGCAGCCCAGAGCCACCCCTACTTGCTCTGTGGCCTCAGACAGGACGTCTCATGTTCTTACACCCCAGCGTGCTCCTCCGTGTGAGCAGGTGGAAGTGTCCGCCCCGCCCCGCCGGCCCGCAGCTTTGGGGCGAAGGCCAGGTGGAACGACCAGGCAGGAGGCCCTCTACCGGGTGTGCAGAACTGTGAGGCCCTTCAGCAGTTGTCACTGTATTGGAAGAGTTGAGACGGCGCCTAAGGGGCAGGAACTGACACCTACCGAGTGTTGCTGTGAGTTGGCGAGGTCCCAAACCCTCTCCCGTGGGCTGTCTCGTTCGAACCCCACAGAAAGCCAACTTGATTTATTACTCATTTTACTTATGAGAAACCCGAATGCAAAGGTAAAGGAACTTGCTCAACTGATACATAGTAAATGAACAACAAATATAGGTCCGAACCTCTCTTTCCAACAGCAGAGCCCGGTTCTTTTTATTGGAGGGAGGGAGGGAGGAAGAAGGAGAGAAGAAGTAGGGAAGGGGAAGGGAAGAAAGCTTGTTGGTTGGGAGGTTGGTTAGATGGACTAGTGGGTGTAGGTGAATGGGTGAAAGGAAGGACAGTCAGGTAAGTGCATGAGTGGACAGGTGGGTAGAAGGAAGAAGAAAGGAGAGAAGGAAAGAAAGGGCAGAGCAATCAAGCAACCCCGAGGGGACCTCCTCCTCGTAAGGCTGCAGGTGTGATGTGGTGTGGTCACAACAAGCTTTTTAGCTCTGACCGCATTCTTCGTTAGATGTGTATTGAGCAATGGTTTGCTGTACAAACTAGAGTTGTTCATAGGGTTTTATCGACTTACTTTTTTCCACCCAGCCTGTGTTGAATGGTACAAATCAAACAAGCAGTGAGTAGAGAGCTCTCTACTCACTCCACACTCAGGAGAAGGGAGGCTTCGAGAAGTTACAGTAACTTTCTCATTTCCGAGAGCAGTCTCTCTGCCATTCCAGTAGCAGAGTGACTGGTCTCTTTAGCGGCCGAGGAGCAGACACAGCACAGTGAGCAGGAGAACTGGCTCACTGGTTTGGGAGCTCGGCTTCTCCCTAATGAGGCCTATCACATGGGCCCAGACTCTTAACTGATCGGAGCTTCAGTTTTCTTATCTGAAAAATGATGATAATCACAGGCCCCTGTCGTATGTGAGGCACACAGCCCTGTCCCTGGCCACAGTAGGTCCGTAACAGGAGTGGGTCCCTCCTCCCCCCACAATGCCCCCCCAGCCCTGTGGTGGAGGCAGGCTCCTAGTGGAAGTCTGGATGCTGGGGTTTCACACGGCTGCCCCAGAGCTGTTTGAATGTCTTGCCTCCGCCTCCGCCTCCTTTTATGATGAAATGAGAAAGAATTTTCTGGTTGTTTTGTTTTTCCTTGTTATAAAGTAGCTAAGATAACAAGCCTCCTGCAGTCTTGGCTCTGCAATACATTGCCATGCTAATTAATAGCAGCCTCCATTGGGTGAGCTTCTGAGAAAATATATTACATGTATTCAGGTGCCTGGCTTTTACCTCCATTAAACTTAATGACCCTGAGTGTGTCTCTTTGCTGCTCTTCTTCTGTAAAGACCATAAACAAGGAGCCGCAGCACTGCAGCCAGGGGCCAGGAAGAGCCCGCCTTTTCATACCTCTGACAGCTTCCCAAAAAAATATGTTCAAGCACTGGCAGCCAGATGGCTGCCGACACTGTTCAGAGACTCCCCTCCCCCGCCCAGCCTCCAGCCCCTGCCAATTCTTCTAAGCATCAATTTTATCTTCCACTTCCTTTGCTGGATTACGTTTGTGAACCGCTCAGCCCTTTGGGTGATAAATGTGTTGACCGTGACCACCTCCTCTTCCCAGTGTCCAGTGGACATGATCCGTATGGAACCTACAGACACAGTTAGGTCCTGACGCTTTCATCTTGCAGCCTGCAGCTGAGTCAGCACAGATTTCTGCATCTGCCTCCCACTCCCAGTCGGTGGGCTCCCTGCTCACGCACCTTTTGGTGCATTTAACAATGGCTCCGTATGACTTCCATCCGTTTGGAGGGAGAGAACTGGATTTTAAAATCTGCAGATGCAACTTGTAATTTTTCTTTTAAAAAACTTTGTTGAGTTCAAGTAATTTTCCACATTTTCATACTATGGGCAGCTTTATATTTGCAAAGGAAAATCCACTGAGCCTGTAATCAGGCAGCTTCACAAGCGATTGTGATGCTTTTTACAAATGCAAAGTGCTGAGGGGAAGGTGGGAAGTGACAACAAAACGGGACCAGGCTCTGGGTGTGCAGGAAGAGCTGATTGCAGCCAAACTGTCACCGCCCAAATCCGAATTTGGAGAAAAGGGCGAAGGTCTCCTCTTCCTCGCCTCCTCTTTTGCCTCCTCGTCGTAGCCTTCCATCGGTTTGAAAGAATCCCAGCTTGACTCAGCTGGTGGTGACCTTATTATTCTGGGTGCAGATACTTGTATTTCTCAGTTGTAATTCTGGAATGTACAAAAATTAAAAAAAGAGTGGTACCTACCGCTCCAGGGATGCTGGGAAAGTTTACGCTGAAACGCCGCGCCCGGAGCCGGAACACGGTATAACAGCATGGCCAGTGGCCGGGACCGGAGCCGGAATGCTAGGGTTCCAGTCCCAGCTCCACCTCTTCCGGCTGTGCAGCCTTGGAAATATTTCTCAGCCTCACTTGCTTCTGTTTTATCCATAAAATGAGAATAAGAATTGCAGAATATCCTTTATCATTGTGAGACAGAACGTGCTGAGAGCTTAAGCTATGCGATGCTGTGTAAATGCCGTTATGTCTAAAACATTTACCAGCAGCCTATTGTTACTCCTTCAGCCAGTATTTGCTGCGTACCCACCGTGTGCCGAGCGCTCTTCTAGGGACTCGTCCTGGTGCAGAGATGGACTAGGTCCTTCGGACTCAGCTCAAGCTCCAGGCCCAAAGGGGAGCTTCTGTGGGCTTCCTCTCTGTCCAGGTGAAACCCCCGGTCGCGAATTCTCAAACCAGGGCTCCACTTTTCAGCACCTGCCACCGTTGGAAGTTGTCCCTGTGTGTACCAACTCGGTTCCTGTTCCATCCACGCTGCTGTCAGCCCCCCAAGGACAGGAGTCGTGTCCATTTGGCCCGGTCTCCAACTTGCAGTGCAGGGCGTGGTATGTGCCCAGAGCTTGGCCCGTGTGAAATGGAGGTAGAGCCCTTCTTCTGAGGACCTTGTCTTTTGGAAGAGTTAGCAAACAGGGCAAATTTTGTAATAGTAAGTTTAGCACTGTACAAATTCCAGTGGCAAAGAACTGCACCGTGGGAACGGAAGAAATCTTCCTGGATGCAGGGCCTTGAAGGGGCAGCAGGAGTTCGCCAGGCCACCAGGAGGAAGGAGCATCCCGGGCGCGTGGGAGAGCGTGCCCTCGGGTGCACAGGCGCGAGGGTGTGTTGGGGGTCGATGGCGTGGCTGAGACTCGGGCAGCGTGGTGGGAGGTGGGTTGGGGACAGAGTCTCACGTCGGCTGTCTCACCTCTCACACACATTGCTCGGTGCCTTGCATGTGTTCGCTGCTCCCTGAGTTATCTTCCCACCAGACGCCCAGCGCAGGGGCCAGTGCTCATGCTCAGGGGACAACAGAGGGCACCCTCCCGGAGGACAGGCTCAGGGCAGCTCGGACCTGCCTGTGTCAGGGAAGGCTGATGAGCTGGGGCCAGGGGCTCCTGCCACCGCAACAGGCCGCTTTAGAGGGGGCATTTCTTCTGTGGACAGAACCCCTGCCCTTGTGTTATGAATACGCTTTCTAGTGTGGGAGGGAGGTGGGCCGGCTCATAATCGGGCCAGCCTGGTTCGGGGGCATAGCGACACGGGGATACGCAGCGTGCTGTGCCTGTAACAGAGGCAGAGAGCTGGTTAGGCAGGGAATGCCTTCCAGAATTTATGTCACGCGGGGGCTGGGGCAGGTTGGCAACAACAGAAAAAATTAAAGAAATGCAGAGTCTGGGAAGGAGGGGCAGTCGCTGGGCTCTTTACTTCGGATGGAGGGGACGGGGGCGACTGAGGCCAGCGGCACTCCTGGGAAGAACCCGGGAGCCTCAGACCTGGGCGGTGACAGTGGTCAGTCACTCTGTGAGGCTCCACATCTTTGATCAGATTGTTTTCCAGCACATTCTCACTCCCCTCCCTTTCCCTTGCGGGTGGGGCAGACTTTCCTGCTCTGCAGACTTCCCCCCAGGCGGCTGGCGCCAGCCCTGCCGCCTGCGGCAGAGACCAGCCACACCAGTGAGCCCAAGGGCACCTGGCCGGCAGGTCCATGAACCTAGGAAGGGAAGTGTTAGCAAGCCACTGAGCTCAGAATTGTTTTATTATGCAACTTTAATGTGGAAATAGCTCACTAACACACCCAGCTTCCGATTTTTTTGTTTGCCATTGTTTCCCCCAATACATCACAAATTGAAGGTACAGCAAGTCCTCAAAGAACTTGGTTTGACCCCAGCTGGTGTGACTCAGTGGATTGAGTGCCGGCCTGCGAACCAAAGTGTTGCCCATTGGATCCCCAGTCAGGGCACATGCTTGGTTTGTGGGCCAGGCCCCCAGTAGGGGGCGCGCAAGAGGCAACCATACATTGATATGTCTCTCCCTTCCCCCTCTCTAAAAAATAAGTAAATAAAATATTTAAAACCAAACGAACGTAAAGAACTTGCCTTTACAACATTAATGAGATACCTCAAGGACTGAACCCTCCTTTATACCAATCAGCCTGCGGTAAGCGTTGGTTGTGTTTTAACTTTTTCCTTAGAGCCACAGAACCCGTGGGCGAGGGTAAGCGGGGCTTCCCCGGTGTCATTTCTGGCGCTGCCGCCACAGCCCAGGAAGCCCCGCGACGGGCGGGGTGTGAAGGGCACCGAGGGGCATTCATGGTTCCGGCTCCTTCTGCCTCCTGCTTCTGCCGGGCCCAACCTTCTCTCACCCTGTGCGTCCGCAGCGGGCGGGTGAAGTCAGAGGGCGGAGGGGTGGTCAGAGGTCAGGTCATAGGGGTCCTGCGCACCCGCTGTCGGCCACAATTCAGTCTGCGGCCGGCCTATGGCAAGGGAAGCTGGGAACTGGGATTTGGCTCTGTTTGTAGGCGGAGAGGGACATTGCAGACAAGCAATTGGCCAGTCCCTCTCCCGTGGGGAGATACCAGGATGGGCATCTCCCATCCTGGTGATGGGGAAACAGAAAGTGAGAGAGGACATACAGTGACCCAGGTTAGGTGGGTGGCAGGGGACAGGGCGGAACAGGAAGTATCCGAAGAGGCGAGAACAGTGGAAACGCTGGAGGTCAAGTACACGTGTGGGCACTGATTCCCTCTGTGGACCGACAGAGCCCTGGGGGGTCCTGGCCACATGCGGAGGGGTCAGATCTGCATTTGGGAGGGCCAGAGTGGGGGCGGTGGGCAGGGCAGCTGGGAGGGCCGAGGGAGGCAGCTACAGTGGTTTCGGGAAGCTCTGGGCCTTCCCTGGAACGAGCGCTGCTGAGCTGGGTTAGGGCAGCTGTGGGCTTTACCTGGGATGCTGGCTGTTGAGTCAGGCAAAGACCAAAGTCCAGAGAACTTGGGAACAACAAAATTGGAGCAGCGATCAAAAAGAGATCCTATCCTTTAGGTTGGATCCAATATGCAAGAATAAGAAAATTGGAAGAAAAAACCAGTAGAGTTCCATGTCACAGGAGATTAAAAGGGAGGAGGCATTAGCCCCGAATACAGCAGAGGGATCCCTGGGCCTGCCTGCTGCCCATTAATAACTGTCGGGCCTCCGTCACTCTGAAGTGACCTTCCTTTCCCTCTCACCTGCTGCGTGTGGCTCTGTCTCAGACCCTTACAGGAGAAGGCCTGACGTCACCCAGACCTGCCCATCGTAGACCTCAGCATGCACCAGGTCGCTTGGCAGTTTGGTACAGTACAGGCTGACGGGACCCAGCCCAGACTTTCCGATTCAGGAGGTCAGGGGAGGGGCCCCCAATTTACGTGTCTAACAAGCTCCCAGGGGCAGGGGGCACTGAGAACAGGAGAATACACAAGACCACTCCTTCCGAAGATTCAGAAGTTCAGACAGAGAGGGAGAGACTGTCTAGAGAGCGCCCCCAGAAATCAAACCCCGCTCTCCTGTGCATTCGGGAAGCGTTTACTCCGGCCCCACTGCCGCCCGCTGCTGTGCGTCAGGAGCGCCTCATGTCCGCATATGTGTCTGTCTCTCAGGGCAGCTGCCCACTCTTACGCACGCAGTCCTCTCCTCCTTACGTCCCACTGATGGTGGCAAAAAGCGCAACTGACTGACCAACAGGCAAGATGAGGGAGTGCGAAGGGGGCCTTCGGCGGGGTGAGCACACCTTTCTGTTGTTGTTCAAGAGGGAAGCTGCCTTGGAGCAGGGCACGGGCCGGGGCACTCTGCAGTAGCACCCCAGAGTCACCTCCCGGGGGACCTTTCCCTGCCAAGTGCCCATCTCACCACCAGCCCCACCGTGAGCTGTGTCCCTGACCCTCCCGGGGGTCTTCATTCATAGCGGCATCACCATGTATTGTGAGGGTCAGGTCAATGCCTGTGAATAACCTGAGGACAAAGCAGCATCTTCCGGCTTTGATATTTCCTGCATCCGGTACAATACAACACTCAGTAACCAGTCTGTGCCAGGTCCCCAAACAGGAGGAAGGCCATGCCAGGAGCTGGTTACAGACGTGTTCAAAAAGCAGAGACCGGGGAAGGCAAGGCAAACCAGAGATGCGCAGCTACAGAAAGAGCCACCCCATGGACCGGGGGGATTGAAGCAGGGGACAGTGTCTCCAAACCCTAGAAGCTGGCACCGCCCAAGGGAGCTTCAGCGTTGGAAGAGAGGCCTCCTGAGGATCCAGCCAAATGCTGAGCAGACAAGACCAGGCTGCCTGGCGAAGACGAACCTCCGGACAGCAGCTGATGGCAAGGAAAAGAGTCACCTTGCAGGGCTGGAATGACTGAGGGAGCTGGGACTCGCGCAGGCTCCTAGGCGGTAGACCTGGAATAATGAAGGTGCCAGACCACTGCTTGTGAACCCATCTGAAACAGGGTGGGAAGGCCCCCCCCCCGCCATGGTGTCCTTGCCTGGGTTCCACAGACGCTGAGCCTGACGTGGGGAAATCGGGTGCGAGTTGTTGACTAGGAGGGGCTCCCAGGAAAAAGCTGTCAGAGCAGGGAGCATGACAGAGAAAGGGGGAGGTTTAAGCAGGGATGGGCTTCCAGATGAGGTCCAACTTTAGCCAGATCTTTCAGGGAGCTAGCTCTTGGGTGCCAATGGCCCCCCGGTGCTTGTCCCACCCGGAGGCATGGAGGTGGGCTGTTGTATACCTCATCCAAGTCAGTGACTGGGGTGGGGGGGCTCCGGAGGGCTGAGTAACTCCAGCCCCCTCCCAGGTGAGATGGCTCCTTCTCTCAAGGGCAGTCCTGCAAAAAAGTGGGAAAAGTGGCAGCCCTCAGCAGCTGAGGGGTGGGCACCCCAAACTTAAAGGACCCCAGTATCTGAGCGGGTAACCAAAGATTTCTACTCCATACTTCTTACCTTTGTATCTCCTAACATGCTTCTCAGTGGCTGAACTTGACTCATGGGGTTAAACGTGGAGAGCCTGTTTGCAGGGAAGGGTGGGCGGGGTTGAATTCGAGAACCGAGAAGCCAGGAACAGGTAGGAAGTGCTCAATATATATATATCTGCCAAGCTGAATTATTCTCCCACACACGTGCTCGACTTCGGGATGCTCCGCCAAAGTCGGGTCTGTCAGCAGCAGTTGAAGACTTACCTTCAGTAAGAAAGTAGTTTTCAGTAGAAAATCAGGATCTGCCCACGATCAAGACAGACATCGACCTTGTATCAAACCTCGGGCAGTTTGCTCTCGGCCTGGAAGGGAGCGGGGGCAGCCGGGTTCCAGCCCTGGGTGGACAGGCTCCATCCTCTGAAGGGCTGGACCCAAAATATGTTAAAGTTGTTTTTATCTTCAGAATAGACAGTGTGCGTTTTCCAGGAAAGCCCAGAGGTTGTCTGAGGAAGGCAGACGCTGAGTGAAAAGCCTGGAACTGTGGCGCACGGCTCCTTGCCGACACGGCCTGCCTCCACCTCGCCCGCATCCGTGCGATGGGTTCTTACCACAGTTACCACGGGCTCCGCCACACGGTGGCTCGGGAGGAATTCACCGCGTGGCTTGCCGTTGGCTGTTCCCGTGGCATCTCACGCCTCTCGGCACACGTTAGCTAACGGAAGTCGTCTGGTGTCCGAGAGGACTCTGGATCTGTGCCATGAGAAATGCTGGAAAGATAAACGCCAGGCGCAGTGCTAGGCCGTGTTTCTGGGACTCGTCTTCTTCCCGTGATGTTACTACAAGTCGTGTGTGGGTTTCCCTGTGATGCGAGAACAGGACAGAAAGATCCGTGGCCTAGCCAAGGCCACACGTGAGAGGTGACAAGCCAGGATTTGAACCGGGATCTCCTGGATTCTGTAGCCCATGACGCAGAATGAGATCACAGAGAAAATATTAATAATTACACCTATGATTTGAGCCTCTACCTCTACCCACCTTACCAACCCCACCTACTTTCTCCTGCTCACCTGTTGGGTTTGCTGAGCCGTCTGTCACCTTTCTGGAAGATTTCCTTTCAGTGGTGAGAGGTGCCCCTAACACCTGTCGTGTGTCCTTCCTGGTAGGGCCTAGAGCTGTCATCACTGTGTCCTCATTGGCTGAGTCTCCCTGGGGCCCTCTGAGAAGAGGGGCTTCCTCTGTTTCATTTGCATTGGTTTCCCAAGCAAAATAGCAGCATCTTCCGGTTCTGATATTTTCTGCATCCGGTGCAATGAGAGACTGTAGTGTGACACTCGGTAACCAGTCGGGAGAACAAAAACTGTGCCAGGTCCCCAGACAGGAGGAAGGCAGTGCCGAGAGCTCCTAGCGCAGCTCCCACAATGAATGAGGCACTCCGTGACCACACGGGGCTGCCGGGTGCCAGACAGGGTCTATCACCTTTGCTCCTCTCCAAAGACCCCTGGAGGGAAATTCACACTCGACCCCTAACACGGGTTTCCCAGAGGATGCTAACCCCTGCCCCGTCCCACCTCCCACTCCTCTACCGGCCTCTCTAGGGAGAAACACCACACACACACACACACACACACACACACACACACACACACACACACACGCCATCCCCACACCGCACTTTACTTGAATTGACTAGTTCTATCCTTCTCTCCCCCTTCAGAATGATTATTTCAGTCACTGACTAGTAAAAGGCATTTATCACTGTCTCTTATTTACCAGGTCCTGCGCAAAACTCAGCCCCGCAGAGGCAGGGTCAGGGAAGTGAGGCAGTTCCTCCATCACCATGAGGGCCCTTTAAATGGGCGTTAATATGGCCACGAGGCATTGCTGCCTCATGAATTTTCATTGCTGGGTGCAGAGTGTGGAGGCAAAATGGATGCAGTCGAAGCTGCTCAGGTTCCCGCAGCTGCGTTCGGTCTGGGTTGACTGTCGACTTGGACCACAGTGTCACTGGGTGCAGCAGGCAGAGGGGGCAAGCTGGGTGACAGGGAAGCAGCTCCCCTCGGACTTGTGTCTGTGTCTGCTTTCCACCCTGATGAATGGTCACGAGCCCCGCTCACATCGGCCCAGGCCGTTCCTGCACAGAAGAGAGCCACTCACCCCATGGCAGGCTCAAGTCTGGTCAGGACAGCTCCTGTCAGGGCTGCGGTGGCCTGGGGAAGTGCCACTGCCCGCTGGCAGGCCACCTCTAGCTGAACAGGTGATCAGGCATTGCAAATGGCTGGCCGGGGCCAAGACAGGGTGGAACAGCCCAGGGCGGAGGCAGTATTCCTGGCCGAGTGGTGGCAGGCCAGGTGGAGACTTTGGCCTTGCCAAAGGCAAAGCCTTGCCTGCCCCTTATTCTAGGAACTGGGGGGAGTTAGTTCACTTCTTTTCATTTGCATCTCCTCTTTGGAAGAACGAGGATGAGACGTGGCTGGCAGGTTGGTTTTCAGGACTGAGTGTGATAATACACATCACTTGTCTCCCTGAACCTCATCTCCGTTTAATGCGATGGTCCCAGGAAAACGATCCGATTTTTGCCTCGGCACCCCATTCATCTCTCCTTTTCAGAAGGCCATGCACCCCACTTTCTCCTGTAGAAACAAGCGATGCCAGGTAACTCTCCACCCCCGCTCAGCTCCGTGTCCTGGTCCTGTCTCTCTTGTCAGGCTCTTTCGGAGCTGTCGCTCCCTGATCCCTGCCCCCTGTGCTCATCCCCCCTCTGTCCCAGGGGTCCACGCACGTGTCTGCAGAAGGCCCGACAGTGACCTTTCGGACTCTGTGGCTGTGTGGTCTCTGTGGCAACTGCTCAGCTGTCTCCTTGTACTGCAAACAGAGCCGTAGACAACAGGTAAACACATGCGTTTGGCCGTCTTCCCAATCAACTGTTTACAGAACAGGCAGCGGGCCAGGGCTGGCCTGTGGTTCGCGTTGCCTCCTACTTACGAAGAGGCCGCCCTTCAGCACGCAGCTGGCCCTGTCCCCGTGAAGAGCTGACTGACCCGTAGTGCCCAGAACACTCACCGTCCGGGTGCAAGCATCAGAAGTGTAATGACTTCAGAACGGTGTCTTTGCACCACTTAATGACATTAAAGAAATCAGGATTGGCAGGGTCTGTGGGGCTGTTATTTTTAACTTATTGGGGTTTCTAAATGGTGATTTTATGTTGCCAACTTGTATAATAATAAGACTTTATAGGCAATAAAATGTACACAGATCTCCAACCAGAAGACTGTCTCCAGTTTACGTGGCCTGATAGGACACAGTGCTTGGCCACGGTCACACACTGACTTCATGCGGTAGCTTTCTTCCAAGTACCCGACGGTCCTTGAGCATGTGCTGTGTGACCTAACAAGTCCCTCGAGACACGCGTAGACAGGGCAGACATGTCATCACCCAGCCTCCTGGAGCACACCGAGCAGGGTAATCCCCCACTGTCCTAGGTCATCGTCATTCAGTGACTCTTAATCTGGCATACCGTGCTGCTACCCAGGGTCCAGGCCCGTGCACACGACGTGTCTCCCAGTGTGGTCCAAGAAAGACCCGCGAGGGCTGACGTCATTCCTGTAGCCCCCGATCCTCACCAGTGGAAGAGCCTGCTCCCAGCAGCCTTCCCACTTGGCCCGCTGCTCTGCGGAGCTCACCGGCCTCGTGTGAGGGTCAGACTGCGCTGGCTCACATGAAAGGAGCAGGCTCCCCGGCAGATAGATGGCCACGGGCTGGCCCTGGATCCACCCTCACATCCGTATGAATGAGCTGCCCCAGTGACTTCCCTTACCCCCAGGTTCCTCATCTTGTCAATCAGAAATAACACAATTCGCATTGCACAGTTGTGAAGAGGATTTGGGATGTTGTATGTAAAGTAACTATAGAGATTATATTAGATAACGATTAAACTCCTCTTTCTGAGCGCAAGAAATATGTCATACTTTTCTTATCCCTCTTGGCAGAATAACAGCCTCATTAAAGGAGGTCGATAAACACGTGTTAAAGGAAGGAGGGAAGGGTAGGAAATTCAAAGTCTTTAAGTGATGGGCATCATTTAATGGTAGCAGGGATGGGACTAATAGGAAATTCAGAATTTCTCAAAACTAAGCCAAGGAAAAACAGGTTTAAGGCATTGAATGGATAGTTCTTCACAAGAAGGATTCACGGTCAACCTGACCCGCATTGGCATGCTTTAATTAAGGGGTTTAATATAGGCCCTTTCCAAGAAGGCTCTGTACTGCTTTTGAGTCTAGTGTTTGCCATTCCGTTCCTTCTATTAGGAGAAAGCCCTTAATTTTCTCCTCTGCTTTCCTACCTCATGACAAATCCGAGCGCCTGGTGCTCGCCTCATTCCAGGAGTCAGTGTTAGTTGCACAGTGCCAGGCGGGGCGGAAACTGGAACATCTGCACCCACTGGGGACCCTTCTCCCCTGTACCAGTGGCATCAGTGTCACTCTGATGACAAGCAGGTGTGCACGCAGCTGGAGAGGACGCTCCTGACCTGCACTCCGGGAGCAAGCACGGGCCACCTCTGGCCGGGTGCTGGCGTGCACAGGCAGCGTGAGGGAGGGAGGGCAAGGGCTCCCCCCACTGTCCACCCCGTCACTGTCACCCCACACCCATGTGGACCTGACTTCGCGTTGGCCAGTGCCCCGGGAGGAAGCCACAGCCAAGGGATTTAACCAAAGGGAGCTGGACAGAGGGACGATTCCAGAGCAGGAGCGGCTGAGGACAAACAGGCTGTGTGCCCTTCCGCAGCCGTGACTCTAGCAGTCTCTTTTAAAGCCCCTACTGCACCGTGATGACGTTTCAGAAAGCCCATGAATGCACGTGGCCTCAGCCTTCCTTGGCCAGCATCTCCCCAGATTCACGAGTGGAAAGTCACTGGCTCATCTTCCCACAGTGCAGCCCACAACGTTACACTGAATATTATGCTAACAAGCTCACAGAGGACACTCTGGTCCCCAAGCACGGCCTCCAGGCACTGCCGCAGTTAAGAAAGAGGGTAGTGTCTGTGCAGGAGACACAGCAGGTCAGCCCTGGGCCTTCTCAAGGCGTGAAAACGGACAGCCGAAGTGTGGCTCCCAGGCGGTGCCAGGGGCACACGCCAGGATCTGCCGTCCGCCCTTTGGGGGCCGTCTTTCAAACACACACCCGGCAGTTTCCATTTACAGCCTCCTGTTGTTCCCAGCCGGACCCGGTCCGAGGCTCCAGAATGATGTCTGTAATCCTAGGAAAGCGAGAACAGGAGATGTGCTCTCCAGCGCGGTCTCCGTCCTTCGGACAGAGCCTCCTATTCAAACCTGTCAAGCCACAGGGGGATAGATGGTGGGATGCGGGAGATCCAGACCCGCCAGGTGGGGGGGCTCCACCCTGACCCCAGTCTGGCATTTCAGGCCGTGGGTTTTGGAGAGAAGGTCAGACAGAAACAGGAGGTGTTGAACAAAAGAATTTATCAAAGTTGTGTGGCTTCTGGTCCTAAATTTGATAAACCTTTTAATAGGAAGTAGAAGAGGAAAGTTCATTTCCAGGTGGTTTTTGTTTCTTCACATGTAAAATAGAAAATGGCACTTCCTTCACTGGAGCGTCTTACGATTAAGTAAGTGTTCATCTAGCGTAGTCATTTGTGGAAGGAGGCAGGGCATAGACAGATGATGTAGACAGGTAGACAGACAGGTAGATAGACAGACAGCCGAGAGGGGAAGTAGATGGTCAGTAAGTACAGACACCTGTAAACACGGCACAGACTGGCAGCTACTCGGTACCTGGTTACCGTTAGAGCCCGGAGTGCAGGGTCTTCGACCCATGTTTGCCGAATACATGGATTATCAGAGCAAAGTTTTATTTTGCTTTAACTTTCAGTATATATTGGAAAGACATAATATATAGATATGCATATCTGTATGCATATATGTATATATATAATTTATTCTTTGTCATATGGTATTGCAATATTTTCCCTCAGTCTTCTGATTCTTGGGTGCCTTTTTCTACTGTTAAAAAAAAAGGAATTTTAATATAGTCAGATAGCTGTAACTTGAAGATGAGGGAAATCTAATTTAGCAAAAAGTTTGAATTCTAGGGATTATTTTAAAGAACAGCTCTTATATAATTTAGAGTAAATACAGTTACAGGAAATAGGAAATGGATTAAGAAATCTTTCTGGAACAGAGATAAGCCAGACACAGTATAATGGGTGAAAGTGGCTGTGTGCATTTACACTGGCTATAAACTGGGTTTTTTTCCATGGTCCTAGGTACTGTCCACTTACCTGGGCAGGCTAACCCTTCTCCTTGGGAACTGTGTGTACAGTACACGTCCTGTGTACAAGACTTCTCCTCGTGATTCCAGATTCGGCTGACATTTCATCATTTGTCACGAGTCAGCCACTTCCTTACACGGAGCTCTGCAGTAGGACTTGGGAAGGTTGGTGCTCTTGGTCCAGATCAAGGTGAAGGGTACAAGTTCACAGGGGCGGAAGCACACACCCAGTCATGAAACTAAAGAGTAAACTGACTTCCCAGCAGGAGGGAGGTTTAAATGAGAACCTTTCCCTTTAAATCCAGTGTTCTCGGCACAGTATCAGATACAGAAACACACTTCATCAGAAATCAGGGATATTTAACGAAAGTCAGGTTCCCTTGCGTGTCATGGTGCTTCCAAAGTGCTCCAATTCGGGGTGTAAGTGTTGAAAGAAAAATGATAGCGAAATACGGGCCGCATACAGTTAATTAGAGAAAAATTTAAACTTACTAAGTTATAAGCACTATTTTTAAATGAAACTGACATTTAAAAAATCCTTCACAAATAAAAATTTTATTAAAATAGCCTGAGGAACAGGTGGCCAAGTGTGCCCACAGTGACAACGGTGTCAACGGGACAGGAACACTGCCAGCGAGCCCAGCTTGAACTGGGCCTCTTCGGCCAGAAAGCATGTAGAGAGAAGGGGGGGTATTGATTTTTGGTGTGTTAAGAAGAATCAGTGGAGCAGAAAATGTATTTTTAATTTCCTCATTATAAAAATCATAGACTATACAATAATAGAATTATCACAAGTATAATATCAAAAACGCACGGGCAAGCCTCGCCGGCAACCCTGCTGGTAAAACACACGGCATTTACGGAGACCCCTTCCCTGCAGGGCTCATAATCGCAGAGATTAGCTGCTTCCATGGGACTCAAGCAACCTGCCGATAAATTAGAGAGAGAAAGTGGCCTGCCTGCGTGCCACGCAGCCGCAGCGTCAGAAACAACAGCCATCGAGAGAGGGAAGTCTCCTGTGACTCGTGGCGGTAAAGAGGATGTGGCTGCGTTTAGCTTAAGTTCAACTTCCAGGTAATTTATTTGCAGAGAGAGACAGCATTCATCAAGGCTGGTGGCACTCACCAATGTGTGATATATGGCAGATTTCGACTCTAGGAAGACAGCAGCTTTATCACGTCTCTGCCTCCCCTTCTCAGCTTCCACTGCCAAACGCCTCTATGCATTTGGGGTCAGAGGACACGTGAGGTTTGGTGCAGGGTGAGCGAGGCCTGGGGACGGGCACAAATCCAGACAGAAAATCCTGCGGAAGGGTTACTGCTCCCCGGATCAGACGAGAGCCCAGCACCCAGTGCAGAGAATCTTGTGTTGAACAGTGCATGTGGGAGCAGTAGAAAGAGTGCAACTTGTGGGGAGAGACCCTGGACCCCAAAAGGGGGCTGGAAAAAGCCTCCCCTAAAAGATCGGTTGACCTGCCTGGTTTCAGAGTAGCTTTATAGGATCTGAACAGGGAGTCCTGCCTCTAGCTGAGTCTTCTAGATTGTTAGTTGGTATGTCCGAGGACAAGGTGCCTCTCTCATCTTTGCTAAGGGAGCCATGCTAAGGTCACCTGGTAGCGGAACCTGAGCTCCATTGGATGAGCAGTAGAGATCCACAACCAACTTGAAAGGGATGGAACAGACAAACAGAAAACGCTGGAAACTGCAGGGCCTGCACCAGTGTCAGGAATGGCAGAGAAGATCACGCACTATCACCCAGTAGGGCTTATTCAAAAGATCACCTACCAGGAAGTCTATTAATACACAAATAATAAAAAGGTCAGAGACCAATGTGTATCCAGCACAGACTCTGCACCCAGACACCCTGCTAGATGACGGACACGTGTTACCACAATCGTGCTCTCTCACCGTGACTCTGTTTGGGTTGTCGTAACCACGACTGGCATTGACTTTTGAAGGTAAGAGACCCAGGCCTTGTTCGAGACCACTCCCCTGTAGACACAGGTGTGTGTCGGGCTAGGAAGGAGGGAGGTAAGACCTTATGAACCGAAGCTGGAAAGGCATGTGATAAATTCTGGAGCTGTTATGATCACGTTTAAGAAAAATAATATTAGAAACTAGGCAAATATATAAGCTCTGAATTTTTCATTATGTATGAAGACCTACTCTTAAACATCATTCTGAAAGAGTGAGACTCGAGCTATTTCTCTAAAAATCAAGCACAAAGTGAGATGTCTGTTAACTCCATCGACATTCACCGTTTTTGGGGTTCTCACACATGCAATGGGCCGTAAAATAATAACGTAGACAACTGTGAAAGGATCCTCACTGTGTCGCTCCAGAAGTTCTGAACTTCACTCACGTCATAAATTGTTGTGTCCAGCTCCAGCACCATCATCACAGACCTGATACAGACCTGGAGTCCCTTTTCCTGACCCCACTTCCAGCCTGGCTTTGCTCCTTTTTGCATCAAAATACACCGAAGTGGCTGTTACGCATTTAATGTTCCCTGGTTTATTCTTACCGCGCGCCATGCTGGCGCTCCACCCTGCTCCACACAAAACGCTCTTTTAAAGACTGCCAACACCCGCCCCCCCCCCTGCTGTTGGAGCCCGGGGCCAGTGTCATCCTCACCGTGTGCACCTGGGCGCTGTGGCGTGCCCCCACCCCGCTGCCCCTCGGGCCAGGGCTCTCATGCCCACAGCCTCGGGGAGGGCTGGCTGCTCACAGCGGAGCCTCTCCCCAGGAATCTACCAACAGGAGGAGGGTAGCCCACACCCAGTGAAGGATTTGTGCAAGGCCACCAAGCCCTGCCATCTTGCCCTCAACTTAAGGCTCCTCTGAATGGCCACCCAGCTCCACAGGTCCTTCCCAGGGGGCCAAGGCCTCTGTTCCAGTGGCGTTGCTGCTTGTCTTCTCCTCTGCCCAGTCCTGACTCCTTCATGCATTGGAATGTTGAGGATGGGTCATGTATCTTTACCTCCCTATGCACACACACGCAGGTGTGTACCTATGTCTATATCTACCTGTCTACCTACTATGTGCCTTCAATATGGATTCCCTCTCAGTAATATGTATATATCCAAGGCGGTCTGTATACATCTAATTCATATATTTAACGACAGTATGCATAAAATCAAATGGTGATGATGAGTTTTTTGAAACCTCTGTTGATGTGTATATGTGGAGAGGAGAATGGGGGGTAGAGAGAGGGAATGAGAATGTGTTAATCTGGTAAATGGTGTGCGAAGGAAGGGAAAAGTTATCCCTGCTCAAATAATATGAGGGTATTTCTCCCATTTAGTTAAAATTATAAGGTTCTTCCTGTATGTGTGCATAAAGAGAGGCCTGAAATATGGATAATAAAATTTTAATGGTGGCTAGCTTACGGTGCTGGGTTTTATTGGGTTTTTATGCTTTTCTTTATGATACCACATATTGTTTGCATTTTTCACCATGAGTGTGTATCACTTACGTGACCCCAGGGAAAGGCGGTGAGACGCTGCTCCTTTGTGGGGAATGGACGCTCTGTGCTTACAAAGGGACGTCTGGAAAAACCAACTCTTCCCTCCCCCTCATTCCGAGGTAGCCAGGGCAGACTGCGGAGGTGGGGAAAATTAATGTAATTTAATATGTAACAATATATGATGTAATAGGTAGCAGTGGCAGCCGCCAGTGCCTGAGGGCAAGCTAGGCATTTAAGGAGAAGATTCCAGCAGTTGCTCAGAAGGAAGTGCTTATAAAATCCTATGGTCGACGGACCCTTTTATGGGGAAGTAAGGCCATAAAACTAACGCACAGCCATCGGTTTTTGGGGTGGAAGTAGGACTGCGGGCACCCGGGGGCCCTCCAACCTCAGCAGAAACTCCCGGAGGGCCTTTGCAAAACCCTTAGTCCCTAAACGCTGTCATTTCCAGACCCCTTCTCTAGAAGACTGCTTTATGACTCTAGACCCCTTCTGTGGACCGCCGGGGTCCTGACTCATGGGTGGCTCAATTTGGCTTAAAAAATTCAGGACTTGGTCCAACAGAAAAGGAAACCCCTGCCACCAGATCCATAGCAGCCATTGCTCATGACGAATGTCAACAGGAAATACTCTTCCTAGTTTGGGCAAAGTATGGACACAGGTAGAGCCCAGGCTCCCATGAACGGCTCTCCAGCGTGGCCACTCACAGTCACTTACAGAATCTATGTAATGTGGTCTCTGCGTCGCATTTATAGGCAAGTGATTGCGTGTGCACATGTGCGTGCACCACAGCGTGTACTACTTTTGCTGCTTTATGAGCCAATATAGAGAGTTTAAAGAAATTACACACCTTGAGTCCCCTTCATTCCTTCACTCACTCATTTGTGCAGTGATTAATCACAGCATAACGATCCCACTCTTTTCTCCTTTAGGGATAGAAAAGCCTACTTTTTTTCATTAATGCTGCATTTCAGAGTTTACATGAGCCCCACAAAAAGCTTAGCAAGGCACATGCATTTCCATGGCATTCATGGTGATGAACCACGAGAAGCCGTTCCAGCAGCCAGCCACAGGGGCCGGAATGAAGAAGTCCTGGCGCACCTCTTTGGTAGCACAGAGCGCAGCTGCAAAACTGATGCTTATGCAGACTTTCTCATGAGTTCCCCGGAACTCCTCCTGACTGCATAATAGAAATATGTCCAAAGTTGTTTGCCACTGATGCTACTTGTTTAAGAAGTCCCACCCATTTCCTTCTGAATGCCTAAGAGAAGAAAGGTCTCTCTGGTTCACCAGGGAGCTGGTACTTGAGGCTCTGAAGTGCATTCTCTCTCTGCTTCCTTCCCCCTGCCTGGCCCCTTGCTGATGTCCTCTGTTCCAAAAGTCCTGCCTCCACAGTCACCAGGCTGTCTTGCAAGACTGTCCTAAGCCCACCGTCCTCCTGGGTACCAGAGAGAAGCAGGGTCATGGAGTTCTAAGTCGCCCAGTCTCCCTGTATTTCTCAAAGAAGCTGAGGAATCATGTCCTTCCTGATTTTCCTCATGAGAATCTCTCTTCCAGTTCAACCCAGAGGTCCCTTCTCCCTCAGGCTCAGGTGGAGCCCATGAGGAAGCCCGAGTGACGGTGTTCGTGCCATCTGCACTCGGACCAGTCGGTCCCCTACTCGATGAAGGCCCCTTTTCATCTCCAAAGGCTCCCGTGAAACACACAACTGAGGACTTTTTCCTCTCGGGAGACACGCCGAAGCCCACCAGCAGCCACCAACCAAGTTCAAGCTCTATGTGCCCTCTTGTACAAAACCACAGGAAGCACACCTGAGGATTCCGCCGAGTGGCGAGAGCAGGCAGACTTTCCTTCAGGTGATCGCGTGTAGATTACTCGAACAGAGATGCAAAATATGAGAGGCTTGTTCTCACGTTTTCACTTTCCCGTGTTCTCAGTAATGAGCTTTCCTTTCACTATAGTCATGAGGGAAATGAAGCATAAAAGATGAAAGTTGTTTTATGTGTGAATAATGAGAGTGTGTGCAGTAGATCCAGATAAACCTGTAAGATAACTGCTACCGTTTCAGTTTTTTGAAGAGCAAACAGGCTCAGAATCCCCTGAGGCATACAGCAGGTGTCACAGACATCTGTTTTCTTCCATGACCCCACTCCCTTTTCCTAGGAGCTTCATAACCTTTAGAGAAAACTATTCCTCCCTGCACTCCAACTACGTGTCCCTAGTGCCATGCAACTGTCACTGACGTTCGCGTTCGACTCAGGTGCTGAGACATCAGAATCAAAACCGTGAGAAGCAAGCTAGTCCATCTCCAATGGCTGGCACCGAGGTCTAGGAGCCTAGGAACCCGTGGTCTCTGGCAGGACCAGTTCACCCAGGGGAAGGCTACTGAGCGCTGACAGGGATCAAAGGCGCATTGCAGGAGGAACACTGAAAATGGGACTAATTGAGACAAAGGAAATGAGCCTAGGGACTTGATAAGGTTGAAGGTATCTTAGGATTGTTATGGGAAGAGCAATGTGTTTGTCCTAGGGGCAGCCGGGGTGGACTTGGGGTAGACAGAACCACAGGAAAAGAAATTTGCTTTGGTTCAGGAGAATATTTTCACCTTCATAGTTGTCCGGGGATGGGCTGGGCTCTTGTACAAAGTGAGTTCCACCAGGGTGGATATTTAAATATGTTTATAGGTACATAGCGATGCAGTAGAGAGGATTTAGGCACTGCTTGTGGACAGAATCCCAAATTTCCTTTGCGTTGCTTAGCTTCCGGGAGTCTGTAAAACCCGCTACTCACCACTCCTACACACACACGCACAGTCCACCATGGGGTGAGTTTTCTTGCTCAGTACGCCAGAGAAGTACGTGCCATGCTAACTGTCGGGACAGCTAGAGACAGGTGATGTGTTACTCCACAGGGAACTGGCAAATGAAGGGAAGTATAAGGATAGCGGGGGGCCTCTGCACCCTGCAAAATTGGTGTTGTTAGCTCAGAATCCAGCCACGGCCCCTGGAAGTCCTGGGCTGTTCTCTCCACAAGTTCAAGTCTCTGAGGCCTGTCCACCCGTGACCTCTTCTGCCTCTGCTTTTCAGGCCCACACCCTCTCTGCTTTTGACCCCTCAAAGCCCGACACCAGTCTTGGAAACACTTTGCCTTCCTCCAAGGGCAGGTCCCAGAGAGGATTAGTGATCAAGGAAGACTTGACCGAAGACAGGAAGGAGGAGGGGGGTAGGGGGACTTTCCTTTCTGCCAGAAGTCCTCTTTGTGTCACCCGTCCATGGGGCATCGCAGCCCTGGGCAGTCACCAGCTACTGCCTCTCTTTCCTCCTTGATTTTCAGAAAGATTCAAATTTTCTCCACCTGTTACGCACAATGACTTTCCCAGGCAATGTGGGCAGCAGCTAATTCCCAGGTCACCATTTGGTGGGAGTCTGGCTGGGGTCTGCACCGGCCTTTATTCTGTTTATAAACCACTTACCAAGGCCTTCCCCCCAGTAAAGACAGTGTTCTACTTACCAAGAAGTCCCAAGCATACCTAAGTTAGCCCCCCGACTCCGCACATCAGTGTGTGGGTAAGGTATGCGCATGTGTGCGGGGAAGCCTTCCTAGACTCCTAATGAAGTGAGAAATTGCAGAAGATCTAGACAGACATTATTAACTCAACCTGAACAGGCAGCTTGTGAGATCTGAGGAGATTTATTTCGTAGATAAGCAATAATCTCTTAATAAAACCATGAAGGATGCTTGAAAGAATTGGGCGGGTGGCCTGTACTTGAAAGGAGGGTGCAGTTAAAATGTCGAAGCTGCACTGAATGGAAGGAAACAGGAGTAGGTGAATCGGGAGATACACAACCTCAGGATTTTCAAGGAGGAAACAAACGTGAAAATCCACAGCGAATCGGCTCCACTGGCCACCCGAGAAGTGATTCTCGGCTTTGCAGGGAACCTAACAAACTGAAGAATCTAGAGGAGAAACAAAGATGGCAATGAGTTTGGAGATTTAATCCTACCAGATGGGCGAAGGCGCTGAGACTGTTGGCCTCGGAAGGCTCCAGAGAATGAGGGTCACTGCATCCAGGACAGAATTGGTGACCATCCTGGAAGCAGAGACAGGAAAGATTCTCTGACTCGGCATCTGGAGAGGCTGGGTGGGCCAGGTGAAAGAACCCAGGGTGTGCGGAGGACGGTAGCATTACAGGGCACCCATGCCCAGCTAACACCTCAGCCGCTGCCCGTTTTGCCCTTCAGGGAACCAGCCCCTGTTTACAGATCTGGTGTTTCAGGAGAAGCCAGATAAGCAGAATCTCTCTATTTCTATTGCTAACAATTCACTTTAAATGGTAAAACTCCAGCCAATAAAACAAAACATCTCAAGGGCCACAGGCATCTACTACATAACTTTGATCGAAGCTACAAAATGATGCAGGTTTCTGTTCAACATGAAAGACTGGTTTCTAATTATCCGAGCTGGTCGGCATGCACCGGCCATTTTCTCTTGCAGATGAAAGAACTGAGGTTGGAGGTAGGTCGTGATTTCCTAGAGTCAAATACACAGTGAACGATGGGGAAACGCAGCTCGCTCTCCCTTCAATCTGGCTTTCTAAGTTTGCTCATGCCCTCTGAGTGCCCCAGGCAGCAGTGGCACCTGGAAGAAAATGGGAGCAGAAGGGACAAGAACAGGGGATCCCAGAGTTTCTCCCAAGAGGAGGGACCTGTTCAGAGGTAGGCTCCTTCCAGTTGCCGATTTTAACAAACTTTCCCAGACAACATCCCCGCCCTCCGGCAGCAGCTCTGGTTGCTGCAGAGGAAGCCTTGTGCAATTGCCCCCACCTTCCTAGCCTGTGGACTTCCTGACAAATCGCTTATTTGCTCAGTGGTTTGAGAACATTGTTTGGGCTGCAGGGGTTCCTGCTTGTCTCAGAAGCACTGAGCAGCTCTGATGAGCCGGAGATGAACATGCTGCCGCCGCTGTGTTTGTTCATCAAGCACCCACTGGTGCTGGAAAGGGCGCCCGGCGCTCTCAAAACTCTTGCGTTGTTGAAGCCTCAGGAAACACCCTGGAGTGGGTACTGCTGTCTCCTCCAAGGAAATGAAAGCTTGGAGAAGTTTCTAAACGCGCCTGAGGCCTTACAGTTATAAATGGTGGCATCAGGCCTCAAACCAGCCTCATCCATCTCCAGAGAATGGACTATTTCTTCTCTATCGCAAGGAATCCAATAGCCTCTTGAGCACAGAATGCGGGTGGTGGGGGGACAGGGGTCCTCGTTGAGAATGAGGAGTGTGCCAGACCCCACCAGCAGCTGCCACCTTTCCTCCAGTGTCCGGAACAGCCTCCTCCTGCCAGGCTCCTGAGCCCCATGTGAGAGGGGACGTCATGGCGTCTAAACCCGGCGAAGCATCTTGCACCAGCCGAAAAGTAACCCAGTCAGGGGCTCCACCCCAACTCCGAACAACCATGTGATTTTCACTGCAGGACACCTCACAGCAGGACTGTCAAGCATGCAATTTGTCTGCAGGAAACTGTGTCATTGGGGCTCAGTTATTGCTTATATGCCTCCACCGGGGGACTAGACATTTGCTGTTTTGCTGGCCTGGGAATTACTATTCTCCTTAATCTGGCGCAAGCCTTTCCTGCCTTCTCTCCGGGATCAGAAGTGGTACTTCTCTGCTGTTTCGTTCGGTCTCAGGGAGACCGTCAGTCAGATTCCCCCACCTTCTCCTGCCCGAGGGGTGGGCATGGACCCCAAGTCCTGCAGTCTGTCTCCCGCTCCCTGGAGTTCGGAGTTTAAGTGGAGGGGCTGACGGATGAGAAGCAGCTAGAGCTGAAGCTTCCGAACAGCAAAGTCCAGAGACGCCGTCTCCACGGGGCTCCGTGCCACGGCGCGTGCTTGTCATGTCCGAGCAGTTAAGGGCACCCGTTCGTTCCCCACGCCATCCTGGGTGAGGTGATGAACTTTACGGCCACCCCACCTTCCTTCCCCGTCCCTGTAGCCCGGGTACCTGCCGACGTCCGCGTGTCTCACATTCCCTTCCGGTGTGTGAGCAGCTACCGCATAGGTCTCCAATCAACTGTTTTTGCCTAAATGAACCAAGTCTGTCTCTTTTCTGCAATAATAACAAAAACTTCAATTGTATCCGTGAAGTTATTCACTGGTATGACTCTGTGCAGAAGATGTCTTTAATAATCAGGTGGCAGGAGCTTCTAACTCTGCAATTCTCTGAAGAGGGTGGGGGGCAGAGGCTCCACTAAACCTGCCGAGCTTTAGGGAGGAGCAGAACCTGTTAGATGGGAGGTGAAGGGAAGTGTACCCGAGCCCAGCACACTAGCTGGTACCGGTGGTGTTTCATAGCAATTCCGAAACCCACCACAGAGGTATACTGGCATTATGCAGACGAGTAAATGGATGATAGATGGTGGGAACCATGTTTGATTTGGGGCAGGATCAGAGACCCTGATGCTAACTGGTCTCGCTTGGGCAGTGGGAAGTTACAGATGAGTAGTAGGAAAGACTAGAATGAACCCTGGGGCATTGGACTAGGGCCTGAGATGACAGTGAGAACTCACATTTAGTTACCATG
Source organism: Artibeus jamaicensis (assembly GCF_021234435.1). Classification (NCBI taxonomy): domain Eukaryota; kingdom Metazoa; phylum Chordata; class Mammalia; order Chiroptera; family Phyllostomidae; genus Artibeus; species Artibeus jamaicensis. The sequence goes on from NW_026522059.1 coordinate 4,746,905, forward strand.
GAGATCGGTGGACAGACGTACACATACTCAGAGGTATGTGTGGATGCTTGGTTTTAGCTCCCACACAGATTTCCTAGCTCTGCCTTCTGACAAGACCTAGAGGTGACGGTCCCCGGCTGCCACAGGGACGCCTGGAGCCCAGCCTTTGTTCTCCAGTAGCATTGCCCTAGTGAGAGGAGAGATGGCGGGTTCTAGGGCTGGGAACTGAAAATGCAAAATGAGAGGGAGGCTTCTTGCAGTGCTTAGTGTAAATGGTATATGTGAAGTTTAGGTCACGTTTCAGCCCTAGCTCATGGAGAAAAAGAAATTGTATAAAAGTTTTACAAAACAGGCTATTCCTAAGTGTCCCAGCATGAGCCCTAGTGACCACTTCCCCTTCCAGTGGCAGCCTGCTCACCTGGGGCAGGACCCGAGTCCCCAGTGCTGACCACTCCAGAGGCCTGGTCTACAACTCCGTGGAATCAACAACTCCATGAACATGTTCAACTCGCAAGTTACCTAACTAACTAAAATCCCAAGTTAAGTGAGTTCTATGCACCAGGGAAATTCATTCTGGTAGAGGATTCTAGGGAACACAGTGATGCTGCAGAGAGATCAGTGGGGCAACCAAAAGGACCAGGAGGACACGTTTGGAGCCACATGGGAAAACATATCTGACCAACCGCAGCTATAGGATCTCACTGTACGTTGACGGGGAAATGTCAGATGCTTGCTGGAGGATGAGAGCTGGAGAAAGCTTGACATTTTTCTGCGTTTCTGAGTCACCACACTGCCATTTCAATCCTGTGGTTAACACCAGTCTCCTGCCACCCAGCCAGTGCGGTGTCATTCCTGTCGGGCAAGCAGGGCCTATAGGACCGGACGGAACGGGGTGTCACCCTGGCCCCGCCCCGTCCAGCTGCGTGTCAGTGGACACCTGACCGCAGTGGGGACGCGCTGACAGCTCTCCAACTGTGCGGCTGGGGATGGCATCTACAGGGTTCCTCTCCGGGAGCCTCCGGCCTCAGAGGCGGGGCCCGCATCTGGGCCTCGTGAGATGATGAGACGTGAGATGCGGGGCCTGAGCCCAGCGCTGCGATCGGCTGTGACTAGGGGGGGAGCCTGGGGCATTTTGCACACAGGGAGACGTGAATACTTGTAGCCAGGGGGCAAACTGTGGTAAATGCTCGGTGCAGAGCTCTAACAACATGTATCCCATCCTTGCCCCCCTTCAGTCTCGGCCCTGCCCTGAATCTGAGTTGACCTGTGGTTCGTGTTGACCAGAGGAAGGCGGTGGAAGTGAGATGGTGTGACTTTCGAAGTCAGGCTTCAAGGCGCCCTGTAGCTCCCAGCTCCGCTCTCTCTTGGAGCTGGTCGTAGCCACACGACCCTCACAAATCAGCACCACGCCGAGTCCCGCCAACCCAGAAATTATGGGATGTGTAAGTTGTTTTAGGCCACTAAGTGTGCGGACATCGGCTACGCAGGCATGAGTAACCGCAGAGGGCTGGGCTGTGGATCGACAACCCCGGTGCACACCCCGTGTGGAGGGAGAGAGGAAGGCTGTGCCCACTGCCCTCACCCCTCGGCCGTGCTGTACGCGCCTGCACCCTTCTTTCCATAGGTTCTAGGAACACCCCCTCCTAAAGAAGAACTGTCCTCTATACAAATGGAACTATACACATTTCCTCCCCAAAAGACCTTCAGTTACTGTATCCAGTGGAAATTCCCATTTTTCTGCTCGAGTGCCTCCTACTTCAATTCGGGTGCATTTTTCACGGTCTGGCAACCTATGGGATTAATCACAGTTTTCACAGCTGTTGACACGCCCTGCGTCCGACGGGGCAGGGGAAACAGGAACAGGAGGAGGTCCCAGTATTTGCACTTTGGGAAACAGGAAGGCGGGTAATGACCTTGACTCGCCCAGACATCCTGTGGGCAGTGTAGTGAGGGGCAGTCGTTTGGTCAGTTCCGGGCACCACCCTGACCGGCCAGTTCTGCTCTTTGAAGGGTTTCCTTCCACCCGCTCTTCTCCACCACCACATCTGAGTCGGGCATTGGGGACGAGTCCCCTCTGGGGTCTGACATTGCGTGGCAGCAGGGCTCCCGTTGCCTCGGGGCCCAGGAGCTGAGCAAGCACAGCCCTGCATCCCCCGCAGATGGAGCCCGCAGCCGGCCCCCAGGCTCTAAGGGGAGAAGGCGGAGGTGTTTCTGAACTAGCACGAGAAGTCGAGCTTCCCCGGTTTTCCAGCTCCTTCTGGCCCCGGTACTCTCTCTAACCGCACAGCCCAGCTTTCCTGGCCTTCCTGCGTAAGGGACTGGCCTTGTGCACCTTCTCGGGCCTCCTACAGCTAACACGTCCAGTCTCAAACAGCTGACCCAGAGGCACAAAACGCCTCCAAACAGACACCTACCTTTTCCTTCCTTCTGAAGTGTCGTGCTGGATGTTAGGTGGGCCCCGGGCTGCAGCACAGTCCCAAAGGTTGGGAGGGCAAGGAGACACTTTGGAATATTCTGATATTTTCCCACAATGCCTCCACACGCCGGCCTTCAAAAGTTCCAGGTCTGAAGCTTGAGGCCAACATTTCACTCACTGGCTGCTCTGTTATGGCCGCATAAGAGGGGCTGCCGGCTTCCCAGGTGCGACAGAGGCCCCTCACCTTCCCGCCCCATCTGAGCCAGTGAAGCCTGCGGTGTCAGGCCTGTGACTGTGAAGCACTCATTCCACGGACAAACAGAACTCTCTCTGAAGGACTCTACCAACAGGAAGTTGAGTTGGGAGAGAGGAAGAGAAGGAGGGAGGTAGGAGGGAGGAAAAAGAAAGCACAGGCTGAAAGTGGAGGAGAATCCAGGGCAGAGACCTGCTACAGGCGTATGCCGGTCTCGGGGCTCCTGTGATGTTACTGGTCCCTGCCTACTCTACAGCGTTCTGGCGGTTTCCCTGTGTGAGCTGCATTCCCAGGCTGTCTGCAGTGGGGGTAGAAAAGATGCCTTCCGCGCTTCCCACACCTCTGTTTGTACGGTTTGCTATATTATTCAGCATAGAAAAGTTCTGATGAGCCCAGCTTGGGTCCCTTGCTGGTTCAGGGGACACCGTAGTGCCCAGCACGTGGGTCTCATTCTCTCTCTGCTTGGTGGGGCCAGGAGCTGGGGACCGAGAGCAGAACTGGGAGAGGAAGGCGGGCTTTCCTGGGAAAGTAGGGGTGTAGACGGAGGGACATCGGCACAGTAAGTGCTGCCTCATATTTCTACTCCAGTGGGCAGTGTGTGCACGGTTGTAACCCACCTGGTCCGGAGGACTCGCCAGCTGGGGAGTGGAGAGCCCAGCAGAGTCCCACCCTCTGCCGTGACCGGAAGCCCGGTCATTTCTGGGAGCGTGGTGAGTGGCAGACTTTCCTGCCTGCTCGCAAGCGTGGGCCCCTCGTCGACTTCCCTGTGGTGGCTTCGGATCCTGACACCTGGACCCCGTGGCTGAAAACAGCCAGTGGCCACAGAGGACGCTCTTCCCCAGGCTAACTGGTAGCTGTACCACCACCAGGCTCTGGGCACAGCCGCCAGCTGCTCCTGCCCCAGGATGAGGGTCCCCCCAGTCCACACCGTGTCCCCCAGGCCTTGACGTTCAGCTGCTTCATGCTTCAAGCATCTTGGGGTCTTGGGACAGTCGCCCCCCCCAAACTTAGGTTGGGGGATAGAAGACCGGTGTCCCAGTGACAGACCCGCACTGAACTCCAGTCCCCAACCCTCCTCTCCAGTTCAGTCTGGGCCTTTGTCCCAGAACCAAACCCGTGCGTCCATAGCTTCTCCTCATTCGGGACAGCATTTGCTCGGTGGCTCCTCGGCCCCCTGGGTCCACAGATCCCATGAGGACCCTCCACTGGGCTGCCCTCTCACCTTCTGATCTAATTTGATTATAAGGTGATTGAATTCTTTCCAGAGTTTAGCTCCAAAGGAAACTATTGCTGTGTTTGCTTTAGTTCTAGGGAATTGCTTGGTAGAGAATCTTGTTTTTGGTTTTTGTTTTTTTGTTTCTGAGGCCTGGAACATGATCCCGAGTGAGCAGTGACATCAGGCCCCTGGGACCAGCCCCAGTGAATGTGGCAGCAGCCTAGCCCTGCCTCAGATGTCCTTCCAAATTTGAACTTGTGAGTGGAAGTTGCTTCTGGCTCACCAATTTTTTTTCTGGTTTTATTTTTTAATACCCATGCTTAGTGCTAGAAACATGGAAAATTCTCCTGTCTCCCCATGAACAAAGCTAAGGAGAGAACCCTGGGCTGATCTATGAAGGGTCTGTAGGGAAGAGGCCTGTCGTGGGTAATCTGGGGCCTGGGCCCCCGCCCTGCGCATTCAGGGCCTTGTAGGGCGAGCCGAGCGAAGCCCATCGTGGGGTCGTAGTCTCTCTCTCTCAGCCAGATGGAGCCGGCTGGGGCTTCGGTCTGTGCTCTGGACCCCGCTGTGCTCCTCCTCTTCTTTCCCTGGTTCTTGGAAGGCAGTGTGGTGGCCTCGGGAGAGGGCGCACCAAGCAGCCAGACGAACCTGGAGCTCAGCCCGAGCTGAGGGGTCCCCTGAGGCTTTCACACTGACGTCCCCAGTTCCATCACCTGCAGCACAGGGTCCCGACCCCACTGCGTGCGGCACCTGGCCAGGACACGCACGCCACAGTCATCATCGCGGTGAGCGTTTTACCGATGGGAACCTTCCAGACTCCTTGGTCTTGATTTTAACATATGGAATGTTGTCTTAGCAAGGATCGGTGGATAATTGCTCAGTTCACAATGAGTTGATATTTATTGACTGATGAACTGATGTGTGTGCTGCATGTTACGTTACATAATCTTCAAGTATCTTTCTGTTTTAGAGATCAGATACTGCGCCCCAAGGAACCTGTCCTGCCTAAGGGCATAGGACCAGTTACAGTAATAACAGCTGCTGTATTGTGACGGCTCACTGTGTGGGTCGGGCATCGGGCCAAGTGCCCCTCTCACATTTGATCACTCGGTCTCCCCAGCAGCCTGACGTGACGTGTTGTCGTCTTCGTCTTCCGGATGACGCAACCGAGGCTCGGGGAGTTCCAGGAACCTGCCAGGTTAGCACGGCTAAGGAGGGGCCAAACTGACAAGGGAGTCCTGTTCCACCTGCTTCCAAAACATGCTGGAGCCAGGACTTAAATTCCCTTCTTCAGGGTCCAAATCAACGTCTTGGTCTGTTAGGTCGGGTCAGTCACCTGCTTGGAACCTTGGAAAGGATGCACGCCTCACTGGGTGGCTGCCAGAGTCACAGAGGCAGTGGCAGGAGAAAGTGTGCTGTGGCCTGGGAAGTGATTTGCTCAAGAATGGTGAGTGTTCAAGGCTCAACAGTGAGGAACACGAGCAAGTGCTGTGGCCTTGCGATGCGAGAGCCCAGCTGCAGTTATGTCGGGACCTGAGGGATGGCCAGCACTGGGTACGCCATGGACGACAGCAGAGCCGTCCCCAGCTTCTTGTTCCCCTGCCTTCTCTCCAGACCCTCACAGACAGCAGTGGCACGGGGCCCGTCTCCCCAGTGGAATGCAAGCAGGCCCCCAGTGGAACTTTTTACAACAGACCCACCAGCATGCCCTTTAGCCTTTCATTCATTCCTTGGTTCCGGCACTACTCCTTTTTCTTTCTGCCTGAGATGTAGTCATGAGGCCTAGAGATGCAGCAGCCCTTCTGAGGCCATGAGGACAGATGTCACAACACCCAACAGGGAGTTGGCAGGGGCTGGTTCCGTAACAGCTGCCCCCACAGCAGAGTTTCATGGGAGACAGATGGACCGCAGGTGGTTATACACGCATTCCTTGGGTTGTCTTCTCTTTGCCACCCATCCTAAATGTGTCATTTCTAAATGACACAGGTGAGCATCAAATAGGTGGTAGCACATTGCGGTGGAGGGGCAGGGGAGACAGGAGAGAAGGGAGCGGGAGAGCCATCTCCTGGCACCAGGGTGCAGCGCCTGTGGGCACCAGGGTGGGGGCTGCTTGCCCAGCATGGGAGTCCCACACTCTGTGCTCCATCAGCACCCCTGCTCGTGCTTGGCAGGGCATCTCACAGACCGGGCCTGGCCCCCCGAGGGCACAGGAACCCATTCGGGAAGGAGGTCGTAAGCAGGACTCTCTTCCAAACACAGTGCTAAGGGCTTCCCATGCAGCCTCACTCAGGCCCGCAGTACTGCCGACGGTGAGTGCTGTGCTCTCGTCCCCGCTTTACAGACGAGGAGACCGGGGCAGAGGCAGGCCGACACCATGTCCAGAGGGACTGGCCTGGGGCTCAAGCCCCGGCCTCACTGACTCCCAGGTCTGCACCTTTTAATCAAATGCCTGTTCTTCCCTGAAGTTCTAGGTGGAGCCACCTGCCCACAGAATTGTTCCCTCTCTTCTTTCCGGTCTCGCATGCCGCATGCCTACCTCGTCCCACCGGGAATCAACACATGCATGTTCATGTCACATACATCACGGAGGGCTCTGTGCACCTTCTCAGCCAGGGACCTGCCTTTCCCTGGCTTCATACCCCAGTGCCTAATACGTTGCCTGAATAAGGTTTGAATAAAGAAATGAGTTTACTTATTAAATACAGAGGTTAGATTGGGCACGACCAACCAGGAGGCACCATTTCTGAGCAGCACAGAGGTAGAATAAACTCCAGGCTCAGCCACCAGGATACGACAGAGGTGGTTCTGAAACTTCTAAATGGTCAGCAGCTCCTCAGCCTTGACCACTTCTTTATATAAATTCGGATGTTAAAATTCTTCCCACGCATCGCACCTCCGCCTCACCCCTGGAATCCATCCTGGGGGTTCCCAACATGGTGAGACCTGGAAGCATCGCTTCTGCGGTGGCTCCTGGGGTCTCTGTCAAGCCAGAGCTCGTCTTGTCCCCTTTTGCGAGATGCGTGGTGAAGGGAAGAAGCGATCCCACTCCAAACCGCGTGAAGACTGCATCATCTCATTAGTAGCCAAGATCAACTGCATATGCTCTAGAAGCTGGATTGATAACGATCCATCAAACTTTGCTACCAAAATCTTTAAAGAGCTGATATGAGTCACAGGGAGCTCTTCTGCATGAGATTTACCACCTCGATCTGAACGGAAAATGAATTACTAAATATAAAATGCCACTTGGCTGTGATTCATAGCTCTTTCCAGATGATGGATGTCATGGTAGGGGACACGCTGGTTTCTCTATTTCTGAGAAGTGGAGTCAAGGGCCTGCTGCTCGGTTCCCTATCGGCCTGAAGAGGGGCGGAGAGAGGGCTGCACGCCCGCCCTCCAGGAGCAGGTTTGCTGGGCTTCTCTCTGACACGTTGGAAAAAAGGCCGTAATCCATGTGGCCTGTTCCTAGGAAAGTGACAGCTGCAAAATACGGTCCCCACCCCACAGGATGCTGCATCCCGTACGTAGGGCCCCTCAGGGTTAGGACACCGAGTCTGTTTCCTTCCCCTGACACATGCCAACAATTACATTTGAAAATCAGGACATACTGTAGTCCTTTCCTCCCCCTCGCCCCCCAATGCTTCTCATACACAATTGTAGCCTGTACAGATCACCTTCTGTTTACCTAAGCATTTCCTGTTGCATTTATGCAAATGTGCAGGCATCCCTCCAACCATGTCTTCATCTTTGTCTTCCATTGGAGGATCAACAATCCTGAGCAGAGAACCTCAACAGGCATCCAGCAATTAGTCAGAGCACCAGAAGCTACAGCTCAGTGCGTGTTTTGTCTGCAGTGAGCAGAATGCGTAGCATCTTGCTAAGACTCTGAGAGGGAGACATCCTGAAGAGTTTCCTGATAAAGGCATTTGTAACTAGATTGTTACAACGCAGTGCATTTGATTTTGCACAGCGCAGCGGCTACGGGCCCCGGTTCAGTGCGTGACCACACACATGAGAATTCTGCTTCTGCCATTTACAATAGAACGGCCGTGGGCACTCAGCTAATCCCAGCCTTTGGGGCGTGTGTGTGCTAGCGCTCACACGCTTCATTTGGAAAAGGGACATAAAACAGTGTTTGGCCCACAGGGTTATCTTTAAGTGTTGAATGAGATCATTAATCTCATTTAATACATGAAAGTACCTAGTACTGTTCATAGAACACAAAAAGCAGTCGGCATGTTAACATTGTTACAAGATAGGGGAATAATTTTACATAATATGCCGTTTCATCAGTAAATGCTAAAATAAAATCTCTAAGGGATGTCGAGTTGTCACTTACGACCTGGCCCCTCCAGTTCTGTTTGTGGTTAAGGTCTCCTCTCAACCCCAAATTCTCACCTTTGGGAGTTTCAGGAACCCAGTCTCTAGGGGCGTGGCCAGCAGGGTGGACCCTCACTGTCTGATGGTTTTCCAGTTCCTAGGGCCCAGTCTCTGTGCAGGGACAAGAGCTGTATGTTCTGGAGGTAACTCTGTGACACGGGGACAGAGACACTTCTAGCTACAGGGGGGGTGATGTGGTCACGACTTCCCAGCAGACTCTGAGGGAATCAGAAGGCCCGCTTCCCACCAGTGACGTACCTGCATCTCGGGAAACGCGGGAAAGGTTTGGATAAACCTGCTTTGTCCTCTGCCCCTGTCCTTCCACGAGCCACCCCTCCACGCACACGCGCTGCCCCGCCCAAGTGCACTTTTGTCCTGCTAACCTCACGGTGGGGGTCAGCGGTTTCCAGCGCTCTTTCAGCCGCAGGAGTCCTTGTTTCAAAGGAAACTTTTAATAATACCCCAACAAATAAGGTAGAGAAAAGCAATGAATGGGTTCTCAGCACCTTTTAAGTCTCCATTGTTTGATGGGGAAAATAACTACAGTATTTTTAAAAGAGCCCATGCAACTTATCTTCAGAGCCTGGTTTGCAAAGTGAGCACTCAAGAACCTCTGGAAAGGCGGGTAATGCTGGTCCCTGGGTGTCCCGAGACCGGGGCGGGACGGTTCAGGGAGGGGTGCCAGTGAGCGCACAGCTGGCATGGTCGTTATTGCCGCCGCTGGGGCCTTCTCTGGCTGAACAGCCCAGGTAAATTGCTCCGCCTCTTTGGGGCTTCACGTCCCATCAACGAGTCACCAGGGGCACACTGGAGAGCCTCAACCTCGCTTAGTCTCCTCATGTCCCCAGGACGGGGACAGCCACTCTTCTTCAAACTGAGGTGCTGACACCCATCTCGAGGCCACGTTTGAATCCCTGCTGCAGGCCTCCCCTCATTGCTTGAGTCTATGACCCACTCAGGCAGGCTCTCTGTGTCTTTTGAGAGATTTTTACAACATTTAACCTTACAGCCATGAAACTCATTTTCACGTGTGTCACCGAGGGCTTATCATGTCTCAACCATCAGAGTGTCTTTTAACGCTCAACAGCCTACCAGTGCTTAGCCACACTGTTTCCTCGGATTCCCACGATAATCCTACATTTCAGGTTAAAAAGAGAAGTCAGACACACAGAGGGTCCCTGACTCACAGCGGGAGCTGAGCCAGGTGTTCCACAGGGGACACGGTTTGGGAAGCCCTGGCACCGGATCGAGCAGTCTCCATCACAGCGGGGCCTCGGCCCAGACACCGGAAGTGCACGGGGTCCCTGATGGAGGCAGGGAGGTGGGCCTGGTGCGGGCTCCCGTGCCCCCCCCCCGAGAGATCTGGCATCAGCTGCCCCAGGTGGAGGCAGCGGGTCGACGGGGCTGTGAAAGAGCATTTCCCACTTATCTTCCAGGGTATCCTGAGCCCTGCAACCGAAGCCTCTTTATTTATCCTGTGAAGAAATGCAGAACAGCCCCAAACTAAAAATCAGTCTCCCTCCGCATGTCCAGTCTCAGAGGGCCGAAAAAGCACTTCTCACCACCTCCTCCTTCTCACGGCCTTTCTTTGGGCCCCCTTTCCAGGTCCTGGCAGTTCTCATGAGTATTAAATACAGCAGTGTCTCCCATTCCCGGCCTCACACTGGCCACGGGAACCCAAGGGGCTCGGGAAGGCACGGGTCAGTCTGCGAAGCTGCCAGATCTGATGGGCTGACTTGCCTTCTCTGCACGTTATGTATTTCAAAGGTTCAGACTGACCGAGCCGTGAAAACCGAACTACCCCCCAGTTACGAGAAAGGACAAACGCTGCATTGTTGGCAGCAGACTTTGTCCCAAGCCTGAAAAGCAGCTAAGGAGTAAAATGATCCTGAACTTCTCAGGGTCCTGCAGCAAGGTGGCGGGTGGGGTCTGGCCCCGTGGCGGTAGAGAAGGTGGCGTGAGAGACCAGCCTGGGGGTGCCCCAAACAGGCCCGATGGTGGCGCCTGGGCTTCGTGCAACTTCTGCCTTGAAGAGAGGCAGGACCTTTGTGGCCCTGTCCAATTCCCTGCTGCAGCTGTGACCAGGGTCCATGCAGGGGTCACGCCATGGGACATCTGTGGTGTGTCATCTGGAAATGAGCCGCCACCCACCGAATGGGAATCAGCAAAGGCTGCGTTTGCAGTCAGACGGGGGTGGGGAGCTTTGTAGAGGAGAAGGCGTCCCGTGGGCCCACTGAGGCTGTTGGTGTGGGGAGGCCGGCGGTGGCCTAGTTAGAAAGGGGCGTCCTGTGTGCTGGTTAGGGGTGCGTTGGGGGCTTTCTCTGGCTATTGGAATCAAGACACAAATTAGGGAAGCCGTCAGTTATTCATCAATTCCTGGCCACCTTGGCAGATTGTCATAGGAGTTACCGTTTTGCTTCCTGGATGGTTACAAGAGTTGGTGGTTTGACTTCCTACCAGCCTCTGTGGCCTGTGGCCTCCTGGGAGGCGAGTGCGGATCAGGCAGTGGTGTCTGGGCAGGTTGCTGCAGGGTTGGCACGCGTGTGGACCGGGAAGGAGGGAGGTGCTGGTGGAGGCGGAGCCTCTGCACACAGGCCCACTCTCATGCCTGCCCAGCGCTGCCTCGGCTCACACACCCACCCGAGGCCTTCTAGACAGACTGCCAACCTGAGGCATTTAACACGTTCCCCAGGGCTCAGGAGTTTCTGGAGCAGGACCGTTGTGATGGGGCAAGGCTACTCGGTAATTCCCGTTGCCCGGAGTCCTCTTACCCATCCCTCTGCACCCTTAAATCCACAGGATTGGGCACAGGGCGAGGTCGGCCTGCTGTGCAGGTAAACCAGACGTCTCAGTTGGTTCCATGAGGAGCTCTGAAGCTGGGGGCCCTACAGGGGCTCCACATGTCCAGGAGGAAGGGCAGGGCCTCTCATCCTCTTCCTCACCTAGGGACGGGACGCCTCTCCTGAGGGGCAGGGAGGAATCCCACGCCGCTCGCCGGCAGCCGGCAGCACCGCCCCCATCTGCTGCCGCAGCGCAGCATCCAGGACAGGTGACCTGCTGGGCGAGGTCCCGCCTGACAGGAGACCTGACGATGATGAGCCAGATTGTTCCGACTCCGACAGGAACAGGGAAGTGGGACGAGTGCCAGCCTGGTGTCAGGGGTCACACAGCACATCTGACAGGGAGCAGGAAGGAGCTGACAAACAGAAGAGAACATGCACATGGCCTGCGGGTTGGCGGAGGGAACCGGCCGTGTTTGTGGGACGAGGAGATGGAGGAGGCCTGCGACTGCCTTTAAATGCCGGAGGGCTGGCGTCTGGAGAAGTCCACAGCAAGCCCCGTGGGGATTCAGGGCTGCTCTAGGGGTAGGGCTTCCTAACAGCCAGGCCTGCCACCCACACAGCAGGAGCACCTCCCCCTCCCCCAGACCCAGGCAGCTGCCCTAATTCCACAGGTAATGCCCCTCCCTGGGCCGGCCTGGGTCAGCCAACATGAACTTGCCCTAGGCACTACTTCTCACTCCTGGCTCCACAGGGGAAACTCTGGGGAGCTTTAAACTAGAAATGCGACCGGCCCCAGGCGAGGCGAGCCAGGAGTCAGGATAGGGCTGGGCCATTTGTGTCTCTCCAGAGCTCCCCAGATAATCCACCCGATCCCAGGCTTAAAACCCACTGGGTGACCGGTCTTGCCCACAGCAGCGGCACTGGCCTGAGAGGGAACAGAGAAGGGTCATTCCAGGGGAAATAGTGGCGAGTTCTGTTGAGTAAGAAGATCGATGGGAAGGAAGTGAGTGCCCCCAGGGGAGCCGGCGGCCCCGAAATGGTGAGAGAATTGATCTCTACAGGCAGGATCCGCCGCACTGGTTTGGACCTTGCGGATCAGAGCAACCGATGTTTTATTTTGGCGAGCAGATCCGGCGCTCCAGTCTAGTAAAATGTGTCGCTCGGCTCCAGGAGAGTAGAGGTTCTCTTCACTTTCCCAGGCAACAGGGGCTGCTCTCCCAGGTGGCCCTCCGGCTCCCGGGCTCTAATGTATACTATTAGGTTGTTTTGGTAACAAAAGTAATTCCTACCCATGAAAGACACAGACAGGTGTACATGTGGGAAGTATGAAAAGCATAAGGAAGAAAACAGAACTCTCTAATCCTATCAGAAAAGACTGGCCGTTTTTATGGATTTGCACACGACCCACCAGCCCTGTGCACACTAGTTGTGTGTTGTGTGTGCACACAATTGGCTGTCTAACCTTCTATGACTTGTCCGTATAGTAGATACTGTACTGAGCACTTTTGATGATTTTTTTTTTAATCCTTAAGTCAGTTTGACGAGGCTGTTTCTCCTGGCCTGGCGATAGATAATAGTACTTGCCGCCCGGGGCAGTGGCGTGTTAACGTGGCACAGAAAACGCGTAGAGCAGCATCTGTACTAAAGCCTCAGCAAAAGAGAGAGAAGGAAAAGAGGCAGACAGAGGAGGAGAGCGGGAGGAGGAAAGGAAACGGGCTCAAGTTGGGGACAGAATGAAGATGGGAACTCAGACCTGCCACCTGGGCTGGACAGTCCTCTGGTACTGGGGCCGGCGGCTGTTCTGAGTGTTGCGGGTCAATGCCAGCAGCCCCTCCCCAACGGCGCAGCAGTCCACAGTGTCTCCCAGCGTCGAAATGCACGCCCCTGAGAACCACTGACCCATTTTCATCATATTCTGATTCCTGTTCTTTCAGGGAAAAACTATGATTTAAGCAAATGCACACATCAAGAAACACAGATGGGATCCAAATATATATGTGGTTTTATATTTTTCCTTTTCGCTTAACATCCCATTGTGATTACTCCCCCATGTCACTGAACAGTCACTGTGAATACCATTTTCAATAGTTGTATTATTTCTTTTTTGAACATAGTATCATTATTTTAATGACACACTCGTGAAGTAGGTTGTTTCCATGGTTTTTGCAATAAAAAAATCTTCCAAACACACAGACACATTGTGTGAACACACACACAGCAGGCATGCGCTCATGCACACGCACACACACACATGCATGCTAATTGGGGGTTCTTTTACCCTGAACTCATTCACTCTACAAGTAAAAAAGAGTCAAAAGTGAAAGAGGGCCCACACTCAGGAGCACCCGCCAGGGTGGATCTCTGCTACCCACCCATTCAGGGAAAGCAGATATACCGTCTGCCTTCTTTTTAATATTAATAATAATATGTAATATTATTACACATTATTTTATGTATTATTACATATTTTAATAATAATAATAATAATAATATGTAATATTCTAGAATGCTTGCAGTCCACAGAAATCGGCTTCACGTCTCCCTGTCAGGGGACTTCTTTCAGAAACAGGGGGGCCCGTGGCCTGCCGTGGGCAGCTGTGCCCCCCGACACAGCTGGGGCCATTCCTGCACCCAGGTGTCCGACCTGCACCTGGGCCATGGCACCCTGCCTCCCCGTGGGCTCCTGGGCCTCCGGGCCTCACCGACTCCACAGCCCTAGTTATTCCAAAATAGTTGCGCATGTGAGGGTCACGTGGGCTCTCGACTGCTCCGTGGAGGGCGGATGAATTGAGCTGTCGGAGCAGACTGAGGGAGCCACACGGGCTTCTCACGGCCCAGTGGGGCTGAACACGCTTTCCCGACTGTCATCTGATGAGCGCTGTGGGCTGCACCGCACCCCTGAGGCTCACGGGCTGAAGTCCTGCCACCAGTCACCTCGTAGTGTGACTGGGTTTGCAGACAGCGCCTTTCAAGAGGTCAGTATGTTAAAGTGAAGCTGCAGGGGAGGGCTAATCCAGTCCGTCTGGTGTCATATAAGAAGAGATCAGGGACAGACTCACAAAGGGAGGACCGTGTGAGGACACAGGGAAGGTGGCCTTCCGTCTGTAAGCCAAGAAGAGAAGCCTCGGAAGAAATCAGCCTCACCGATTCCTTGATCTTGGACTTAGAGCTTTCAGAACTGTAAGACTATAAATCGCTTGCCCAGGCCGCCCGCGCCGAGACTCTGTTACGACAGCCCTAGCAAACTAGCACGGTACCTAACGCAGCCTCACAGACCCTCACGGAGCAGGGCCTGGTCCGAGCCTCTGTCGTGGGGGTAGTGGAGGACGAAGAAAACACCGTCCCTAGCCTTCCAGAGCTTCGGGTCAAAAAGAGAAGATTTCTTAACATGTACGATTACCTAGAAGGTTAGGCATAAAGTTAAAAAAAATTAGTTGATTTTAAACAGTGTCCCAGGACTTTGACGCAAGGAGACCCGTGTAGCCACAGGCACTTAGCACGTGCCGGGCACTTTGGTGAAAGCTTCACATGGGGCTGGCTGGCTCGCTTCATTCTCGGAGTGCCCCTGTGATGCTGGCACTGTCACCAACAGCTGGCCTGCGGCCTCACAGCTGGTGAGTAGGACTGTTGAGAGGTGGCCCCATAGCCGGCCCCAGAGACGGAGGGCGATGCCACGTTCTTCTCCTCAGTGGGAGGGGTCGGAAGAGCCCTGGGAAGGGCAGGTCTCCCAGACCTACGGGCTTGTGCGTTACGCTAGGGAATTTGAATGGACCAAGTGGACCATGGGGGCCAACGACCATATTTGAGCAGAGGAACCACATTATCAAAGTTGTACCTTAAGAAGATGAATTCGGTCGCACCAGGTAGGAGGGAGGAGAAACCGGCAGTAGGGGAGAAAGACAGGCGGCCGGGTCTCACGGCAGCCTTGTGACCACGGGACAGTGGGCCCATATTTGCAGAGCATGACGCTGTCTTGTGACCCCATCCCAACCCAGAAAGGGGGCTTCTGCCGCCTCTTTAATGAAGGTGAGCACAGAGCACGGTAAAATGTCTCGTTAAACATATTTAACAGTTAATTCTGAGAAATGAATAGTGATTACTACTCTGTGTTTTTAAGGTGGTGGCATTGAAACATGTCAAGGAAGATCCAGAATATTTAATAAGGACGGTGTCCGAGACCGTTTGTGCCTCCTGAAGAGACTTGAGATAAAGAACACATTTAGAACTCGTTAGAATAACGATCAGCCAAGTGTGACTGTAGGAAATAAATGGTAATGGCAGAAAGAACAGAGGCGTCATTCCTCACTCGAGTGTACATAGCACGCGTGTACATAGCACGCATGTACATAGCACGCGTGTGCTGTGCGAAGCCCTCCTCCAGGAACCCGCGGTCCAGAGGAGGAGACAGAGGCTCTTTCCGCGTGGATTCGTTCATTTAAACTGAAATGCGCGCTCCCAGTAGCTGGTTACTGGTGGCAATGCTGACGCTCACTGCAGACTTTCTCTCTAGACATAGGTGTTTCGTGTGAACTGTCCGCAGGGTCCCACCGGTCGTGAGGAAAGACAGCCTTCCAGGTGAGAACCCGGTTTCACTGCCCTTATCAGTGAACACAGCTCGCGCCTGACACACATCTTCTGTGTGTTGGCAGGAAGGGTTGCAAAGAGCTGAGCGTGAACACACAGATGCAACAGAGGTAGGAGGTAGGAGGTAGGAGGTAGGAGATGGGCCGGGTCAGTCAGTGAGGGACGGGGGCCCTGGGGAAGGCCGAGGCACAGAGTGGGCTCTGGTGAGCAGCTCTGGACTCTGGTTCCGTCCTCCCCTCTGTGCTGTGACACCTCGAACAGGTCAGTGACCTTCTCTGAGCCTCAGCCTCCTCATCTGCAAAACTCCCCTGTGATGATAGACATCACCTCCCTTTTGTAGACGCTCTCCAGGGTCAATAAGAGGCATCCAAATAGTGATTAGCGGCTGCTCAAGTATACGCTTCTCCTTGCTCTTGGTGCGGGTTAAGCTCTTAGAGGGTGTCTCCTGGGTTTTACTTACCGCTGTGCTCCCTAGTGCTGCACGAGAACCAAAACCACAGTCATTCCTTAACAAATACCCCTTAATTGAAGTAAATGAGATAGAATTAGCCTGAATTGATAATCTAACATAATACGGTGAGAACACAATAGAAGACGCCATCCGATTAAAGGCTTTTTGTGGCGTCTATAGAAATATTGCGGAAACAGGCACAAGAGGAAGAACAAGTCCACCGAACGTCATTAACAACAGGCTGAGAAACAATATTATTACTTGCATTTTGTGCGTGAGAACCCAGGGGTCAGAAAAGCACAGTGACCTGCCGCCCACCAGGACCGGGAGGAAGCCTCAGGGGCAGGGTACGAAGCGGGCTGCCCTCCCTGTCCCCATAGCCCCTCCCCTCCTTCTCAGGCAGCCCCAGGCTGGGGTGGGGGCGCCTCCACCAGCTCCTGTGCCACTGGTGTTTCCTCTGCCCCACTGGCCCGGCCCCACCCACCGTGGCCGTTTTCATCCGCGGCCTGTGAGCCTGTATTTGAGACACATAATGTATTCTCCCAGTGAGACCCAACAGAAAGCACGATTGTGTTTAAATACTAATTAACCTTTCACAGCTTTGCGCTGCTCTCTCCATCTCTCCCTCCCCCTCCCCACCCCCCACTCTCTTTCTGTCTCAAAACAAAAAAGAGTCAACCTGTAGGACAGTTGTTGCCACGATTACTTTCCTCGCCTCCACCCCTGGGGGTCTGCAGCACACGGCTGTGTCGACCTCTGCACTTGGCCCAAAAACTCTTAGGAGGAGGAGATGACCACGGGGTGGTCACCAATAAGCTTTTCTCTCCGCATCAAGAATTCCAAACTCATTTAGACTCCACACCTAGTAATGTCCGATGCACCTAACACTTGGTTTTCCTTTCAATAAAAGAAGAGATTCATCTTAAAATCTCCCTTCCCAGGGTTCCCCAGTGCAGTGTGTGCTGTTCCTTCCTGGCCCCGTGTCTGGCACTGGGTCTGAAAGGGCCTGTGCGTGTATGCAGGTGATTTAGACATTCCAGCAGGTGGGGCTAGAGAGCAGACAAACTGGCCTGGGGCTGGTGAGGCGCAGGTGGCCCTGAGAGAAGCCACTACCTGGGCATTGACGGTCCTAACAGGAACAGGTATTGTCTTCACAATGCGAGTCGCTACCACGGTCGGGGTTTGAGGTCGAGGGAGAAGAACCCCTGTGAAGTAACTGCCCCAGTCCTGAAAGATTAAGGTGAGACCGCAGTTCGCTCCGTACGCTGAGCTCTGGGAAGAGTCCATGGGAAGGGAAAGTCGGTGAAAGACAGAGACTCGCCCGGTGTCACAGGTCATCATCACAACCTTACCTAAGGACTCAGTCAGTCCTGGGTTCGAGTCCTGGGTGTTAGTTGTGTGTGTGTGTGAATCTGGATCCAAATGAGGTCAAGATAGGAAGATTCAATGATGTTTGATAACTCTTGCACTTTCTTATTTTTTAAACATTGTTTAGTTTTGCAGAAGTTTTCATTTTAAAAAACTGAGACTCCCTTACAGAGTGTGTCTCTGTACACAGACATATCCCCTGTCACCTGCGTCTGACTGGGCACAGCGGGCACAGTCTGCAGACGTCCCCGGTGTGTTCCAACTTCCGCGGCTCCCACCTCACACTCTTCCGTCCCCGGGCCAAACCCGGGACACCCCATCACCTTTAGGTGCCATGCCCCCTCAGGGCTGCTCCCCGGACTCCCTCCTCTTCAGGGACTTGACGCTGTGGAGGATGTTCTGTAGGATGTGCCACCATCGGAATTTGTCTGGCCTTTTCCCCATGACCAGCCCATGGTTGTGGGTTTTGAGGAGGAAGAGTTGGGTGCCGTTTCCATCACCTCTCAAGGGTACGCGGTCAACATGATTTGTGATGGCTGGCGTTTGACCTTGACCGCCTAGCAAGGTCGTGCTTGTCAGTGTTTCCACTGTACAGACTGCAGAGCTGCATTTTGCCCCTTTCTCCACACTGTGCTCTCTGAAAGGAAGCCACCTGTGCAGCCGACACCTAAGGGTGGCGAGTCCTGTGTTCCCGTCTTTGCTGGTGGAGTATCGATGTAAATCGTTTGAAAAAAATGTCTGCATAGACCTGTGAATATTTATTTCAGCCTTTGCATCTTAATCCAGTACTAGTTTTCTCACATTGTTCCAGCTTTGGCCATCAATCGTTCCTTTTACCGGTGCCTCTGCGCCTGGGACCCTCGCCCGCAGCACAAGCTGTCACTCATTTGTCTCTGAGCATTTAGGTTCCCTCCCTCCCTTCCTCCAACCCAACTTCCTTTCCTTCCTTTCTCCCCGCTTCTCTCCTGCCTTTCTGATTGCTTTCCTATATTTTTTAAAAGATTTTATTTATTTATCTTTAGAGGAGAAGGGAAGGAGTAAGGGAGAGAAACATTAATGTATGGTTGCCTTTCGTGCGTCCCCTGCTGAGAACTGGCCTGCAGGGAACCGGCCTGCAATCCCCATATGTGCCCTGACTGGGAATCGAACTGCGATTGTCTGGTTTGCAGGCCCACGCTCAATCCACTGAGCTACACCAGCCAGGGCTTGCTTTCCTATCTTTTTTAAACACTTTTTTTTATGCTAGGGCACCCGAGATGATGAAGGGAGCCCCTGTCTTCGGGGGGCTGCCAAGTGAGGAGACAGACAGCAAAAGCATCATCCACTCCAAGGTGGCACATTTTACAGCCGGGAAGGCCCTGGAGTAACGGAGCCCAAGGGAGGGGCCCCGGCCAGGCCGCAGGCAGCGGTGTGGTGTGTCATACCCAGCCCGGCCAAAGGAGGAATGTGAAGCAGCTGAATGAGAGGCGGCAGGGCCAGGTGGAAAACAGTGACAGGATTCTGGGCAGGAAAAAGATGTCTGTGCAAAGAAGCCAAGATGACAGCTGTCTTGGTGCACTGGGGACGCAGCCAGTAGCTAGTGGCTAAGAGCGTCTGTGAAACAAACCAGAAGAATGGTGTATTCGAGTTCTCCAGAGAAGCAGAATCATGGTGTGTGCGCGTGTGTGCGCACTATAGGGCTGGCAAGGCTGGAAGCCGGAGGGCAGGCTGGCAGGCTGAGCCCCAGGGAAGACTTGTTGCTTCAGTTAGAGTCCAAACGCAGCTGCCAGTGGCATCGCTTCTTCCTCAGGGGAGGTCTCTCTTTTTTCTATTCTTGCCAACTGATTAGTCCAGGCCCACCCACGTTATGGAGGGTAATCTGCTTTACTCAGTTAATCTAATCTAAAAACTGCCTTCACAGAAACATCTAAAATGCATACTGTTTGACCAAATATCTGGGTGCAGCGTCCTAGCTGCATCGATGCGTAAATTAACCAGTGCAGACGGGAAGAAGGGAAGAGGCCAGGTGAGCTTCGTGGCCCAGTGGGCAGGTCACCCCCTGGACTTCCCTCTCTCACCTTTCTTTGCAGGGACTGGGCCCCACCACACTGCTCTCCTAGGCCTCCTGCCCTCGAACCGGCTCCCTCCTGGGCCCCACTTGGTCACCTGGCAGTGAATCATGTGGTCCCAGCCACGGAAGCCCTCCCCGCTGCTTCCCTCTGAGCCGGAGCAGGATCTCTGGAGCCAGAGGGGGCTGGTGCCGGCCTGCTCTTTCCTCCTCCTTTGCTGCTGCCGCAACTCAGGATTTTAAGGAACAGGCACGGGGTGCCCCCCACATTTGGGTTCCCTCACCACTCCGCATCGCAGGGCAGAGCGTGGTGCCGGTTCTTCTCCCCCGCCAGCCTCTCCTCAGGGTGCTGTGAGGACAAGGGGACGAGCAGGGGCCGATTTAGCTGGCAGTTCTCAAAGGATTGTTTAATCTTATGCTTCGCTTTTACTGGTTCTTCCGTCCCTCACTGAGAGTCTCGGTCCGGGACCCCAGGGTTCCCCAGAATGACCGAAGGAGGGCCGAGGCTAATGTGTGTCCCGAGTGGCCCCGGGTGGACCTTTGCCTCCAACCCTCTACGGAGGCTTTTGTTGGTGATACGCTGGGACTTTTCAGGTTCATTGAAAGAATAATTTGGAAAACAATTTATAATGGGTAAAATGCCTCTTCCCAATTACCCCACTTTCATAGACCCTGGCAGTTCATTCTTCGTCACCATAGCAACCCACAGCCTGTGACAGGAGGAGCGAGCAGCACCCGGGCAGGTCTGGGGCTGACAGTGCCGCCAGGTGGGGGACGTGGGCCCGGTGCCCTCAGAACCTTCTCACGAGCCCTGGGCACCCCGACACTGGGCACTGAGGCCACCCTTTTGTACGATCTTGCAGCTACAGATTAGATACATACTGAACTCCCGAATCACCGACTGGTCACTAGGGCCGTATTGGAGGCGTGTGCAGAGGAGAATCCCAGCTCCACACCGGGCCCTGGGCCGGGGACAGAAACTACCGTGGTGGGGAAGGCCACGCGAAGCTTCTCAAGTTCCACCCCCCCCCACCAGCCACGACAACAAACAACAATGATCCCTGGTCAGGGGTGGAAAACCCTTCCACAGCCATAGAGTGTTCAGGGGATGCACACGCAGGCACACCCACCAAGAGGGGCGCACCACCATGGCTGAGCTAAGTACTCGGGGTCGGCACAAAGACCCCACGGCCCACACCGCTGGAACCGTTTCCTCTCGGGCCCTGGGCAGACAGAGCCGGTGACTGCTGAGCCCAGAAGGCTTGTTGGAAGGGACTGAGGGCCCGGTCCCGTGGCCTGCAGGGCCCCGTGGACTTTTTCCTCAGCTCCCCGCAACCCCGCCATGCGACTTTAGTACCATGTGCCCTGTGTTTGATTCTGTACTTGATGTCTGTCTGTGCTTTAGCCACAAAGGAGTAAGAGAGCTTCTCTCTCCAGGAACCTGTTTCCCCAACCCGATGCCATTAGAGAATGAACGGGTTAGATCTCAGTGCTGTCCGTCCACGTGATGCCAGTCTCGCTGGGTGACCTTTCTCGGTAGAGCAGGCGTGTCTGCTAAGAGGGGCAGCCCGCACTGACCAGACCAACCCGGTGCCGGCACGTGGACAGAGGCAGCTGCTGTCTTGGAAGGAGGAGGTTTTGATCTGTCAGAAGGGCGTGTGTTTCTCATTGGGTCTCCCCAACACAGTGCAGGTGAATGTGGACACTCCCTCTACACAGACCAGCCCTGAGGTCAAGTGTCTGCGTCCAAGGCCACTCACGCCGCGAACTACGAAGCCAGACATGAACCCAGATCTGCATCAGATCTGACCACCGCACCGTGTGGGGATCGTTCCCTCTCTCGGGGCCGTGGCGGTTTCATTTGCAGAGAAACCCTGAGAACAGAGACTGCCTCCCCGGCCATCAAGCAAGACCCGGGACCCAGATGGGGAAGGGAGTCCCAGCAGGCCCTCGGTGACCCTGGGCCTTGATCTCTTGGCCACAGTTGAGTGTCCAGAGGTCAGCTGAACCCGCTAAGGCCACCACATCCCCGGGCTGGGGAACTTGAACCTCGCAGAGGACAACTCCGGCCCCATGGGGGCTCAGCGGAGTCCCTCTAGGGCAGGGTGCAGAGGGAGCAGGGACAGCTGAGGTTTCCAAGAGGGTGGGGTCCCACTTCCCCTCGGGCCCTTCCCTCAGGGCCGTGTACTTCCTCTTCCTTTGGGGACTTTGGCCAAGGCTTCGTGTCATGAGAGTAGTAGCTTCAGGGCCTGTTAAGACAACCCGGTTGCCATGCCGTCCCAGTGTCCGAAAGGTCGCCGCCACCAGCGTTCAGGCTCCTGTCCCCAGGGCTCCTCTCCCAAATTTAAGTGTCATTTCTCCCATGTCCCACTCAGCCTGGAGAGGCAGGCTTCCCGCTGTGTGTGATCAGGGTGGCCTCGCTGTCCCCTGTTTGGACCCTCAGCCATTCCATGACTCGCATGACCGCTTCCCCGAGTTAAACACTGAACAGAAACTCCTGTTCTTCTGTCCCCTGCTGCCCACGCTTGGGCCGCCTGGTATGTGGGTTTGTAGGTGGGTCTTCGGTTCCCACTAGGCCCCAGCTGGGGTCCTGCACGTCAGCTCAGTCTGACACTAACTGCCTGGCGAGGTCCCACACGCTGTCCCCACAGGACAGGGCAGTGGCCAGCAGGGGGTCTCCAGGTTACCTATGACCTCTCTCCAACTTGGCGCTAAGGCAGGAGTTTCCATGACCCCCTCCTCAGGCTCAACAATGAGCTATAAGGCTCCACAGGACTCATTACAGAGGATGTCATTAAGGATGCTGACTAATGGCCAGGTGCGGAGGTGCCTCGGGCAAAGTCCGGAAGGCCCCGGGCACAGGCGCTCCTTTCCCTGTTCAGCCGGTGGAGGGATGCTCCCCCCTCCCTGCGTGTGGGTGCTCCCTGACCTGGAAAATCCCTGGAGGGATTTTTATGGAGGCTGCCTCACCACCCACAGTCTGTTACTGACTCAATCTTCAGTCTCTCCCTGCTCCCCCCCTGAGGGCAGGGGCAGGGCTGGAAGTTCACAGCTTCTAAGCAAGGCTTGGCCTTTTTGGTGACCAAGTCCCCACCCTGGAGGCATCCAGGAGCCACCAGGAGGGGCCTCATTAGAACGGAAGCTACCCCATCACCCAGGGAAGTCAAGGGATTTCAGAGCTCTGTGTGGGGAACAGGGGCGGAGACTATTATGTGTATTTCTTCTTATGTGATAAACATTCTCTGTTTAAAAGACCCAGAACGATTTCTGTTTACCTAGAATGCCCCCCACTGATTTCATCTCCAAGCTCCCAGGTTCCTTCCCACCCACTGTGTCTAAGATGTTTGTGTTTGTCTTTATTATTTCTTTGAACTGCCCTAACAGAGTCCCAGGAAACCCAGCCCACCACACACACACACACACACACACACACACACACACACACACACACTTTTTTTCTAACAGAGTTAGGCAGTGCTGCTTTTAGGTTTTTGTCACCAACAGAACCTGAGCCCTTCTGTGCCTGAACTGCTCCCTAAACTGTAAAGCGTCTTTTGAATCTGTGCCGGTCGTGGGAGGGGCTGGGTGAATGTTTGCAGAGCATTGACATGCGCGCCTTGGCCCCTGGCCGACACGCACACGCAGGCAGAGGGGCTGACGTGTTGTCGTGTGTGTCATCCTCACCGTCACTGGGGGTCTGCTCTCGTCCACTTCAGCCTGACGTCCTTGCCTCCAGGTTTCATTGCGGCTGCACCAGAAACCGGAGGCGTGAGGGCTGCAGAAATTCACTCTGCCTCCTGGCTTTCGGGGGAGCGGGGCAGGTTGTTTTCCGAAGGGATGGGGGTGGAGACTTATGTTCGGGATCTCACGGTAGACGACCTTTGGACCTGCTGCAAAGGGAATGGGAGGTCCCTGTGGAGGCCACAGAGAAAGAGAACTCCTGGGGATCTCCAAGGGGGGCAGAGGTTGGGCTCTGCTCACCGTGGGGACCCCAGACTCGACCTCGGTTCTCGACATCAGTGGAGGTTGATCATGCTGCTGTGTCTTCAGACCCAGGAGCATGATGCGAGGGGAAGGGGCAGGGCCAAGAAAACCTCCTCTCCCGGGTTGGACAGGCTTCCCCTTTGTTTCAGAGGGTCTCAGAGCTGGAAGGGACCTCAGGAGGCAGGGGGCTGAAGGGCCTCATTTCACACTGAGAGACCGAGGCTCAGGTTTGAGAAACCAGCTTTATGTCGGTGAATGGGGAAGTCAAGCCTTGCCCCCTGTCCCCCCACCACCACCGGGACACCAGATCTGTGTCATTACGTGTCTGAAATGTACCGTAAAGGGGTCTGATTAGAATAAACCAGGCTTTTCTTTCAAAACCTTCCTGAGCCGGTAAATATTACTCATTAAGCCTTTAGAGAGAATTATTTTGGTCAAATTACATTTCTTTCAGCTACACTGTGAATGTGGAAGTTATTTGAGGAGAAAGGGGGGGCATATGGGGCCCCGCTGGGGCTGTGATGAAGGTCAGCTCAGGTAGGACTGGGTGGGGGGAGCGGAAGGCTGAAAAGAATTCAGGATCCCGAGACAGCATGAAGGAAGCCGCGATGGGAAAATGTAATACAACAAAGCAAAGCAAAACCAGGGCTCCAGCATCCCGGGCCCCACCCAGCTCAGCCCCCTTCGAGCAGCAGTGCCTTTCTGGAAGGTATGCCCCCTTACAGGGGTCAGCTTCCCCCCTGTGCAGTGGAGTTAGAAGATCCCCCGCCTGCCTGTTCTCCCTGCGTGTAATGAAATCAAGCAGGTTAATGAAAAGCCCCAGGCGAAAAGGCATGCTCATCCCTCCAGGGAGGCGGGGCTGCTCCCCTACTGCCTCTCTCAGAGGCAGGCAAGTCCGTCAGTGCAGCAGGGACCAGGCCTCAGGCTGAGCCCGGCCTTTCAGGGTGGGAGCGTGGGGACCAAGCAACAAGCCCTGAGGAAGTTTCCTGTTCTTTCCCCCTGACCCGCCCACCATTCTCCCATGTTCTCAGCCAGCCAGGGGCCCAGGCACCCTGAGCTCTGCCCATACCCTCCAGGGAGCCGCAGAGCTGGTCACACAAAGACAGATCGCGGGGAAAGGGAAACCCAGTTGCGATTGAATGTGGCCCAGTTCAGTCTTGACCTTAACAGGGAAACTGGAAGAGTTTTGCTCCCACGGATGTGTCTTAGACCTGGGGACACAATAGCACGTACGGAGCTCTTAAAATGGGTCACGCCGTGCCAGCCCTCACGGATGCATTTCCTCTCCGTCGCCCTCATAACAGACGTTCGCGTAGGTGGCATCATGCGTGATTGATGGTTGAAGAAACTGACACGGAAACCGTGAATAGGTTTAGTGAACCGAGTGGTTAATGCACAGCAAGGCTGGGGCTGGTGACAAGGACCACCTGACCTGGAAACCGTGCGCCCCCCGCTGTCAGCTGTTCATCATGCGGATGGTATGAGGCCGGCGCCGTGCTCGGCGGTGCTTTGCACGCATTGTCGCCTCTCCCTCTCAGAACAGCTCATCACCGAAGGGCGTTAGGAGTCCCGTGACACTCACAAGAAAGCCGGAGCTCAGAGAGGCCAGAGGCCAGGGCTCAGGCGTGGAGGGACTGCCCCTTCGTGAGAGCCGGCCCGTCTTTCCTGTGGGAGGCAAAGGCACAGTGTGAGTTCAGGTGCCTGGCACTTTCAAAGTCAACATGACCTTCTTTCTTAGGGAGGCAGACTCTAACCCCACGGCGGGAGCTCCCCACGCCCCCTTCACTCGGTGGGTGAGGGGCCAACCTCACTGGGGAGCGCCCCTGGCCCAGCGTTTGCCGTTCTGTCCCCTGCACATCAGAGTCCCTTAGGGGAGGAGAAAAGCCCCGAGTGTCTGTCCAAGGCCACCTGTTCCTCATCTGCTTAATGTACTGAGAGCATTCGCCTGTCAGTGCTCCTCAGCCTCTGCAAACGTCCAAAGGGATGAGAAGGTTACAAAGGCTTGCCGAGACTCAGTCTTCTGGAGAACCGGCCTCCGCGGCGTGACCTTTCATGCCCTTTGCATCCTGGGCCGCCCGGTTTGGGCCGCAGATTTCCACACACCGGCTGCGGCCGCCTTCAGATACACACCTTCTAGAAAGCGGGTGTGAGCGCTGCTGGGCGGGAGCCTCCGTCGGGTTGTCCGATGCCGTAGCCCCCAGTTCCAGGTGACCGACCGCTAAGCACTTGAAATGTGGCCACTACAACTATGGAGCAGTTTTTTGTTCAATTTTAATTACATTTAAGGAGCCACATGTGACCAATGGCGACAGCAGTGGCCAGCAGAGATCTGGACAATCACGGAGAACAGATGAGCCTGGTCACTGATGCACACGCTTACTTTATTGTAAATTTTGGTTTGTTTACCCGATGGGCTTCGCTCGTGGCTCTCTCAGTGTGCATGCCCTGTGGGGATTCGCAGTCGTGGAAACACTTTGCATGAAATTGAGTTCAAGAAGAGGCCAGGTGTCTGCTTATTAGCACCACAGTGTAAAAACTGCCGGGGTCCTCGTTAAAGGATTAAACACTCACGAGTGCAAACAAACAGCCTTTCGTGCGCTCACTGCTGGCCTGCTGCCCAGGGGTGGCGAGGTCCATGGGAAGACACGCAGGATCCGTGGGCTCACGGGGGGCCCTCTGTGCAAGTGGCTGGGGGGTGGGCGGGCTTCTCTGTCCGACCGAGCTGCTGGCTCCTTGCCAGCAAGTTCTCTCCGGGTAGTGGTTCTTTACCCCCTGTCCGTATTGGTTATTGTGCTTTTCATAGCCCTTATCTCCTGCAAGAGTGTTCATTCCTTACAACAATGACCCCGCGTGAAGCTCTGCCACGAGGAACTCTCTCCCAGAGCGTCCTTCTCTCTAACCGCTGAACCGGAAGCGCCGTGTCCACTCCAGTGTCCACACACACAGGCCCCCGAGCCCCATCAGAGACCTGGGTCAGACCTCCTCTGACCTCCTCCTCCTCGTCATACAAAGGCTCAGGCTGCAGGGTGGGCTGGGGAGGCCTGCCATCGCCAAGGGGGCCAGGCGGTCACTGTCATCTCAGCTGTGGACAGACCTCCACCCCCCCGCCCTGTGCTGTCCCCACCCCTGAGGACAGTGGGAAGCTTAGAGAAGTCAAGACACGTTTATTCAGTCTCCTTGCCGTGAGCGAGTGTCGTGCACCTGGTCTGTGCCAGCTGCTGCTCTGGAACGCAATGGTGCAGCAGTGATAGAACGTCCGTCTCTGCTCCCAAAGAGCTCGCGTTCTGCCTGGAGGAGACCGACCACTAGTGAACGAAGAGTCAGTGTGTCTGAGGATAAAGGCCATGATGAGGGACCAGGGAGGAGGCTTCAGGAGAGTGAGGCGGGGCCACCCAGGGGAGGGAACCCAGGCATCGTCTCCGGCAAAGTCGCCTTCCGGGCAGGAACCCGGATAAAGCCTCCAGGTAGTGGGAAAGCAAGTGGAAGGGCCCTGAGGCCAGAGAGTGCTTTGCTCAGTCACACAGTCACACAGTCACACAGGTGACACAGGGCAGGACCAGGATTGGGTCAGCTCTTTCTGATGCACAAAGAGCTTTCTTTATTCTTTTGACCACACTCGCCAGCTCACTTTGTTAGCAACTTTGTCGCTATGGGACATCCAACAACGAGTTGATCTTTTTTTCTCATCTGCAAAAAAAGGAGTTTGGCTACAGTGGGGAAAGCCATGACAAGACAAGTAGGGACATGTCCCCCACAGGGGACTGTTTATTTCCCCAACCTTGGGCGATGGGCATTGTACCCATTTTGCAGATGGAAAAACTGAGGCCCCCAGAAGGGAACTGGCTCTCCTAACATCCCCTTGCTGTATGAGGCAGGGGTTGGATTTGAATGTAAGCTTGTTGAGCTGCACCTGCCACAGTGACTTGTCCCCATGGGGACATTCCCTGCTGCTGCCGCTCTAAGTCCCTCAGTTGGAAGAGCCCAGGGGGACAGCTCAGTGTGTTGTGTGCTGGGCACTGTATGTTGCTCCCAGGTGGCTGAGTTGGTCTTAAATATGAGAAGGGGTCCCGCCCCCTGCTGAGTGAGGACCTGGCAGAATTCGCCATAACAGGTACCCTCTTAATATTAGCTTTCAACAGAAAAGAGGAAAAAATCTTTCACCGAGGCACATGACAGCTGACACATTAGAACTTCATAGCTCCAAATTGCAGACTTATTAAAGCCATTAGAATAATTATGATGGAGGATTTACTTAAAAGCCCATAATGACTTTTCAGACAGCCTTTTGCTCGAGCACCTACTCCCACCTCTGCCACTGTGCCTCCTCCTTCCGACACCGTCCTCGGAGGCCGATGAGAGCTGTGGTCCTCTCTTCGTCCGAGTCCCCAGGGCCCCGGTCTGCGAGCAGCTGGGGAAACCATGCAGCCGGAAGAGCGCGGCGGGGCTTCTCCAGGCCGCCCGGCTTGCATTGGTCAGCTCTTGCATTTCCTTACCCTGTTTGGGAGTCTTGTGTGATGAAACTCCCCCCTTTGGACTGTCTTGGTGGGCAACACAAGTTGTCACTGAGGACAGCCCTCGTGAAACTCACAGAGAAGCCACGTGGCCCGGAGAAGGTGGCCGCAGAGTTTGTGCTTGACTTCTTACATCACTCCGGGAGGGCTCCGTGGCCCTTTCTCCCAGACACCACCTCCAGCAGAGAGTAGGAGCTCACATCATGACAGGCACCCCTTCATTCTCCGGTCTTTTATGAAGTGAAAGATTGTTCGGAAGAGAGGGCTTTAATCATTCATTCATTCATTCATTCATTCATTCAGGAAACGTGCTCCGTAGCAGGCACTGGGAAAAGCTTAAAGAATAAGATGTGGATTCTGCCAGTGAACAAGTGGACAGGACTTCACGTGCACCACAGAAAACACCATGAGAGCAGTGACTGAGCATCGTGCAGTTCAAAGCAAGGTTCTTCTTTGTGGTGAAACTTGACAAGCTGATTAATTATAAAATGGAAAAGGAAAAGCAAAGAACTGGGAACAGCCAAGACCCTGCAGAGGAAGAGCCACAGTGTGGCTGACTGACCAGAGCGCTGGACTTGGTGTCGGGCTGCAGGAACGAGGGCAGCGTGGGGTGGACGGGCAAGGCCCCTAGACCTGGAGGCCCAGCCCGTGCCTCGAGCTCCACCTGTGAACACCTGCAGCTCTTCAGTGGGGGAGGGGAGCTAGTCGATGAACGATCCTGGATCGTGGTGACTCACACAGAAGAACACTTGAACTGGGACCCTTTTGTCACTTCGCATGTGAAAATCGAGTCCAGGAGGCTGGGAGACTATGAGGTTCAAGGGAAAACTGTGGAAATTTTAGATGACGTAGGAAAGTGGCTTCACGGCCTCCAGCTTGGCAGGATTTATTAAGGAACACACAAAAAAACATGGACAATAAAGAAAATAGACAAAGTCATCCTCATTAAACTTAAGAGCTTCAGTGGATCCACAGAAGCCAGAGAGGGT
Source organism: Artibeus jamaicensis (assembly GCF_021234435.1). NCBI lineage: Eukaryota > Metazoa > Chordata > Mammalia > Chiroptera > Phyllostomidae > Artibeus > Artibeus jamaicensis. The sequence continues at coordinate 4,775,866 of NW_026522059.1, forward strand.
GTAAAGATAAGCCAAAGCTAGAAAGAAATATTTGCACCTATAAAATTGACGGCAAATTCCTTTTCAGAATATGCAATAAACTGCAAATCAGTAAGCACAAGCAACTCAGTAGAATAATGGGCAAAACAGTCTATTCAACAGGAAAAAAAGAAAGAAATGATCAGCGTATGGAAGAACCCCTGCCTCTGTGGTCATCAGGGGGATGTAAACTAAGACCGCAATGAGCTGCCGTTCACATCTGCCAAATGAGTACAACTTGAAGTCTGACAATCGGATGACATGGAGAAATGGGGTGACCCCGCCTTTCCGCCAGTGCTGGGCGGGGGGGCGGTGTGCCCTAACCCTGGGAGAGAGCGATGTGGCTCCGTCAAACACACTTGAAGATGTGCGCACGTCCACCGCAGCGATTCCACCTCTGGGCGGCTACCCTGCAGAGTCTGGCAATTGCCCCAGAGACCTGTACAGAATGGGCCACCTTAGCACAATATTTAACAGCAAAAACGGGGAAGAACTGGAATGCCCACTCACCAGCAGTAATGGACATTAGAAACACGTGCCAACCCGTAGAAAAGTTCACAGCAGTGAAAAGTGAATGAACTCCAGAAAAGTGCAAACGAGTGGAGGGAGCTCTCCAGCATCAACTTGAGGGGAAATAGGTAACGCACCAAAAATATGTAGTATGAATTCATTTGCATGAACTTCAAAGTCATGTGTCACTAGGCAATACAGATAATACTAGATAACACAGAGGAACCAGTAAGAGAGAACACAGGGAAACAAGTGGGCCTGCTAAAAACATAAAGAAAACCCATAAAACGTCAAACAGACGTCCCAGCAGGAGTCCGGCCTGAAGGAGGAGGACGGGAAGACTGTGGGAGGGGCTTCCAGGTGACCGCAAAGGTGACGGCCTCACTTGCTAGACCGAATGATGGACACGCTGATGTTCACCTGCGTGTGGCTTATGAGTGGTCTTCCCTGCTCTCATCCAGCACTTGATATTGTCACCGTGTCCTGCCTGCGTGAAGGGAACGAGGCCGGTGGGAGCATAGCGATGGAACAGATGACAGTGACCTGTACTGGCCTGGGCCTTAGAGGCTGGGGAGACGCCCAGGAAACATGGAGAAGGGGAAGCTCAAGGACGCAGTCAGGCAGGGGAAATGGGGGTGGGGATGGCAAGTCCGTGAAAGCTAAGTCAAGGTCAGTGTGTGGGGACGGAAATTTGCACAGGAAAAGTGGGGGGGTCTTTCAGGTCTGGAAGCCTCCGAGGTATTCCGTGATCAGTAGGCAGCCGGCGAAGAGCTTCAGAATGTAGCGCAGGGCACGTCATGCCAGACAGGTACCGTTCTCGCATTGTCACGGGTGCGGTTCAGCAACGCTAAGCGTACTCCTGTAGCTGTGTGTGTCACCACTGCCCGTCCCCAGCACTGTTTTGTCACCAAGCCATTATACATTTCTGTCAGGCATGCAATGGGATCGGGTTTTCCTTTTATGGGGAAAAAAACCCTAAAAGCTAGGGAGTGTCTGAGAGCAGGGTGATGACTTCAGGGAGGCCGTCTTCGGAGGTCAAGCATGGTCCAGGCCAGGGAAGGTAAGAGAGAGGGTGGAAGTGGGAGACGTCGTGTGAGAAAAGCCACAGGCCCCCAGGTGCCCCTGGGAACGCACAGGTCTCTGGTGAACTGTGGGGGAGAGGGTGGGGTGGCGTCCATGAGCCCAGGTTTCTGGGCTGGGTTCGTGCTGAGGTCGTTTACAGGAACAAAGTTATGAGAGCTTAAAAAACAGGTTGGTTGGGTGACTTTGTTTTTCAGAGCAGCTGCGATCTGTGAGTTTTACCCCACTCTGAGGCTTATCTCCATGCTGGGGACAGGTGTCGAGTCCAGTTTCGAGATAACAAAGCCAGTGGAGCAGAGGAGATGTTTCTGTAATCTCGCCTAGTTTTGCTGCAGGGAAAATGCAGTGAGTCTGTGGCTGAGAGTCAATGCCAAGTGCGAATCTGAGACTCCAATGAATGAGCTCCTGGCCAGATCCCAGGTGGTGCCCACAGCTCAGGGATCTGGCGTCCGATTCGCCAGCTCCCGACACCTCCCTGGTGTCCGTCCCATCGGGTCCCTCTTCATCTTCCTCACAGCCCAACGGGGCCTCCCCAGGAGCCTCCACTACCTGGAGGGCATCGCCCAACCGCTGACGGAGCCTGGGCCTGAACTGACCAACCGCTGCTCCTGACCCAGCCATCTGGGAGCAGCTCCTGTGAGGTGGCAGAGAAGCCGCCCCAGGATGTGGACAAGAGTGTGCACCAGGGTGGGTAACCCCAGCCTGTGAGCTGAATCCGACAGGCCCCCCCCCCACGTTTCTGCACAGGGGGGTTTGTTCATGTTTATGTGCTTGGGAGAAGTATCTTGTGACACGTGAAATTGTCACATTTCAAGGGCCATAAATAAAGCTTTATTGGAGCCCAGTCAGCTCCTCCCCGCGTCGTTCAGGGATGCTTCTGTGCTGCGTGTGACGCCAAGGGGACGGTTGCAGCAGAGTCCACAGGGCCACAAGGGCCACAGTGAACACTTCAGAGCGGACGTCCTCTGGCCCGCCACAGACCTCGGGGCACCGCTCTGGTGCTCCAGACAGGAGAGAGCGCGGGGTCTGTGGGGAGCACTCGCCTGGCCCCCCGCTCCTGCCCGGGAGTCGCCACAGCGTCTGACACACCAGTTCAGCCCCTCTTCCCTTCCAGCTTTAAATCCAGGCCCCAAGGGCAAGGCTCACCCCCTGCGGGATCCGACTCCATGACGCCACCATCCATCTGCAGAGTGTCCGATGTGTCCGTCCCTGTGCCCAGGTCCTTGCTGAGGCTGCCACAACCTAGCCCCTCCCCCCAGGGGTGCACGAAGGTCCAGCTCAGAGTCACTCTATCACCCGCACCCACCTGCTGCCTGGGCACACCTTCCTATCGATTCACTTCTCAACAAGCATTTGCTGAATCTGCACCTTGTGTTAGGAGGTGAGGATGTAATAAATAACTAATAAAAAGACAGGAGGGGCCTCTGTCCGCATGGTGTATGGCACCTAATGCATGAGAAGCATTAACAAGTAAGACCCCAAATAAGGGACTCACAGTGGCTTTGACCAGCGTCGTGAAGGAAAGCTGTGTAGGTGACGGGACCTCAGTCCTCAAGGACGCCACACAGGGGTCTGAAGGGTGATGGGTGCTCCCCGTCCAGAGGGGGGCAAGCAGCAGTCCAGCAAAGGGATCAGGGTTTTCGGAGGCTCCGGGCAGCACCGTGAATCTAAGGGACAAAGAAGGACACAGAGGACATTGTGGCCGGAGCTGGGGGAGGGGGCAGTGGTGGGAGCGTGGCAGGGACGGCGGGTTCCCTGCCCCCTCTTCGCACCTTCCCCCCCACATCCCCACACACGCACGCTTCTCTCTGGACAGGCGGGATCCTGCTTGAACATAGCCACTGAATGAATCACCCCTTGTCTACACCACAGTTATATTATCCAGCCGTAAATGTGCAGTTAAGGAGATTAATTGCATGTAAATTGCCTGAGCTGTAATTTAGTGTGGCTTGAAAAAGATTGTAACTGGTTTGGACGATGGAGTCCCACGTGTGTCAAGCAGGCACCTGTGCCTCCGAGGACTGGAGCAAAGTGTTAAGCACAGACCTGGGGCGTGGGGAGGTGGCGATAATTCTTAACGGTTACCATCTTCTCACCGCATTTCCTCATTCCTAGTTCATGGTCAAGGAGTGAAATATTTAAAAAACTGTCAGAATTGGGATACATTTTTCTCTCTCTTTTTAAACATTGTCACAAGTGTTATCGATACATCCTCCTTCCTCTTCGAATTTAAAATCTTCAGTTCGTTTGATTACATGGAGGAGAAGCCTCCGGGGAGAACCTGCTGCCCCCCCAGACGGAGGCAGGCTGCGTCTGGTCCCCAAGACTCTGCTGCAGCCTCCCAGCTCCCAGGGCGTCCCCACCTCCAGTCCCTGGAAACTCAGGATCTGTTACCAGCGTGGGCTCAGAGAGTGCTGAGTCAGCCTGGGGCCAGACGGTGAGTCACGGGCCCCACCGGGCTGATCAGCTCTGATCTGCAGTTTGGATCAAAGAACACAGGCCTGTGCTTTGGGTCCCTGGAGGCCTCTGTCCTGCTGGCCGGCAGGGGCGTCCTTGTTTGAACCCTCAACCCTCCCTTCCCCTCCCAGACCTTTCAGTACAGTTCTGTGCTGGCAGTAGGTCTGCGAGGACCTGTCAGGCTGCTTGTGCCTCAGTTTCCCCAATGGAAGCATTGAGTGAGGCTGCTCCTAAGAGGTTTGTTAGATTCATCTGCAAATGAAACAGAAGTTAACCAAAATACCTCCTTAAATCTTAAAATGCTTAATAGAGTAGGCAGATGGCAGCTGGCCAGCAAGACTAGGCCAATAATGTATTTTTTGGCCAGTACAGTTCTCACATGCACACACATGATGGTTAGCTGCTGCCCCTTGGGATGTCATACCTAAAGTTCCCAGTGCGTGGCTTTCCTCGAGGCACTGGCAGACCCCGCCCCCGTGGGCCCTGGTCCCTGGCGGGGCCCAGGAGCCGCCGGGCTGAGCAGCCGGTGGCCCTCGAAGTGGGGGCGAGCCCTGCAGCTGGTCAGGGCTCCCTCCACGCTGGGGGGAGTTTCATGCTGCTGCCGCGCTCGTGGCCTGTCTGGCTCCAATACCATCAGATTCCTGGGCCCTGCAGGCTTGAGCTTGTGACTTCTGGCTCGGACTCAGAGGATGGGAATTCCACAAAGAACACGGGGCCTGGAGCCGGAGGGGGCGGAGGACGGCCGCCGCCCCCAGAGGCCAGGCAGACGGGAAACTCGGAGTGGATTCCCAGGGTCCCCCTACTCAGCTGGGTGACATGGGGCAGGTTCGCTCATTACTGTTTCTTCAATGGTAGCACGGGGACAGCAGTGCCACCTGTCATTTACTGTGCCCCGAGGTACGCCTGGCACCCTGCACTCTCTCCAGCCCACCCTGTGTCTCCGCCAGGCATGATTTCCACTCACTCTCGACCTGGAGGCTGGGAACCTCCCCGGAGAAATGACCACGGATGCCCAGCTAGGACCCAGCCCCTGCCGGCCTGTGGTGGCTGTGTTTTGGGGCTGTTTGGCGGAGGGGGACAGGCACACTGCAGGAAGGGCTTTAGGAAGGCCCAGGCACCTGGGACTCGGCCATGGTACCAGTTAACCAGCCTCACCCTGGCCCGCCGTGCCTGGGGGAGGGGGACGGCTGCCTGCTAAGTGCCCAGCGCCCAAGCGGCTCTGCGGTGGGGTCTCTCCAAGGTCCGGAGAACATGCTGCCCTCCCTCCACACCTGTGGCCCTGAGGGGGACAGGGGTGACGGGGCCTGGGCAGCAGCCAGGGGCCTCAGAGGTTCCCCAGGAAATGGCCTGGAATACGGGTAGGGAGCCCAGCCATCCTTCAGAGTGTCCGAGGCACACCCAGAACCCCTTAAAGTACATATTATATATACTATAATATGTACACTACATGTATACAGAACAATATGCATATGCGCCCATGTTTGTGCATGCATATATATGTATACATACGTGGCATATCATGAGCCTTAGGACACACTTATACAATAAATGATGTCAAAAAGCTTCCGGTGACTAAGTTCGTCCTGGGGACGAGATGTCTGGTGTGGTGAGTTGTTAACAGCACAATGTTGTAGGTTTGAAAGTTGCTAAGAGGGTAAAAAGTTCTCATCACGAGGGAAAAACACTGTAGCTGTGTGTGAGGGTGGATGTAACTACACGGACTGTGGGTGATCATTTTGCAACGTGTTCGTACATCAGATCATTATATTGTACACCTGATACAATGTTACGTGTCAGTCATATCTCAATGTAATGAATAAATAGATCAACACATGCTTTTCCTAAGCCTTCGTGTATCTTACCATGGAGTGAGGTGTCCAAGGGGAGCTTCTGGATCTGAGAGGGGCCTCGCGCCCAGCTGTTGGAAAGGTAGCAGTCTGCCCGTGAGCTGAATCAGAGCAGCTCCCAGGGCTCATCTCCCCCAGCAGCGGAGGCCCAGAGGGAGCAACACTCGGATGCGCTCATGCTCTATTTTTATACTCCTGGGTGATACGCCTGCAGTTGTTTAGCTTGAAGGGCTGGGGGAGGCTGATTCCTTTCTACCTAGAGCTCCAGGTGCAGGTAGCGCCGAGGTACAGCCGAGGGGCGTCCGGGGACCGGGCTGACTCTGGCTGCGGCAGCCTTGCCGCTGAAGGGCAAGGTTTGGTTCCTGCCCTTGCTTTGGCTGTTCCGTTGTTTCAGGAGCATGAAAGAAGTGGACACAAAGTCCTCTGAGAGGCAAAACGAGAGCCAGGTCTGAGTTCAAGGCTGAAGGTGCACACCGGAGAGAGGATGAGGAAGGACAGAGATTTAACATAAATAGGTTTTATTTTAAACAAGTGGCAACATAGGTCCTAGAAGGCTTTGGGGGCTGAGAAGTGACTGACAACCCCGTGACCTTCATGCTATGGCGTTCTCATACTGGTCAGGAGATGCAAGAATATTCTAGAGCAGGGTTCCCCAGGAACCGCCAGGGAGCTCCCCTCCCAGATCTTCCGCAGCCAGCTGCTGGCATGTGGGCAGCTGTCCCAGGGGGAGTGTTCGGTGGCAGGAGAGCCCTCCCACCAGCAGCTTTTAATTAGGAGTGCCACCATCTCGGTGCCGAGAGCCAAGGTGGTTTTCCTCTTTCCTTAAACATCACTGACTTGGGTGCAAGAGCCGTTTTGTGGGTAACAAGAGGCAGGCTTTGTGAAGCCCTCTCATCTCGGGAAAGACAGTTGTGCAGGGACCTTCCCTCTCTGTCCCCCTCAAAATCCCTTTCTCTTCCCGCCACACCACACACCCACATGCCACCGATAAGCCAGGAACCAGTGAGGGAGTCCTACTAAAGGACAGGTTTGTCCTGAAAACGGGGATCTCTCTGGGGGAACCCCTTACCACCTGAGGCCTGTTTTAAAGCTGCAGACTCTGGGGCCCTGCAGCCTTAAAGCACCAGCAAGAGTGAGAACTTGCTGGTTAATGTGGCACGGATCCTGCGGACGTTTGAGACCTGCTGTCCTGTTATGTGCTAAGACTGTGAGCGGGGCACAAGGGAAAATGGCTGCCCTGTGACGATTTACAAATCTCTGAGACGTGACCACGGATGAGAAGGGGTGCGAGGAGACCCCTGGGCTGTCTCTCGTGGGCACGAGGCCGGACCTTTTGCAAGCATGACTTTGCAGACAACCATGAATGAGTAAGGTCCATTCCTTTCCGTTTGACACAGGGGAAAACTAGAGGCTGAGAACAGCTCAAGGCCACACAGCCAGTAAGGGGCCGAGCGGAGACTTGAATCTGGGTCAGCCAGAAACCACTCCATCTCGGCTCTGGGGCAGCTTCCCAGTCCAGGCACCAGCAGCTCCCCAGTTAACAAGCTGAATGGCGAAGGAGGCTGGGCCAGGCTGGCAGGCAGTCCGAGCCATTTGGTCCCTGCCATGACATCCCGGGGGTGGCTCAGCAGAGAGCTCTCTCTGGTCAAGGAGGCAGATGTGTGACTCTGGACTGTTGTGCAAACAAAAGAGCCACCCTCGCAATTCTCACTGTTTGTCCGGAGATTACCAGGTTCCCGCCTCCATTTGTGGAGTCTGGCAAGTGGCAGGGGTGGGGTGACCAGGATCCCCTGGTAACTTAGCAACAGCTGTAGGATCCACATTCCACACAGCAGGCCCCAGGGAGCCAGACTGGGCCAACAGCTGGGGTCTCCACATGGAGCTTCTCACCGGTGAAAGGTGGGGTGCTGCCTCAGTCCAGGAGCCTCTCCTCTGAAACCTGTGACCCTGATGTGCCTGGAAAGAAAGCCACACAGAACACTCACACCTGTCCCTCTCCTTTTCTTCCCTCTCTCCCTTCTTTTCTTCTCTTTCTTTATCCTTAGCTCAGACTCACAAAGGGCACCTACTATGTGCAAAGAGCTGAGCCTACCTAGGTCACTGGAAGAGGCAGGAAGTAGGCATGAGGTCTACTGAGTGGTGGGCATTGCCCTTGAACTTGCACAGGTTGAAAGCAGTCACTCCTCTGTTTGACTCACAGCTGGGAATATTGGGAAGCTCTTCACAGCCAGCCCCTTTCTAGGCCCGCACAGCTGCGGAAAGCCATGGGAACGGCGGAGGGCGGATTCGGGGTTAGGGGTCTGTGTGTGCATGCACCTGGGGCTTCTGCACTCACTTCCTCCTTATGTTCCCCTGGAAACCCTAGGGGATGATCATCTCACAGCCCAGCTGTTGATAATAAGTGTTTATTGAGTGTCTACTATGTGCCTGGCATGAATATGTTAGCTCATCAAATTCTCATTTTTAAAAAAAAAACTGAAGTAGATGTCCTCATTCTCAGTTTGGTAAATAGGAAAGTTGCAACCCCAAGGGTTGCATTTCTTGCCTAAAGACCTTAAGATAAGATGGTAAGAAAAGCCAGGAACCCCCCAGCAAGTGCTGACCAAGGACTCACTACTCTATGGCAGACGCATGGGTTCAAGCCCAGAACTTGTTTTGTTCCGACTCTACGCAAGTGCCTGTTGAGCCCCACGGGGAAGCTACCTGGGACTCGGGTGTATCATGTACTGCGACAGAGCCCTGGTGTTTATTTGTGCACTCGTTATTTATAAAAGCATTTACGCATTCTTTCCCTTGTTTATTCATTCAACAAATATTGATGGAGTGCCTACTGTGTGCAGGTATGGTGCCATTTACTGGGAGTTCACTGGTGACCACAAAGAGACATCGTCCTGGCTTTTGGAGTTGGCCCTCTAGAGGGGCCATAGACATTAATCTAGGAACCACACTCGTGGGGGTCATTGCCAGTCAAGAGCCACGGTCAGCCAGGAAGGAGCTGGTTTCTTTACTAGATCCTGATGCCAGGGAGCCTGACCACCTGGCCGGGAAGTGAGGTTGACCGGGGCCAGGTGAGGAAGAGGGAACTGGAGGCGGGGGTGAAGAGTTTCTGTTGTAGAGGGCCAGCACGTGCAAAGGGCCAGCACTGAGGGGAGAGACTCAGAGGGTCTGAGACACCCCCAGCCACAGATCCGCAGGCATCTCAACCGCGTCCCAACCCAACACTCAGTGAGGAGAGCCCTGAGTCCTCAGGCCACAAGCCTTTCTGCAGTCACGCCAGATTCTATCAGTTACCAAGGCTCGGGACTCTTAATCCCCTCCTTCTCAAACCTGTCGTCTTCTCTCAGTTCCTTACCTGTTCACCGGGGTCACTGAAGTGACACCACCCACTCCCTTGACCAACATTTACTGTGGGCCTGCAGGGGGCAGAACGAGCAGTCACAACCCCTGCGGTCTCCAGGCAGCTGAGCAGGAAGCCAGACACTCTCACTGGCTTTGGACTGTCTCCCTGCCCCCAGGCTTATTGCTTCCTGTCTACACCCCACACTTAGCCTGAGTGGCCTGTGTGCAAAGGACGTCTGGCAGTGTCCAACCTCCCCCCCACCCTTAAAGGGTATCCTTGACTCATGGACTAGTCCAGTTATCTCCACACAGCCCCCACCCAGTGTGTCTGTCCCCTGCCACACCCACACTGCCCCCGGAAACAGGTGCCCCTGTGAGGATCTGAAAGAGGGAACAGCCTAAGGACTGCACACCCTGGGGCACCATTTCCTCAGTACCTTTCTCACCGCTTCCCGCTGTTCATCCAGTGTGACGGGCCATTCAGTACCTTAGAGACAGACTAGAAAAGCCCAGTCACATGCTCTGTCACATGGGACCAGTGGAGCGTGGGCTCTGCTGAGCGTGGGGCTTGTTTGCCTGCTTCACGGCTGGAGGCAGATTTAAGGCTCCCTCTGCCTTCAGGTGGCTGTCAGACTGGTGGCCCTCCTGGCCCAAGCGGCCGCAGAGGTGCCGTCCGCTGCGGGCTCTAATAGTCTTAATGAAAACGCTTTATCCTTGTCTGCATTGGGCTAATCTCGGGAAAGGCCTGAGGTCACCTTTTCAAGCATCTACAACGGCTCTCAACAGCTGTTCCCTTTCAAGTTCGGGAGCAAGTATTTCAGAGCTTCACGACAGTCTCTGTAACTGTTCTATGACTTTAACTTTCAAATCTTTTTAAAAAAAATAATGCCAAATTGATTTTTACTTACTGATTTTGGTCATTTTTTTTTAAGAATGCATGCACACTTATACAAATTTTAACCCGTCCTCCCCTGGAAAGGCACGCGAGGGCAGAGAGTCCTAACTCACGGGGAAACACGCGTCGGGGTTGGACAGGTCTGGGTTTGAGTCCCGGGCACAGCACGTCCCCTCCGTTTGGTGTTGGACTGGGTGCTCCCTCTCTGAGCACTTGGTCTATTCACAGAGAAAGCAAGAATCATCACACAGCGTGTCTTGCAGGTGGAAGGAGACCTAAAGCTCACTTGTGGAAGCCCTAGTTCAAGGCGAGTGGGAGTTCAAATCCTCCCCTCCTCTAGGTCTGATGAGCTTGTTGCTGACCAGAGCCGGCGACCACACGCTGTGTGCGCGCCACTGACCAAACCCTGTACCTGCAGAAGTCTCTCCCCCCGGGCCTCAGGGCGATCTCAGCATTCTCTCAGTGCAGCCTTAACCAACCCATCACAGTTCTCCAAGAGATGAAACACGTCACCGTGTTGACCTCTGACCCTCATGACTCAGAAACTGGGTGTGGCAGAAGCTCAGGGCAGCAGAGAGGACCCTGGGGAGGGGACCCTGACCTTTCATCGGGCTTTTCCCTCCTTCTATTTGTAAGACCATGAACTCACTGGGAATCCAAGACAACCAGCCTGTTTATCCAAAGCCCTCATTCATAGGCAAGGCAGTTGAAGAAAGCAGAAGCCAGCTTCTGCTGGTTCTAGCAAGCCACCTGGCATTGGCTGTCACTTACTAGCCAACCAGCCCATTGAACAAGGCAACCCCAGGTTTCCAAGCTGTTCTTTAGAGCTCTCTGTCAACACGAGACGCTCAGAGCCAGAAAAGGAAAGAACTCGAGGCCAGTCCTGGCTTGCTCTGTGGGGCCCAGGTCAGCAGGACCTCAGGTTCTCGGCAAGGCTGTCTAAGCTCAAAGCTGACGGCATCGCTTCCCAGCCCAGGAGGAGCACCACTGTTGGGGTCGACTGTTGGTGGCACTTTTGTGCTCTGCCCCCAAGACCTGAGCAACCCTAGACTTCTTACCCCATCTCCCTGGGCCTCCTTCACCGATCAAAGGGACTGATGGTTCCTAACTCACTGGGAGCTCAGACCACCGAATGGTGTGATGCTATGAGAGCCACTTGGGCTCGAGCCTGGAGTCGCGTTCTGTTTGTGTGGCATTCTGGGGTGGGGTGGGACAGGGGTCTGCAAGAGTCATCTGCCCTTGACACATGGAACCGAGAAAATTCCCGTTAAAATCACTGCGCTAGGTGGATGGAAGGGGCGAAAGCTCCAAAAGGGAGTCCAAGGCTGAGGAGCCAGAAGGCGGAGGTATGCGGGACAAGGAGAAGTCGTAGAAGGACCTCTTAAGTTGCTGGTTACATGTGAGATCTGGCCGGGAGGCAGCGATTGGACCGCTGAGCGTCTTCAACCGGGGCTTCTGTGGCTGGTTTCTTCCTGCTTCCCCATGTCTCGGCCACCTTCCCCGGCCACACACTCTTCTCTGTCATTTGGACCTACTTGCTTGCTGCCGGATGCAGACGTGCCTCCAAATCACTTTGCCTGGTGCGCTCCACGCTGCTCGGCCTGTGGAGGAGTTTTCTGTGCAGCCAGTGAGCACACGAGCTGCCTGCAGCTATCACGGGGAAGCCCACTGTTGACAGTGTCTGGCCGAGATTGGACCGTCCCCGGGCTGGGCCTGCTGCTCCCAGGGGCCCTTGAGAGCCAGCAGTTGTGTAAAATTTGGTTCGTCCATCTGGGTTGCTGCCCGCAGAGGGTGGAGAGCATCAATTTAGTCTGGGGAAGAGCCCGGAAACAGAGTGGGCCCATTGCCAGAAGACCCCCTGCTGACAGAAGACGGGGCCGTCTCGTTCAAAAGCGCCCACGGCAATCCGACCCTGATTAAAGAGGACTGTAAAATTGCAATGTGGGCACTGTTGCTATCCATAAAAGACCTTGTAAGAAAGATCACCAGGCAAGCTTGCTGTCCCTCTTAAGTACAGTGGTTATTCAACTCCCTCAATAACACGGGAGTAGTAAGGGGGCTCACAGAGCTTCGATGTCAGAAGATGCAGGAATGATTCATGGATTCACTCCTTTCTTATTACCTAGGGCTGCTAGTTTCCCCCCAAACCCAGCAGTCACAGAGATGGAAAAATGCTTACCACGGAGAGCAAGAAATGGAACCCAATTACCCTCTGACTGTCGAACAGCAGACCCAAAGGGTCCTCCGGAGAAGGGTCAGCCATGCCCAGTGACTCCGTGGTCCTGAGGGGGGACAGGCAGAATCAGGGTGTCTCTGCACCCCAGCCCAGCGTCCTTGCACTAATGGGGTGAGTCTGTGGCCTGCAGCTGCCACCGGCACAGCCCAAGCTGAGCTTTCTCAGTTCATGTGACCAGGATTCTGTCTACATTCTATCTAAATTCCCAGTGGGGACTTAGATCGCCTCTTGGGACTGGTGCTCTCTCCAGACCTCATGCCCCTTGCCCAGGAGACTCCTTCCCTGTTATGGTCCCCTCCCATTGTCCACACACTGTGACTGCTACTCAAGGTCATTGTCTGGCCCTCTGGAGCTCACAGACATGCCCGGATCCTCTCCCCCGTGTGCGGATTCAAACACAGCGGATGAACATGTGGCTTGATTGCCGTGACGTCTCTGGGCCTCCCAGACTGGCCTCTGGGTGGTGCTGGGGGCCCTGGCCACAGTCAGGGCTGAGCCCGTGTCCCGACACTACTCACGCTTCCTGTGAGGCCACCCATGGTGCCCAAGGGACTTGGCAGGGGTTTCGTAGGATGGCGCCTCCCCGAACTCCCTGTCACCAAAATCCCAGGCCCTTCATCACTGGACAGAGCATGAGGAAGTCCTCTGACCACCAGTCTTGATGAGAGTAAGAATATGGAGCTTTTTAAAAAATATATTTTCTTGATTATGCCATTATAGTTGTCCCATTTCCCCCTTCATTCCCCTCCACCCTGCACACTCTTCCCCCCATCCCCCCCTTTAGTTCATGTCCATGTGTCACAAGTTCTTTAGATTCTACTTTTCCCACACTACTTTGGCCCTCCCCCTATTTTCTCCCCACTGTCTATGCTACTTATTCTCTGTACCTTCTCCTCACTTCTCCTTCTCCCACTTCCCTGTTGCTAACCCTCCATGTGACCTTCATTTCTATGGTTCTGCTCCTGATCTAGCTGTCCACTTAGTTTGCTTTTGTTTTAGGTGTGGTTGTTAATCACTGTGAGCTTTTGAACCTGGGCAAGTCGTAAACACAAATTCAGCTCTGTTGAGGGCGGAGGTCCCAAAGTCTGCAGCTCAGGCCACCGAAGGTCCCTGCTGTTCTCAGAGGAGCGAGATGACAACAGGCTGGCCTGGCCAGCCCTCGCCTGAGTCTGAGGTAGAAAGAGGCAGCAGCGACCTCCCGAGACCCCCGCACATGGACCACCTTCATTATAAAAATGGGTAGACACTAGAGTAGCTCCCCATGCGGCCCCACCCCTGTTATCCACACACACACACACACACACACACACACACACTCAAGCTGTAACCTTAAGCAGTGGGCCCTGGGGCTACAGGTTGGCAAGGAAAAGGAACAGACCACACCAACACACACTACAATGTAGGTAAAACCACAAAACAACAGGCTCAGCAAAGGAAGCCAACACAAAAGACCATGTATTTACCGCGTGTGTCCGTTCATCTGAAATGCCCCGAAAAGGCACATCCACAGGCAGAGAGTGCGTGAGGGATCACCTGGTGTGCGGGTAGGAATGGGGGTGGGTGCTCAGGGACACGAAGGTTCTTCTCGGGGCACTGGAAATGTTCTGAAATTAGGTTGGGGTGCTGGTCGCACCCCTCTGTAAGTCCACGTTTCAAACATCATTGAACCGCACACTCAGAATGGATGAGTTTCATGGCAACTTACACCTCAAGCAACTGTTTATAGAACACAGTTGGCCCTGAGCCTACACCGTGAGTATCTGTGACTCACCTGCTCTCACCCCTGATAAGGAAGAACACGGGACAGGTGCCAGCTCCCCTGGATTCCCTCCAGGCCTCACGCCGGCAGCTTGTGACGAGGCAGCTCTGCTCACCATGGGTGACTGGGGGTGGCCCCACCCAGGGTCGTCCAACTCCCCGTGGCCCGGTGGGGTTTGGGGGGACCCAGAAGCCCCCAGGGTTGCATCTGATCACTGGGTGACTGTGCAGTGCCTGTCCCCAAGCTCTGCCAGGATCCCCAAAAGGGGACCAGGGCCTGTGGGCAGTAGGCCTCAGACATTGGTGCTCAAAGCCCTCTGCAGACAGCAGGGTCTGGGGCGGTGGGGGCGTCCTCCAAGTGGACTTGGTCTCTGAAGTCTGTACTTTGCCCCAACCGCAGTGACAGGTGGCTTTGTTTTCTCTCTCCTAAGGAAGTACTTGCAACGTGGGGAGCTGGGAGCCACAGCTCATGTTAGTGTTGCTGAGCTCCTCACCAGACCAGCTGGAGTGGGTCACAGGGGGGCACAGCAGGGGGGCAATGTGCCCTCTGTCCCTGTAGGCTCTGGCCTAACTCTTGCTTCTTGGGGGGCCGCAGCTGACCTTTCCCTCCACTCCCTCGCAGCTGGGGTCTGAGCGCTCACCCCGCAGGCAGCCTGGGGCATGGCGGTATGATGGGCCGGGGCGGGCCACGGGACTGGGAAAGGAACTTCAGTAGGGCTGGCAGGCTCAGCGCGGGTGGGCTTATATGCTATGATCCAACTGTTTTTAATAATAACGTCTTTAATAATAACGCCTTGGCAGCCACATTTATACAAGGAAAAAACCCAGATGGAGAAAAGATCATTAAAAACCTGAGGCACATCAGAGCCCTTTAAAAAATGTAAGAAACGTAGCCACCTTCATGAAGCCGGGTATGTTCTTCCCGCATCCAAGATGAAAATGGGGGCAGGGTTGCTTTCCTCTCTCGGGCCTGCAGGGGGCCATCTGCCCCGCCCCACCCCCATTCCCCATCCCTCGTCCCCGTCCCCTGCATGCTTTCCCGCCTGGGACATTCTCTCCGCATCCTAATTTCCTCTTCTTAGATGGACAT
Organism: Artibeus jamaicensis; assembly: GCF_021234435.1. NCBI lineage: Eukaryota > Metazoa > Chordata > Mammalia > Chiroptera > Phyllostomidae > Artibeus > Artibeus jamaicensis. The sequence continues at coordinate 4,791,096 of NW_026522059.1, forward strand.
CGTATTGGGTTAGGGCCCTCACATCCCTCAGTGGTGCGGGTCCCTCTAAAGTCAGGGCCCATCCGAGTTACCCCCGTGGTCGTTGCTCTCAGCACTGTTCTGCTCATTGCCCCGTCGTAAGTAAGCCACAGCAGCAGTTGTCACTGTCATTTCTCTGGCAATGTGTCAGGAAGGTGCTGGGAGGAAGGTGAGGCCGGAGGGAGGTGATACCCAGGAAGAAGTGGCTGGTCCACCACCAACACACCGGGAGCAGCGGCAGTGGGGCTCCCTGGGCTCCAGAGTCTTGGCTGTGGTGGGGGGTTAATGGGAGGACAACCCCCAGGTGGGGTTCACAGGACATCTCTCACGCTCTGGCTCACCCCCCACCACCCAGTGCCCAGTGGTGTGCGCGGGCTTTTGGGGGCGGTGTTCACTTCTGGGAATTGCGATATGATGGCCTTCATGTGGAAACCAGGGCAGTTGCGCAACCTTTCCAGGGAAATGACTAATTAGTTCATCTGAAACCTTGTACACACTCGACTATGTTTCTAAAGGTCAAGGGGGTGGCTGTGGTGGAGGGCAGCACCACTCGGCTGGATTCAATGTCAATGTGACATGGGAAGAAAAACCGAAAAGTAGACAGAGGACCTGCTATGTGTCAGGTACTTAGTGGGCCCACAGGAGAAACAAGAGTGAGTTAAGCAGCCCTGTGCTGTAGGGGCTCGCAGGGACCGGACAGTTAGTGCCGACCACAGTGAAGAGACAGGCGGCGGGCTACGGTGGGGACGAGAGAGAGAGAACGCCCAGTGTCTTCTCAGGCACGTGGAGCCGCCCTCTGGAACACAGGGGGCCTCTCGGGGGGCTTCCTGGCATCAGAGTGCCAATCTGTGTGCCAAGATCAACAGAACGAAATGGGATCCTCTGAGTGCACGAAACGAAAGGGCCTTGAGAGGCCTCTGCCCAGAGCCTGACTCCCAACACAGAGAGGGAGCCACCCTTCCTCTCCACCCAAATACCCAGAGTCTGGCTCCTTCGTTCTGGGTTGGGCCAGACTCCTAAAACTTCCACCCCCAGTTCCTCTGGAAGGCACCTCCTACGAGAACCACCAGTGTCCTCGGGCGTTCCCCAACCAGCCCTCTAACAGATGAGCCAGCTTGTCAAGGGCTGGACAGTGAGACAGCAGCCCTCTCGTTCATTCCGTCCTTCCAACAGTCATCCATTCCCAATGGTCAGGGGAGCGACGGGCCCTCCTGGGCGGAGAGCAGCTTCATCAGCTGCAAGGGAGGCTCCGTCAACCTCGGTGCCTGGATCACTTCAGCAAAGGACCCCCCCCCCCCAGCACCGAGGGCTCCACCGCCCAGGCAAGCGGAGGAAGCCACACAAAGAGGCGGCCTTGGCGAGGGAGGCAGGAGGCACTTCGGACAAGAGGAGTCTTGTGAGTAGTGCTGGAAGCTGATGAGGAATGTGATGAGTTAAGTTTATTTGGAACTTAAAGAGCAGCTGGGTCCGATGGGACGGAGCCTGAACAAGCTAAGATACGTCCTGTGAACTGACATGGGCCAGAGAAAAGACTTTGCTGATGAATGAAGAACAAGCAGTTCTGTTCTCAAGGCATCTTCAGGCAGAGCGGCCAGCGCGGAGGGTGGACCCCACACCGCACGTCCGCCTGCCTCGGGGCCACACACTGGGCCTTGGCCTGACGCTGGCTCGCTCCCGGTGGCCCCATCTCAGACCACCCCGGCCATGCGTGGACTGGCCTGCGAGCTTTCTGGACTGCTCGGAGCCGTGGGCACCCACCTTTACTTCCTCTTCCACACCCTGCTGTTCTCTCCTGGGTCATTCCTAGCAGCAGACTAATATTGTGTTATCTATCTATCCATCTGTCTTTCTGTCATCTATCTATATCTTCTATCTTCCCGCCTACCAACCAGTCTGTCCCCTACCCACCTCCATACCACCTATCATTTATCCGTCTATTATCTGCTTATCTACCTATCATCTATCATCTACCCTGCACCACCTCCTTGGGCTACTATCTAATGTCTCTTCTCCCTTTTAAAAGAAATTTCCTGGGATGATTTGTCATTTTTTTTTTCTCAAATCCACTGCAAGCGAGCTTCTGTCTCCACCACGCACCAGAACAACTCTTGCCAAGGTAATCAATGACTTCCATGTTGTCGATCCAGTGGCCAGATGTCAGTGTTGCTCCAGGCCCATCAAGACCTTTTGGAAAATGTACATGTAGAACAATCGGCTCTGGGGCATGTGCGCGGCTGTGCGTTTTAATGGCGCAGGTTTCCCTGGAATCTGAATGTAAAGTGTCTCTACGAAACCCTCCGCAAACTGGAACAACCCACAGCGGGAAGCAGCTGCTGCCTGTGAGAGAGGGGACAGGCAGACGCGGAGAGAGGCCAGCAGCTGCGCAGCCAGACCCATCCCCGGGACTCGCAGGGGTGGCCCGGGGACCACAGCGGCAGGACACTCAACAGAAGCCAGAGACGCCCCGCTGTACCCCACTCCTGATCAGTGGATCAGTGGGGCGGTGTCCGTGGCAGGCCCGGTGGGAGGACACAGCCTCCGAACAGGTGGAGCCGAAGCGAGCTCCCTCTTTGCCTTCAGGTTGTGCGGCCTGGAAGAACTGCTCGGCCTCTCGAAGTTTCTGTGTCCTCGGTTGAGGGGACTGTGAAGGCTGAACTGAGATAACCTTCCCAGCTTCCTCGTGGCCTTTCTGACCGTCCGGTGTGAAAGGGGAGCAACGACAGCCCGTACCCTCCGGTCTGCAGGGAGGCTTAAACACGCATGAAAAGTGCTTAGAACGGGGCTTCACAGCAGAACCAGAGACAGTAACCACAACCACAGAAGGTGGCGCAGAGTCCCGGCCCTTGTCCTCGTGGTGGTCTGTACCCACGTTTTTCTGCCACTGACGTGCTCCTGCGCTGAGCCTGACAGCCGAGCTGTAACTGTCATGGCAAACTGTCGGGAGTGGTCACCGCTGAACGGGACAAGGGTGGTGAGGGACCGGGGAGGACCCCCTGCCGCAGGGCCAGCGCTCAGGCACAGCGGAGGGGCTGTGCCGCATCAGGACTCCGGCCTCGCAGGTGGGGACCCCCGACCTGCCATCCTGGCCATTCCCCACACCCAGTCTCGTATCTGCAGTGACACTAGACTTTGTCTTTTTCTCATCCGTGAAACGGGACCAAAAACCGTCACACTTCCACAAGACAGGGAGCATGATTAGCTCAAGGGATTCGGTGGGCAGTGTGCTTTGCTTGGTGGCAAATTATCTGCATAGAAGCAAAGGGTCGCCAAAGGCGCTGTGATCATTTTCCCTGCCCCCAGATGCCATTCACTTGAGGGAACAACCCGTCAAGGGTCCGCCTTGCAGGATGGCACCGCATCTACCCTGATGCTGTTCAGAGCCACAGTCCGAACCACCTCTTCACTTCGTGTGTCTGTATGAACCCCCACAAACCAGCCCGCGCCCCCACTTCGGTTCTCAGCAACGAGGTGAAACTCGGCGCACTCCTTGTGTGGAGCAGCTCCGGCGTCCGCCCCAGGAGGCAGTGCTTCCCGGGGTGGTGGGGAGACCGAGGTACCGTGCCCCCCCCCCGCCCCAGTGTCGGATGCTGTGGCCACTTTTAGACCCAGGCCTGTGTCTGCATCCAAGGACACGGGGCCTCCTTTGGCATCCGGCTGTGCCTTCCCACGTAACACATGATTTTACAGTATGTTGGTCAGGTGTCTAAACTGTCAAGCAGGGAAAAATCAGGGTGTTAGGCAGCAATCGTGGGAAGACATTACGGATGTTAAACATGTCGCCGGAAAGAGCTGGAACACTGTACGAGGGCTGTCCCGAAAGTATCCAGCCAGGTACTATGAAAACAGAGACATTTGTTGAAGAAGATACAAGATACAAGAACCACTGTACATAGGACAATGGCACCTCAGTCCCCTTCAACGTAGGCACCTTGGCACCTCACACAGTCTCCCAATCACCATTTGTTGCCCCGTTGTATTTTCCTGAATCTCACCAACGATCTAAAATCTCTTCTCTTTCAAAGGTGATTTTAGCTTTGGAAAAAGCCAGAAGTTGCAGGGCGCCAAATCTGGGCTGTAGAGGGGCTGAGTCACCTGGGTGATTTGATGTTTCACCAAAAAACTGCACAAGACGTGATGCATGAGCAGGCATGTTGTGACGAAGCTGCCAATCACCAGTTGCCCAGCGCTGCGGCCTCTGACTCATCCGAATCATTTCTGTGGAGGGATGTTCAAGCTTAATGCAAAATTTGACACAGATTCATTGCTCTACTCATCATTTGCGATGTGACGGCCACACAGTGCACATGCTCACTCGATGGCATCTACCACCCCCTTGGACTAGTATAGTGAGGTCGTCATTGTTCACACATGTGCATTCCAGTCCACTCTCCTTGGTGGCCAGGTCACATCAGTATTGTGCGAACTGTTCTCACTGTATTAACAATGGCTGGACTTTTTCTGGACAGACCTTTGTAAATAAAGGGATTCACTCAGTTCATAATTCATACAATGAACGGGTATGAACTCCTACTGTGTGCCAAGCACTGGGCTAGATGCTAGGGGTGTAGCAAGGAATAACATCTAGATTCCAACTCCCAGAATGGCCCACCTTCTTGGTGTTACAGCTTTGGACAATAACCCCTCCTGCCAGCTGTCTGTCCACATCCTTCTGTCCGCTCACCAGGAAAAATTTGAGTCACATGTTGTCATTTCTATTTTTGATGGGGAGCAGCAGTACTCACGTGTTGGCTAATTATCCACTGTCTCGCTCCTACCTATGCTTCTTCCCCACCGCGCTGAACTCTGAACCCGCTGTCTCTGCCCTCCTTCTGCAAGCTCCTTTCCCCCCACTGGAAGTTCCAGCGTGTGCCCCCTACACAGGACGGGCACTACGGGGACCGGTGCTGGACCAAGAGGAAAGGAGAGCCAGGTCACCTGTCCATCTTTTCTTAGCAGCCAACGGGACGGTACCCTTTCCTCCTGGAGTGGAGGGGCCTGCATCTCATTCTGCTCGGCCGTGGGAATTACCACCAAGTAAAGAAACGAACGTGGAAACGTTGCCAACAGGATGTGTGCGGCTCAAAGCTGCCAGCGTGCTGCACCTGCCTGTGCTGGCACCCAGAGGCCCTGGGCGTCACTTCCGTAATGTGGGACACAGGGCTGCACCCCGTGCGCACACTCACAGCGGCATCAGTTGAACAAGGGAGAGACAGGTTGTCAGTTTTACTGCCAGCTCTGTGCCAGGCGATGCCAGCATTTTGCTAACTCTGGGCGGGAGTGCGGTAGGGGGAGGGATCACAGCAGCCCCAGGGGGCTCTGCTCCAAAAATGCTGCTCAGTTATTCTCGTGGGTTGAAAGTGGAAGCTTTAACCACCTTGTCTCTGCCTTTACATGATTTATGGCACCCACTTGTTTGCATGTCATTTTGTCCCACTGGACGACACATTTTGGACTCAGGGTCTAAGCTCTGCTCCTTGTTGTACGTCTGGTACTGAGCCCAGGGCCTGGCGCAGAGTAAGGGCTTCGCCAGAGTTTGCTCAGTGAGTAAATCAAAGACCGAACAAACGGGTCCCAGGCACTTGGCCCATCGTCGCATACAGAGTGTTCCTGCCGTTTCCAACACACTTGGTGTTTCTCTGCCTGCAAATCTAGACACTTTGCCAACAGAGTGGTAATAAAAATATGGATTAAATAGGAAAACACAGCAGGACACAAAAAGCAGACGACAATGGCTTTGAAGAAGGGCATATGTGGCACTGAGACTTGGCCGCATCAGCAGTCTGCTTTGGGCCAGTCACCTGTCCCTCACCCCCGAGTGTACGAAGACCCAGGGAGCAGGTGTGCACAGCTGTACTCGGGGTCTTGGGCCTGCCGAGGGGTGGGGTTCCCCTGGCAACAGACTTTGAGATCAAAGTTAGGTTGCAGACAGTTTGTTGGTAATTTTTTGTAGTTGGCCTCCGTGAAATAGAGGGAATGAGAGCAGGCTTTGGCAGGGCCTCAGGATGAACCCACAGAGTCCCCCGGAGCCAGGAGGGACCTTGGAATCGTCTCAGCTTCGGCGTGTGGATCACTGTTTCCCGTTGCTCCTCGGAGCCAGTGTTGTCTCGGCGTCTCCGGAAGTTCTTTGCTGGGTGTCTTAGGAATGGACTCCCAAATCAGTAAACAGTGGCTTGTGCAAGTTTGCATTCCTTCCACCCTGATGGCAGCCCCTGCGTATTCCTGTAGCTCCTGCTGACTCAGGCAGGGATCCTGAGCTCCTTCAGACCCCCCTGCCTCTCAGCCTAGCAGGAGCCACGTGGGAGAGGGGCGGGATGAGGCAGGACCTGAGGATGACTGATGCTCCCTTGCAGGGCCCAGGCCTCCACGTCATCTTCAAGCAAAGGGAGAGGCCGGCCCTTAAAAGGAAGGAGCGACCTGGAGGTTCAAGGGAATCTGGAAGGTCAAGGTTTGAGGACAGATCAACCCAGATGCTCCCCAACCAGGCCCTGACCTTGCAGCGCAGACCTGCCCAATCGGGGAGTTTCCTCTCCTCGGAGCTCAAGTATTCAGACAATGAAGTCCTCAACTTTCCCCGCCCTCCGCTGGATTTGAGAGCTCTCTGTGTGCCAACCAGGAGGTCCGGGTGGCCTTCACACGAGGCTCCTACTTGCCAATAACCACTTGAGCTTAGCAGTAGCCACTCCCATCGCTGTCCATATATCTCCTCCTCACCCGTATCTGTAGAATGTCCGCTCTACCGAATTTGTAAAATAGGTGTGTCTGTTACCACCGAATCACGCACTCACAGAGAGCGCAGATGGCAAATTTTATGTCGCACGTATCTCACCACATTTTAAAACCGTTTTTAAACAGTTCAGGCGTGTTTGCTTCTATGACACATCACCGCCCCTCGTTCTCGAGACCCAGCACGTGGGCCATTCACCCGCCGTGGGCACAGTCCCGGGGGCAGGCCTGCCCCCCCATATCTGTGTCCCCTGACTGTCCCTGTAATCAAGGATTTCTTGGAAGTTAGGGGGGGGGCTTTCGTCTCTGCATCTGGAGGGCCTGACACAATTCCCGCAGTGGGTGCTGCAACGTGCCCCTCAGAGCCCCCAGCACACAGGCACCAGCCACCCAGCCCATCAATCGGCTGCCAAACACCCCCCGGACTCGCCTTTGGTGGGGGCGCCATCACCCAGGTTGTACCCTCCCCGCGGGACGGCCCTCACCCAGTGATGTGCTGACTCGGGCTTTCCGAGGCCCCTTACCTCCGGGGCTGTGGGAGGATGACTCGGAAGGCCAGGCCCCCTCCAGAGCTGTCTGGGACTGAGGCCTCCGACACCGGCACCTCCCAGCAGGTCTCCCTCCTGTGCCCAGACCTGCCTCCCTCGCTGGCTCCCTGGGAGGCAGTGTTCCAGAAAGTGCCCCCCAACAAAACCCCTGAGGCAGCCGTGCCCCAGTCTCCAGCCACAGACCTCCATGTTCCCAACACCTGTTGGGGTTTAAGGATGTTTCCGTTTTTGTTGTATGTTTGTGTTGACTTGCCTAGAGGTGACTTGCACTGAACCAAACAACAGTGCATTGGCTCGGTCAGGAGGGGCTGAGACTTGGGAAGGAGAGGCTGAGACTTGGGAAGGAGACAAGCTGAAACCAACCGGGCTGGGGCAGACGCGGGCCATGTGGGGACAGTCCCGCTGCAGACACCAACCTGGCGAGGTGCAGGAGCCGTGTGTCCCATGCAGACGGGAACTCCTGGGTCCGCGCCAGCCGTCTTGCTGCTTGTTGACCTGCGTCCAGTCGGGACCCAGTCAACTTACCTCATTGTGTCTTTGCTGTGAGGTTAGGCTTTTATTCTTCCTCTTTTCCTTGAGGACCAAGTCAGTAGTGAAGTTCAGTGGCCCCCACAGGACCCCTCTCTCTGGCACACGGTGGGGCACAGCGGCTCTGGAGCCCAGTGTGCCCGGGGGCTACCAGGGATAGGCCGGGGGGTGTCACAGCGCAGGCCATGCACAGACAAACCAGCATGCATGGCCCGTGACACCCCCGTGCAGACACACACTGGCGTGTGTGTGCTCATTGCCTAATCACATGCGCATGGGTCTCCACATGTGTGAAGACTCCCACCGGCAGACCATGCACACACAGACAGACATGTGTTCTGACACGTGTATGTTTTAGGTAAAATCAAGCCCACACATTTACACAGAGATGTGGAACACACTGGCATGCGAACTCACACTTGCTTATAAGTGTGCACACACACACATTTTTCACAATGAAGTTCCCATTCCCACCCTTTGGTGTGGAACCCAGCAATCTCCCGGGTCCCTCTTCCCTTTTGGAAAAAGGGGGCATAAAAATAAAAATGGAAATGACTGTTTCCCCACCACCGGGATTCTGGAAAAAAGTGCACTTTGTGGAGTGCTGGGAACTTCCATATCGACGATCTGCGTTACTGACATTGGCATCTGTGCTGGGTTTCCCTCCGTGCCTCCCCGGCTCTCCCAGCTGGGGGCTCCCGGGGGGCACTCAGGGGGACTCGGGAAGGCCCCTGCCGTCGGTGTCACTCTCGAGGGCTGTGGGTAGGAGGCTGCCATCTGCGAAGAGGAGGACGGGGAGCCCTGGTGCCATCTTTGGTGAAGGGGCCCTTCCCGGGAGGGCCGGCTGCAGCAGCTGCCCCAGGCCCTCCCTGTGGCCGGTGGTGGCATCTTGCCTCTCAAACCCCGTGCCTCTTGCAAAAATATTTTTCATTTTAATTTTCTATTTTTCAGTTGCAGTAGACGTACAATGGTATGTTAGCTTCATGTGTATAGCATGTTGATTAGACATTTAGACAATTTTCGAGGTGACCCCCTGATAAGCGTAGTAGCCACCTGGCACCAGGCACAGTTATCACTGTGCGATCTGCTCTGTTCCCTGCACTGTACTTGACATTCCTCAGACTGTTCTGTGCCTGCCAATTTGTATTTCTCAATCCCTTCTGCTCTTTTTGCCAAGCCCACCCCCCCACTCCCTCCCATCAGGCAACTGTAAAAATGTTCTCTGTATGAGTTTGCTTCTATTTTGCCCCATTTGTTTATTATGAAAAAAATAAGAGGCTTGTCATCCAGCCGACTTCTGTTCGAATCCCAGATCTGCCACAGCTGTGTGACCTGGGGCAAATGACTTAACCTCTCTGAGTCCTGGTCCTCTCTGGCCCCAATCAAATAATGGATGGCAAGTGCAGTGACTAAGATCTTGGGCTGAAGAGGAGTCACAGTCAGCTAATGTCGGGAGCCAGCCAGCAACCGTCCCTTGACAAGGTCGGGGTGGTTGAGATGCATCTGCAAGGCAGAGGCAACCGTGGCTGGATTTCCTGTCTATCTCTCCTTACATGTTTGTTTAGGTGACCAAAAGGTGGTGGGATTGTTAGACACCTGTATTTCAGGTTCATTGATTAGCATAATTCCAGTCACGTTGTACAAAATAATTTCTTGACCAGAGAACAAAGTCCCTGTATATCTTAAAGTTGTTAGAGTAATAGCCCCTCCTTTATCTTGAATAGGAATATGTATCAATTAGACAGGCAAAGAAATAGCTATTACAAACTAAACACATAGAAACAGTTACTAAGGAGTCAGAGTTTATAGTACACAGAGAAACATTTTAGACAAAAAAGGGTAGATAGCTAAGTTAGACATCACAAAGGCCTTATAATAAATCTCCTATTACCTCTACTCAATCTAGCGTATCCTTTTGCCCCATGACAAATTCTGAGAAACTTTAATATACAATAAGACATTCAAATTCTGTACATACAGCTATTTCCAATTGTCTGACTTATGGCTCTCCTGGTCAAAATAATCTTTGTTTATTGTAACTGAATCTATGGGAACTTTTGTACTTTTCTTGGTTACCTTTGTATTAATTTTTTCTGCTTAACCGATCATGCTATGCTGCAAATGTTAATCACTACATAAAATAAAAATATAAAAACCTGCTTGTACTTGCAATAAACGGAACAGAGCTTCACTGTCCTTTGAGGCGTGTTGTCGTCTGTTACCATTGCCAACGCCTTACCCACCTTTGGGACCCCTGGACCCTGCTGCGGCTGGTCCGTGGCAAGCTAACACGGCAGAACTAAATCACCCCGGTTAAATTTAGCGCTGGCACGTGTGGAAACCCCGAAACTCCCGATGAAACCTGCAGAAACCACGAGGTCGACTCGGCAGCCTTCCACAGGCTGGTCCTCATAAAGAGAAGCGAATCGGCCGGCAAACGGCTCGCACAGAGAACTCGGTGTCTGGAGCTCCAGGCTGACGGTCTATCGGAGAGCTCAGGGCACGGCCAGCGGCCCCCACACCGCTGCCCAGCACTAATATTCTAGTAGACTGGCCCCCCGATGTGCCCGTGTACAGACACTACTGACAGGGGCAGGGGTGAGTGCAGGGGGTCTCCCTCAAAGGTGGAAAATAGCCCCGAGGGTGCACAAACAGCTCCTGAGGGAACTCGCCAAACGCCGTGGCAACAAGGACTAGCCTGGCGCAGCGTGAGACGCTGGTGGAACGTCCACACTGAGAAGTCAAGGTTCTGATGGGAGAAGGGCTGCCTGGCTCCCAGAGATCGGCGGGCCCAGGGCTGCCCCCCTGACTGTTTTAGCCGGGCTGACTGCGGAACAGCTGCCGAAGGGAGACGCCCCGGCCGACCCTCAGCCAGGGCAGAGATCGCCTGCTCTGCCCAGGAGCAGCCCAGACGGCCGGGAGCTGCCCTTCACTCGGCACCGAAGTGTCTTTCTAGGTCCAATGCCGCGTGATCCCACGCAGTCCGGGAACTCACCCCCGTACCTCTCTCCTGCCAGTCACACCTTCCTCTGGGCCCTCTCTGCTTGTCTCAGAGCTTCTGTTGGCCCCCAGTGGACCCCAGTTGAGTTCAGGTTCGGACGCCACTTTAGACCACCCCAGGGGTCACCTCCCCAGAGCAGTTCTCCACTTTCTGGGTCTTATCAATGCTTCACAGCACAGGAAATGCCTGGCAGGATGGAATCTTCCAGATTGCCTCAGTTAACACCCTTTGCAAGGGGAAATGACACAGACAGGAAGGGGCTTATCTCAGCCACAGTCCTCACCTCTGGCTATTTCTAAGCAGATGGAAAGTACGCGTCCATGTTGCAAACGTCCTGTGAACATCTGTGCCCATGTGTTCCTGTTTGTCCCGTAAGTATTCACTGGGCATCTACTGCTTTCAAGGCCCGGTGTTGCTGCTGCTTCTGGCTCCTGTGTCTGCGAGAACACAGAGGGGAGGAGGGGCCGGGCTCTGCAGGGAGAGGGGCCCAGGCTGGGCCTGGGGAGGGAGCCCGTGAAGACAGCAGATTCCTGATCCTCACGTACAGCCCCCCCCCATCCCAAGCCTGTTGGTGTGTTGACCCAGTGGAAAGGAAGTGGGTCCAGCTGAGGTCACCAGAGACCAGCCAGAGGAGGTGTGAGTGTGGGCGACATCTCCAGTGTCCACCCAGGCCCCTCCGCATTAGGCCCACACCAGGAGGCGATCGGCAGACGGAGAAGCGGTGGGTGCACACCTCAGCTCCCTGGCCTCCCGCGAGGACAACCCTGTAAGGTTCCACGCAGAGTCACCGGATGGACGGAGCCCCAGGTCCGAACTGACCCGTCTTCTCCTCCACCCAGCTCCCTGCTCTGGGACCAGCTTTCGCTTGAATGTCTTCCCCAGCCAAAGACTGGCAACTGAGTCACTGGCTCAGGTCCCGGGGAACGCAGACCAAGGCAGAGCAGGAGGACGTGTCAGGGTGGCCAGTTTGAAGTGTCAAAGCTTACTTCAAGAGGAGGAGAAACCGGGGAAAAGGCGAGGGCTTGAGGGTTTCTGGAGTTTTCAGCGTGATGGAGGAGGCCGGGCTTCGCTCCACGGGTGGGATGGTTATTTAAGGCGATGCCCTCGCGAGGCCGGAAGGCGTGGGGGCACACCAAGAGGACAGTGACGATGTGCTCACTGCGTACGTCCCTGCCAGGCCTGGCCCCAGCTGAGCTCACGGCAGTGCCTGTCAGAAACCGCCTCTTCTCTGGCCTGCTTTGGGTCCGCACTGCATGGCAGGTCCTTCTGCCGCAGACACCTGTGTCCCCAGAGCAGGGCGCAGCGCCAGGGCAGCGAGCGCACCTTACTTATTGGGTCTCCGCTGCCACGCGTGGGTGTCGGTCTCACAGCTTGTTGGTGTGGGATGGGACCGTTCTCCCCGCAGTGCCCAGAGCGGTCAAACAAGGTGGCTCTGAACTGAGACGTCTGTGGACAGAGGCGGTGCCTGGCTCACCTCTGTGTCCCCGGGGCCTTGCCCAGCACTGTGCACACGAAACAGACACTTAAGGAAGGCAGGCAGGGGGTGACAAGGCCACCCAAAGCGGTGTTCTCCACCCTTCCCCCAGGAGACCCCCGAGAGCTGGGGCCCCAGGCGCCCTGTGAACCTGGAGCTCTAAGACCGTCCCTGCCCCCCAGGACTCTCACTCAGGGCTCCTGGGTTCCATGGATGCCACTTACTCTATCCCTGGCCATTGTTACTTGGAACCCTACCCTCAGTCACTGCATTGGCAGAACTGAGGCACAGAGGGCATCTGGTCTCACGTGAGCCCCTGTGAGGCCCACACAGATTCCGTATTCCCAGGAGCCCTCCTGGATGTAGTGGCTGGAACCCCTGCCTCTCCAGCCTCAGCAGGTACAGGAGCCACCGCAGGCTGCCTGGGGACCAAGCCAGCCCCCCACCGGCTTCCGTGGAACACGCTGCCCGGGACTCTGCGGTGCCCTTACATGTGTGTTGTTTGCCCCCAAGGTCATCGTTGAGCAGGGACCCGAGGGGGAGGCATTTTCTCTGGGGCACTTCACAGAGAAAGTCTGCCCACCTGCTCTGGGAGAGCCCGGAACACTGGCTGCTCAGGTTCCCCAAACCGCTGCCGCCGGTCCTGCCGGGCATCTCTGAGGTTCAGCTCCTCTGTCCTGTGCCAGCCAGAGCCCTCCCTGTGGATGGAAATTGTGTCTGTTTATGTTACATACTATCCAAAGACTCTGCCGCACCCCCACCCCAGACGCTCCTGAGTATATTTCACAGCGTCTCCCCAGAAGAGGCCCCGTCATTTCCCAACACAGATCCAGTGAGAGGGTAGCAATAAGCCCATCAGAGACCCATCTTTGAGCCTCTGGTTCCCACAGGAAAACTGTACAATCAGCTTCCTCTCAGCTCCCCTTTGGCCAAATGTCTCAAAGCAGGGTGAGCCCTGAGCCGCTGAGGTCCAGCCTGGGAGAAGCCCAGAACTAATTGGAATTCCAGACACTCCCCCAGAATCGCCTCTTATCTGCCCCAACACCAGCCCCTCCCCAGCTGCAGAGTTTCAGAAATGAGAGTTTCTGCCTTCCTAGACTATTTTATCTCCACGCAGACTCAGTTTGCAGAGTTGGTGCGGCTTCCCGGAATTCCTCACACCACACCGAGAATGCTCACTGCCAGGCCCTGCACCTCACACCCGGTGTCCCAGGGTCCAGCACCTGTGCACTGAGCCTGCAGGGCCGGCCCAAGGCTCTTCCAGGGACAGTGTCCACACAGCAGCCAGGACCCAGTGGGGACCGACCCAGAGACGCCTGGAGCTGTGCAGTGTGGGGGCCCTGGCCTGAGGGCTCGGCTCCTCAGACAGTGCTGCTGGGAGCCCGGTAGGTGAGCTGGACAGCAGGCTGCAGAGCCGAGTCTCAGGTGGGACTCTTGCTCTCGTGGGGCTTGCACTCTCCCGGGTTGGACATCTGGGTGAACACATCCGTTCGTTCAACATGCACAAATGAGCACCCGTGTCAGGCTCAGAATGAGAAAATCCACCCAGAATGTAGAAAATCCTTCTCATTGTGAAACCACATCCTAAACATTGAAACTCAGCTCCCCCTGCAAGGTGCAGGTGTAAGCCGATCCTTTGTAATCTGCATAATGCCAGGTGGGCATAAGGGGTCTTTGATGGACAGCGGCCAAAAGGCTCCAGCCAGGCAGGCAGTCTGCCCGGGACCCCACCTCGAACCCCGTTCCACTCCCTGGATCCACCGGCAGTGCTTCTGTGCTCCCGCTGTGTCAGGCACAGAGGCTGAAGAAGACAGAAGACCCACCAGGAAAGGCTTAGAGGCTCTTGAAGCAAGCAGACTGCGAAAGCCAGAGTGAGGGTGAAAGGAAGGTTAAGAAGCATCTTCTCCAGTTATCCCTCCAAACACCCAAGTTCCCCTAATGTCAGGAGACCCCCAAAAGCAGAGACCGAGTGATCCGTTTATGCCCCTTGGTGGGTGGAGGCCAGAGCAGCAGCCATGGCAAACGGAGTCTGACCTGTGACACCCCGTCCGTCGGTGCCATCCCTGTGGGCGGCAGGGCAGGGCCTCTGCCACCCGCAGCAGGGACCCACACAGATGAGGTCATGGGGGTGCTCCAGGAACCATGACAAGCTGTACCATGAGTCCTTGACGACACCCCCACCCTCCTGCGTAGCCACAAGGCTGGATGCAGAAGCCGCCTCTTACTCGGCCGCAGACCCATGGCACCATCGTGGACACTGGCGCGCTATAGAGATGAATCGAAGACGAGCTAGGAAGCCACTCGAGGTCTCGATGAGGACGTGGTTGGCACCCTGCCACACAGCCGCACGATGCAATGAAAAGTGCACACTGATGTGAAGCGGTGCCCGCAGAGCGCAGCTAAGGAGAGAGAGCAGCATCCCGTTGAAACGTGCCTTTTACGTACGTGCACATTCACGGCCGTACCTGCACAGGCACATTCCTACAGGCAGGTGGATTTTACTTCTGGATGCTGACGTTACAGGCGATTGATGCCTCCCCTTGCTTACCTTTTGCTCTAAGTGTCCTGTAATGAACACAAATGACTCCCGTAATAAGAAAAACAATGAAGGGCATTTTTAAAACAAACAAATGGATGTGTGAAATCAGCAGGCTCAGTTCAATTTGAAATAATAAGAGCTGTCACTCAGGAGTGATTCCTACATGCTTCCCAGCGGGCAAAGGGCTCCCAGCAGCTTTGCTTCGGCTCACAACTGCCTCATGAGAAGGGTATGGCTGAGCCAGGGTCGGAGCTCAAAGAGAGAGCCCAGCGGAGCTGAAGTGGCCAGCCCAAGGCCACACACAGCTGGTGACTAATGTGGGGAGTCCCATCAGCCCTGGCTGATAATGTCTCTTCTCTCGACTGCTTCCTGCTACTGCCTGGTGAAAAGGGGATGCTTTTGTCACAGTCCATTTGCCGATTGGGCTGCTGTGACAACTACCACAGCCCGTGTGGCCAATCAACAATGGAACTGCATTTCTCATGGTGCCGAAGGCAAGAAGGCCACAATCAAGGTGCAGGTAGGTTGGGTGTCTCGTGGGGGAGGACCTGCTGCCTGGCTGACAGACAGTCCTTTTCTAACTTTGTCCTCACACAGTAGGAGGGGCGAGGGAGCTTTCTGGGGTCTCTCTTCTAAGGGCACTAACCCCATTCGGGAGGGCTCCACCCTCTGACCTAACCACATCCCAAAGGCCACCACCCCCAGTCCTATCATATTGGGAAATTAGTTTCATCCCAGCAACTTGGGGGCACACATATAACTCCAGCTTTGTCATGCTGCCTGAAGGCCTCCGAGTACCCCTTAAGCTTGTGGTTAGACTGGGGGGATGATCCAGCAACCGCCTTCTCCTTACAGCAAATGCGGCCCTGGAGGCTGCCGGAGGCCAGCCCGGTCTGAGCTGCTGGTGTGCCGATACTCTCGCATCCCAGGGTGGCGCCGCCCCCATAGCACAGGCACGAGTCCCGGCATCTGGCATATGAGAAAGGTGAGCCACAGAGGGGTCACCCATTGTCCTGGGCTGAACGGTGTCCGCCGAAATTCCTGCCCAGCCAGAATGTCAGAAAGTGACTTTATTTGGAAATAGGGTGTTTGTCCATGTAATTGGTTGTGATGGGGTTATCCTGGATTAGGGGCAAGCACTAGGTCCGATGGCCATGTGAAGACACGGGGACACACACAGGGAGGAGGTCGGTGTGAGGTGCACCCAGACATCGGGGGTGGGTGCCTCTTTAAGCCGCAGAACGCCACGGTGGTCGGCATCCGTGAAAAGGTGGGTGAGGCAGGAAGGAACCTTCCTGGAACTTCAGAGACGCCCTGGTTTCAGACTCCTGGCCGAGGTGCGAGACTGGACGTTTCTGTTGTTTAAGCCACCAGTGCGAAGCACTTTCTTGCGGCAGCCTCGGAACAGTGCTGCACCCACATTGCCCAGAGTCACACGCCTCGGGGGCCACAAAGCAGGGATTGACACCAGGTCATCCTGCTCGGCAGGGAGTCTCTTCAGCCATCACCTTTTGTCAGTACTGCATGCGTCGGTGGTGGGAATTAAAGAGAGTACAGCTCCCGGCCAGGGGCCTGCTACAGTGGAAGCACCCACAGGTGGTGACTACCGTTAGTCTTTAATGAGGTGGAAAGGCTCCTGGCCTCATTTTAAGGGAACACGAGCATGATTTAAAGTTGTGTATAGGGTTGGATCTCAACCAGGCCTCACAGGGTGTAGAAAACGGATTGAGAGTAAGCCCCCGAGGCTTGCCTGTGGGCCACGGGCTCCCCACGATCTCCTTTCCCCTCTTTATATCCTATTGTTCAATTTTTGTCTTCTCAGCTCAGTGAGAATGCAGGGCCTTTTGATGTGATTTGATGGCTCTTTCAGACTCCGAAAGTAATGTAAAAGCAAGTAACAAGCCCTCTGATGCAGCAACAACCGTGAATAATCGCCCACCCACCTGCTCGGCTGCACTGCCTGCTTTCCCTCTTCGATTGGAGCTAACGAGCAGGGAGGCCCTTCACTGCAGTGCAGGAGAGCCTGCAGCTCTGCCTGCTGGGCTGGGCTGCGCGGGCAGCGGCCCCACCCCGGGGGATTCTCTGTCACTGGTTCTCCAGGGACAGTGCCCACAGGGACAAGGGCCCCACTCCAGGGACCGAGGAAATCTTCCGCGTACTGGGAGCCGGCTGACACAGTGAGGGCCCCTCAGGGCCGTCAGCGCACCATCCCCCAGCCCACACTCGATCAGGACACCTCGGTTCCGTGCCAGGACCCACTGGGGAGTAACATCAGGGACAGACAGGCTCAAATCCCTGCCCTCCTGGAGCTTATATTCTTGTCATGGGGCCAGAAAACAAATGACGCAGTCGAGATTCTATAGAATAGCCATAAAAATGCAAGGAAGAACAAAGGCAGGTGTGGTGAGTTGAACAGTGCCCCCCCCCAAAGTTCACGCCCACCTGAGACCTCACCACGTGTGTGTTTTACACTTAGCGCATCTCAGCCTGGACCGGCCACGGTTCAGGTGTCAGCTGCCCCGGCGGTTGGACGGCGGTTCTGGAGTGTTGTACGAGTGCTTTCAGTCTACTTTGTCACAGCCTTGAGGTTCCGATTCAACTCGTGTAATTTATGGAATAGAGCTGCCAGGCAGCCTAATTAGCAAAGCGCATCCCAATTTCCAACCCTTCAGCCAGATCCAACTTACTGTCTGACGGGAAAGTCTGAGTGCGGTTTAAAATCCCCATAGATGTATTAATGCACAAGAACTGCTCAGCTTCTCGTTCCCGAAATCGAAGTCCAGGAAGGATGGACAATTGGGTACGTGGATGAGTCGACGGACGGGCGGAGGCAGAGAAGGTGAGTAGAGAGCAGATAGGTAGATGGGTGGGTGGATGATAGATAGGCAGATAGACGGGCAGAGAGACTCAAGACAAACAGACGACGCAGAGACAGCTGAGGATGCGTGACGTCTGGACAAAACGAGGGGCCTCTGCTTTGAGTGTTTCTCAGCAAAGCTCCTTTGCCTTTCAGTCCCCGAACTCCTCCGGGAGTTCGAGGGCCCAGAGGCTGGGTCCAGGACGAAGGGAAAGGACGGCTTTCTTCCGTGACTCGGGAACGAAAGCACAGTGCGGTTCCTCCCTCCGGATGCTCCGTCAGTCGGTGCGTGGGGTTTTCTCTCTGTACCTGGTACCTTGTAGACAAAGATGGCCACTGTGTGTGCCCTGCAGGCAGAACCTCAGTGACAAGCGTAGGAAGAAGAGGACGGAGCAGAGTCACCTGGTCAAGGTTTTGCTCCTCTACCCGGGAACGAGGCCCCTCCTGGTTCCCCTGCCAGCATCCGGTTGGTTATAGCCATGTGACTTAGACACTCCTAGCTTCTCGGGAAGCTGAGAAGTAAAACAGTGAACTTCCAGCCTCTGCAAGAGAAGGCAGGTGAGAAGGTGGCAGGGGTGCTGGCGTGTGTGAGCCCGTCTGCAGTGCCTGCCAGGCATGCGTTCCGCAGGCAGGGCTGACGGACCCCTGGGAGCTCCCGGGGGAGAGAGGTACAAAGAGCCCGGATACAAGACACCAAGGCACGGCTAGAGATGGGGAGGGCAGAGCAAACATGGGCCCAGAGGAGTGGCAAGCAGGGGCTGGGGTGGGACCAGGCAGAGCTCAGCCCTCTGAACAGGGCTGGTGGCGGTGTGAGCACCCCGCCAAGCCCCTCCAGCCCAAGGCAGCCCGGACCCAGGGGGCCAAGCCTGAAACAGGAAGGGCTCCCGAGGCAGGGACCACCGTGCAGCCTTGAGAGCAGTTCCATTGTATGTCTCGTTAGAAGTAGAAAACAGCCTTCATGAAACATTTTTTAAAATACTGGAAGAAAACAAACACAGTAACGACAATCCCTTTGTCTTCAGTGCTGATATTTTAGTGACTTTCCATCCACTTTTTATTTTTTCTGATAAAACAGACTGTTTCCAGTGGTCAGAAGCTGGTGTGTCTGGGGTCCCAGGGGTGGAGGTTGCCCCAAGCCCACCTGGTTCCACAGTGTCGGGGCCCCGCCTCCCTTTTCTCTCTCAGCATCGCCAAGCACTGTCTCACCTCCTTCTCAGATGTGCGCTTTCCAAGGTGCGCCCTGTCCGTGCATCTGCAACCCCAGATGAAGAGACCTCAGTGGAAGGGTCTTTGCACAAATCTCTCATCGGCCTGCATGGGACACACCCTTCAGGGTGAGCTACACAAGATCATTGACCAGTGAGACACTGTGGCTGTCCGTCTCTTTTCAAGATTACAGTTCAACTGAATATATAGTGACGTGTCTCGGGTGAATGAATGAGTCTCTGAGGGAGTTTGGTTCATCTACCATCTGACTTCACCCTCTGCATCCACCCTGCGTGAACTCAAGACGGAGGATGACATTATGTGCCTTTTACAGATGGGAAACCTGAGCCCAGAGAACTGAAGTGACTAGACCCGGAGGTTTCTGAATCCTGTGTCTGGGTTCAGCCAGTCTTCACCAAAATTAATTAACACAGGAGGAACTTGGAACAGAACTTGGCGTGGAACAGCATCAGGTAAGAACACACATCGGTCATTGTTAAGTTCACTATTCTTATCTGGGGTAACAGCTGCCACTCACTTCTGATCCACCGGGTTAGGCTGTGTGGCATCTCTGTGAAGTCTCATAGTTGCCAGGTGGACTTTAGGTGCCGTGATGGGGGGAGGCGGTTCTCGTGCAGAAGGCTGGCGTCCCAGCCCCAGAGCTCACCTTGCCTGTTTAATGCTCCCTTCAGAAGCCAACGAGCTTCACACTAAGCGATCACGCACTCCTTTCGGCAAAGGTCTAGACACGTGGACACCCACTGATAGAATTCAATCTTCAAGCCACCGAGAGTTTTTTTAAAAGGAAGCTTTATTTTCTAAAACCATAAGCAAGACATGTTCATTGCAGAATTTTTGGAAGATCCATTAAATTTGGAAAGGGAAATAAATATCTTATAGAACTGTGCCTCCCGGAGACGACCACTGTGACATTTTATTTGATCTCCTTAATGTTTATCTTGTTTTTTCCTATGCTATGTCAATGCTTTTTAATTTTCTCTCCCTTAAATTCTTTCAGGAGTGAATCAAACCTTTACTGCCTCATATAAATATTTTCCAGCTCTCTTGAAATGTGTCATTGTTCAGTCTTGTAAGACACTAAGCATATCCAGGAAGCATCTTGTGACACATTTGCATGGAAAACTCCAGAATTTTCAAGGCACTTTTAAAACTGTGCAAGGCTGAGTATTATTTCATAGGGCATTAAGGCTTGAAATGTAAACTTTTCACAGTTTCCCCCCTTATTTAATTAGAAGTTCCAACAAGCAGACCTTGAGTGATGGATCCGGGCATGGACACCGGCCGGCAGACCCAGCATGGCCCGTCCTGACTTTGCCTGCTGAGCTCACGGTGCACAGGGGTGTCGGAGCTGGAACTAAGTGTGGGAACAAGTCATCTCTGGTGCGGTGCGGGGGAGACGAGGTCCTGGGCGGCATGTGCACAGGCGGCCCCAACACTTACCTCAGCCTTCTGTAATTCCTGGTTCGCACATCTGTTCCTCGCATTAGACACAGGTCTTCAGAGCAGGAACCCTATCTTGGTGGTCACAGGACCCCAGGGCTCATGTGATGTCGGCCACAGGGAAGCTGCTCCAGCAGCGTTTGCTGAACTCGACTCGGGCTGGGGGGGTCTCATCAGGCGGAGGATGACCCTAGGGGACTCAGGAGGTGGCTCGGTCAGAAGACCTGATTTATGCCACCGCCGTTCATTTCCTGCAGGTGACTGACCCCTGAGTTTCAGTTCCCTCTTCCTTCCATGGGCCCACAGTGCCCCGTTCTCTGGCTGTGGTGGGAGTGACGGAGGAGAGTCCGCATCCATGTTCCCTGCATAGAGCTGGGTGCACACCGTAGCAGTGGCTCAGAGTGATCGGCTGGACAGCGGGCCCAGCCTCTCCTGAAAGGCCAGAGCAGAGAAGGGTCTTGTCAACCCTCCTGCAAATGGATAACCCTAGAGACTCAGAGCCCCAAGTCAGGAGACAGAAAGCTCTTCGACCTTGAGGTAATCAGAGAGCTGCAGCCTCCTGGTCTCCTCACTCCACTCCCTCCTGCATGAGGTCCGCCTCCTGGTGGTCCAGATGCACCAGGGCCAAGAGCCTTTGGAAGCAAGAAGCCTCCTTAGCGAAGCCCACAAGGCCTTTGTGAACCAGCCTGGCCCCTGCCATCCCCTGAGCATTCAGTCCTGCACGCCGAGAGCTCACAGCTCTCTGAAGGCAGGAGTTCCTCCCCTGGGGGTTTTCTCTGCCTGAGGTGTCCCTGTGCACTGTCCAGCCCGGAGAACTGGACTAGCATGAGAGGGTCACTCCCCTTCAAAGGCTACGCAGTGGTCCCTGCTGCCCACCCTACGGTGCCTTCCAGACTCTGTTCAGATGGCTCAATTCTACAGAGCTTTTCGGCGGCACCACCACCACCCCGACTACCCACCCAAAGTAGACTCTGTCAGGTCTTCACAATGGTCTGTCTGTCCTAGGCACAAAGCTTGCATGACCTTGCCGTTACTGGGCCAATGCTGGTGTGCATGCCTGCCTCACCCCTCGGGCTGCGAGCTCACCGGGGCGAGGATGGAGGGTTACCCCCCTTCTCATCCTCTGCCCTGCTTATGGCTCGGCTCGCAGCAGGAGCTCAGAACCAGCAGAGAGCGCCAGCAGCGGGCAGGGTGTGAGTCCCCGAACAGGCTTTCTCGGACGCAGGTCTGCAGCATGAATTTATGCCCTGGTTCTCCCAGCACGGGCACTGGAATTTTTAAGGCATCTTTCAGTGTCAGGCTAATCACTTCAGACTGCCCACAACCTAGGGGGTCCTTTTCCTTAGGGCCTCATAAAAACATCAGAAGTTTAGTTGAGAATGAAGTAACCACACCAAAAAGTGAACTATGCCAAGTTAACCTGAATCCAATAATACATTCAGCGTGCATCCATTTTGCAGTTTTATTTGTCTTAATTCAAATCCGCTCTCATTAGAGATACCTCAGTCAGGTGTGATGTAGAAATAGCTCAATCTTTCTTTTCTCTGGCTTCCTCTTCTCTTTTATCTCTCTGATTCGATGTTTGTTTGTTGTTTTATACCTGCCAGCGATCTGCAGAGGGATGGCTGATTTCTTTGTATGAGGAGTGAAATATTGGTTGGCCAAATAGTCTGTTATGTTTTTTCCATAAAATAAAAGGCGCATTTTTCATCTTCACCAATAACGTTATTGATTTGGATATTTTGAGTATGCTGGCTATCTCCCACTATTGACTTCTAGTGAGTAAAGGCCAGGGGTACTGTTGAACATCTTCCAATGCATGAGACAGCCCCACAGCAGAGAATTATTTGGCCAAAATGTCAATAGTACAGGAAACTTTGCAAACCACTTTTGACACATTCTATCAGTCACAGCACCTTCTCCATACACTGCACACGCATTTTTTTGCATTTCAATTGTGTTTTTACCCTTCTTGAAATAATAAAACTTAATACACTGAAAATGTTGTGTGTTTTCTTCCATCTTCAACATTAAAATGGCTACACAAAAATTCACCAATTTTGTTTTTTTTAACGTACGCTGATATGACAGCTGTCACAATGCAATCTCACAAAACTGTCTCTCATGAAGTGAAAGACAACTAAGCACTACTAGAGCCATTGTACAGGAAAAAATATAACGGACCTTTTGGCCAACCCAATATATACTGCAAAGGAGGCCGGTTCCATTTGTTCACAGTTGCTGAGTTTAAATTTTAAGTGCAGCGTCTCCATTACTATCAAGCTGCTATACATTTGGTTGCTACTACTGTTCCTAACTGGCCCTTGCACTGACCTGTGCAATGTTATAGTCCAGGGAAGAACATTCTCTTCCAACACCTGCAGTTGAAGGGACAGGATAGTAAGGTGGCCCCTGAACACAGTGAGTGTAAGACTCTGAGGGTCCTACGGGGAGATTCCTGCCGGGAACCGGAAATGCAGCTAAGGATCCATCCCTCCATTTCCTCAGGCGTCGAGTCAGCCTGGCTGGCGCACCAGGGAGGTTCCAAAAACAAGCAGCTGCCAGATGTTTGGTGGAACAAATTACCAGCCAGCGTTTGAGCTGCTGGTACCAAACTGGAAAGCTCTGTCGCAAGTCACAACCACGGTGAGGCTTCCCATGACATTCCCCCATCCCCCCAAACCCAGCCTCGTTTCCTCTAAAACTGGGGGGCAGCACACCCCAAGGGAGCATGGGCAGACACTTGTCCAGCACCCAGAACTGTGGCCTTCCTCCACTGAGTCCTGGGCGGGGCAAGGACTTAGGTCAGGCAAGAGGGCACTTGCCTCCCATGTGAGATTTAATGGGGCTGTGAGGAAGTCAGCCATCAAGATCAATAATTCTCAGGCCCTGGCTGGGGAGCTCAGTTGGTTACAGCATTGTCCTCACACGCCAAGGCTGCAGGTTCAATCCCTGGGCTGGGCACATACTGAAATCAACCAAAGAATGCATCAATAAGTGGAACAAGAAATTGGTACTTCTCTCTCTCTCTCTCTCTCTCTCAAAAAATCAATAAAAATGGTCAGTAATTTTCAATACTCAAAAAACTCAAAATCAGCACCAAAACTTCATGATGAACAAAATCTCAATCTCTTAACTGAAGTCAGGACCTGGTGGGGAGGAGGTGGGACGCAGGGAGGGAGGCAGACCACATGCACAAGCGGAGTCAGATCCTGGCTCTGTTCAACCTTTTGATATTTTGTTTCTCGTGGATGTTTTTGCAGTTATTCTGATTATTTTTTTTTAATCTGGCAGTCAAATACTGATTTTGATGAAGGAGTCTGTGGGGCCTCCTTGCATTTTTCACTAGTTGAGTCCCTGGGGCCCTCGCCCCAGGAGCAGGGAGGGCAGGGTAGGCTCCCGGCCTGACCTCAGAGGGCGGCCTGGTGCTGAGCCAGCTGGGCCGACAGCGTCGAAGGTGGAGAGGAAAGAGGGTGCCCGTCCCTGATGAGAGGGGCTGAGGCTGCCTGGACCAGCGGAATCAGCCCCAAAGGTTTTGGATGGCAGAGAGGATGAGATCTGACCCCCATGGCAGCCACAGCACCCACTTGGAGGAAAGGGCTCCCCGGTGTGGACGGGGAGTAGGGCGGGGCAGGAAGTTATGGGCCAGTCACCACAACACGTGCACAACTGTTGTGGAAGAAAATGTAAAAAGAGCTGGGGGTGATCTCCCAGCTTCCTGCAGAGGAGTCTCTCTCTAGGGGTTCCCAGGAGGCAGCAGGCACCTAACAGACCTGCCCAGAGGGCCAGAAGGCACACCTGGCGACCAGGTTTCCCGTGCAGCCTGGGACGAGGAGGAGAGGGGCCGGCCGTAACCACATCCACATCTACACGGGCATGTGGTTTGCAGACCACACCCCCCTCCTGTGTTTCTGGACCCGAGCCCCTCTGTAGAGCCAGAAACTCTCATCTGTTGTGTGGCTGCAGAACCAGGAATGGAAAATTCTAGACTTGATTCTCAGCCAGACCTGCCAGCCCTATTTGCCTCCTCAGCCAGGTCCTGTGACTTCCCAGCTTCCCCCAAACCTGGCTCCTCTCCGGTCCTCTGGGCAGGGGCAGTGGGCCCCCACACAGCTGCCCACCCCGAGCGAGGCCCAGCACCTTCTCTCACTTCCCCTTCGCCCGCCTTCTCTCGCTTCCCCCTCACCTGCCACACCTGAGCGTCACCCAGCCAGTGGCTACACAGCAGAAACCCTGCCTCTGTCGCCCCAGGACGAAGTGCCAGACAACCAGAAACCGTCCCTAGGCTCCCGAAACCAATGAAATGCTTCATACCAGCCAATCCCCAGCCTGCTCACCCTGTGAGCATCTCACCCATTCCTTTCCATGAAGACCATGGTAGAGGCCTTGCCCCCTTTCTCCACTCCTGCTGCCCCCGAGTGACCTGGTGCATCCCCAGTGGCCCCTCATCTTGGGAACTGAGAATATCAAACCACGGGTCAATGGCAGTCCTCTCCTGACCTGCCGGCCTCACCCTACCTGAAGGACAACAAACCTAATACCTCCATTTAAAACCTCAAGCACCACCCAGTTCCCCCACTGCAGGGCGGGGTGGTCACTGCCTCGCGGGATGGTTTTGACCTTAGATGAGCTAACGAGTGTAAAACGGGTGGATGTGCACGTGGTGCCTGGTGAGGGTTATACTCGGTTTATCCTCCTCTCATTATCTATCACCCGTGTGACAGTGAAGGGGTGAGATGCGGCCGGCGGGAGTGGGAGTGGGGAGGGAAGGGGAGAAGAGAAGCCCCCAGTCCTCGCGGGAGGCCGGGGCCTCAGGACACGCGGGGATCATGAGAAAGCCCGTGGGGTGGGAACGGAAGGTCTGTGAATTTCTGTGTCTCATTTTCGCTTTGCGACTGTGCTCCATTCTCTGCTGTAACTGCATTCAGCCCTCACGTCCCTAACCTTCAGGAAGCTTATTACAGAGGGTGGGGGGAGAGAGAGAGATGAAGTTCATTACTATGTGGTTGTTATTAGTCACGGTTTTCTTCCTTCTACACATGAATGGGCTTGTTTTCAAGCAGGTCTTTGAAAGATACCACTTCCTACTTCACTAGGAAATGCACCAGGGCCGGGCCCGGCGGGGCCTGAGGAGTCACCAGCCCCAGCCTGCCCCGCGCTGCTGGTACCGGCTTCCATCTGGGCAGTGAGGGCACCACTCTGCCAGGACGGGTTTGTGAGACGCTGTTCCGAGGGCATGAACCCACAGGCCCAGCCTCCGAGGCGGAAGCACAGTAGGAGGGTGCCCATGGGCTCCCACCTGCAGGCTGGGGAAGGGGCCACAGGTCCTCGGTGGGGCCAGCCCAACCCGGGAGCACAGAGTGGCCCCCGAGATCCCAGGGCCCACCCTCTGGGCCTGCTCCCGGCTGAGCACCTGGCAGACGTCATGCTGTGTGCTCTTGACATTCCCCAGACAGGGCCAGTGTGGCCCCGAATATCCGGTGGGAGAACCTGAGCTCGGAGAGCCGAAGCGGCTTCTCCAAGGTCAGCCAGCAGCCAAGGAGCCACACCAGACCCCGACAGACTGCAAGCTCCCAGGAAAACATTAGAAGAGCTGCCCCTGCTCAGGGGCCTTCATGCTGGTGGCAGAGGGGTGCTTGTCCCCCTGAGGAAAGGATCTTTAAAACCAGGATTTCAGTGGACCCAGGAATGGGCCCATAATCTGGGCTACAATCTGGTTTCACAGGACTAATGATGTGTTATGTGAGGGAGAGGAGTTCTATGGCCAAAGAAACTGGAAAACTTCCCCTTAGACCTGACGAATTATGAGGCAAGTCCTAGGCCTGCATCTGTGGCTTCCCAGGGTCTCAACTCCGCCCCGGGGCCCCGTCTTTGGTTTTAAAGTCCCTCCCCGTTTTATAAGGGAGGAAACCAACGTATCGAGTACCTATGCTGTCAAGAACAAATTCGCTGCCAGCTCACAAATTTCCAGTGGTTTGTAGGCTTAGTATCCCCATTGTATAGGGAGGATAGAACCTGAGGCTCAGGGAGCTGGAAGGTCTTATCAGAGTTCCTGAGATGGCCGATGACTCAAACAGGATTCAGACCCAGCTCTGCTTGACTCCAAACATTCTGTCCTCCACACAATCTCAGCCAGAACATTCCACATGGAGACACGCCCATTCACTGTGCCTTGTGACGAGGTCATGGGGACAGGCATTTATTCCTCCCTCTGCCCACCCCAGCATGAGGGCGGCGATTGCATTTGGAGAGTTTAGAATAAACATCACCCAACGTCTAGGATCTGTAACTTCTCCCTCTTCTGAAGACAGGACGGGTTTGTCACCAAATACCAGCACGACTGATGTGACTTTTGCTGGCTTGTGAAAATGTGTCTCCCGAGGATGCATGTGCCGTTCCCTTCGAATACTTCTCAGGTTCCTTCTAGAGTGGGAAGGAACTTGGTGCGCCCAGGAGCAAAGCCACCGCATGTTCTCCAGGTCCTGGGCCTGCAGGGGTCGAAGGAGGTCTCGCTGCCCTTTCCTCTGCAGCTGTCACTCCCCTGGCTGACACACAAGTCCCCTGAAGGGAAAGAGGACAATGGAATTAAGAAAGAGTGAAAAACAACAAAAAAACCCAGACAGAGCAATTTTTGCATTTCTACACCGTGTCCTGATTATAAAGCCCCAGGATTGTCAGAATTAAGGTGAGAACCAACGTTTGTTTCATCTGCCCCGAGTCCAATCCCACCCCCTCAGAGAAGGGTCTCTGAGGGCCCCAAAAGGAAGGGATTTGTTGAGGGTGTAAAGCAGGGCAGTGGAAGTCACGCCTCTGGGTCAAGTGTGAAGCCCATGGCAGGAGACGGGCCACAGAGCCAGCGCTTCACCAGCTGGCAGTGTGACCCTCAATGAGAGGCACTGAGGGTCACTTGTCCCAGCTTTACAAGGGGCTCCTGCAAGGCACTGAACATGCCATTCTTACTCCATTTCATCCCATCTAAGACGGGGTTGTTTTGTTTTGTTTTTAACATTTTCTTATATCCAATAATAAGATGAGTCTTGAAATCCCAGGCATCTCAGACTAATTGACATGCAGAACGGAAGGAACTCTTCCTGCCCAGGGCGACTGGGCGGGGCACAGCCCCCACACTAGTGCTTCCCAGCTGGGCGCTGACCGGCTTTGAAACCGAAGTCCGTGTTTAGCATCCCACCTGGTAAAATTCCTGCGAAGTCTGCTGGAAAAAAGCTGCGCAAAGGAATAAGCGTTGGGCAGGGGCTCGCACCGTGGACAGGCTTCCTGTCCCCACGCATGTCTGAAGGACGCCCTGGAGTTTTCCGTATCAGAGCCTTTCGAGTCCAATGTGAATGTCCCTGTCTGCAGATGAGAAGACAGAGACCCGGAGCAGCTGCGTGACCTGAGCTCCCAACGCTCCCCAGCACCTGAAGGAGGCAGGAAACGCAAACCTTCCAAGTGCACTGCAGAGCAGAATGGGCCTCAGGGGCCCTCCGCAGCCTGGTCCCTCCAGGTCGCCCATGGGAACAAGACAGGTAGGACTGCCAGAGCTGGTTGCTTTTATTTATATTTTGCACTTCTGCATAATGTCTTGTTTGGGGACGAGAGGATTCGGCAGCTAAAAAATTCAACAAACCCATAATGAAAGGCATAAGTACTTAAGATCAAGCCATGGCCCTCACTCACCCTCCTGCCTCACAGAAGAAGAAAAGGAGACACAGAGGGAGCTGCTGGCCCAGTTCTGTTGTTGGAGGCCAAGGAAAGCACTAGACGTGAGGGGGCCCAGCTGCTCTCTCTCTGCTTAGGAGGCTCCATAGAGTATTTTTACCTTGAGTTCGATTTGGGGAAATTAAGCCATTTTAAAACACACAGTTGAATGGACTGACTCACTATGTCCCCTTCCAAAACACCCAAGAAGACAACTGAAAATACCAAACCAATGACGTCTGCAGCTGGCCCGACCTTCGAGTGCCGTTTAGAACTTGGGCTGCATTACGAAGCAGTGGACTGCTAATAAAATATGTGCTGTAAATTGCAATTTAAAAGCATCAAGGGACGCTGCGATTGGTCTTTTAAAGAAACCCTGTGAGGACTAGTTTGATAGAGTAAGAAGAAAGAAAAAAGCACTTAACGATGGAATAAAAATCACTCATTTGAGCCTTATAAATCCAGACTGTGGTGTGTGGCGCTTCCTGGGAGCATATTGCTTTTTATGTGTGCAGCATATGCCTGAGCCCTTGCCAATAAATCAGGGGCGTAACTATGGCTGAAAAGCGAGGCTCCCCCTGCTACCAAGTCCCTCCTACCTAGCTGGGCACAGCCCTGTGGTTCAAGATCTGCCAATCAGGTGAGTCCCCTGTATGCAACTTTGATTTAGAAATGGCTGTCTGGATAAAGAGGAAGATGCATTTGATCCATTTTCCTAACAATGGGTACAGCAGACACAACCAGGCAGTGGGTCCCTCGGTGAGCCTGCTGGCCCTGTTGCTCTGGGACCTGTGCCCCTGAGACCGACTTGGAGGAACAAGGTGAAGGAATGTCGCTGTGATGCAGAAGGCCCAGGGCGCCTTCCACATAGAACCGTGATTGTCAATGCGGTTCACCTCCTGGCACACGTCAACTAATCACTAAAATGCTGAGGCATGCCAAAGAATATATATTTTTTGCCAATCTGACAAAAAAATAGGTGTGATTTTGACTTGTTCACACCAGATGGCTATTGTTGGCTGGTTGTCGTCAGACTTTATTGGACCATCTCAGGGAACAGAGGTCCATGCCCCTGACTGCGTGGTCAGGTGGCACGTGCTCTGCAAGCCCTAGTTGCGCACTGGTCAGAACTCACTGAGAGAAGAGCGGGAACAGCAGCCCGGCCACTGCATGAACACCAGTCCTTTCTAGAACCCGCTTCTCTCTTCTGGGACTTTCTCTCCGCTCTGGGGTCAGTGTCCTACTTTGCGCCCCTCGCAGCCGTGAACGAGGGGTCGGCCACCATGCACTACCACACCCTCTGGAACAACGACAGGACAATGGGAGAAGACCCCACTCTCCTCTGATGTTTGGTGGCACGTTTCAGACACTGATTCAGGAGGCATGTCTGAACAGGGCGTGGTGTTTTGACTTTATTCGCTCTCAGACGGAAGACGCACGTCTGTGTGAAACACGCATCACCCACCACTCCTGTGTCAGCACATTGGATCTTCGGAGCTGATGTGGGTTGCCATGCTTCCCCTCTCACGCAGTTGGAGTTGATTGTCATAGCACCAGTGACCTGGGGAGCCCTGGGGAGCTGTCCCTTTCTCAGTAAGCATGTGGGTGGGGACTTTCACTCGCTCGTTGTCACAACAGTGACTAGACCCTCAGGGTGTGGGGGAAGAATGGAGCAGGAGAGGTACAAGGACTTGCCCAAGGTCGAGCAGCAGAGTCCAGCCCCAAGCTCTGGGCCGTCCCCGGCTCACACTGCACTGGACCCTGGACGAGGAGAGGGCTGGGACAGACCTCACAGGCCCGACTCAGGTCCTCTGTTCCAATGACTCCAGCTGTTGCTTCCCACTCCCTCTGCCTGGTTAACCCTCTTGGACTTGACCTCGGCCTGTCCAGACTGAGCTACTAAGCTGACTTTTTGGCCCTACTTCTCGCAGGCCACCTGGCCCTCTTGCCATGGGACAGTCAGTAGCTACTGTGGACAACAAGCCAACCGAGGATCAGAAGGAGAAGCAGGTGCCAACTCCAGCCCTGCCACTGGCCCGAGGTGTGACGAGCTAGCAAGTCACCTGCCACCCAGAGCCTCAGTTTCCTCATCTGTGAAAAGAAAGTGGTAAGATTTCCTTGATTTAAGGATTAAGTGAGAGCACATGTGTGTAACACCAGGTCAGTATCTGGCACAAATAGAAGCCTGGTATTGGATAGTGGCTATGAACTTTTGCTCCATTGTGCTGTTGTTTTGTTGGTCGGGGCCGTGGTGACTGACAGGAGCACTCCTTGGTGGCCCTCCGACTGTCACCAATCCACAGACTCTGGGACCACCTACAGTAAGACAAGGGCTTCCACAAGACATACAGCAACTACTCCTCTTCCTGAGAGCGGGGCCTCTGCCCGCCCCTCCAGGGCGCCTCCCAGGACGCAGGTGGGTTGCATGCAGTAGGTGCTCAGCCCCAGCTGTGGGTGCCCCTCAGAATGGGGACCTGAAGTCAGTGTGGGCGACGCAGCAAGTCCCAGCAGAGCTGTGGTGTCTCCTCTGCCTCCTCGGCTCGGCGGTGGAGCAGGATCCAGGCTCCTGACCCTTTCCCTGAACTTTTCATTTTTTCTTTGGCTTCAGCTCCTCTGCGACATCTGGCTTCCATCGCTGAGCAGAGGACACTGGGCCCCAAGTTCCTTGCCCTCCCGAGGACGCTGAGTGTCCATCGCACTTATCGAAACTGCACTTCCCAAGCCAGAGCAAGGAATGCACCAACAGAGACGGGGAAGCAGCCTCTACTCAGACAGAGATCGGAGATCAAGGGGGGGACTCGGAGTGGTGCCTGGGCCCAGTCCAGCCTGCATGAAGGCTTTGGGACCTCTCAGGCCCGCTCAACTGTCCTGAAAGTCCTCCAAAGGCCCCCACACCCAGGCTCCCTGCCAGGGGCTCAGCCAGCATTGAACGAGTTACTCGTGCAAATCTTGAAAACAGAAGAGCCCTGGATGAGAGACGGTGGTTTCTTTATCATCGTCACCATTGTTACAAGAGAATGGCTGAGCATGCCCACAGTGCTCTCTCCAGGTGCCTAAAGCCACGCTGGCATTGCCACTGCAGGGGGACAGAGGGGGCAGCTGCTGGGCTCTCATGGACCAGCCCCCCACCCCCCTCCAGGCTTTGAAGCATCATCTGTTTAAAGACCTAAAACGTGCTCTAAGTCACATCGTTTTCTTTGGAACTTAGAGATGAAGAGATCGAATCCCACAGAGACAGGGGCACCTACCTGTCTGGGCCTCACACCTTTTCTGTAGCTGAGCCGAACTAAGGCCAGTTTTGGGATGCACCTGCAGTGTGGGGTAGCTCCAAAACCCACCACTGTTTTCAGACCCCAGTGCTGGGTGCTCAGGGCAAGACCCTCAAGAAAAACCCACCCAAGCCCGGGTTCCTTTCCCACCAGCCTCTTCCCTGAAAGACCCCCTCTGAGTGCGCCCTCACCCTCAGTCTGTGCCCCTGTAGCTGTCTGTCCTGCTTGTCCCATCGTCCCTACAGCACTGCGACCACAGCTGTCTATGTGCTGCCTCTCCTCTCCTCACCGTGAGCTCTGGGCACCCAGGCCCTTTCCCTGTGCCTCTTCAGTGTTCGATGTTGTACAGGATACACGTCTGAGACATGGCCATGAACGGTATGAATGTGGACACACGACATGTGCAAATATTGTGGTTTCCAGGATGTGTCTCGAAAGGTGAACAGAAAATTACCAAGAACAGAGGGACACTAGAAAACATGCCACTGTGGGCAGTGATTCTGTCTGCTTTGTCCACCGCTGGTCTCCAGGGCCCGGAAGAGCAACTGGAACATGCTTGGCACTTGCTGAGTATTTACTGAGTGAATGGCAGGAAGCTCCCTTCTGCCTTGCTAGATACTTCGTAAGGGAGAATTTCAGCAGGGCTGCCTGTCCCTGGGTGGTCTTCCGAACCCGAGTCTGTGAAAAACTCCCGGCCACCCCCAGGAAGAATGTTGCAGCTGCAGACCGTCCTGGGATGCCAGGGCTCCATCCAGACCAGGGTCTGTTCCCACAGCATCGACCACATCCGCACCACTCCTGGATTCTGTCGGAAATTCCCAAGGAAATGGGCCTCGGCGTGGAATTCCAGCAGAGGCACCCGCTTCATCTGAGCCTGGCAAACGCAGGCTGCCTTGGGTCCGTTCCCAAGGCAGGAGCCCTGGAAACCGCAGGTCCCGCGGCTGGTGTGTGTGGGCGACGGAGATGAGCCCTGGTGGGGAGGGGACAGTGACTGACCACCCGTGAGTGAAACGTCCTGGTTACTGGTGTGAGAGATGAAAATTCCTACTTCTCATTCGGCTCCAACCCCAGCGCACATCTTGTTCCTCAAGCCAGGCAAGAGCTGCCTTTTCTGGGCTTTGGAGCGCAGAGGCTCCCCAGTGACAGGGACTGCGTCTAAAATACAGTGAGGCCAACGGGTGCTGTTTGCTGCTGCTGGCTTTGCCTTTGTCTCACTCTTCAAGACGCAAAGCCAGAGAGATTACCCAGGTGTGAGCCCACCCTTTGCAGGGGGAGGGCAGACACTTTCAGGTACAGTCCCCCAAATGGGGAAGTGTTTCCTAAAAAAGAATTAAGTTTGCTGTTAGCTAAAGTGGCAGTCCAGACAAAACTATTGAGTTGGCCACAAAGTCCGTCACATTTTTTCTGTAAAATAAGACACATTTTTTTTTCATTTTCACCAATAACTTCATTGATTTGGATATTTCGAGTATGTCAGCTATCTCCCACTATTGGCTTCTAGTGGGGAGAGGCCAGGGGCGCTGCTAAACACCTTCCAATGCATAACACAGCCCCACAGCAAAGAATTATTCAGCCAAAATGTCAACAGCACCAAGAAACTTCACAAACCACTTTTGGCATGTTCAATCAGTCACAGCATTTTCTCTATACACTGCATCCTTTTCTGTATTTCAGTTGCATTTTTACCTTTCTTAAAATAAAGCATAATACAAAGAAAATGTTGTGTATGTTCTTCCATCTTCAATACTAAAATAGGTGCACAAGAAATCACTGATTTTGACAAGTTTCTTAATGCACGCTGATATGACAGCTGTCACAATACAATCTAACAAAATGAAGTTCAAATGAAGTTAAAGACAACTAAGCACTACTAGAGCTATTGCACAAGAAAAAAAATGTAGTGGACTTTTTGACCAACTCAAAACAATAAAGCAGAGTGTCTGGTTCCAACTCCTAACCCTCCCAAACTGCCTTCACCTGGAATTGGGTGGGGCTGATCTTTGCCTCCCTCCCCATCTAGACACAGAGGCGCCTTCATTCACAACCTGCTGAATCTTCCTCTGCACAGGGGTCTGTTTCCTATCCGAGCCCCTTCAAGCAACATTCTCCCCACCCCTCCCTGCAAAGCCAAGCAGATTTCTTCATCCCAGGAATGTGACTCCTACAGCAGCCCCACCCATCAATCAAGGCTGACAGCAGCCAGGTCTTCAGCAAAGGCAAAGGAGAGGTGGGTGGAAGGGCGCTGTGGCCTGGTGGCCTGTGTTTCTAAACTCAGGGCTCATGGTCTCTGGATACCAAGGGCTTCTGTGGACACATCAGCACAGGGAAGGGTACCCTGCTCCCTAACTATATCCCCCTTCTCAATCCAGCAGGGGCTCTGCCTTGTGCCCTTCAGGCTCTCAGAGTCCTGCATGCCACTTTCCCCCCACATTCTTTATGACACTAAGAGTGCAGATAGAGACTTGACCCCGGCCCTGACCTCAAAGCACTGCAGGGCCTCCTTCTCCTGGCTTTGCTTTACCTGCCCAGCTACTAACTATCCTGTCCCAGGTTCCCTTCTGCAGTCCCCTCAACAAACACCTTTTCTGCTCAGCCTCCATGCTTGCACACTCCCGGGGACAGGGAACTCACTCACAGGCAGCTGGTGCCACCACCAGTGCTCTCTAAAGCTGCAGCCCCCACGAGAGGCAGGGACTGAGCAGAGCTCTTTGCAGTGAAATTCCTGTCTTCCGTGGCCACCCAGTCACCAGCAGCTCCAGGCACAGCTTCAAGGAGCTGGGTCACACTGTCCTGCGGCAAACAAGCCTTGGAGCCCAATGGGTCCCTAGGCCAGGTCCCTCTCCCATCTACTACAAAGGCGGTGAATTTTTCAAGCGTGAGTCTAGGGTTTTACAGTGATCCCTGTGAAATCCCCGGGAGATTTTTATTCATGAAGTCTGTTTGTTTTCTTTTCTTGGGGGCTGCGTATTGATGCTGGAGAAAGGATTTGAGATCTGAAAAGAGGAGACTGCTTCCCATCATCTCCTTCGTGCCCCCCCCCTTTAGTCAGACAGGCTTGGGTGTGCCTCTGGGCTTCGGCTCACTAGCTGTGTGACCTTGGGGAGGTTTCTTATACACTCTGAGCCTCAATTCCCTCAACCCAAAACGGGGGATGGTAAAAATCCACTTGTTTCATGAATGCTCCGAGGGTTCAGTGAACGGAGACAGAGCGTGCGAAGGACTTTCCCTGTTACCTGGCTCTGGGCACGTGCCTGGCCAGGATTTCAGCTGTGGGGAAAAAAACCGTCCGGTCCGGAGCCCCGTGCTTCCGAAAGCCATGGCCCCGGAGGGCGTCCCTGCGGAAAGTAAGCAGGATCAAGGTGAGAAGGCTGCGCCCCAGGTGAGCTGCTCCATGACTGACCCACAAGGCTGTTGGGATGGTGCTCCTGGGTTCTTGTTTGGGAAGAGAAGGGGTTTCGGCCGTGGAGTGTGAGGAGTCCGGGCTGTATCTTGCACCGAGCAGAGCACGCGCCTCACCAACATGGCTCCTCCCCCTGGAGGCGGAGCAGGGAGAAGCTGGCGTTTGGCTCAGCACAGGCGTGAATTCAAACCCTGACTCTACCCTCGTGCTCAGGTTCCTCTTCCATCTGGGCCGTGACTTCTGCCTCCTCATCCTGATTCTTCAAGGAGCTCAGCTTTCTTCTCTTTTGAGAATTCAGTTTACCCAGGAACCCATGGAGGCCCCCCAGGCAGGCTTACGGGTTATTTTTCCTCTCACCCCCAAACTACCCTGTGTTCTGCCACCAGCCGCACAGAGTTGAAAGAGCCTATTCAGTGTCCGTCTTCCCGACCACCTGGGAGCACCTTGAGGAGCCGGACAGAGGCTCATTCATCAGTGTCTCCAGCGCCCGGAAGCATGCCCGACATCCAAAATATTTGCTGAATTAATTAATTAAAAATAAAAACAGAATCCAAACCAACCGGCTGGGTGCTGGGAACGGCCATAGACTGGAGAATCAAGGAGGGGTCTGCACAGGTCAGAGCCAGGTTCCAGGCCAGGCCGACCCCCTCACTGCTTCTGCCTGGAGAGAGGGAACCATGGCTAAGCCCCTCCCGCTCCTGACGCGCTCCGTGGACGGCAGCCGTTTAAAGCCAGGCTCTGCGTCCCACGTCTTCCCTGTGGCGCGGGGCTGGGCCTGTCCCCACGGGAGCAGGCCTCCCAGTCCGGCCTCGTCACCTGCGGGTGTTCCGTCTCGTTTGCTTGCCTCTGAGCAATGGGAGGTGTTCATTCCGCATCGGCCGCACTTACGGGAAGTGTGGGAGGAAATAAATCTGCCACGGACGTTATAAACCGTGCTGGAGTCATTACAAACCGCAGTCCTGAACGCAGCCTGAGGTGATCGAAACGGACAGATGCATAACGCAGGGGAGGAGGAAAGGGGAAAAGGAGGGAAGGAAGGGTGGGAGGTGGGCGGGCGGCAGGGGGAAGGGAAGGGAATGAAGACAGACACCACTGGTCACTCACGCCCCGTGCACCAAGCACTGTGCCAGGTTCCTTACCAGTTCCATCTCGTTAAATCCTTTCAAGATTCCTGCGATGGTTGCTAAGTTCAGGTTATAGAGTAGAAAGGGAGACCCTTTCCCTGGCTGGTGTAGCTCAGTGGATTGAGTGCGGGCCTGCAAACCAGAGGATTGGGGTTTGATTCCCAGTCGGGGCACATGCCTGGGTTGCAGGCCAGTTCCCAGCAGGGGACACACGAGAGGCAACCATGCATTGATATTTCTTTCCCTCTCTCCTTTCCTTCTCCTCTAAAGATAAATAAAAATAAAATCTTTTTTACAAAAAGGAAGGGAGACCCTCATGGCGCCGACACTGTGGGTTGAGTCAAATTGGCTGGCAGAACCTCGGGAAGCCGCCTACAGACCACCCGGTGCTGATGAAGGAAGACTGGGGCGGGACCCGGCACTGGCTGGAAGTCTGTATGCAGAGAATTGGGCAGCCACCCTCCCAGGGCCCTACCTGTCCCCATCCCTGCCCAGCCTCACAGGTGCAAGGAACCTTCCACAGAGTTCCAGAACTGCCCACTCTGGATCGCCGCCTGGAGGGCTTTAGCCACCTTGGCCCCCACAAACCCTCAGTTTTACCTCTAGA
This sequence comes from Artibeus jamaicensis, assembly GCF_021234435.1. Taxonomy (NCBI): domain Eukaryota; kingdom Metazoa; phylum Chordata; class Mammalia; order Chiroptera; family Phyllostomidae; genus Artibeus; species Artibeus jamaicensis. The sequence continues at coordinate 4,827,549 of NW_026522059.1, forward strand.
CTTCGGGGGATTACCGGACAGGGTTTCGATTCCTTCTCCCAACGCCCCAGTCTGGACGCTTTCCAAGGCGAGATGCAGGAGTATTCGTATTAGCTCATTTGTTTTCCTGCTCTCGGGGAGGGCTGTCCTGTGCAGCCTGTTTTCCAGGGCCTGAAAACTGTTACTTCATATATTTTGTCCAGTCTTTTAATTTTTTCAAGTGGGAGGATGAGTCTGGTCCCTGTTACTTCATCATGGTCGCAAGTGGAAATTCTTTCCCTTGCTTAAAACGTTCCATAGCTTCCAAATGCCTTCGGAAATAAAGCCCCAGAAAGGTGGAGTGATGGATGAGACCCTGGGTGGTCTGGGTTCCGATCCCCTCCCCAGACTCCTCGCCCCACCCCGCTCAGCCCCACCATGGGCGGCAGCCACGCACAGCCATTGAAATTTTGTCTCAGATTTGCCAGGACAGTTTGTAACTTTGTGCTTTGTCTGTGCCACTCCCTCTGCTTGAAGGAACTTTCCTCTGCACCAGTGAACTTGAACTTCCTCCTTCAAGAACCAGCTCACTTGCCACTTCTTCAAAGCTCTGCCTTCACCCCCACTGTGGGCAGAAGGAAAGGTTTCTAAGCATACTGGCCAAAGACTGGGGTTTACTGGTTGAACGAGTAGTTGACAAGGGACCCTGGGAAATGTAAGGGGTCATGCGCGGCCCCCGTTTTGGCCTTGCCCCTTTACACGTGGAGGACTTGGTCTCCACGTGTCAGGGGGCACATCTGGAGTCACAGCCCTGCCCTAAGTGTGGTGCCCCCGGGCAGCCCTGGCGTGTCACGCCTGGTTCCCTTTTCAAGCCAGGCCCCGCCCCCCATGTCTCAACTCCCTCAGCTGCTGAATCCTATCCCCAAAGCGAACCTCCTGCTGCCTCTATTCCCTTGGCTAGAAGAGATTCCACTGCGTTTCTTGGCTCCACCTCTGGGCTGTAAGGTAGCACCAGTGGAGAGAAGGGAAGTCCAGTGTTTGGATGTCTCATAGCAAGAAAGCAAATTTATCAGCAGCCCCGTGGCCAAGGAGGGCAGGCTTGTGAAGGAGGCAGGCTCCCCCATGGCCCTCGGAGACCCCCCGCTGTCCCAAGGACACATTGTAATGTTTAAGTCTAGAGAGAGAGAGGTAGTGAGAGAGACCACAGCTCCTTCCTCCCTGCAGGACAAGCTTCTGGGGTCACAGCAGCTGGACCCCAGAGTCCCCACATCTGCGGGCTTCCAGGATAGAGGGGACGGGGGGCAGGACCCTCACGCTCAGAGCGCCCCTCTGTGCATGAGGGACCACGTGGCCTGTGCACTTCCCCTCACTCTTGCGTCTTCCCACCTGAGCAATGGTGACTCAGCAGGGATGATCTCGGAGGCCACAACATGTGTGAGGAGTGTGAGCCCATCTCCATTCTCCAGGACCTGTCCCTTCACTGGGAAAGGACACGCCGCCAAGTCACAGAAAGGAGTTAGTGCTTAGGCCACAGGCCTTGACCTCGGCCCATCAGCCCCACACCCAGTGCTGGTGGCCTCTTTCACCCTCGTCCCCCAGGAAGGAAGCCACTGGGGCAGGGCTGGCCCACAGTGTCTTGTCCGACCTCATCCACTCTGCTGGTGACATTCGTGGTCTCAGGGCCCGTCCTGGGGCCCAGCCAAAGCATATCCCAGGTTAGGAAATTGGGAGAAGTCAGAGCACCTACAGGGCACCCAAGCCTTCCCTTCCTTCTCGCAGATCCCAGTGGTAAAGGACATGAGTTGTCGAAACACTAGTCTCTGAATGAAACGGAGCTGCCTCCCGTTCGGCCTTCCTCATTGTGGTGCCACTTCTCTCGGTCTCGACCTGCAGGGGGCAGAAGTGAGCCTGCATCCCCCCCTTGAACTCCTAATCAGACAAAGGAATGCACCACACAGACCAAGAGAAAGACATTAACGTGAAGACAATGGCGTGTTTCTTAGGAGCCCTCCACAAGTGCTCCTGACATCAAAGGGGTCCCGAGCTCCAGCAAACGTGCCAAGCCCTCAAGGAACCCGGGGAGAAGCCAACGGGCTCTCTGGGCGACATTCTCAAGGCAGCGCCAGACCCCTTCCCTGAAGTCCCTGCTGAAATGTCATTTTCGTAATTACCTTCCAATAACAGTGTTTCGGTTGAGCAATGCAGGCTCTTTAGAAAGAGTTTCACCGCATCCTGCTCTGGAGAGCTTGGCAGTGATTGAGATGGAGCCAGCAAGTGGCCGGGTCCAGCGGCCAGGGAGTAGCCACAGAGGCCCTGCTACCAGGACCCGGCAGCAGGGACGACACTAGAGAAGCGGGGGCCCCAGCCTGGGGCTCCCCACGCCTTTGATTAAGACGTGCCAGGTCTGTCCCCGCTGCTCTCAAAAACGTGCTCTCTGCAAACCCAGGGCCTGGAGTTCTAAACAAGGAGGTCGTTCAAAGCTGGATTAAAGGGCATAAAAATAGTGTTAGATTTCATGGCACAGTGGGGCCTGTCAGGGCCGGGCACACAGAGGGGATGGCTTTGTGGCAGTGATCAAAACGTCTGCCAGGAGGGTGCCTACGCTTCCTGAAAAGGCAAAACCCTGGAGTCTGTGTCAAAAATACTTCTGAAGAAGCTGCAGAAATCGGAACATGCGAATGTACTGAACTCTCAGGGCAGAGGGAAGGCGGGAAAGAAAAAGCGTCTGTAGCCTCATCATGTAGAAGCTGATGGGCGAGAAAGAGCACCTTGGAGCAGGAGGGAGGAGGGGCGGTGGTGGGAAGGGGAGCAGTCCTGCAGGCTGGGTTTGGGTCCCAGCTCTGTCACCAGGCAGGCTCTTGTTTTTATTGAGCTTCTACTATGTGACACTGTAGCAGGCACTTGAAGTGTGATACTCAGCGTAAACAACAGTTCCTTGAGAGAGCTGTGTGGCCTTGAAGATGTCATTGGTCCTCTCAGAACCTCAGTGTCTTCTGGAAAATAAAGGACACTCACCCATACCTGCCAAGGTGGCTGAGGAGTGTATTGGGTCACCAGGGCTGCCATAACAAAGGACCACACACTGGGGGGCTGAGACAAGAGGAATTGAATTTGTCACAAGTCTAGAGGTTAGAAGTCTGAGACCCAGGAATCTGCAGGTTGGCTCCTCCCGAGGCCTCTGTCCTCGGCTTGTAGACGGCCATCTATCTTCTCCCTGTGTCCTCACATGGTCGTCCCTCTGTGGGTGTCTGTGTCCTGATCTCCTCTTCTTATAAGGACACCAGCCATATTGGATGAGGTCTCACCCATATGACCTCATTTTACCTTAATTACCTCTTTATAAGCTCTATCAACCATCACAGTCTGAGATCCTGGATCTTAGGACCCAACAGAGCACTTTTGGGGGGAACGCCATTTAGCCCATGCCAGAAGTGTGAGCGGGCATGTGGATGGAAATGCCAGCTCCTAAGAAGGGGTCAACGAATGGCAGTTGGATTTCACCGAAGAGTGAAAATCGTGATTTATTAAGATCATATCACGCTGGCCACTGTGATGAGCGCTGCACTCCGTGCATGAGCTAACTGAAATGCTCGTGACAAATCAATGAGTTGGGTGCTGTTCTAATTTCCATTTGATTAAATGAAGAGACTGAGGTACATACCGATCAGGGCAGGACATTGGCCAATGCCACCTAAGTAGCGAAACCAGAATCCAAAGCTCTATCTGTCTGTTTCCCAAACCCAGTGGTCCTCATCGGTCTACATTAGAATCTGAATCAAGCCCTTCGCCTCTCTTTTTCAATGCCCTAGCCCCTCAGAAACAACTTGCCAATCGAACCTGTTCCTACTTGCATTCTTCTGATGACGAGGTGCTCACTACCTGCTGAGGCAGCCTGTTCCATTTCCGGACACTAATGGTTTGTATAAAAGTCCTTCCTCCTCCAGGCAAATGGATTGATTTCAGATTCAAAATCAGACCTGAGTAGACTCATTCTCGACTGTCATTTCCAGAGAAGGAAACTTTGACAAGTTCCCATTGCTTTTAGAGGTAAAATAGTCATAACTTCTCCTCCTTCGAAGCTGCCGACAGCATGAAGAGAATCGAGACAGAACCTAGACTGAGAAATTGCTTTTCTCTCTCCTCACTAACACTGTCCACAGGAAACAGGCCGACCGTGCACGGTGTTCAGTCAGGGTGAGATTTATATTCATTCAGGTGCCACCGCCCTGTGCTTTCCCCGTTTCTCTCTAATCAACGTGCTCATTAGGGCGCCCGGGCCGGCAGTAGATTCCCATTAATGCTGGTCGCCCTCGGGTTTCAGTAACGCGGGCTCCTTCCCACTCTAACAAGCTGCAGAGAAATGGAAAGAAGGGAGGCTCTTTCTTGCTCTCTTTGCAGAGAGTCCCGCCATTGTTTCCCTTCGTCCTTTCAGAACGGTTGGGTTGGCTGTTCTCATTTTATTTCAGAGACTTGAGGGGCACAGAAGGGAAGAAGAAGGCTGGGAAAATATTTACAGACAGCGGAAGCTGCTCCTGGGGGGCCTGTGTCCGGTCCCAAAGCATCGGGCAATTGGAACAACATGTGTGTCTGTTTTTCTAAACTTGAAAGATGTGTTTGGACGCTTACAATGAAAGTGTGTTTGCTTAACTTCTACATAATTACTTTATTTTTCTCTTCCGGGGCGTGTTTGCACGTCTGCAGCTCCCTTCTAGAATCTGTGCAAATGCTCGTGCATTTCCACAGTTCCACCTGGAGTGTGCTTTGCACTAAACGATTCATCTTAAGTTCTTTATCTGTTGGTTCACTCTTGTAATTAGCGTGTCTTTATGAACTAATTTATGAAATAGAGGTTCTTAACCACTCCCATTCAATTTTTCACCCCTTCACTGCCCCCCCACCATAATTATGTATAAGGTAACAAGAAACAGCTCCATGCATTATGCTATCTTCTTTAACAAAGCTATTTCTTTATGTGTCAACTGCACGGATTTTTCCTGGGACCAAAGGACACGAACAGCCTTCTGACTTGCTGTCTACATGAGATGTGCATTTTTTGAAAAAACAGAGTTTAGCCATTTACAACACACCAACTGTTCTTACTACCACAGCACTGAGACCAAGTACTTTATATTCCATACCTCACGCGCTTTAGCCAATGGCCTTCATGTTGGTACATTTATTTAATTTTTACTGGCAGATGCCAATCACCCTCCAATGCCTTCATCGTCGATTTCTAAACAGGATAAGACACCAACTCCATTATCTGCAACCAAGCCTCTGCCAGGATCTCGGCTACCAACTTCAGGGCCGTGGTACTTTCTTTACACCTCTTATTAGATGATGGCTGGGTGCTCATCCATTCTTTTGCAATGAGCAGTCTAGGGCGGGCTAGCCAGCTCCGGAACTCAGAAACTGAATGTTTGCCCTGTGGAGGCCACTGCGTTAGCAGCTGTAACGACCATGCTTGTTTAAGATAGGGAAACTGAGGCACCAAGAGGCAGGCTGCCTTTTACTCAGGGGGAGGGCTGACCAGAGCTGCTTTCACCCCACATTCCACGCATGCTCTGTTGTCTTCACCAAAACCATAACCGTGCCCAGTGCCCTGGCCGGGCTGGACAAGTGCCATGTCCTCATGCTGCTACTGTAGGTCTCGCGTTTCCACAAAGGTGGGAAAGGATCGGAACTATTTTGCAAACACGTGGGCAGGGAGATGATGCCCTGAACTCTTTTGATGCCGTCACACGGTGACTTTGGCTGGCTCACTGCTGAGCCGCCAGCCTCCGGGAGGTCAGAGTGACAGCTAAAACTGGCCGTGTGTCCCTACACGCAAGCCCCGTGATGCATGCCTGCAGGTCCTTCCTCAGTCTCACTACTGCCCCACTGTACAGACAAGGCAGCTGAGGGTTATGGGGCTTAAGAAACTTACCCGAGGCCCTGCTCAGCCTGGCTCAGTTGGTTGGAGCATCATCTCGAACCGAAAGGTCGCCGGTTCAACTCCCAGTCAGGGCCTATACCTAGGTCATGGGTTTGGTCCCTAATCAGGGTGCCTACAAGAGGCAGCCAATCAGTGTTTCTCTCCCTCCCTTCCCTTCTCTCTAAAATCAGTGAGCATGTCCTTGGGTAAAGGGAAAAAAACGTATCTAAGGCCGTGGTGGCCGCATGTGGGGAGCTGGAAGCTCAGTGCTCGTCTTCCTCACCGAAAGTCCGTCATCCAGCTGCAGTCCCCAGATGAAGTCTGTCAGTCCGGGGCCGGGCCGATGCCGACGTCTGAGCAGTGACCGTGGCACTGTAGTTACGGGCGCCTGCGTCACACAGACCTCGGGGGGGAGGGGGGCTGGGCCAGAGCACTAGGGAGCACACCAAGGCATCTTTGCGACTGTTCTGTAAACCTAAGAGTATTCCAAAATAACGTTTGAAATGGAAAAGTAAACAGTTTTCCTAAACCCAAGCTGCCCTTCTCATGGGAGTCCCCTTATAACTTACAATTACCCCCAAAAGAGGGGTCTGGAAGAATACTTGGGGGGCACTCTATTCTAAACAACTCGTAACTGTTATTCCTGGAAGTCTGTGCCCCGCTCCCGTGCCCGCCCTGAGCTCACACACACACTCACACACACTCACACACACACTCACATGTAGTACAAGCTGCCGAGACTGGTGCCACACACACGACCCTCTCTCTCCGGGCGGACAGCAGCCCGGGGGTTTCATGTGGCCACTTGTTAGGGGCAATTGTCCCAGGTTTTCATCTTTGTGTTTTTTTCCCCCTCTACAGGGGCCACAAGGTTGCCGCTGAATTTCTGTAGAAAGAGAATGGCATTCTTTCCATTTAAAACAGGAAGGGAGGGAGCATTTAAAAATATGCGTTGGTACATACTGTAATTATCCCTCAGAAGAAGCCCAGGGAGGTGACATTAACAAATGGGAGTCAGCAGCTGCCTGCTAATTGAAAGCCGTCGTCACGAGTGCGGAGGTGTCCGGTGCTAATTGCTCTTTTAATCTGTCTGTCTGGTGTCGAAAAGGAACCCACTGGGCAGGGCAGGGGCCCCGGCCGGGGCTGCGTTTTCGTCCCTCCGGCACAGCTCAGAGTCGGGGCGCCCTCAACATGGCGTTGGCTGGGAAGGGGGGAATCGTCACACATGGTCGTGGTTTCAGTAATGGAACTTTTGCCTCGATTCACGGAGGTTTTCCAGAGGTAGGAGGCTCACTGAAAACTGGTAACGAAGTGAACGGAAAGGGAAACCTAACCGCATTCCAGACCCCGGGGGGCATGTCACCAGGGCTTCCGTCCTCCCTCCAGTAAACGCGCTGGGAAGAAGTTTTAGGCACCCTCCGTACACGGGGCCCAGAGCTGGAAAGGACTTGTCCAGTTTTCCCCCAACGCGGGGCAGGCACGGACCTCGCGTCCAGCCCAGCCTTCGCACTGCACCGGGGCCCTTCTGCTGGGCCGGTCACCGTTAGTGTCAGTACATCCGTTCATTCCAAAAGGAGTAGAGATGCGTTGTCGATGGGGGACTCAAGGGTTGGAAAACTGTTCGTTTCAGGTAATAGCTAAGAAGCTTAGTAATCAATGCACCTGAAAATCTACTGTTTCAGGAACTGGAGGTTGGACCCACCCTGACTCCAGGAGACCACAAACAGTTCCACTTTCATGCCTCAGGAGGACTGGGAGCCTTCAAGGTGGTATCTGAGCCGTTGTGCTTCAGGGCAGCCCAGGGCACAGATAAAAGACCACAGCCCAGGACACGGATGGAAAGAATGCTGACGCTTTTATCTGATTATTTTTCCCTTGAATTCCAATCCCCTTACCTATATTTTTCTTCTCCCCATAAAAAGAGTCAGCTGAAAATGGAATTTCAGACGGTTTCAAACCCATCATCTTCTCAGATCACCAGACAGCTGGATAAAGCACCCGTAAAGATTCAATCCGAGTCTCTGCTCATTGGGTCTGGTAGGTGACAGGCAGCCCGAACCCTGGCTTTTCTGGTTTCGTTACAGAGACCCAAGACGACTGGACAGAAACCCAGCTGCATTCCCCCAAATATCTGCTCTCAGATGGATGCTGGAGATGTCTTAAGCCTTTAGCAGTCCGAGTTGCATGATCCACAATGTCCTTAAGAACAAAACAAACAGGAGAAGGGGGAGGGGGCGCAGGCTGCAGGAGCAGTGAGAGCAGGAGGCAGGAAGAGCCTGGGCAGGCAACCTCAGGGAGCCAGCTCAGAGCTTAGGCTGTCCGAACAGAAACTGCCAGTCTCTGACAGTTTGTTCGAGGAGGGCCCCGTGAGGGCCAGAGAGCCGCGTGATCGCTGGCGGTCCACCTAAGCTATCCTGAGTCGCGTCTTTGACTTAAAGTCCACGGGCTGGAGATGCTCACCACAGCTACAGAAGACTCAGACAGCGTCACCTAGACTGGGCTCGCTTCGGTAACGGGGCCCAATGGTTAAGCCAGGTGGACTTAAACCCCACATTGCAGGGGGTGGTGTAAGAAACATCCTGTTTGCAAGTGTGTATTTGAGTTGAGCTGATGGTGTGGCTGGAAAGCAAGATGCTAATGTGCTGGAGAAGGAAGGGTCAGCAGTTTCTTTGAGGCTTTTGGGATTAAGGAGGGGCACAAGGAAGAAGATGCCAGGGTGGGGGGAAGCAAGGCGGGGACACCTCTATGGCATTGCTGGGCAGTTAACTCCAGTGTGTGATTCTTTGAGGGTGGTTACACCTCCAAGGGTCTGAACTAGAGGATTACTCTGGAGTTTCAAAGGTGTGTTAACCTAGATACACAGACAATGGACGGGACTTGCTTACTTCTACACAGAGAAGAACCTTTCACTGAGGGAGCCATAGGCCTGAGACATGATGACTCAGCGACCTGCCTGGTGAGGAATTTTTGACCAGATCACCCTGTGAGGTTACTCTTGGTCACAGGACACGTCAGAGTCATTACAGAGCCCCTTTTCATCCACAGGGGCCAGCCTAGAATTCTGTTCCTCACCTCAGTGAGCAGCTGCAGCGTATCAAAGACCCCCTCCCCCCGTGCGTGGCTGTGCACAAGCAAGCCCCCGAGGGGCCTGGTCCCAGTGCTGTTCCAGCCACAGGTGCCCATTCCAATATGTATGTCTCATGTCTGTCTTGGTCCAAGAGCAGAGCACCGTCCCCAGCTCTCCCCCGGCCTGGAAAGCCCCATTAATGCTTCGGAGAGGACGGTCGGTCCCCCAGGGCCGCGCCCTCCCTGAGGCGGAGGAGTGAGAAGGTTCCAGAGCAGCTTAGCAGCCTTCTGCCCCATCCATCAGGAGGCCCCGCAGTCATGGGCCCCTGCATCTCAGCAGCAGAGGCCCCGGCTCTGACGACTAGGGGCGGAGGAAAAGCACTTGCAGAGCCTAATCGTGGCAGCGCGCATACAAAGCCTGTTTAGAAATCAGTTTCTGTCCTGCAGATGGCATATAGCAAAAGAAACAAGAACACAGCAGGCCCCCCGCCAGCGGCAATTCAGACGGCTGGCTTCCGTGCGCTGCGACACGTCAGCTGGAGCACACGCACGTTTCAGGGCCAGATGGCTTCTGCGGCAAAGCAGCGCCAGCACCGCCTGGCACGCCTCCTCCCTGGGTGGCACATACAGGTGGTGCCAAGTGAGAACTCGGGTCGTGGGAGCCCCCGAGGAGCAAGGGGGTTCCAACCCAGGTGACGTCAGGAGTGGGCAATGGCCCGATGGGGCTGGAATGAAGGTTAGCAAAATGCCAGAAAACCGGTGCCTGAAAACTGCGTTGCCTCAGTTTCCCCAGATGTGAAAAGCAGTCGGGATCTGATGAGTTCCCAGTGGAAGCCAGTGCGAGGTGGTGCTGCCCCTCCCCCGTCTCACCCACATGCGCCCACATCAGAGAGAGGGCTGCCTGCCAATCAACTAGCCTTTCCAGGAAGACAGCTGTACAAAAATACTGGGCGCATATATTTTTATTGCAAGTGGGCGCACAGCTAACTGTCTTTTTGTAATGACTGTCGCTCTGCTTCCGTTCTCAGCCTCGCCATAGGTCCCAGCCGCCGCTGGGGTGGCCATTTCAGGTGGGGGTGGGGCAGGGCATCTGGCTTCCGGCTAGCACAGTGTTCGCACTTTGTAGGTGCCCTGCTCCCGCAATGACACTCTCCTGGTCTGTGTGCAAGCAGAGTTGTGTCAGTCAGAACAGAGGAGTCACGCTGGGTTGCAAAGCATACTGAGCTTTGCTTCTCTCTTCTACTAAGTGTCCCTGGGGGGGGGCTGGCCGTGAACTCTGCTTCACCTCGTCTCTGCTCTGGGGGAGGCGGGTGGAACTGCCTCGTTCTGATTCAGGACCCGGGACTGGCAGTAGGAGGGAACTTGAGGGTTTGCACTCCGGGCCTTGCTAGAAGTGAGTGATAAGGATTTATTCAGGGATCTTTGACTTTGCACGGGAGCACAGCCAGGGAAAACTCAGAAGTGTTCTGAAGAAGAAAGAAAAGGTAAAGAGTTTGTGGAGTTGAGAGTCCGTTCTGGAGAAGCGGCAGCCCTGCATCCGTAGCCCTGGGATTGGCCGGGGTCCTAGGTAATGGGTGTCAGGTGGTGTCAGAGGTTAGGCAATCTGGGTCAGGGGTCCTTTCCCGGGAAGCGGACGGTTATCTGGGGTCTGACGGGTATCCAGGCAATGTTGTGGACAGAAAGTTCAAAGTTCAAGTTCCCAGGCAGAGCAGAATGAGAATAGACTCTTTCCTCACGCCTCAGCCTTCACAATGTTAATAATCCCAGCAGCTTGCTTAAAATGACTCCATTTTATGTATTCCCTACTCTTTCCTCAGGGTGCTAAATGAACAAGAATTATATGGTTCATTTTTTGCCATTTTCATGTTTTAATAAGTATTATTGATATTTTGGTGACTTGTGGTCTGGACTTTATTATCTTGTTAATATTTTAATATAGATATATGCTCGTTAAATATTTAGTACTATTTTAGTTATAGATATGCATGAACATAAATATCTAAAATTTATTTTTAATATTTGATTGATTTAATTTAGATGTTAAGGGAAAGCAAATTTTGCCACACCAAAACATGTCTTTTGGAGATATTGATTATTTGAAGCTGGTTATTATTAAAAAGCAAAAGACCAAGAGAGAACTTTTGATCCTCCCACTTCCCTGCCTAATGGAATTTATTCATTTATTTTTAAGATTTTATTTAGTCATTTTCAGAGAGACGGGAAGGGAGGGAGACAGAAAGGGAGAGAAACATCAGTGTGTGGGGAAAATATTCATTGGCTGCTTGTTGCACGCCCCCAAGCGGGGACGTGGCCGGAAACCCAGGCACTTGCCCTGACCAGGAATATGAACTGGCGACCTTTTGGTTTGCGGGACGACACTCAACCCACTGAGTCACACCAGTCAGGGCCACCTAATGGAATTTAGACAGAAAAACTCACTTCATGAGAGCTGTCCTCTCAGCTGAGTGTGAACTGAGTGCGGCAGACAAGGAGAAACGGAGCCAAGTCTGTCGGACTCTCCTCCGCGTGCCCTTGTTTCTGGGCGGCTGGCGAGCATGGATCTACCACAGGTTCGCTCGGTCTCATCTACCTGCGAATTACCCACGTTCACGTTCAAGTGCCAGGCCCCTGCCTCCCCCTCCTTAGTCCAGAACAGCATGAAAGCCTCTGCTGCCCAAGCGTCTCGAGCCCCAAATTCTTACGGAATCCCCGCAGGTACACATGTAATCGAGGTAATCATTCTCTCCTGTTAACCTGTCTCTCGTCAATTTGATGAACAGCTCAGCCAGGAAACCAGAGGGGCAGAAGGAAACATGCTTTTTCTCCCCACCCTATTAGGCATTCATCTCTTCACTCCGAGACTTCAGGCACCTTAGTTTAGATGATGGGTTTTTCCCTATAAAGCCCTTTGTTCTATAATCACACATTTGCCTCTCATGAGTAAATTGATGACCCATTTTCCGGTGTTTGGAAAAGACCGCTGTATCTTCCGTCACAGAAATTCTGGGGGGGCAAGTGTCTGGGGTGGGTGCAGGGAGGCGTCGGGGAGGCCGAGACCCTCCTCTTTCCCAGGCAGGACTGTGGAATTGGATTTCACGGAAAATAGTAAAAAAAAAAAATCATTTCTACATTTGCCGTTCATTTATTCCCCAGTGTTCCTCTTCTGGGGCCTGGAACAGAGGCCTCATAGTGGGGCATCACTTCCCGAAGGCAGAACGAAGACTGCAGGAGGGACAGGGAAACTCAGAAGGTAAACAGCCAGGAAGGTCAGCATCAGGACCAGGTGATGGAACAGGGCAGTTGGAGATTCCAACGGGCCTGGCGCTGCCTCAGGGGACATGGAAAAGCGAGGCAGCCTGTGGGAGACGCTGGGCTGTCCTGGGAAGCCCCCAATTCTTCGAGCAGTCACCTAGGAACATGGCACTGAGGCTCACGGGGGTGGCCTTCTGCTCCCACTGGTGCCAGGGCCCCGAAGGCCATGGTGCTGGTTGTGGGGGCAGGGGTGGGGGCAGAATCCGACCGAGTGAATAAATTCCATTAGGCAGGTAAGCAAGAGGGTGCTGCCTCGGGGGAGGGGATCAGGCCCAGGGTGCCTCCCTGAAATCCACCCCAGACATGTGCCCCTTTGCTGGGGCCACTCAGAATCATCCTCCCGCCCCCTTGGTCCTTTCTCCAACTTGACCACTTAAATGCCCACTCTCAGAATCTGCCTGCTGGTGATTCAGGACCACGTTCAGGGTTGGAGCAGAAAAGACCTTCATCCAAGAGGAGAAGGTGCTTGTGCCTGTCTCTCTCTTTCTTTTGCAGGTTGCTAAAAACCCAGGGGCAGGAGACATCTGGAGAACAGGTTCATTGATGGCGTAGTTGGTGCTACATGTCCATTTCCCTGATATTCGTAATTGGGGGGAGATGGTTACCCCCTTTCCAAATGCCTGTGTTCCCAGAGGGAAGATGCCCAGGGCCTTGACTGTCTGCCCACCTTGCGTGGCACGGTCTCTTGGCATCTCTGAGGCTATTTCTTCAGCTGTGAAATGGAAAATAAGGGAGAGGATGGGTTAAAAGCTAGCAAAGTTCTCCCTGGCTCTATTTAAATGACATCCTTTTACTAAATGCCATGATTTGGCATTTTATGTCAGTTCAGGGTACTTTAAAGAAATATAACACTATATCTTTCTAGGGTATGTAATGGATCTCTTATTTCGAACATCCTCCTGTGATTCCCCCCAGCATTTAAGACACGTAGTCGATATTCTTTAAATAGATTGTGACCGGATGCCAATGACCAACCATTCTGGGCTTAAGGGTTCTTAACTCTTGCCCACCTTACTCCCATATTTTAGTTCACTTGTAACAATAGCTAACGGTTTTCTAACGCTCACTCTATGCCAGGCGTTGTTCTAACAGGTCACATCTTCCAAACACCCTCATAATAACTTGGTGAATTGGGGCTGTTTTCAGTTTCCCATTTTACAGGTGAGTTGACTGAGGCCCAGCAAGGCCAGTGCCCACCCACCTTCCAGAAGCTCCATGCCTCTTCCTTCCTCCCGAAGGCCCACCACCATTTCTCTGCTCGGGATCACCCAGTGTGTCCTCGTCAGGGCCGCTGCTCTCTTTACACAGCTGTAGTCTCGTGTTAATCCTCAGAACGGGAGCCTGAGGACGGGGGTAGGAAGTCGTGGAACCTTCTTCATGAGTATGTGCCGGGGGCGGGAGGAGGTGGTCAGAGGCCCAGAGGGGAGAAGGACCTGCCGGGGAGTGTGGGGACTGGAGGGGGGTCTCCCCCTGCCCCGCCCCCATCTGCACCCATTCAACCCCCGATCCCGGAGCAGCAGGCCCGCCCCGCGGCAGAGACCTATATCCTCCCCTGTAGACATTTTCCAATTTCACCTTCCCGAAGTTTTCATTTTAGCCATAAGTCTCCTCAAATGGCTATTGCTCCAGAAGCATTTTCAAAGAAATGAAAACCATGTTCACCCGGGTGAGAAAACAAGGGCATCTGTTCTCAGTTGCTGAAAGGAGGAGACTCAAATGCTTCTCTCCCAGAGAACGCACGCCCGTGGGCTCCTGGTCCAGCCTTCTGGGTGTGGGTGGGGGCCAGGGGCAGGGCTGCCTCCCGGCTGCGCTCCCCCCACGCCCTGCGCGTGCTTGCCCACCGGAGAGCGCAGCCTGGGCGAGAAGGAGCGTCTCTCCAGGTCTCTGCCCCCTCCTCCCACCACACCTGACCTGAAGGTGGTTCTCACCACTAGACCCACGAGGCATATGAAGTCCACCAGAGAGTTGAGCCCAGGAGGGGCCTGCCAATGATGGGCATTCAAACCCAAACAGGACTTGAGAATCACGTGTTCGCTTAATGAGCACGCTGGGTCAAATTCTGGGCACCCAGTGGCAGCTGAGCCGCAGCCAGGGAGAGGAATCCACCCCTTCACTCAGAGTTTGCAGAAGGCACTCAAACATGTCTCTGACTGGCCCTAGCGCAGACCCAGGCGGACTGGTCTTGCTGCCTCGGGCACCACCTGAGTAGCTCTTGCCAGGGCTGTAGGGAACCTTGGGAGACCCCTACAGAGGTGGGAAGGATTGGCTTAAAGGGTCCCGGGGGTTGCAGAGGGATGGCAGAATGCACGCAGTTCTGCAGTGGGAATAGTTTCTATCTAGAGAGCGCCTCCCCGCCCCGTGTGCCGGTGGCACGAACACTGTAGCCCCGTTCATCCCGGGGACCCTGACACAGCCTCCATTGCAGAGAGGAAGAAACTGAGCCCTTTTCCCAACAGCTGGGAAGGTCGTTGGACCCGGCATGCCGGAAGTTCATTCCAGGTAGGACTCATTAGCCCCTTTCCCACATGATGACGTTGAAGTGGCTTGTTTATGGTCATACCAGAGTCAGCTAATGATTGCATCTGTTCTACACATTGGATCTTGCTGCCTCCAAACCCCACTGGTTACTTCTCATCAGCATATTTAAGCCCATGATGTTATACCAGGACCCCAATACTTGGGCCAGGCCCACCTCCCACAGCCCAGCAGCTTAGCAGTCGAAAGTTACCACCAGAATTCAGCAAAAATGCTGGTGTCAGGGCCGGAGTCCTCTTTATAGATCAGTGGTTGGGGATCTTCTTCTGCAGGAAGAGGGACCTGGTAACGGAGGGAAAGAAGAGGTGCCCCAGAACACAGAGGAAGGGGCCAGGACTTTGGAGACTGCCCAGTGGGAGGCAGAGATCAAGTTGTGGTTGACCTTGAATGCACGCCCAGGTGTGCAGTCTCTATATCATCCTCCACGCAGGGGCATTTCAACCTGGGGAGTGAGCCTGGCAGGGCTGGGTTTGTGGGCTGGACGGCGGAGCCTTGTGCTGGATCTGTGGAAAGCAGATGGACACACGAGCTGGGTTTGCACAGGGAAAGGTCAGTGGCCCCATCTGAGTGGAGCAGATGAGCGATAAAGTGTGCACTTTTCAATGGTGGCCCGCTGCCCATGTGTGCACTCCTAGTACAGACAGTACAGACGTTTATTATTCACCTGTTTGCTCACTGGCATGTCCCCAGCCGCAAGAACACTGCCATACCTAGTAAATAATTGTTGAATAAATATGTGAATAAACAAATAATTGGGGAACTGCTGGGGCCAGGTGGGGGTCAAGAAGGAGAGCAGCCAATCTCAAGGCTCCAAATTAGAGTTTTCAGAGGGTTCATCTTATGGCCTGGGCATGACCCCCCACCCAAATGGGTGGGGTCAGGGAAGCCTGGTTCAGGAGACCTGGCCCCAGAGCCGTGAGGCTGGGACGGACAGCAGATGGGGGGCACGTTGCTGTGCTGCCGCCCGGCGTGGGGAAGGGCTCTGAAAGTGAGAGAACACCCCACGGCTTCAGATAAGGACCTCCCAGGTAGGCCGAGGCCAGTTCCCTCGGACCCTGTGACTGTACATGATAAAAGGGATTAAGACTCTGGAGATGGGGAGATTATCCTAGATTAGCCAGGTGGGTCCCAGGTGGTTACACCGTCCTTACAGGAGGGAGGAGGGAAGGTCAGAGTCAGCAAAGGTGATTGGACAAGACAAATCACAGCCTGAGTGACACAGCCCTGAGCCAATGAAAGCAGGCAGCCTTAGGAGCTGGAAAGGGGAAGGAGGCAGAATCTCCCCTGGAGCCTCCAGGAAGGACACAGCCCCATCAACACCTCGATTTTAAGCATCTCTACCTCCAGAATTACAGGGGGATAAATTTGTTCATTTAAGCCACTGAGTCTGTGGTACTTTGTTACAGCAGCCACTGGGAACTAACATACCCCCCCTCATCCCCTACGCCCCCCTCCCCCAGTACCTGCTGGCCTCAGGGGATGCCTCGGGCCCAGCCCTTGATTCCCTAGAGCTGCTACGACAAGCTAAGCAATGACCATTGCTTTGCTTGCTATCCAAACTAAGCAAGGATAGCAAATGCAGAGGCCGGGTACAGTGAGGGAAGCACCCCCACGGGGGGGGGGGGATGGGGGCTAAAGATCTATTTTTCTTCTCACCAGCCCAAACACATCAGGCAGTTGAGGTTCACACGCCATTACTGACAAAGTTAAAAGGGAGCGGGAGCCTGAGATGTTGAAGGAAATAGGCAATTCACAGGAAGCTGAGGAAGAACAGAGCTCAGGGGGCAGGCACATTCCTGCCGGGCGACCCGGAAGCAGTGGGGCTTGCAGCCAGCCTACCTGACGCACAACACCAAAGGGGTGCTGAGACTCCCCGCCTGCAGGCGGGCCTCTCCAGCTGCACCTCTTAGGCAGGAAAGGGCGAGGTTCTTTCTGAGTCTTTCATTTCTTAATAACCAGCTTATAATCAATATCCCAAAAGGCACAGTTTGGGGGGTGGCAGGACTTTAGTTCCCTGGAGAGAGTTCCTTTACAAATTGTAAATGTTGTCTTACAAAGGGTACCTTCTACTCAGTTTTTGGAACTTCACTCCTGTCCATTGTCTCTTTAAAATAGCCAGCCTAAAATAATTGATATCCCAACAGTAAGGCATACTCTGGGGTGGCAAATCCCTCTCTGCTCCGGTACCCAGGCTCCCTGCACTGACCTGCCCAGCACTCTCTTGCAGGAGCTCAGCACTCTCTCACACTCTCCGAGGAGCCTGCCCTCTGAGCTTGGCTTGCCAGTGGGTTAAAAGGGTCCCCTGATCGAATATCTCCTTTCCTGCCAAACCTGCACTCTTGCTGGCCCCCCTCACCAGTTAGAGCGCCTACCCTCTCTTCTCTGCTCCCATTCTTGACCGTTGGCATTTTCTGGAGGACAGTTTTGATTATCACTGGAGTGGGCATTTCTACTTCCATCTATAGCAGCAAGGTCAGGGTGCCCCGAGAACGTTTAAAACACGCAGTGCCTGACTGGGCAGCAACACTGACCTCGTTTCCCTTAGAGGGTCAAGTGAAAAGAAAATGACAACAGCCAACACAATAGCCAGTCTGTGCGAGTGGATCAAAATTATACCTATTTTCTTTTGTCATATTGGCGAAAAGTATATTTTTCGGTGTGTTACAGAATCTCAGTAATTAGTCTATGTGTTTCGGGAGGTGAAAGGGGTTGGAGATCGCTGGTCTGGAGGGTGGAGGCCGGGAATGCTGCTGTAGGTCTGCCCATGTCCTGGATGGCCCTGCCCCACCCCCAGGGCCTCCCTGGCCCCGGACCTCAGTCTTGGGAAGGCTGAGAAACCCTGCTCCCAAGTGCATGTGTTGCCTGAGGGTGGGAATTGCAACTCACTTGTTTTTAAATCCCCAGCCCCAGCTCAGAACCCAGCACAGAGTTCCAGGGTACCTCGCTGTTGGTGAATACCACATGTGTGGATGAATTCTTGCCTTCTCGAAAAACATGGGTGATGTGCGGCCACCTTCAGGCTGCAGACACTCCTTGGCCCACTAGCACTGATGCAAACATAGCCGCGTACACACCCACGGGGATGCGCAGGGGACTCGGGCACCCAGGGGCCTGCCTGGCCCCAGGCTGGCCACCAGCTCCAGTGCCTCATTCCCCCCACCCCACAACGAGGAGCAGGAGGAACCTCTTTTCTCTCTGCAGCCAGAACGACCAGGGGCAGACCTGTCAGCAGAGGCATTAAGTGTTCCCTGTAATTAATCTTACATTTGGCTATTGCAACTCCATTATCAGTTGAGCAGTAGACTGAAAAGAAAAGAGATCCTTTTGGCAATTACCCACTCAGGAGACAAGTCAACAAGGGGAAAAGTGAAATGTCAATTTTGACGCCGCCACAATGGCCCAGAGCGTGGCAGGCAGGCCCCACTCATTAAATTGAGCGCTGATGGTGGGAAAACGGGGTGGATGAGCCAGAGAAGGCTGGGTCAGGACGGCGGGGCTGGGATGGCCAGGAGGCAGAGGCACTAACCCCTTCCATGACATTTCCTCCCCCGGGGACTGGAGGAAGCTACAGAGGGGCCAGCGTAGAGGAAGAGAGAGCCACGGGGGGATGGCACAAAGTTGGAAGTGGGGCGTCATGCTGGGAAAGTTGGGACAAAAATAGCCTGGAAGGCACTAGAACTCTGTGAACCAAATCAAGTGACAACAAGCCCTCCCCGCTTCCGCCCCGTGCACACTCCAGCAGGTCATCCCGGTTTGGTGCGTCGGCAGCCTTGCCTCTGATGTGACACCTAGCGCCCCATGGGTATCTCCTGGCTACTCGTTCCCAGCCCTGACTGTCTGCGAAGCCCCCAGAGCGAAAAGAAACTCCCACTCCCGCCTGGGTCTCCCGGGCCCACCTCAGTCAATGTGTCACTGCGGAGTCGGTAAGTAATGAATCACTGAGCAAACTTCCACCGGGAGCATCTGTGGAGCGTTGCAGTGGGAAGCAGGACAGAAGGTTAAGGGCCAGTCGACAGAGGCCACACTCATGAGTCAGAGGGTTTGGGCTTAACCGGGGGTGTCCCACACTAAGTCGGGTGTGACAAAGACATTCCCTCAGGTCAGGATGTGAGCTGCCATTTTTCAAGTCACCATCAATGTCCTGAAGTTCATGTCGTGCTTTAGGTTTGGTTCTCAGGGTGTGGCAGTGAATCCCTCTTCATACCGTCTTCCAGCTAAGGCCTGGAACTGGTCTCGGTGAACTGTGCTTGAACTGAGCGTATGCGAGATGGTTTCAGCCTCCTAGCGCACCATGCATCGGAAAAAGTGATAAAGGTTGACTGGGGTTTTCCAGTGGGTAGCCTCTGGGAGGCGGGGTCCTTTGTATTCTTCGGTTTTGCTTTTATCGGTTTGTGTTTTGTCCACACGTCCTCTAGTGCACACCCCTGTTTGCCTTGATCGTGTCGTTGCCCCACCCCCTACCCTTCTCTTAGAACCTTCATCCTCATCGACCCAATGTCACAAGAGACGCTGCTGGGTGTGTGCCACATGACGGCACCCCTGGGCTCCAGCTGGTGGCTTGGATGTGGACATTTGAATAAGAGGCACCCAAATCAAAGCCTTTCCCCAGGATCCCGGAAATGAAACTCAGCTGTCCCCCTCCAGGTGGCTGGAGCACGAGGTGCGGGAGCTTGAGAGCGGATGGCAGCTGGACAAGGCTGGGAGAGAGAAGAAAGCAGCGTTCTCTAACAAGGTGCAGAGCCAGCAGCGGCGGGAGAGGCCTGCTCTATTTCAGGCTCCGGGCTCCAGCGCTCTTGAAGCCCCAGCACATCCCTGCCTCCTGGTTCTGGGAAGGACCCCCATCTCTCCCCAGTAGTCCCCCTTCCGGCATCAGCTAGTTCCAGTGGATTCCTTCCATTACTACCCCAACTCGCTATAGTTAACAGGGTTTGCTTTACTTCTCAGTTAGAAGAAAATCTTGAGAACAGCAGTGTATGTACTTTACATTCCTGTACACTCGTCCGCAGCCTCTAATTTCAGATCTAGACACTCGCAACTGTGCCAATCCCACCAGATGTTTCTTTGAGTGCAAGCCCGTGCTTCCCGAGTCTGCCAGAAGAGTGACTTGCTCTGGTGAAATCTTGCCTCTGTCACCTGCCCCTCCACGCCGTCTGGGCCAGGAGATCTCTTCTGAGGGCCAGCCCTGCTGGTACCCTGGCCAGGAGCCCACCCTTAGCAGTTAGAGCGGGCAGAGGCTGGAGCAAGCGATTTCCAGCTCAGAGCTGTGTTTGAGATACACCTCTACTGTGTGCAGGCTGTGTGAGCGTGTAAATCACTAACATCCCGACCCTCGGTGTCCTGACCTTTGAGATGCTGCTGATAGAGGACATCTGCCTTCTGGAACCTGGGGGTCGGGGGATTGGGGGCGGGAACCGGGGGACGTGTTGCTATGACCTCACAAGAAGCTCTAGGTAAACAACAGCTCACATGTTCACCTCACCTTCTCCACTTCTCCGTTCGAGTAACGACCACTTGAAGAAGATCATGCTCCCTCTTAGCATCTTCTGCTCTTAGATCTCTGAACACATGTCCTTGAGCTGCATGATTCAAACATTTCATTAGGATTCTCCTGACCTTCAGCTGTCAGGTCTGCCCAGGGCACAGGTGCCTGTCTTGCATGAGTCCACAGCCCTCTCCCCCAAAAAATATCTCAGCAGATTACAACTAAGGTTTGTTTCTTGCCCACTATCGTGGTCATCTCGAGCTGCAAGCAGGGGGCATCCCTGCTCCACACCCTTCGTTCTGGGCCTAAGGAGCAGCCCCGTCCAGCACAAACATACTCATAACAGAGGGAGAGGAGGGAGAGGGAGACGTTAAAACGTCCCACAGAGTTGGTGCATCCCACTTCCTCTTCCATTTCATTGGCCAAAGCAAACAGCATGGCCAAGCCTCATGTTGATGGGAAATACACTTTTCTTGCATAGATGAGTACAAGAAAATACTTGGGCCAAATACTAGTCTGTCCCTGGAGGGTTCCCCACTGGTTGCGGGGACTCTCTGGCTGGACTCGCAGGCCTGATTCCCTCTGGGTGGGGGAGGCAGGAGGACGACGCGGTCTTTCCTCTTCAGCGGCGTCTCTCTGGGCTCCCGGGAGCCTCTCGCCCTCGTAACAACTGTACTTATTTCCACCTACAGTACTGATGTTCACATCAGAAAAACTGGAAGAAAATAATCCAGCATCTGACATGGGCTTTCTCTGTGATCATTTTTTTGGTAATCTTTCAGCTTTTTTTTGGAATGAGTATTTATTGAATAAGAAACTAAAAAGACATATTTTAAAAAATTAGAAGGTATGTCTGGCAGTGAAGTGGAAGATAGATTCCAGGGGAGAGATGCTGGAGGTAGAGGGGCAGGAAGGACGAGGGTGAGGCCATAGGGGCCAAGAAGAGCTGTCACATGAACTTGGCCTTGATAGGACTGGCGATAAGGGGTTGAGAGGAAGGCTCCCGTCAATCGCCTCCTTTGGGCCAGCACAGATGGACATGGAGGCCCATCTCCCCGCAGAAGGACAGGATGCCCCCTAGTGAAGGCCGCAGGTGTCACCCTTGGATGCGGGAAAGTCCGAAGCAGTTGCCTCTGTGAACCCTCCCTGACAGCCCCGGAACCTTACCCAGGTTCTGCCCGGCAAGTGGGTCAACACCCAACCTTCAGACATTCTTTTATTATTTGGAAACTGTCCACGAATTGCCACCATCTTGCTTTTAGAAAACCAACGTGGGGTGGACACAGAGGAGCCATTCCATCCACCCTCCTGTCCCTGAGGGAGGAAAGTGCACAAGCAGACCTTCCTGACGTTGCAAGGGACCCAAGTTCTCAAGGCAAACAGGGTTCTTGTCACAGGGTGTGACCCTCAGCAAGTCTGGGGGTGTCTCCGAGATTTAGGCTCCATGTTATGTAAATAGAAACTTGAGCATTTGCTCCATAGAGTTTGTGAGCATAGAAAACAATCATTTTTGCAAATAACATGACAATGCCTAGTACATAATTAGTAATTATTGTAATGATAGAGCTATTCTGCCCCCACAACATGATGGTGCAAACCATTTGGCAAGGCTTGGGCAAACCCCTAACAGCACAATCAAAACAATAAGTAAAAGCCATCTATAATTTGTCCATCCACTCAATCATGTAAGGATCAGGAAGTTCTTCCTCGTGTTCAGCCTAAGTTTCTCCACTGCAGCTAAACCCCTAAACTAACACCCAGACATGTGCCAATGGCCTTGGTCTGGAACAAGCTCAATGTCATGGGAAGAGCATTTGCTATGGAGTCAGACAGTCCTGCTTTACAACTGCGTGACCCTGGGCACGTCACCAAAAATCTGGAGTTTCAACCTCTCCCCGTTCAAAATGGGAGCAATATTATATGCCTTAGATTCCAGTTTTGAAATTATTTTGAGTGTGATAGATGCAATGCGTCTGGCCCATCAAAGGTATGGATTAAATGTGAGCTCTTCTTTACGTATTTCGAATAGATTTCACCATTTAGGGAAAATCTTTTTAAACTCAAGAATTATTTATATCCAAGACTGGTATAGCATTAGTGTCTGGGCCCCTCTGTCTCTAGAGACATCCCATAATGCCAGTTAGAAGTGCGAGTACACTGGGATTAAAGAGGAGTGACCAGCAAAGCCAATGGCGAAGTTCCCCTCTTGACACCCAGTTTGCTGCTCCTGGAGCTTATTTCCAAATATCTAACTCTCAAGAGGGGAAGAAAGCATTACAAAAAAAACCCCCAAAAAACAACCCTACCAAACAAACAACTCCTCATTTCTGGGGCCAAGGGACTCTCATTAAGGTCTTACCTCGCAGGGCCGATTGAAGGCCATCGGGGGAAGGAGGGTCTGTGTAGGCGGGAGAAGACATTCACATGAAGCTGCACATGCTATGTCGCCACTCTTGTTAAAATAGAAAGCCGGTAACAGAAAACCAACAGTCACTCGGAGAATTGAGAATGCTGAGTCACCGAGTGGAATAGCCTGAGACGGCCCGGGTGTGGGGCCTGGGACCACCCCCAATTTGTTATTACTCACAAACCCAGGCTCGTGCTGATAAGATTGTATTTAGTTTTCCTTGTAGTTCTGTTCTTTTGTGCCTCTTGGATCCCTTTTCTCCACCTCCTCAGGAACCTTTCTCAAAACTACAGGAACAAGACTAAAACAACCTAATTTAATTTGGGGACCACAAGTGTGTTTCCTACGTTCTCTGAAAACCACTTTCTCCTCGACAAATGGGGTAAGACGTGCCTGCTTCTGGACCTCATCTGTCTCCTGCCCATCATCACCACCTCGGCTCGGGCCCATTCTCCCTCCCAGATGAGGGCAGCTGTAGCCGGTCTTGTTTGCCGGCCTCAGGACTTAGCATCAAGGCTGGAGCCCACCCTCCCCACCACCCCGCCTCCAGCCCACACCATCTATGCTCCAGGCTGTTGCTACAGTGGCGTTTCAGTGGCCCATCTGACCACGCCAAGTGCCTCCTATTTGTGTCTATAATACAAGGGACTAACCACCCTCCATGAGAATAGAAACTTGAGCAAGACCTCAGTGAAGACATGTGTCTACACACTGCTCATCATTCCTGCATCTTCTTATTTCTTTTCCCTGAGACTTCCTGTCCAGTCATATGGCACAGTTGTCCCAAACTTCTGGGTCTACCCATGTGCTCTGCTCTCTTCCGTAATTCCTAGTGGAGGAAGAAGCAGCATAGAAATCTGCTCTCTCAAGGTGCCTCCCCTCCCTCTCCAGGTCCAATCCAGCACTTGTCTTCTGTGACTCTGATGCACTGTGCCCTGACAGGTGTCCCGTGTCCCTGCCACGGTAGGGTGGTCTCCCACACTGGCCGAGCTCACTGGGACAGGCGTGTCCCTCTCATCTCCACCTCCCCGGTGCCTGATGTGGCCAATGATAACAGTGAGAGCCAAAATCATGGTTCAGCAAGGAGTGAAAAATCTGTACTTAGCCAACTGATGCACACCGTGACAGACACACGCCAGGAGCTCGGCTATCCCGGAGTCGGGAAATGGAGGCAGACAAACAGTAGAATCCCTCTGGGCAGATGCTTTTACAGTCTTCAGTTTGGGGGAGGTAATTATTTATTGAGCGGCTAAACTTGGTGGGGTCCAATTACAACATGGCCTGGCTCAGCCACAATCTGTTCCCTCTCTCACTCACTCCTGAATGACAGCTCAGGTCGGTTCAGAAATGACCGGAGTCCCAGAATAGTATCGAAACTTCCATCTGGCCCCAGTCTGTCTGGCCACCCTCTGACTTGGGAACCAGTGGTGAGAACGTGGGCTAGTGAGCTCCATCGCCCCCCGCTCCAAGCCATGCTGCCTCCCACTCTCTTGCTGTGCTGGACCCTTGCAGGGCCAGCAGCTGACAGGAGGGGGGGTGACAGATCCA
The DNA here is from genome assembly GCF_021234435.1 of Artibeus jamaicensis. Classification (NCBI taxonomy): domain Eukaryota; kingdom Metazoa; phylum Chordata; class Mammalia; order Chiroptera; family Phyllostomidae; genus Artibeus; species Artibeus jamaicensis. The sequence continues at coordinate 4,851,771 of NW_026522059.1, forward strand.
GCGGCCCTGTCTCCACGTCTGGCCAGTGCTGCCTGGGTCTCAGTTCCCCAGGCCTCCAAAAGTGGACTCAGCTTCCTCAGACCCCCCTGAGCACCCCACGTCCAACCACAACCTGGCCTACCTTAGGCTCTTGCCCTGGACGGTCCCCTGCAGCCTCCTTCTCCGGGCTTCCACACCTACACATGAGAAGTGTGTAGGCAAACACAGTCTGCCTTGCCTCAGTTTACCCCAACGCCGAGGGCCTATGTCAGGTTCTCTGGTGCTCCAGCTCTGGGAGCCAATGAGACAGTGAGCAGCCTCTCTTCCAACGCTCTGCCTTCTCCGTTCATGGACAGCTCCTCTGTCCATGGACACTCTCTAGATCCATCTTTCATCTCCAAGCCCCTCCGGCCACTGGCTCTCCCCCTAGAACCTCTGGGTCACAGGGCTGGTCTTTCTACCTCCCTGGTTGGGGCTCACACTTCTCTTCTGAAAGGTGAGGGTCCCAATTATCCTTTGTCTTCAACTCTGGGTCTCATCCAAATTCTGAAACACCAGGAAAAACTTCTTCAGTTGCTATCCATTGCATTTCCATGGTATCAGGGAAGAGATAGATGGGAAATTTGCTTCGAGGAGTGGCATAGGACAGTGTGCTGGGCTGAGCTACAGGACGGTCCGTGATGTCACGGCGGCCCAGTGACTCCTACAGACAGAAGGACAGGCACGCTCCGTATCAGCGACGCTGCTAGTGGTCCGGCATCAGCAGAGTGGTGACTCGCCATGTGTCAGGTCTGTCTGGTAATAATGGCTAAAAATGTTGACGGCATTTGCACACATACAGGTGTGCAAGTATCTATTTAACGTGCTAAAGGAACTTTTGGTACCACCGGGTTGTGTTGCAGTTAAAAAACACCTACGCTTGGGAAATCCCAGCAGCGCGCAAAATGCCAGGTCCCGGGCATTCCAGGGAAATGTTCCCTGCGGGAGGGACAAATGGACCGATGGCCACAGAGAGGGAGCCGGGGTTCTGTCGGAGCTGGGCAGGTGGGACGGCCTCACGCAGGGATGGGAGGGGCTCAGGAAGGTTTCTCCGGGGGGAGCTGGGCTGGCAGCTCTCATGTAGGAGGAGAAGCATGAGGGAAATCAGGGCCCATTTCTCAGCCTTGGGACTCGAGAAAGAGGCGGGAACAGCCATTGCCTGAGCACTTGCTCCACTGAGCCCCCGAAACGTGTGCGTCCAGCGCCTTCTCCCACCTGCCCTCACAGCAGCCCTGCCGGGGCATTAACAGATTTCTTTAGTAGCATTATTTTTTTTGATGATGAGGAGTAAGATGTAGAGAGACTGACTGACTTGTAATGATAACAAAGCTGGGAGTCGCACCCAGGTTTGGCCAGGCATCGAGGCGCGTGTGCCGTCCACGGTGGGCAAGGGTGGGAAGGGCCCTGGGAAGCCAGCTGGGGCTCAGGACGGCCTGAGAAGCTTCCAAGGAATAAAAACCATCATTCCCCACTGCTTGGAAACACAGTCATGCAGGAGTGGCCTCACAGGAGAGCAGCTCGGGCTGGCCCTGCTTCTGGACTGGGAGACACTAGGTCCCTGGGCTGGGGACGGGGCAGGTGGGCGAGGGGCTCTTCCCTGACGGTGTGTTGGGGACCTGGGCTGCACTCCAGGTGTTCCTGTCACCAAGGATGTTTGTCAGGTGACTCGACCCCCAAGAAACTTCATCATCTTCACAAAATCATCGCTGTGGCCCCAGTGGCTGGCCCCATCAAGTCAGAGTCCCTCAGCACAGAAGCAGCTGGAGGAGAGAATTTTCTCTCTGGGACAAGCCCTGCTGAGTTTTGCTGGGGCCTGTCTGTCCATCCAGTGAGGCCAAGATCAAGGCGAGGGCAGGACCCGCAGGAAAAAGCAGGCGCTGGCCCAGAGCCCCGCAGCACCGGTTGGGTGGACACCTGTGCCAGGGGTCAGCTCTCAGGGAGGGTGCAGGGCGAGGGAGGTCCAGTTCCTGTTCTCAGGGGCCATTGTCCTGGAGAAGACACAGACTTGGGAAAAACGGGTTCTATTAGCCCTTCAGTGATTCTAAGCTGTTCATGAAAAGCAAACCCACAAACACAACCTTCTACTCTCCGCCTCCTGGAGTGTGTCTGACAACCCACAGGGATTAACCCCTCCTAAGGGCTTGGTCCAGTTTGGCTTCTCTAGTCTCAAAGAAGCCGGAAATGGTGACAATAACAACGGTGACACTTTATTGAGAAGGTACTCTGGGCCAAACGTTGTAATTACGTTACATACGTCACCACATGATATCTTAATGACTACCGAGGGGCTGGCTACTGGAACAATAGTCCCTGTTCATCAGGAGATGAAACCAAAGGTCAGACAAAAGGTGAGTTGTCCTCCAGACTGGCAGGCTGGCTCCCCCACTGTCTTCGACCAGGAGCCCGCTCAGGCCACCACAGGACGCTGCTCAAGGACCCTGCTCCAGGACGCTGCACTCTGCCACGGGCATCTAACGTCGTGGAGCAGTTACAGCCCTGGGGGTCCGGAGCCCCAGATCTGCCCCGCCTCTGACACACAGGGCCGGCCAGGGCAGCAAGGCTCCGGGACCAGCTCTGTGCCAGTCAGAACCAGCCCGGCCCTGCGGAGTGAGTCCCTCTCAGGAGTCCCTTTGAGACACATGCCCACATCAGAAGTGTCTCCCATGAGGGGCAAGGCCACCTCTCGTTCTTTTTAGATAAAGATTGGAGGGCTCTTATGTGAACAGCAGCCTCAGTCCCAAGGGCCTAAGCGGGGAGGCAGCCCAGGTCCCCACTACTGATGGCTGGACAGACCACGTGTGGGATCCACACACAATGGGGTGTTGTTTAGTCCTCAGGAAGAAGGAGACTGACACATGTCACAGCACAGAGGCACCTGGAGGACATCGCGTTCACTGCCAGAGGCCAAGCACCAAGGGGCAGATGTGTCCCTCGGTTCCGCTTGCTTGTGGCACAGTGAAGCAGTTAAATTTGTAGAGACAGCAGGGGAATGGTGGTCGACAGGGGCCAGAGGGAGGCGAGGGTGGGGAGCCATCATTTAATGAGGATAGAGTGTCAGCTTGGGGAGGGGAAGAAAGTTCTGGAAATGGACGGTGGTGAATGTACCTAATGCCCCTGAGCTGCACACAGAAGAATGGTTAATATGGGAAACTTTATGTTATGTGTATTTTACACAATTAACATGTTTTACCAATGTGAAAAAAAAGTGGAGCAGGAAGAACTTCTGGGCATCCCAGGAGTCTGTCCTGTGGCCGTTGATTCTCCAAACAGCATTCGGCAGTTGGCCCGCAGGTTCCTGTCCTCCACTTGACAGTCCTTTCCATTCATCGACAAGGGCCTCTGTTCTGAGGAGGGAAGACCAGGGAGGTTTGGCCTACAGCTGGGCGTTTGTGTCCGAGTGGCTTCTGGAACGTGGACCTGGAGAAGCCAGTCCGTAGCCACCGCCCTGGTCCTGTGGGGACAGGGCATGTGGCCGCTCCCGTGTCCTGTCCAGGGCACAGAAACAGCGACTTGGCCCAAAGTTTCCCTGCAAATCTCACAGAACCATCACCGGCTTTGCACGCTCCCCTTGTTGAAAGAATACGATTTTTTCCCTTTTCAAAAACGGTGCCCTCAGACCTTGAGAACAATAGACTACAACCACAGCTCATTATTTCCAGCTTCACTCACGAGAGGGAAATGTGTTATTAAATATGGGAATCAAGCCTCAGGCCCCTCTGGGGGATCGGACAGAGGCTCCCGGGTGGAGGGACTGGTCATCGTGCCCTGGACTGTCCTCCGTTCCCCAGAGACTGACAGAAGTCAGGAGGTCTCCCATCGTCTGGGAAAGGCCACGGGGCTCGGGCAAAATGGCTTGTTCCCTGAACGAGATGGCACATTGACTCCTCCAAGTCCAGAGAGAGTGGGATTTCAAGGTCAATTTTGGCACTGTGGGGGCTGAAAAAATATCACATTTTTTTTATCACATATATTATTTTCCTCCCACCTTCTGAAGTTCTCCTCGCTGGGCCAATCACCAGAGACAGACGAACAGGAGAAAATCAAAGTTGAGTACCCGCAGGCGCATGGGGCATTCACACAGACTTGACGGGCGCATGAAAACCCCGAAGACTGCGGGGCGGCATCAGGTCTCCAAGATATTTTGGGCAGAGGAGAAGGGCGAAAGGGGTGTTAGACTTCAGAAGTGAGAGTGGGCGATCCGCTGGTCGTTGAGGAAGAACAGAACCCACGTGGCAGGCACGCGCCTCCTCACCGGGCCTTTCGGACACAACGGGACACGGAGCATCTGGCCAACAGACCCCGTCCCGAAGCCCTCTTGCGTGCTGTACTTACTCCAAACGAGGCTACGGCAGCATCCTGGCTTCTCCTTCCTGAGGCAGGCGTCTCTGAGGCCCCTGGCCATGGACAGAGAGGGCAGAAGAGAGGCCAGACAGACAGACAGCACAGAAGCCACCCGCATTCCCACTGGCCACTGCGGGCTTCCTCCCGAAGCCCACCGAGGTCTGAGAAGGGAGACGATTCAGTCCCACGGTAGCTGAGAGTTTTAATAATTACACGGACACGGGAATTTTAAACCAAGAGTTAAAGTGATGTGGGTCTGTTATTTTTTGTGAGTGGAAAAATGGGGAGCCCAGAAGAGTGAGTCTGCACCCAGGGTCGGGAGAGAGTGCGCTCAGCTCCTGACGTCCGAACTTCGCAGCTCGCTCTTCATTCGCAAGGGTCACTTATCGAAGTGCAGACATGCTCAGGCACGCACACAGAGGGCTCCTCTAGGGGTGGGGGACGTGAACGAGACCTGAGCTCGACACACAAGCAGCTCGGCGTTTTGGAGGAATCCAGCAGCCAGGATGGACCCTCTGCTGTGGGGGCCCGTGGCAGAGGGGGCTGAGCCCTCTGGACCCACAGCTGGGATTCTGTCTCACCGAGTGTTCCAACCAAATCCTGAAGCCCAATATTTCTCGTTCGGCTTCCAGGGTGTGGGAATACTGTGTGTCTTCAAGAACAAAGGAGTCTGTGTCCCTCACCCCTCAAGCCTCAGTGGCCCTCAAAGGCAAATGTCCGTTTGTGGGCCAGTGAACTCACTCCTCCCAGGGCTGTTTATATTGTCACCAGGGACGTCTAGAGACACAAGGTCCAGGAGCAGAGGCAGGAAACCCAGAAGCCCTGGTTGGGAAGTTTTTCAAATTCACCACCGCCACCGCCTCCCAGGTGAAATGGCTGAATTCACTTGCTTCGTGCTCTTTCAACCCCTACTTACAAAAATCCCGAGGCTGCTGGACCAGCTCTGGACAGTTCTGATGGGGGGTTGGAGGAGGTCCTCAAGAGGATGTGACTGCCCGTTGACCAGTGAGTTGGACCCAGGCCACCCAAGGCTCCTCCCCTGTATCCTGTCCTTGAAATGTGCCCTCTGCCTCCTATCCCCCCCCCCCAGTCCAGCAGAGGGAGCTGTTCTAAGGACATGGTCTGGAGAAGGTCAGGGGCTGTTGAGTCCATGTGGACAGTGTATAGGACCGAATTCCAGGGAAGCCTAAACTGCAGATGCTGGTCGGCTGTCAGGGACCCATCTTGCAGGCACCTAAGTCAAGCTCGTAAGAAGGCTCCCTTGCTTATCCTCACTGACACCTGCCAAGCCAGACTGCACCCCCCCCTTATCTCTGTCCCTCTTTGTGCTCCGTGTACGGGACCAACCAACTCAGGGACCGCTCTTCCCGAAGCAGGGCTGGAAGCCGTGTCTCCCTGTGGTGGCCAGGCCTTCATGCTGGTTTCCCAGGTGGCCTCACAAAGCAAATCTCTTTGCCTACATGACAGCCCGAAGCTTCAGGATCCCAAGGACAATCTTCCCTCCCCCTCCCCAGCCGCCTGTCCCCTGGGTTAAGCTACCTCTGTTCTTTAGCTGTTATTTTCAAGCATGGTTATAAATCTCTGGGTACTGTCCCCTGTTTTGAACCCTTCAGCAGGCCTCTCTCGTGAAGAAAGCTTTCAACTGACAGTGGAAAGAACCGAGTAGAGAAGCTTCCGGAGGCGGGGGAGGCAGGCACAGGGGCCCTGAGGCAGCAGTGCCCTCCTGTGCTCGAGGACCAGCTGGAGCCACAGGTCCCTGCAGAACACGCACACGGGCAGTGTGGTCAGGAGGTGAGAGGGGGCGGCAGTTAGTCTAGGCAGCTCTCGTCCACAGACAGGGCCCTGGGGTGAGATTCCAAGTAATGGAAGCAACGTCATTTGATTTGTCTCTTAGACACAAGGAAGTGGCTGCAGGGAATGGATCCTGGAAGAGGCAAGGATGACACGGGAGGGGACTGAGAAGGTGGCCACCGTTGTCTGGGAGCTTTGCCTTCTGATGTTCCCTGGTGTGTGGATGCTGGAAGCTCGGGGGGGAGATGAAGTCACAGCGGGGGTCAGGGAGAGGAATCATACAGCTGGGGGCTAACAGGGCTTTTCTCTTCATGCGTATCAGATGCCAGACTCTTTTTCATGTCTTACGCAGGGGTGGCCAACCTTTGTGGCATCTCTGGGCCACATCGGAAGAAGAGCTAGCTGTCCTGGTCCACACGGGAAATACATGGCGACTCCTAATCACAAAAATATCTCATCACGTTTTACGTACATGTACAATTTTGTGTTGGGCTGCACTCATAGCCATTCCGGGCTGCATGCAGCCCCCGGGATGCAGGTTGGACCCCCCTGTCAGGACATAGGAGGTCATGGGTCTTCCCAGATGGTGGCAGCGTCATCTACATGTGGGGTCTCTGTGGCCCCAACACCAGCCCCATGAGGTCAGAGTTGGATGTGGGGGATGGAGTAAACTTGTCGGAGTTGCGGATCAGTCCGGCAATGGGGAGCCATGGACGATTCTGCACCCCCCTCGAGCCATTGGCTGTGACATTAATGAGGGAGATGATGGGGTGGACACCTGCCCTTGATCTCTGAGGCCAGGGACAGCCGGAGCTCCTCACCAGTTCTCAACTGGCAGACGAGCCCCTTGGAGAACTTCTGGGGCTAATTAGTATTAGCGGTGGGTTTGGAGGACAAAGTTATATGCACACGTTCTTGGAACATTCCCATTGGACACATCCTTGCTGATGAGTGTTAATTAGAGCTTCCAGATCTCAGCTTGGCGTGGAATGGGAAATGAGTTGGCACAGGTTGATTCCATGGGCGAAAGAGACTGCGCCTCCTTGAAGTCTCATTCGCTTCCAGGGCTGGGCAGCTGGGGAAGGTCCGGGGCAGCACCTGGAGACCCCCAGACTGGGAAATGGCCCACCGCCTCTTTCCAATTCGGAAGGCTGGAAACTCCCTCGAGGCTCCCAGTTCTTGAAGGGCAAGGTGGTGAGGTGAGTTCTGAAAATTCAGTCCAAGGGTTTCTGCCCTGGCCTTGTCTGGCTCTGAGACCTCGGGGATGTCATCCGACCTGTCCAAGCGTCAGGGCTCCCGGGTGGAAGTGGGAACGAGACGACCGAGGTGCACCGCAGACTTCCCGTGAGGGTCAGCAGACTGAGTGTCGGCTAAGGACCCAGCGTGCCGGGCCCCCAAAGGCTTGTCTCCGTGTGCGGAGCTCTCCAGTGCGGTGCCCGCACTGCCCCCTGGGCGCACCTGCTTTGGAAACAGGTTCCCCCGCCCCCGACCCCACACTCTCCGGAACCACAGCCAGAGGCACAGGTTTGTGTGTCTCCAGTGCCCTGGGGCTGGGGTTCTAGGCTTTGGGAAAACAAGGCCTCCCCCCTTAGTGCCGGGCAAGCCCCCACAGGAATGGAAGGCCACACACCCAGGGATGCCGCACTGATGGGTCCCCTGCCCGTTGATTTAATCCAGCAGGGGCACAGCTGGCGAGTAAAGCCTGCTTCTGCGGTCCGCCAGGATCTTTCACAGATGTCACCTCTTGGGATTCTATAGTGGCCCCTGTCAGGCTCCAGCCACAGCCCCCGCCCCAGGGAAGCATCACCATTTCAAGCACCTGGCTCCCAGCGTGCTCACACTCCCAACAGTTCTGGCCCCGTCCCTCCTTGGAGGGCCTGCCGGGAGGCAGCAGGAGCCCACTGGCTGTTCGGTGGGACAGCAGAGCCTGGAAACAGCCTCAAGCGACAGAGCAGGAGGGTCAACACTCCAGCCCCACTGCCCGAGGGCGGGGCAGCTCTGAAGCCGGACCAGCCCCACCCACGAGCTGCCCTGTGGGGCCGAGCTGCAGTCCCTCTCTGAGGGGTCCCACTTGGCGTCACAGCCTTGCCTGGCCTCCTCCGGGCCCCAGGCCCTCTTCTCCACACCCACACCAAGGCTATTAGGCCAACACTGTCACATGAATTATTCCAGGGTCTGGCAAACCCAGACGAACACAGAATCAAATTCAGATCCTGAGTACAATATTTAGCTCTTAGTCTGTTCCAGGCACTGAATTAGGTGGCTTTAAAAAAAAAAAAAAAAAAAAGCACATTATTTCACTTAATTCTCACAATGAACTTTTTTTGGGGGGGTGTCAGAGGTAAGAAAACTGGGGCCAAGAGATATAAGCCACATGCCCCAAGTCACACATCTGGCAAATGACAGGTCCAGGATCCTCATGTCCGCCCCTCCCACGAGGAGGGGCTGCTGTGGGAGGGTGCCAGGGGGGCCGAGCAGGTGGCCAGGTCTGCTGCGGCCACGGAGCCAGGCTTTGATTTGCTCGAGACATTGGCGTTCCCACAGAATGTTTAACTTTTTAAAGGAAAGGTTCTGTTTTAAAAAGACCAAGCTGGAAGTCGTTGCAGCGTATTTGCCCCGCGGGGCAGCGCTGAAACCCCGGGAAACAAGGAACGTAAAGAGCCCAGGGCAGAGCTGGGCGGGCAGCACACAGCCGGCGAACCTGAGTGGACAGGACCCTCTCTTATAACATGACACGCAACTTACAGGTGCGTGTCATAAACACGCCATCTCTACTTTGAGGAGACAGGGAATTCATATATTTTCAGTAGGTGGAAGTACTCTCGATGTCCATGGTTAGAACTATGATACAGAAACACGCACATATGCACGACTTCCATGAGCGTATTCAGGGTGCGTGGACACGAACGATTTGACTCCAAGCGCATGAGTGGTTTCTGGAATACGTGTCCTTAAGAAAGGTGAGAATGAGCTTGACCCCCACCCCGTACCTCTCCTGACCCTTCCTCCACGCCCCCCTCCTTGCCTGCTAAATATTTGTCAGGAAGTCCAAGGAGCCTGGCTCACCGTCCCCAGCTCCTTCCAGTCCTTTGCCAAAGGGATTTTTTTTTTAAATCAAAAGGAATTCCTAATTCACTGCAGGGCTCACTCAGTGTGCTGAACTTAATCTGTTTGAAATGCCACTTCCCTGAATGACAGGGGCTGGAGTCTGGTGGAGAATAAAGCGTCCCTCTCAGGCTGCCCTAGGTCTGCTCTTCAGAAGCCGCTCTCGCTTGGACAGATCTCGGTACCGGAGACGTCGTCAGAGTTCCACCGAAGGTCTGCCAAGGACGGGGCTCGGCTCAAGTGTGCCTGAAGTAGACGGACACCCACCTGAACAGACGCAGGGGAACGGAACCAGCGGATTTCACTCACTCTGCTGTTTCTTTGACAAATGTGTATCTAGGTACCTGACTTGAGTTTGGAATGCCTAGAAATAACTCGTCCATGATCCAGGCCCCCCCACCTCCCCGGGAATGCCCAGACACACCGCGGCCATCAAGGAGAGAAATATGTGACACGCAGGTCGAGGGCGGAGAAGGGCCTGGTCCTCCCGGAAGAGCAGGAGAGATCCCCTCGGGAGACAGCATTCTAGCAGAAGCGAGTGATGGCTCCTTCTGTTACAAGGAGCTCCATCCCAGCCCCTCGGCCTAAACACAAGAGCAGTGTCATGGGCCCAAGTAAGCGCAGAGGTAGTGACACAGGCTCTGGCGGATCTGGGAGAGCTAGTGACACAAAAGCCAGTTTAAAGGCCCCAAAGCAGGTTTCTCGGTGTCTCTGGGCTTTGCTTTCCTCTCTCAAGTTTCCCCTGGAACACATTTCCCTAAATCAAGGTACAATGGCCTCGTGCAGCTGGGAGCCCACATCTCAGGCAGGCAATGAATCCACAGAAGAACCAGATTCTTTTGCAGTGGCTCCTGGGCTGTGGCTGGTGTGACCTGGGTCTTGGGCCTCCCTAGGCTGACCCCTGCTCCCAGGGGGGTGGAAGTGGCTGCCTGGGCTGGCCCGGGAAGCGAGGCCATCCCTGCAGTCAGAGCAGGGAGAAAAGGGACACATCAGCCCTTCCCGGAGGGCAGGCACTCCAGAACACTCCCGAACACTCCCTCCGGACCCTTGGGAGCCAGGCACTGCTGTGGGGGAGGATGCTGCAGCAAGGCAGAGAGGACAGAGGGTCACATGGTGGGGCGCATACAGGAGGCGCAGATGCTAGGGGGCAAAGCGGTCCGAGGAATGGGGGGAGGCAGAGAAGGGGCAGTGGTTGCCCCACTAACGAGTTGTTGGGCAAGTTTCCCGGGAAAAGGAGACAGCGTTGTGCAGAAGCTGAAAGTGCAGCAGCCTGAGCCTAGTGAGTCTCTGGGCCACGAGGGACCGCAGCAGGGGAAGGGCCACCCCCCGGGGCCCAGAGGCAGCAAAGGGCCCCACAGTTTTGGGGGCAGCACACATCCCCTGAGGGACCCTACTGAGGGACTGGGAGGAGAGCGCATCAGAGGAGGTGAGGGGAGCAGAGCAGGCACACCCGCGAAACTGCAGTGAGGGGGCAGCATTCCTGCCGAGGGCCGCGGCGGGGCTGCAGGGACTGAGCTCCGGGGCCAGGTGGGGCCCAGAGGAGAATCAAGATGCTCAGATCAGAGAACCACAGGTGGGTCCTGGGACAGAAGACGGGAGACGTCTGTCTGAGAGTCTAGGATGGAGTGTGAATGGGGGAGTGGGCGGGACTGTCCCCCGCACAGGGGGTGGGGCCTGGGACAAGCCTGGATGCACGCAGCAGCCCCACAGGCTAGAATACTTAGAGAAACAACTGTGTCTGGGGCAGAGCTGCCACGAGGAGGGGACAGCAGAGGGACCGAGGGGGCACGCGCACGCCGTCCTCCAGGCCTGTAACCAGACGCTCACGGTTTAAGGGCGTCCCTGTGGAGGCAGGAGGAGTCTCCCAGAAGCAATTGCCCCTCTAATCTTCCTTCCCAGGAAACTCGCTAATACTAAAATGGCCACTCAAGGGGAACAGGATTTGATTTCAGGTGTAATTGAAGGACACCGCGCAAGTGCAAGAAGTGAGAGAGACTGGGGGGAAATTTCCTGGGGATGATTCATTTCCATTTCCTTTGACAAACACGGCAAGCTGCATATTAAAAATGCCAGCTGAAGAATACTGCAAAGAGAGAACCATTTCTTTTCCTTCGCAGATCAGGGCAGATGGCATTCAGGAGGCCCTTGGGGGCGAGGCACGGAAGTCGGCAGAGCACCGTCCACAGTGTGTGCCGTCAGCACCCACAGCAGCAGCTCCTGTGCTGTCCAGTCTCCCTCCACGTTGAGCGAGTGGGGGCTGAGTCCCGGGGGTCTCAGTCCTACCTGGCAGACACGTGACTCAGCGAACACTGCGGGAACCCATCAACATGTCACATACTGAGCCGAGTTCTGGGGGTACCTTGGCTTCTCTAATGTGCCAGGGTCATCTTAGAAGCCTGGCCCTGGCCCTCCAGGATAGGACGACCCTGACAATGGCAACGCTTGTGAGTGCTGACCTTACCTTTATCTTTGTACAGCCTTTTGCACTCGCTTGTCGAAGGGCTTTCTCCTGCACTAGTCCTTCTCCCCCTCACGGCAACCCTGTGCCAGGGAATCCAGCCAGACCTGTATCACGCTGGTGTTTTGGTGAATGGGTCTTGGTTCTTGTCCTGAAATTCCAGACCACCCAATACTCGCACCTCTCTCCACCAGTTCTCTTGGCCTCCACTCTCCAGCTACAAGCAGCGTTTTGAATAGATTTAATTCTCAGAATAGCCCATGAAGTGCTGTTAGAATTCCTCCCTTTAGATTAGGACATCCAGACAAACAACCTGAAGTGCTTCAAGGTCACTACCTGGACTTGGCCCCAGGCGGCCTGGATCAGGAGGCCGTGTCTTTAACCACAGGGCTCTGTGCCTGGAGTCCGAGGTGGAGAGCTGAGTGTGAATGTAGCTTCCAGTAGAGACGTCACCCTTAATCCTCTCCCTGGGACTCCTGAGAGCTCTGGCCAGCAGCCCTGTTCTCGGCGGTGGCAATGTCAGCCTGGAGACACGAGACCCCTGCGGACATCAGAGGTCACTCCCTCAGCAGGTCCTGACCCAGCTCGGCCCCACTGCACGCGCCGAACCCTTGTGCCCCCTCCCCAGCACATGGCAGCCGCTAAAATCTCATCATAAAATCTCCAGATTCATCTTGACTTCTCTCCCCTCCAGGAGAGCCCTGAAAGTTCAGGTGGTAGGTGGGGGTTTCAGCCCCCAGTTCAAATCGCTGCTCTGGAAGCTGGAGGTTCTTGGGGGAAATGCGGCAGCAGCCTGTCCACACAGGAATGACCAGTGTGACCACATTCAATTAAATGAGTAGAGTGTCAATAAAAAAAAATGACTTCAGGGCCCACCGAGTCGGAGGAAAATCAGCACGGCTCGGACACCAACCAGTTCTGGTGACAGGGAAGAGTACCATGGCGGAAAACACACCCGGTGCAGAGCGAAAGCCCCTGGCCACACAACCTGTGTGCTCGGCTCTGGAACTCCGCTTCCTCCACTCTGCAATGGCCATCACCCCACCTGTCCGCAGGTGGGGAGGCCTCGGCGAGGACAACTATGGGAAAGTAGCTGGGGCGCCATCTGCCCACAGCAGGTGCTCAGGAAACGCTAGTGGAGTTCACTGGCTGAATCTGACGAAGCACTGAGGTTTGGCAGCTAACGAGGGAGTGCGTAGTGACGTTGCTATTATCACTGTACTGGCAAGCAGTTAAACATTTTAAAAAATTATGTGTTGATTTTAGAGCGAGAGAGAGAAACATCAATTTGTTGTTGCACTTATTTATGTATTTCTTGGTTGACCTCGTATGTTCCCTGACCAAAGATCAAACCCGCAACCCTGCATATCAGGATGATGGACTAACACTGAGTCCCCAGCCACGCTCTTTTCAACTGGCCCTGATTGTCCAGGGGCCTTGTCAAACCAGACCTCACACTGGCTCCATCAGCCTCTCAGTTGAGCCAGGTGTGTATGTTGTGGGTTTGTATCTACTGCCCTGAGATCCCACGAAGAAACCCAATTGCAGAAACCCTGGAAATCACCTGGGAGTGTCCCACTTCTCGGCGAAAGGCTTTGGAGCCCTTTGACTCATCCAGACCTGGAGGAAGAGACCCAGGGCTGAGACGGAGGCCACCAGCTGCCCCGAGGTAAGTGGCAGGGGCCCAGGACTGGGGCGGGGCCACCTGAGACTCAGACCTTGCTCTTCCACAAAGTGGCTGCTGGTCTCTGAGATGCCGTTGTTTTCCCACTGGGTTTCCGCAGAGGGCAGAAGGGTGGGTTCGAAATTTGATCCACCACAATCATTCATTACCGTGGTCCAATGTGTCTGGCCCTGATGGCGTCTGGGAGACTCCTCCGTGGCACAGAGAATGAGACAGGAGGGGGGAGTAAACAGCGAGCCCCCCCGTCGTGGGAATGAAGCGGCAGAGGCAGCCCTGCACCCAGTCCAACAGGGTCCAAGGTCTTACCCCCTGAACGCCCTCTTCTTGGGTCTTTCACCAGGACAGTTTTGAAGGTCAACTTTGACCCATTCAGAGCTGATGTCCAAGCAAAGTTTGAATCACAGTTTCTGCCACATCAGATGTAATTTATCTTGCCTCCCAAAGACAGCAGGTGTCGAGCCAGACTTCTGGGAATTTAACTTCTGTGTTTGTATCCCAGTTCAGAGGGGCTCGGGAGACCAGGCAGAACGCAGCCTGTTCCCTCCTCCTGTCTCCCTGAGAACGGCCCCACGCTCCCCCAGCTACCTGAGGGTCTGTCCCACGTGTCCCTCCTGCCACCCAAATCCAAGGAGCCCCCTGCTGTTGCCCAGCCTCACAGCCCGTTCCCAACGCCCTGGGAGGACTGGCTCCCTCTCGGCACCCTCACAGGCTCCCCCCCAACCTCTGCCACTGTCCCGCTCCTGGTCTGCGCTGTAGACAAGGTCTCCACTGTCCCCACGGGGTTGGTTCCAAACCCGTGTCGGGTACCCTCACACCCCTGCTAACACCTGCCAGCACTTCCCAAATGCTGCAGAGTAAAGGGTCAGCCCCGCACAGAGCTGCCAGCACCCACCGCTCTCTGGCCGCCCTCTCCACATCCGGCTCCAGGTCCCCACCCAGCCCCACACAGGGCAACGCTCAGCTGTCCGTCTGTCTCTGCAGGCCTCAGGGCTGTCTGTCTCCATCTCTCTTCCTCCTCTTCCCAGAACACTGTCCACACTCATCGTGTCTCCTGCTCACACGTCATCACCTGCCAGCTCCGGGCTGGCCTTTAATTAAGACTTAGCTTCCCCAGGGGCCTCCCAGGAGCCCGGATGGGAGGCACCTGTCCTGTGGACTGGCAGGGACCCATCATGGCTGCAGACAGGTCACCTACCCCATAGTGACATCTCTGCCCTGGCCTGTCTCGCCCGCCAGTGGTGACTTCATATTCTGCACCGCTTTTCTAGAAGTCCTCGGGCCTTGCCATAGAGGCCTCTAGATGAGGCCCCGGAATCTGCATTTTTAGTAGGTAATCCCTGATTTCTTTGGAAAACATTCTTTGAATCTAGCACCGACTCCCCAAGTTTAGACCAGGGTTTGGCTCAGAGGAGGTTCTCAGGGATGGCTCATGAATATAACAAAACTGAATGGTTCATTCAGAGTCTCAAGTCCCTAAAACTATCCACTCTTACTGTGTCAAGTTCTTCACCGTCAAAACGCAACGGCAAAAACCTGGGCGTTGTCCTGCTGGCCCTGTTTGTTTCCAGGCCCCTGCTACAGAGCAGTGAGGGTTGTTGTGCAACTTTCTGTCGTTTGCTGCTGCAGCTGCTTTTCAAGATTCTGGCCACACCAGGTGAGCACCTGCTAACACCCCCTTCTAAAATCAAGAGGCCTGGGGGAAGGGCCGCAGCCACAGGGCCATTCGGGTCCATTTAAAGGGTGACTCTCTTTAAAAAGTCGATGATTTGGGAAAGGAGAATGCCTCTCTGGGGCCACAGAGGTGCCTGTGACTAGTTATTATTTGACAAGTCTGAAACCACAAGGTCGGGCGGAAAATACCTCTCATAAAACAATTGCAACAATGAGGAAGGAGGAAACAAGCATCCATCAAAGCCCCTGACGCATTTCATCAAAGCCCCACTCTGTGGTGGCCCTGGCCTCTGAGCTCGACACATTGTTTCATGGATTCTTCTCACGCGCCCCACCTTTACAGATGAGGAAACTGAGCCTCTAAGAGGCAAATGTGTTGCCAAAGACAATATGGCTATGGCGTAACAGAAGCAGGATAAGCTCGTACCCAGCTCACCGGCCCTAGACGTCTTCTGCGGATCATATCTGAGCTGCGATGCGGGAGGGTCTGGGAGTCAGTGCCCACAACGGAGGGATGGAGGGGCCTCAGTTGATGTCTTAGGGCCAGCCTCTGAGAAGCTTGGAGCAGGTGAATGTGGATATGATCTCTCTTTCATGTGGGTTCTGATAAAGAGCTAACACAGAGCTGGGATGGCCACTTCGAGGACAAATGTCAGGGCTGGTGGATTAAGTGACTGCATATGAGACGGGGAGTAGAACGGGAGCTGGAGGGGCGGGGCTGCAGGAGGCTGTGGCAGGGCCCTGCGCTGTTGGGGCTGCCAGCCTCTGAATGGAACCTTGGGGACAGGGAACTGGGGGCCAGGATGTGGGCAGTCAGTGACCACACGGGAGAGAATGGAAGGCACAACGAGAGGAAGAAGGAGCCAGGAAAATCCCGGCGGAGGAAGGGATGAGACAGACTGTGGAAAAGAGACCACTTTTCCAAACTCTCAAGCACTGAGTCAACAGTTCCCCTGGAAGAACCAAGGCAACTCGGGGCCATCTCGGGTTTCAGAGGGGACTAAGGGTGAGGACTGCACTCTGAGAATAATCCAGACTCAGACATGCGTGCATCTATGATGCACGGAGCCCTTGGTGGAACAAGCATGTAGTTTTCTCTGCCACTGGGAAGACCGAGCCACCGAGAGCCACAGTAAGTCACCAGGGGTCCCATGACAAACCAGGGACAGGCCACACAGTTCGGGCTCTTGGGTCCCGATGCCTGACCTCGGGCTACTTCTTGCCGTAACGCACCTACAGATGACCACGAAGTGAAGGTGCGTGAACCCCGGAGGTCCTTTCAAGGCAGGGCCGTAGCACGTGGGGCCGAGAGCCCCGCCCCTCACGGCGTGGTCCTCAGCGCGCATCCCCTGCCTGCTGGTTCCCGGGACAGGATCTCGGGCCTCCGCCTGGACCTGCCGATTCACCGTCCGTGATTTAACAAAACCGCTGGGGGAGCTGTGCCCCGGTAACACTGTGGGAAACATCTGCTAATCGGGTGTCATTTCAGACTTAGCAGGAGAAGTTTTACCATTGGGAACAACAATTATAATAGAAATCGCCATCATTACTAAGCACAACGTTAACCAGAGTGCTGCAAACTTTTCCAAATATCCGGCCATGAAAGAGCTATAAACTGCTTTGCCCACCAGCCAACGGCTGACCTAAAATCTTGTGGCTACATAAAATGTTTTGCTTTCCTAATGAGATTGATATTATATGTGGTGGTGTATTTACCCAGTTATCATTTATAACCTACAACAAAGCAAAACTGTTCTTTCTGCTGTCACTTATTTACATTGCTGACTTACCTTGACCCTAGAACACACTGAAGCTCACGCAACAGCTTGAAGGTTTTTCCTACGAAGTCCCCTGTAGCCCTGTGGTGGCCTTGGCTGCTGCCCTCGTCCACAGATAAGAGAATGGTGTCCCCACTCTGAGACTGTCTCCTCGCAACACGGGGCCCCAGCACTGGCTGACTCTTGCATTTGTTAGGTCTTCTTTCTCAGCTCCTTGGGCTCAGGGACTGCCAGGACAGAAGAGGTCCTTGGCTCAGAATAGTGTGGATAATACCAAGCAGAATCTTTCTCCGCTGTCCATGATGGGGAGGGGCGGGGGTCAGGGTCCAGGAGGGGACCCAAGGGCTCAGCCAGGGCAGGTGGAGATGGGGGAAAAGCAGCTTTGAAAACCCAGGGCTCTAGGGTCAGACAGAACTGGGGTCGGAGCCTGCTCTGCCTCTTTTTTGCTGGGTGACACTGAGTAACTTACCCACTCCAAGCTACCCTGGCCTCATGTATAAAATGGGGAGAATGATGGCCCTGAAAGCCACCCTCCTGAGCAGAGGAGAAGAGACTGAAGAGATGAGGGTGTGCGCAGTGAGATCGGGCACACTGGAGGGAGCGAGGTGAGGCCCTGCTAAGCGGATGGAGAGAGACCCACAGACTGGCTCGCTGGCCCGCCCTTCCTCCCTCCCTCACTCCTTCCCTCCCTCCTTTCCTCTCTGGAAAGAAGGCCTGGAGCAGGCTCCAGAGCAGGGTGGTGGAGGTGCACGCTGGCACTGGGCGGGCTGGAGGAGCCCGCCATGGTGAGGTCTCTAACCGAGCTTGTGAGGCACAGTGGAAAGGTTGTGACCAGCAAGGTTCCACCTGGTCTGTATTTTATAATAACACAGTCAGAGCAAGGGCTGAAAAACACAAGGGAGCAAGGAAGCCGCAGACCCTGTGCCGGCCTCTGCAGACAGCTCTCTGGGTGCGCAGGGTGGGAAGGGGAGTGAGAGCTGGAATCCAGCCCACCAGCTTCCGGCCCAACTGTGTGCTCTGGTGCAGAACTACGCCTCTCCAAAGCAAGGGGGGCATTTCTTCTCGTGAAAGGGCCACCCACTCCCCGAGTTGTGGGTGCACCCACCCAGCAGGTGCCACTTTTTGAAATTGCAGAGACTCTGGATAAGCTAGCAATGCCCCGGCTCTGCCGAAAGAATTGCAGGGAGCCAGGTCCGGCAGTCCTGGGGACTGACGCATTTTCACCTTTAAAGCCCAGAGAAAGACGAAGCCAATATCCCTCCTGAGGCTTCACAGGTGCTGGGGCTCCAGCAGGCGGACCCACGTGTCTGGGGCCACGTGACTTGTTAGTGGCACAGTTCGGAACAGGACTGACCTTCACATTCTTCCCTCTGACACCTGCAGCCACCAAGGGTGTCTTTCGAAGGGCAGGGGTCAGGGCAAGGGAGCTGGGTCCCAGGCTGCAGGATTGTGGTACCACGTCCTTGCAACTTCTTGGAAACTCAGCTCCCTTCCTGTGCCTTTGGGAGGGGTGGGAGTCTTCATAAATGGCCACCACCTTACCGATGACTACGTTCCACACTTGCCCAGCCAGGAGCAGAGGAGGGCGCCAATAGCCAGTAAATTGGGGTGACTTTCCAGTCAACTTCTCATTTCCAATACAGTGCTCACCCTCCCGGGCCTTTGTGATTCCTGTAGACAGGAGCTGCGGTAATGTGTGTTGGGTGGAGGGGAATGAAGACAGAGAGATTTACAGGGAGACTCTCTGGAATGGAGTATGCTGGGGGGAGGAGGGAACGTCATGTGGTCGGGTGGAGGGGACACTTGGGGCACGGATGTGTCGGCACGTAGAAATCCACCGGGCCTCACACTGGGGATCTGAGCGCTCCGTCTGAGTGGTGCCACATGCCAGGAGCCGACGTCCCTTCCACGGGTCTTCCCGCCCTAGGTTGTTCATCCAGCTCGTCTGACCACCCTCACTGTACTTCAGCGTGGAGTGACACGTGGGTGTGCAGAGGAGGCAGCTTCTTTCTGCCACTTGTCACTATAAGCTCAGACAGTCCCCAGGACACACCGCTTCTTCTCTCGAAGGCGGTTCATGTCAGAGTTGAGTGCATGGGATGGTCTGGACCCCGCGGGTCACCACAGAGATGGGCACATCAGTGTCCTGCCTGCCTCCCAGCCCTGCTCTGCCCGGGCATCACTGATTGAGACAGAGGCCACTGACTGCTGGCGAACTGAACACCAGGCTGGCGGTTGGATTGGGAGGGTTGGCTTGGTCTAGACCACCTTTGGCCTCATAGGAGGGTGTGTAGGGCACGCCCTTCCAGGTTGTGAGCACGGCCCACTGTAAACCTAGATTAGGCAGACATAACGACGTTTAAAAACTCCAGTGGAAGGAAGGGCAGACCCGCGATTTATCTCCATGCTACTTGAAGTGAGGTTGCTTCCTCTTAAACCCGGAGAATATAGCACATACGTGTGCGCAGGAAGGCAAACACCCCAGATATCTTTTCTCTTGGAGCCCATTTGCTTCTTTTTCCTGCCAAGTTGTTCATCTGAGCAGAGGACACAAATTAACAGGTATTCATTAAAAATGCTTCTTAAACTCTGACCCAGTGGATTGAGCACCAGCCTGTGAACCAAAGGGTCACCTGTTTGATTCCCAGTCAGGGCACATGCCTGGGTTTCGGACCAGGCCTCGCCGTAGGGGGTGTGGGAGAAGCAACCACACATCGATGTTTCTCTCCCTCCCTCCCTTCCCCTCTCTAAAAATAAATAAATAAAATCTTTAAAACCAATGCTTCTCGAGTGGCTTATTTGTGCAGGGGTTTGGAAGAACCGGCATGATGCTTCCAGAAGCGAGGGCAGGGCTGTGAGTTCTCTGTGAGCACCAGGCCTGGCCTTTCCCCGGTCCAGGCTCACTGTGGATGTTAGTGAAATGTTGCTTGAATTAAACGGAGCAGGGAAAAGCTAAAATATAAATAATCCGTCTCAACTGAGCTCCCTTGGAGATCAACCCAGGCATACACAGAGCTCAACTAGTCAAACTCCAAGTTACCAAGCCACTACCGAGCTCCGATTACAGACCGGAAAACACTGCGGTTCAGTTAGCTGTTCACTTGTTACTCACTGGGCTTTTATCTAGAACCCCTCCGTTTGCCAGAAACCCCGCTAGGCTCTGGGGCAGCTACAAAGTGGCAAACCAGATCCTCATGCTCCAATGACTCAGGAAGCAGACAGACAGATGTCGTGATAGACACAGCAGTGTGCTCACTCCCAAGGCCCGTACAAAGTGTGGGAGGGGCGTTTTGGCCTGTGTTTGGGGGATGTCCAGATTAGTTGCAAAATAATCTTGACTGAAGTTCACGAGTTCAGAGGAAGGGGAGGAGAACAGGTGTGGACTGTTTTTCTACGTTCACAGCATTGGTATACAGGGTGGGCAAGAGTAGGCTTATCACTGTGAGTATGAGAAACACAGAGTTTATTCTTGTGTCCTTATTTATTATTATAGTATTTTCCATGTGGACACCGTGGACCTACTTCTGCCACAGTCTGCGTTTTCCATACGAGAGCTGATCGTCACGAGACCGTTGTAAAGGAAGAGGACCCCCTCCTTTTGCAGGTCAGGACACGGAGTCTCCGAGAGGTGAAGCTGGCTCAGTTAAGGTCATAGAACCAGCAGGTGGCAGGTCATGGTTTAAAGTGCCATTTTCCTGGCACCAGCAAGGGGGGTGGGGTGGGAAGGGGCGGGTAGGTTGGGGGGCTCAGCTGGGTAGCACTTCCTGCAGAAGTAAAGTGTCAAGTTCACACTTTACCCCCAGGGGCCAAATAAGAGATTCGGGGAATCTGACCTCTGCCAGGGAGTGACCTGCCTGTGAATCCAGCGCTGTTGTGGGTCATGGGGGGGTCTTAAGGTTCTATAAAAATGGTGTTAAGATTTATATAAATTATGCTATAATGAATCTTTCCAAGAGCTCTCTGAGGTTGCGGCAAATCCCCTGTATTTAAAAAGGAGACAGAGAAGGCTCAGAGAGGGTAAGGAATTCATGCATAGTTGCACAGCGAGCTGTGGGGGAGGATGCCCGCGTGGAACTGGCTGACTTGCAAGCCCCACCTCGCCACACAGCCTTCTCCAGGACCCGTGGACAGAGTGTGACCGAGAGACCTAAACTTTGGTGCTCGGGTTGTGGGTAGTAGGCTGGCCGCCCTCCTGACAGCTTGTAGATTATTGAACGGATGTCCTGCATGCTTGATGGGTCATAACAGAGAATGTGGCAACTGCCCAGTGGTCTCAGGTGTAAGTGTGAGGGGGGATGGATTGAAATGTGCACACCCCTCCCAGGCAATGTGATAGGAGGGTCTGGGTGAGGGAGGAGGGCCCTGCTTTGGAGGGCCATTGCCAGCTGGGTTGGAACTCCCTGTGTTCAGTCTGGCACAGGGTAGCTCCCCAGTTCAGGACTCCATGCGGCTACTTCAGCTTCCCCAATGGTTTTTGACAGACAAATGTTTGGTCTGGGTTTAAATAATTTTTTTTTGCAAGCAGTTGTGTGTGTTACCATAAAACACATCAATTTCATTAAGGAAGCTGTTGCATAAAATCATCAAGATATGGTTTCTTTTCTCACTTTCATCAGAGAAGGGCAAGGGGGAAATTCAGAGCCTTTGGCTTCATTGGCAGGTTTGGAAGGGGACAAGCTTGAGGGAGCGTGGGGGGGGTGCAGTCGGGGGAGGGAGAAAGACAGCCGTCCACCCACGAAATGTCATCTCTCCACCCTGGGTCTCTCGTCTGTCTGCAGAAGCCCAGCCATTTCCCTGCAGTCCACGTTAGCAACATTTGCTGTGTTTATTTTGACATTGTCACACTGTCCCCAGGGAGTGGTACTGACAGGCTTTCTTTTCCCTATGGTACCACAGGGCCAGATTCATTACTCCTGGGTATCACAATCACTTCATCTTGACACCAAACCCTGACATCTACAGATTCCAAGTACCGTGCTTCCACTTCTCGGGGAAGCTCAGACGGCCCCTGGTATTGGGCGAACAGAGTGTGACAGCCCACCTGTCTGGGGAGATCACTTTATTTAAGGCACGGTGGGCTTGGACTCAGAGGGCTATGCAGACAGATAAGTAGAGGCGTTTATTGTTCTATTTAACGCAGAGTTATTTGATTACCTTCTTAAGCTTCTCGTGTTACACACGGCAGACCCCACAGGGAATAAGGAAGCCAGTCCCCGTCCTCACAGAACCCTGTGGAAGGTGGGGTGCAGCAACTGGACCGGTGCTGCCCCAGCGACCTGTTTCCAGTGGGGACAGTGTGCTGACAGCTGGGCGCAGGGAGGGGCAGCGGGGCAGAGAGGAGGGCTCGGTCTGCGGAAGACGGCGCTCGGAAGGCACTCAGGGCCAGCTCTGGGTCAGGCCGGTGGTAGCAGGCACGGGTGACACGCAGACACACACCTTGCCCACGAGGAGGTCACTTCCGCTAAGGGCAGAAATGGGCCCATGGGTCGGGGTCGCCGGCGGTCAGTCGGGGAAGCCATGCGGCAGCAGGCGTGGGGAAGTCAGGGCCTGTGTCAGGGAGGGCAGGGTGGGGGCTGAGGCTGGAAGGTGGGCAGTGAGTGTGGGGACGAAGTGGCGAGAAGGGGAGGGCATGCACAAAACACAGAGACGAGGACAGCAGGGAATGAACAGGGTGGAGCAGAGGCTGGCGCCTGGGAAACGTGAACCTCTGCACAGTGAGGAGAGAAGATGGAGCAGGATCCGGGTGGAGAGTCAGCCGAGGGCAGTCTCGGAAGGCCGGCAGGCCTCACCCAGGGCAGGGGTGGGGGGTGCCACCGTCATCCTGTAGAGGACAGGGCGTCATAGCAGAGGTGCTGACGGGTTCGTTGTCTCAGGCCCTGAGACGATGATGGGGATTCCTCCCCCGTCCTGCCCTTCTCCTCCTTAAATGAACTCTTACTAAAAACATTATAAACGTATGAGTTTATGTCCCTGTCTTAACAAGAGGAGACTCGTGAATATCATGGACCCTCCCTGGATCCTTGCCCATGACCCCACAACTGGGACCATGGTTGTCACCGAAGAAGGAACTCAGAGCGCACACCAGGAAAAGCCGGGAACACCCCTGCACCTGGTGGTGGCCCCTGACCCCCAGAGGTCATCTAAAGCTGCCACAGATGACAGGTGAAGGGGGTCCAAGGGACCCTTTCTCCCTGCACCGAGGATATCTCTTTTTAAATTTAAATTCCGGATTGCTTCGGCCAGGAAACAGAGCCAAATTAGTCCATACTTAGAAAGTAAGGAGGATGAAAGGAATTAATGGGAAAACATAGGTTCATTCACATAATTGGAAGGAAGACTCATCAGCTAGGTAATAACAATCATTATCACACAGCGAGCACCTACTTACGATGTGTTGGTCTCTATGTAAGAGGTTTGTATCGTCACCATAAGAAACATTCAAACCTGTAGAGAATGGGGATGAGTTTGTTTGAGCCAAACTGGTGACAAATTGCCAGGAAGCAAGATCTCAACAGATGGGAAAATGCTCCAGAAAACGGCTGTTTCACCACTTACTTTACACTCCAGAGTCAAGGGGCGGGACGTGAGGGGTTACAGGGAGTTCATCGGCGACAGAGTAAGACGCTGGGAGAAAGCACAGGACGCGGGGAGTCTCTGGGAGTGGATACAAAGTAAAAGAAATAGATACCACTTCTTAGACGTTGGTGGGCACAGGACAGTTAACAGGCAACACTTTACAGGGGAACAATGGACAAGGAGGGGATTTGTGGTGGGTGTGCCCTGAGGGGGGTCTGGGAAAAGAAGGAAATTATCCCGGAGGGAGGTTATCTTGATGTAGAAAGACAATAGATTGGCCTTGTAAGGAAAGACAGGCACCTCGGATGCACCTGCCCTGCCCCGTGACCCGCTTTTAGTCAGAAAGTTTTAATTTCAGACCACCCTCTGTGGGTACTTTCTGTCTCTGAGTTTGTAAGGCCGTCAGGCTGGCCTCCCCTGAGCTGGTCAGATTTAGAAGGTGGCTCCTTTTTTGTTCCCAATACCTAATGCTTTAAATGTTTAATGTTTTAAACATTTACCTAATGTTTACAGCAATACGAAGGAGGACAATGAGGCTGATTTTATGGATTGGGAAGTGGAGGCTCAGAGAGGTTAAGTAAGGACCCCAGGGTCACACAGCAGGGCAGTGTGCGGACTGTGATCTGAATGCAAAACCCAGTCTCTGAATCAGCTCCTTCTACCATGATGCTAAGACACAAGAAGCAGGAGTGTCCAATCCTGTGCTCCAGGTACAAGGAAATGAAGCCCCCACTTTTCAGGGAATTGGGGTGTGTGACGGTGTGACGGTGTGGGGTGTGTGACCTGCCGCTTTGTGATCAAGGAAGAGGAGGGTTGCTTGACTAACGGGCTCCCCCTCCCCCGACTATTTAAAATGAGGGAGAGTCGTTTCTCCAAACAAAGGCCGACATTGGGTTCCCTCTGAGATTTAACTTGGAACAACAAACAAACCACACCAAACCAAACAGAACAAAGAGTTCCACGACTGAAGGCAAAAAGGAATTATCCCCAGTGCCCCCTTATTTTAATATCGATAAATAAAAAGAGAAAAAGTGGTCGTTGTCAGTGTGAGTTTTTATTATTATTAGGCAGCTTTTACATATAGAAAATGAGTTAAGGTGTTTTTGTTTAATGTATTCATATAAAAATCATTTAAAATCCATTCTTCTTTAGGTCTTTGAAGTGAACTTCCAGATGTCTTTAAACACAGACTATATTTTAACAATTACGTCCAAGGAGTCTCTTCTTCAATGTGCAACACCACACCAGAAGCCCGAAACAACGGGCCCAGATAGGAATTTATTCAAGCCCCCCCCCCCCCCCACCGACAGGACAGGCAAATGCCTTCCTCAGTGTTGCAGACACACCGTGAAGCAGTACTTAAACTTGTAACCAGGTTCGGAGACCCTCAGAGTCCTCTGAACAATCATATCTGATACACTTCCCAGTACCTTGTTTAAGCTTCTCAGTGGAAACTTACAAGCCTAAGTGAAACTACTGCTCAGTCACATTGTTAAATCGGTGTTTTCACGCTAATGTCTCCCATCCGTCAAAACTTCCTTTCTATTGTTATACTGCATACGTCAAATGCCGCACACGTGCCGAGTCCCCCCACAAGTGACTTTCCCATCACTGCCTCCCCTGCGTGGAACAAGGTCCAGAGCTAGGGAAATGAACAAGTTTTCCTTCCCATCCCAAGCCAGCATCATCCTCAACGTCTGAGCTTGTCGACGAGGGGTTTTTGGCCAGAACACAGGGTCTGAGGTGCAAGGGCAATTTTCTTTCCTTTGTGACAGTTGGCATGTTCTGCCTTTTTTCCCTAGTTACTATGGCAACAAGCATCTCTAAGTCTACACTTTTTCTGCACATGGGATTAGTTTCTGCACTCTCGCCCTGATCTAAGTTGAGTGACCTAACCCCTTTTAACTCTGCTGCAAAGAGTGCTAATTGTCCTCAAATGCCCCTTTCCCTCAGCACGTGTGCCCAGGACATTGACCAGGGTCCCTTCCTTTGGAGTAGCTGTGAGTGGCCTGGGGAATGACAGGGAAGCAGGAGTGCCGTGGGCCATCTGTAGGACAAGTTCTTAAAGGTCGCAGGCGTGCTCCACCTCCTTCTGAATGCCTGGAATAAAGATCCGATGGCCGGAGCAGGAGCAGCCAAGTTAGACAAGGAAGTAAACTTAGGAATGGGTGGCGTGCACGGCTGTGGACAGCCTGGGTCCCCGACGCCGTAGGGCTGCCACACCAGCCTAGGACTCATACAAGGGAGAAATTAACTTCTACCTGATCACTGCTGTTTTCAGCAGCCGACTCTAATCCTCAGGGCGACAGATGTTGTGACCTGATTTGCAGAGAGGAACTTCTGAACCCTTCCGAGTCAGCTCTCATTTTGCCTGTGAAACTCTGCCTTCTCCCGTGTCTGGACCACAGGCCTCGGGCATCCAGATGACTTCAGTGATTTTACCAAATCGACACTCCGAATTAGTAGTAGATCTCACATCTTTTAAAACTGAGGCCCCAGCTTCCAGCGCGACCTCAAGGTGGATTTGGCTGCCTCCAGAACGATGAAGTGCAGACTGTTCAATGCAAGGAGCCAACATTAATTTATATTTTATGAGTTTGCAGTTCAAAATAGATGTCAACACCAAAATATTGAGTAAATGAGCACACGTAAAAACAGCAAGCGCTGACTTACTGCACACTTTCTATGGGCATGCTCTATTTAATCATCGTTTAACTCTCCCAGTTGTCATGGAGGGCTGATACTATCATCGTCCCCTTTGTAGACATAAATGCGCTGAAGCTAATTGTTTTGGCCCAAGTTCATATCTGCAGCTTCACAAAACACGGAACCACAGAGGCCCTCCCTCACCCACGGCTTCCCTTTGTTGTTTCAATTACCTAAAGAGGGGGAAAAAGATGTTTGCAGGTTTAGCCTCAAGGAAAGGTAACCTAGTAAAAGACGAGAACACAGAGAAATTAAACTGAACAATGCAGGGCTTTTTTTGTTCCTCAACAACATAGATGGATGTCATCTTCATTCTCTGAAAAGCTGGAACATGTACCCTGAAGTTAGAGATTTAGGCTTGGTTTCAGCTGGTTGAAAAAAATCACCTGCTCCTGCTTAGGGTAAAAAAAAAAAAAAAAGGCAAATTCAAAATTTTAAGGCCACCACTGTGGGCTGGTCATTTTTTTTAAAAAGAAAATTCCGAGGCTCTCTTCCCCAGAGAGATGTTGCTGGCTTCACAGACTCTTGAGATTTGGCAACTCCCAAACCGCGTAACTTTCCATTCTCATTTATAAAACATTTGCAGGAATGTTGATAAGTATAATGCGTGTAAGAAAGATCCTTAAATTAATAATGGCCATCATTTATTGAATGCTTACTACGTACCTGACGATAGTAAAAAATTTACCACATAAGTGGCTTTTTTAATATATAATCTTTCTTCTTAAAATGAGCCCCTGAGGCAGGTCCCACCTGTGCATTCTGCAGATAACAAAGTGAAGAATCCGAAGGTGTTCATTATCTGGCCTGACAGCCGCGGCCACACCCACATGGGCGTGTCCAAGGCCCCACCCTGCGGTCCTGCGCCCGACTGTCTGGTTGGATGAGGAGCAGGACCGCGGTTCAGCCTCTTCCATTTGTTTCCTCCGTTTCCCAGGATGAGGTGCTGGTTTTTAAATATCATGAAGCCTCAACGCAGAACCTTTCCTATCCCTGAAGAGCAATGCCTTTTCGAGAATGAAGTCGTGGACCTGGGAGCTTTGGGCAGATGTCGAATCCAACAGTTGTCTTCTGCTTGTTTGACTTACTCAGGAGGAGTGGACAAACATCGCAGAACAGAAGGTGTCCAGTTGTAAGGACCCTTAGGGACCACCCAAGGCAGTGGTGTCAACCCCGGAACAGTGGGCCCCAGTGGAGACCCCACACAACCACTCAAGCCACCTCTGCGGACTCCCCCTCTTGTCCCTTCCTGTGTTTCCCTCTTGAACTACTTTTCCTAATGATGATTAGTCATCGCCTTTGTAATGTCTTCAGTGTCTGGGCCAGGCCCCGTGCGGAGCACACAGCCAGTGACCGTCTGCTGAGTGGACTAACACAGGCCCCCAATGGGGATGTCCCCCAGGTGCCCTCCCGTACACTTTGAACACACCGCTCTAAGTCAACCCCCTCGTTGTCCAGACAAGAAAATGGATGTCAGACTGAGAAAACTGTCAGAGGTCAGGTGGCTACAGTCACAGAGCCAGGACATCCAATCGACAAGGCTGTCCATGGCTCCACGGGGATCTATGGCTGAGCGGCAGAGGGCTGGGCTGTCCCCTCAACACCGGCAGCTATGGTACTGAAGGAAGTTGTCATAAAAGGCAGATTCCTGGGCCCTGCTGCAGGTCCCCTGAATCCCGGTCTCTGGGAGTGGCATGCAGGAGTCCTGTTGAGCTTACGTCTCCTGCCGTCATCCTGGTGCTCACTGACCTTGAGCTTGGACTCCGATGCTCCCTTATCTGGCTCCAGGAGTAACCTGAGGCTCCATCAAGGGTGATCATTCTTCTGTTTGGGGCCCGGTTCAAGAATTGCTGACCTGAGACTTTATCTACGGAGAGTCATGTTCTTGCATGAATTATTGACTCCATAAGCATTTACTACCGACAGTCACTCTGTCCCCAGGGCTCCATCCTTATCCCTCCTTTGTTTTCTATAGCATCCCCAGGCCATCTCATGCATACCTGGTCCCCACCACCACCTGCTGCCTGTGGATCTCCGGAGTCTACCTGTCCTGGAAAATGCAACTACCCGTAGCTGTGTGGCTTTGCAAGTGGGGTTACAAACTCTTTGTCACTCCTCCCTTCAAGAGGGGTGACCTATATCCCTTCTCTAAGTATTTGGACAGGCTTCGAGACTGCTAGAATAGAGCGCAGTGAATTTTGGAAGCCTGGTCCTCAAAGGCAAGTACTCCCATCTGGTTCTCCTGGGCTGAGCTTTGGAGGACAGAACTCGCTGAGTCCAGCCTATAAGCCAACCCCTCGCCGATCCCAGACACAGGAGTGAGGAGGCCTCATACACCCCCAGTTCTCAGCCACTCAAGTTACCCTCAGCTTCAGGTCCTGCTCGACGTGGCGAGGCAGAGACAAGCCCTCCCTGAGGGCTTCCGTCCACATTCCTGGCCCGCAGAACCCAGGGCCACAAGGCCGTATCTGCCGTTTTCTGCCACTAATTTTGGGGCGTGGTGTAGTAGGCAGGATTGGTAACCAGGACCAGCTGCAATGGAAAGCCCCACAAAACCCTGGTATGTGACAAGGGAACATGGCCCTCATCTCCTTTTCCTTCCTGGGCGGCGCCCTCCGCTCCGTGCTGGTTGGGACTGGGCTGGGTTGACCGTAAGGAACAGGGTTGAGCGTTGCCGCACATTTTCCCTCACACAACAAGGGATCCAGGTAAGACGCTGTTGGCATTGACCCCATGTCTCAGGACTGGCTTCAAGAATCAAAGATTTGTATCTTTCAACCCCATCACACCCAGCCTGCTCCCGCCATCAGAGATGGCTGCTGCCTCTCATGTGTGCCTGGGTGTGTGTGCTTTCCAGAAGGACCTGAGCCGTGTGCGGAACACAGGTATGACAGGCGAGGCAGGACACTCTACCTACACGTGAGTTTGTGGTTTTGGCCCCTGTAAGTTCCCAGGTTCCTCACATTCGCTGTTTCTGGCCACCGCTTTGTGGTGATTTGCTACCGCAGCCCTAGTAAGCTGGCACCTCTGGGAAGGTGGACCCTGTGACAGGGATGTTGGGAAGCTGTGGTCCCCAGGGGTCTGGCCACCTCCAGCTGTGGCAAGCTCTGCATGTTGATTTCAAAGACAAACAACGTGTAATTTA
Source organism: Artibeus jamaicensis (assembly GCF_021234435.1). Lineage (NCBI taxonomy): Eukaryota > Metazoa > Chordata > Mammalia > Chiroptera > Phyllostomidae > Artibeus > Artibeus jamaicensis. The sequence continues at coordinate 4,881,044 of NW_026522059.1, forward strand.
ACCAGAGCGTCTGGGCTGAGTGAACTCCACTTCTGTGAATTTGCCTGAAGATAACAAAAATGCTAGTTCAAAAGGACGGAGGTCCCCCTATGCTCACTGCAGCATTAATTACAACAGCTAAGACATGAAAGTGACTTTGGTGTCCATCGATAGGTGAGTGGACAAAGCAGACGTGGTGCCTATACACAGTGGAATATTACGAGGCCATAAAACAGAATGAAATCTTGCCACTTGCAACAACAGAGATGGACCCAGAGGGTACTGTGCTCAGGGAGGTAAGTCAGAGAAAGAAAAATACCGTATGGTCTCACTCGTACCTGCAATCTTAGAAAAAACCCACACATGAATCAACAAGACGAAACGGAAGCAGACCCACAGACAGAACAAGGAGCCGGAGGGTGAGGAGGCACAAGAAACGAACCTTCTGCTTCACGTGCAGCTGGAAAGAAGCAGTTCCTCAGTGAGGCTTACTCTTAAGAAGTCCTTTCCTAGAAAACCCAAGTATGTTTCTCTCTCTCTCTTGTCAGTCCCAAGGGAGATGACGTCCACTCATTCCTGAGCCAAATTCTGGCAAAGAGAGCGAGGTGGTCGGGACTGACCAGTTGCTGATCAGCTGGTGGGCCAGGCCGGGGGGGTCTAATGTATGTGAGTAGTGCAGCCTGTGCGGTTCTGCCAACTCCAGCACCCCCAAGATTCTCCGGGTTGGAAGGGGGCTTCGGGTTAGGCCCTCTGTTCTCTGTAAGGCCAAATCTCCTGCACACTCTCCTCCACCTGTTCACTGGGCTTGCTGGTCCATGGCTGGGGAGGTCTGCCAGTGGGGTTCCTCTTCCAGAAAAACTAAAACCCACAGTGGGTGATGATCGGTGGTGAGTGAAGCTGAAAGGATGGCCCAGGTGCGGAGGGGCTGGGGCCACAGACACGCCAGCAACTTTTAGGGCTGACCCCAGGACTTAGCAGAGAAAGCTGCTGGGCTGGGAGCGAACTGAGCTGGCGGGGGCAGAGGGTGGGGTGGGGGACAGGGAGCCAGAGAACCAGGCTGTCTCTCTGCTTCCAGCTTGAGTCTGCACATTCCCACAGTACCTCTTTTTATATAAGGGAAGCTGGGCCAGTTCCTCGCAGCCCTGAGATCCCTAAGTAACACACTGTCCAAAACACAGAGCACCCCATGCCAGCAGCTTGGAACTCACCTTTGACAAACAAAGCAGCCCTTCGCTTTTCTGCACAATCACCCAGATGGCACCAGAACCCACTCGGACCTTTCCACTGGGATGTGCCAGGGGCGGGGGTGGGGCGGGATGAGATCAATTTCCTTAACCATTGTTCCTGAGAGCTCTGCTGTTGCTCCAAAAGCATGGGGGGATGGTGCACATTACGTCAAAGTCGGGGCTCCCCAAGGGAACTCAGTGTGCAGACACCCCCAGTAATGACTAATACCAGTTGTCCTCCGGCTGGGCGTGTGTGGGGACGTACTCAAGGGGACGAGGAGGGACACTCTCGTGTGCACACATTCCTGACACTTAGCCCCCAGATCTGGGCTCCTGAAAACGGTCCAGGGGAGGCAGAAGAAGTACTGCTTTCCTGGAATGTCACAACGCTAAAGAAAAAAAAAAAAAGGAGAAGGGGACAGGCCCTCTCTCCTACCTCCCGAGACACGCACTGCAATGGGAAGGAAGAGGGTAGGAAAAAGCCCGTCAGCCATCTGGGAAAAGATGTGTCTGATGTGCGTATCTTTATATAGACATGGTGATGATTTATGCGTGTCTCACCACGGAGTCACTCAGTTAGGTTTCCCTCTTGCTGCGGAGTCACTGAGGGGAACTGCCAAGACCCACAGGCTGAAGCAAGAGGCTGACTGGTCCTTGGCCAAAAGGCAGACCAGCTGGATGACCTGGGGCCACTGACTTGCCCGGTCAGGTCCTCTCCAGATGCTACCAGGATAGGAGTACAGTACTGGACTACTACAGCATTTCCTACAGTACTTTTCAAAATGCTTTCCTGCACATTATATAATTTGATCTTGCAATAAACAACACTGCCTTATTAATTCATCCAGGAGCCCTTTACTGAGCATGGACCATGTGACAGGCGTGTGATGGGTGCTGCCATCAGTGGGGAGAGAGACTTGACCTGGTCTCTGCAGCACGCTGAGTCAAATCAGAAGGCGAAAGCACTGGTTATCTCATCATGCAAAGCCACGGGGCGCTGCAGGCCCTTGTCCCTGAGGGCAGCAGGAAGATCACTCTTGTATTTCGGGAGCTGGAAGATGCCCGGAGCCACACGTTCAGGTGCGGAGCCTGGGACTCCCTGTTAGAAGAGGTGGGAAGAGGCAGCCTGGGAGAGAACAGTAGTTGATGCTCCTAGGGACACTCCGGCTTCCCTCCTCCCCGACGCGAAAGCATTTCGGAGAAATACCGAGAGAGCGTTGAATACCTGCCGCACATCTCGGTGAGAGCAAAGTCCAGGAGGTGCTTCTAGGGAGGCCAAAGGGCACCCTCTCTCATCTAGAATTGAAATAAAAACCAACGGGCTCAGGAAACACGCCAAACTTTTCTCTCAAACTCACGGAGGGCAGCAGACCTGGTGAGCTTCCAAGCCCCCTCAGCGCTTGGCAGCAGTCCTTGAGGAATTTTTAGATTCACATGCTTTTTAATTGTTTTGTCTCCTCGCCCACTTTTGTCCTCCCCGCCCCTCTAAAATCCATCTCCCTTCCCCCTCTCTCAGTATCTCTCCTTTTCTCCCCCAAAGGCCCTAGGTGCTCCCCAATGCCCCCACCCCATCTCCAGGGCGCCGTTTATACACTGAGGGCAGGGACCTGGCACGGAGAAGCCCATTATGAACACAGCTCACTTTTATTGAGTGCCTACTATATCCGAGGTACAGTTTTAAGGGTCTGATATGTATGAATTCCCTTAACTACCACAACAGCCCCATGGAATGGACATTTTCACACCCGTGGAAACTCAAGCACAGAGCTGAGTAAGCGTAGGGATTCGGTAACTAGCCTCAGGGCTCACACTGGGGAGGTGAACAGCAGCACAGCATGAACCCAGGCGTGGATCAGGCTGCCCTGGCCGGAAGCCTGGGGCTACAGCCTCTGGGTTGAACGAGGGCCTAGAGACCTCTCTCTGTGTCCACTGGGAAAGACTGACTCTCCCCTGGGCCGGCAAAGCTGGAAGCATTAAAGGACCCTCAGGCCAAGCTTCGCCTCTTTCCTCAGCATTCGTCAGAAAAGTTGCGAAAGATGTGAAGTCCAGTAAAGAGGACTAGACCTGTGCAACCAGATTTTTTTAGTGCTTGTTAACCCTGGTGTCCAGCATTTAGCCTCTTAGCCTGGCACTCTGCCATCTGGCAAGATGTCTCCCATTTCCCCACTTCCCTGGAAAGGACGGAGGGCAAAAAACAAAAACAAAAACAAATCCTCAAACTTACCCCTAAGAGGGCCTGGTTCTGGAAGCCCCAGCCCCAGGCCACCTCGGGGCCAGCCCCTACCTGGGGTCCCCTTTCTCTACACCACGTTGAGGCTTCGGAATCCGGGAGGAAGTAAAGAAGGCAGGCAGTCGAGCTGGGCGGGGACAGGCCGCGGTGGCCACTCAGTGGCTCTGAACTGGGCCCCGTTGGCCCAGCTCCGCCGCGACCCTCCCCTCCTTAAATCCCACCTCGGATCCCGCGTCCTGGAGCAAGCGGTGCCTCTGCACAGTCGCCAGTAGGGGGATCTAGCTACCTTGCACCCGACTGGGGCTCCTCAGGGCACCGCCGCGTCCTCTTGGTGGTGGGCGCCCTCCGCCTCCTCCCTAGGGCTGACCCCACGAGGCCCTGCGCAAACTGGACGCCCTTCCCTAGCCTTGCCGGTTTGCGGGCGGAGGCCGCAGAGCAAGGTGGAGCGGAGCTGTCCCCGCAGCGCCCCTCTTGGGGAGGCGACTCGGTCCGTGCAGCCTCCGGCGTTTCCCCGGCCGGGCCTCGGCCGAGCCCGCTTGGGTCCACGTGGCTCTGGAGCTCTATATTCGGCTAGGGGGGGAGCCCCGAGCCAGGGGAAAACCTAGCAGAGCGCTGGTGGGAGACGGCTGCGGGGGAGGGGCAGCGCGGGGCCGAGGGGCGGGCGCTGGGCGGAGGAAGGGGAGGGCCGAGCGGCCCAGGCGCCCGCCCTGCTCTGGCGCCCCGACTCCGGGTCCGGGCCACCCGGCCTGCCCCGCCCGTTACACCCGGGGGAAGGTGTTCCCGAGACCGCTCCCAGCCTCTCTCCGCCTCCTCGGCTCCAGCCCCCGCCGGCGGAGCTCCACTATGCCAGACAGTTTCGACACTTTGCAAAGACAAAGACCAGAGGGAGGAGGAAGAGGAGGAAGAGGAGGAGAGAGAGAAGGAAGGGGAGATGTAAGCTGGGAAGGGGGTGAGTGTTTGGGACACTCTCCGAAGCCCCTCTTCCCCAAAGCCCCGGAAATTCCAGCGTGTCCCCCGCCGCGGTGAGTGAGCGCGCGGAGCCGGCCGCTGCCGGGGTGCGCAGGGACTGCGTCCGTGGAGTTGGGGCTCGGGCAGTTTCGCGTGTGTTCGAGTGGAAGGGTGATAGCTCGGACCCGGGAACAGAGTGGTGGGGAGGGGCCTAGGAGGGTGTGACAGTGGAAGTGAGAACGAAGACCCCAGGCGCCGGGAGAGAGACACACGTAGGGTGACCCTGCCCTCGCCCGGCATCACCGGGATCTCTGGGAGAAGGCTGGGGCTCAGGAGGCTTCAGTTTTTACTGCGAGAGATGCTGGGAAGCTCAGCGCCAGATCCTGGGCAGCGGTTTCTGGGGTGCTCCTAGTGACACTGCACACTCGGAGCCGGGCTGGAATATCCCGGATCGGGACCGGGGGTGGGAGGACACCCCACCAGCAGCGGAGCTCGGGGGTGATCCGGTACAGCGTTCGCGGGACAGTATCCGGATCCAGCCTCCAAATCTGCTGGGAGCAGGCGCAGATTAGGGAGGTGGCCGTTGTTTCCTGGGGACTCCAGCGGCCCACGTTTCACTGGATACCGTGGAGAAGTTGGCTCCGGGGAAGAAACAGCTGGACGTGGCGTGCTAGGCAGTGAGGGGCTGGGGTGGGCGAAGTGAAGCCAGTGGCGGGGGTGGCGCTGGTGGCAACTCGAAACTCTGAGTCCTCCCTAACCCCATTAGGCGCCGCAGCTGCAGCGAAATCATTTGACAAAAGTTAACAACTTGTTTGCATCTCCCTGACGTGTGACCTGCTCGGGGCAGGGACCGCTCCTTCGCAGAACGCAAGGGGGCGGGAAACCATGACCCCGGGACAGAGCGCCCCCGGAAGGGGATAGAGCTACATTCCGAACTGGGACGGCGGCGCAACTTCCAGCTCTTTTTAACTAAGCGCGAGTGTGTTTGAGCATGACCTTGAGGGAGAAAGCGCCGCTGAACTTGAGGTGGGTGTAGAGGCTGCGCCCCGGCTTGACAAAGATATGCCCGAGCGCTCCTTCTTCCAGCACCCGTGGCCTGGTCTCCCGGAAGAGAGTGAGGATCCTTCCGACTCTTTTTTAGTCTGGAACCCGGAGTCTCTTCTCCCTCCTACCCGAGGGTCTCTGCTAGCGCCTACCACGGGCCAGGCTTGGTGGGGGCGCACCGCGAGTGCACATTTGCTCGCCCAGAAGTGTGAGAGAGGATGGGGGCTGGGCGAGTCAATGCGTCTCCAGGGCTTTCCTTGTGCCCCAGAGAGAGACTGCCTTGGCCTTGAGGGCAGTGACCTCCTCACCGGGTCGCCCCTATCAGGCATCCTCCTGGCTTTCACGTGGCCACCTCTGGGGACCCCTTGCCTCTTCTGGCTCATCCTCCTTGTGGGTCCCCACGCCCAACGGATCGAGACGGTTTCCCCAGGGAGACAAGGAGCGCCTACCCTTGCATTGCGGCTGTGTGCGTTTGTGCGCGGGGTGGGGAGGCGGGTTCTGTCTAGAGGGGAAAACGAGATAAGCAGGGATCCTGGTTGTCCAGTCATCACTACTGCGCCTGACACGTAGTAGGTGCAAATGCTGTTCGCAAAGCCTCCAAGATGGAAGGCTCCGACAGGGGCCTGTACATCCCCTCCTCTCCTTCCCTGCCCCAGTTCAGCTGTTGACTAGACATTAATCTACCTAGTCAAGCACTGAGCTTCTGGAGGTGCCTTGAGCACCTACTACACGCTGGGCTCAAAGCCGGTCCATTCCTAGAAGCTGCTGGCAGAGCATCCTGGTTTTCTTTTCTGGGAGCTGCGGGAGAGCACCCGGGAGGTTAGGAAAAGACAAGGTGCACTGCCCCCTGCCGGTTGCTGGGGAAACTGGCGCTTGACTCCGCGGTGGGGAAGGGGCGCCTTCGGCAGGATGCCTGGGGTCATCCCATTCGTGGTGCCTCCTTTCACTTCTCTTCCTGCCCCCCAAACACCAGGGCACAGTGGCTGTTTTTGAAATCCGTGGTTGGCTGAAAACAGGGACCTGAGTTGACCATTGCGTGTCCCCTGCCTCTGGCCAGGTCTGGGAGCAAAGTGAGGGGGGTGGGGCTCATCTAGTCTCCCCCTCTCTCCCTCTCCCATCTCCCTCCCTGACTTTGGGCATGAGACTTAATGTCTCAGGGTCTCAGGTTCTCAGTTTCGATATCTGTACAGCGGGATCGTCACCACTACCTTGCAAATAGGTTGTGTGGAATGAACGTTGCCTGTAACTGTGACTGTGTGTGTAAATACATGTGAGGGGGGAAGGAAGGCTAGCATAGGGCTTTTGGTTGAGTAGCGGAAGGCATAGGGGTCTTCTTCCTGGGCCTGGGAACGGTCTCACAAGCCTGGAAACAGCTGTGCTTGCATTTTTCCAGACCTGCCTTTGCTGTCCAGGTTTTTCCCCCGGGGCAAGGCCAGGGCCTGGGTAGAGCAGCGCCTTTCCCTGAGATCACTGACTGGGAGGCCTCCGCACCCGCCACCAGCATGGGGCTGAGAGGAAAACAGGATGGGCTCCCGGTGATGGCAGAGGGTTTCTTTAGTGGTGTGGGTTCTGCTTTGAGAAGCTCTGCACCAGCAGGTGAGAGCTAACTTCTAGCCGCCTCCTTGCTGCCCTCAGGGCTGTGTTTTCTCTGGGAGACACCGGCCAGGCATTCCTCTGGCTAGGCTGCTGAGCACCCCTCCTGAAGTCGGGGAGCTTCACGGAGTTGGCTGGTGGAAACCTTTGGTTCTCTAGGAATGGGGGTGGCAATAAGGACTCCCTGAGCCTCGTGTTTGTGTGGGACTTTGTGCCAGGTAGGTCTCTGCCTCTCCCCTCCACCAAGCAGTGCACCCCCCACCCCGCAGACCAGGGCATGGCTTGGAGGCAAGCTGTTGGCAGCTCCCCTGGAAGGGGCCTCTCTGAGTCTCCTGGTCAGTTAACCTTGCTTGAGTCCTTTGCTGGGTAGCAGATGCTGACTCAAAGGAGTTATATTTGGACAGGACTTTGCCTTATGAGATCAAAACCTTAACCCTCTCCCCAGGCCCCTCCCACACTATAAAAAGCAACCAAGAGATTGGAAAATGAAATCCACAGTCATCTCAGCCTTACACGGCTTCCCAGTGAGCTGTGTGTGCGTGTGTGCACAGGAGCTGGCCTGGGCACAGAATCCTGGAATAAGACTTATGTACACTTTGTTCAGTTGCCGAATCCACGTGGGACCTTCAGCACCCCCCACATCTGAGGGTCTGAGACTCTCCTGCTCTGATTGGAGCACGAGAACCCAGCAAGCGCCTCGGTTCTATTCCCAGGGCCAGTTATTCGAAACTTGGCAGCCAAACTTTTCCAAGCTCTAGGTCTCAGTTTCGTTCTCTGCAAAATGAGAGGCTTGGAGTTCTGCTCCAGTCACTGGGGGGGCATGAAAGCCTTTCTTTGTGCAGACAGCCCCCGCCTCATTTGCCTTTGCCTGCAGCTCATCCCCAGAACCCTGCAGGCATTGTGGGCATCAGAGGCAGCCCTGGGCCTCCCTGGGCCCCGGCACCTCAGACTCACCATGCATTCTAAGTCAGTCTCTGGCAGTTCCCAGCCTGACAGCTGAGCTGACATTTTTGGGGACTCCCAAATGACACCTGTGGCAAGAGGAACCACGGTGACTTCACCAGGGCCTGTCTCGTCCCCACTCTAAGAGTTGGAAATGTCCTTCCAAATCACTTTGTTCAACTCCTTCGTGGTCATGTCAACGTGCTGAGGCCTGGAGGGGACGTCACGGAACTCACCGGGAACGCTGGCCCGCCTCACGGCTCCAAGGCCCTCGCCGCGTCCCCATCCCCGAAGCCACACTCTCTCCTTGTCGGAAACCGGCGGGTCCGTGGGGGGGCCTGCAGTGTTGTTGTTTCTTCGGGTTCGTTGCCGGTTACGTTGTTTTGATTTCCGCTGAGCCAGCGTTTCCTAGGGACTCATGTTCCAGGCACCACACAGGTGCTGGAGACAGACAGATGGAAGAGCGCACGGTCGGTCGGCCCTTGTCCCTTGACCCTGAGGTCACAGTGCTGGTCCCCCTGCTTGCGCAAGAAAAATAAGGTAAAATAGTAGTTTGGCTGTGGGTGTGTTCCACATGGTTCTGCGGAGGGGAGGGACCGGGGTTTCGGGGTTTGGTGCTTTGGCCCGTCTCCTGAAGTACGTGCTGATCTCAGATTTTTGCTTCCGTGGGATCCATCCTTGCTGCTCAGCCAGAGCGCAGGTCCCTGAACCACGTGCCTCTCTGATGGCTTCAGAGTGCAGTGTGTGTGAGCGAGAGTGGCTGCTTTGCTGAAAAAACCTAGTCCTTATCTTTGAGCTCAGATTTAAACAGCTGACTTGGGAGAGTGGGTTAAAGGGGATGGCAGGAAGCGTGGGGGGAGGGCAGCCAGGTTTCGAGAGCACGCCCCCATGCCCCACTGTGTGAGCTGGGCAAGCCCTGCACCTCTGCAGGCCGGAGTTGAGGTGCATGTGGGCAGTTGTCCCCTGGGATTCGGGGTACTGTGAGCATTAAACAAGATCAGGCGCGGGAGAACATCACACTCGAGGCCCAGCTCCCAGAGCCTTCTGATATCCCAGCGAATAGTCTCTGTGCAAGAATTGACTAAAGGCGGAAAGTTCTGGAGAGCTCCTGGAAGAACACCTGAAGTGCAGGCTGGTTTTCAGCTTACTGGTTTCTTAATACCACCCATCCCATATGGAGCAAGGCCAGCTGACCGGGCTGTGGTACCAGCATGCTTTTCTCATCCCCATCCCCGGGGTTGTAGACACCTTGTACGTTTCTTTCCCTGGGGACACAGACATTTACACCTGGGTGGTGGGGCAGGAGACATGGAGTGCACTGGGGAGATGGACCCTGAGCCCATCCTGCTGCCTGGCCACTCAGCAACAGGTGTGACATATGCCAGAGGTGAAGGCACCTGCAGGGGACTCGGTCTGTTGTGGTTAACTTTGGGACGAAGGCGAGACAAGGGGTATTTCCTACAGAGTTGGGGGACCCAGGCAGGAGACCCACTGGCCTGGGACTCAGAACCCCTATGTCTTGGTCCCTTTCTACTTACTTCTATCTGGGGACCTAGGACGTGTCACTGAAACTTCTTGAATCTCCATTTCCTAACTAGGAGGTAGCAGTATGAGTTCCCACTCTGGGTTGATCCCCAGAGAATTGGGAGGAGCCCACAGGTTCTTGCCCTAGAGATAATATGCTTCTCTACTTTTTATTGAGCGTTCGTATGCGCCCAGGAGGGTGGCAAGAATCTTAAACATTAGATCCTCCTGGGTTCCAGTTGGAACACGCACCCCCAATTCAACAAGGGGTGTGGCAGCACTGGGGCCCCTTACGTCTCCCCAAAAGAGGTGAAGAGAGGGCGAGGCGAGGGTCACCAGCGGAGGAAGGGCCCGTCTGGAGGAGCTGATAGAAGCCACTGGAAGAGAATCACAGCCTCCCTCCTCAACCCAGCAGGGAGGAGCAGGGGGCCAAACTCTGCCACCTTGCTCTGACCTGCTTGCCCTCCGCAGCCGCTGTGCCCCCGAGATGTGGGCCCACTCTGGGAGGTGGGTAGCAGTGGGGACCCCAAAGGACAGAGGAGAAACCAGAGGCAGGAGAGGAACTCGCCCAAGGCCACACAGCGGAGAAGGCTCGAGTTTCCCCCCAGTGCGCTCCGTCCGTCGCCCCTGGTCAGCCCATGATATTATCATCCAACCTTTAGGTTTTTTTCAATAGCGTCTTAATGAAAAGCAGAACAGCCTCAGTATTACGGTTTCAGCCCAAGAGTTATCACTTACAACCCTGTGATCAAATTATTTACCTTTTCTGTATTTCCATCTCCTCATTGGCCGTGGAGAGGATGTGATGTGAAAATAAACCAGAGTCACCCTGCAAATCTCAGCTCTTATTCCTGAGACGGCTCATGGACAGGTTGTCCGTGGGGCCTGTTCACTATTCAAATGTGTGAGACATATTTTTACATGAAAAGTTTTTTCCTTCCAAAAATATCTGATTCTGGAGCCCTGAAGGGAATATCACATACAAGTCGAAGATGACTTGCAGTAATTCAGAGGTGGGGGGAGAAGGCTGTGAGCTCCAGGTTGTCTGGCAGAATGCAAGGAGGACTTTTGAAAGGCTCACTTTTTGGGTGTCCAAGAAAATACTCATTCTGCATTTCACCAGATACATTTAAGAAAATCAAACCCAAGTAGATATCATTGTAATAGATTTTGCTACATTAAAAAAAAAAAAACATTTGAATTCACATTGAACTAACAGCCGGAACAGGCTAAAAATTCCCCTCATGCATATTTACTTAGTGGAGGGCTCTGGAGAAAAACCCAACCAGAAAAAACCCAACCAGAGCAGACCTGGCTACTTCTCCAACTGAGAGAGGGTGGGACAACTCCAAAATTGTTTCATGCTCAGAAAGCCTAAAACAACTCCACATGAAAGACGAAAAATCCATCTAATTGGGCATTTACCTTTTTGGAAATGAAAGGTTCTGTGGCAAAAACACACACACGAAATAACCTCTTTTCTTGGAAGACTTGACCGGAGCCCAGAATAAACCCCTGCAGCCTGCAGATACCTGCCTTCTTTCTCCTCTGTTTTCAAGGACTGTTGCCAAAGACTGCAGCGCCCCCAGGGGTCTGGGAGCTAGGGCACCCCCCGAACCCCGACCTCTGCCTTTGCAGCCATTGGCATTTGCAGCCCCGAACCTTCTTGGCCCTCAGGGGTGAGGGCCCTGCTCGTGGTGCGTGTGAAGTGACTTCCCCAAGGTCACACCACCTCTCTTTCCACCCAGCTCTTCCGCATAGAAATAGCCTTCTGGTGAAGGTCACCCCAGGGCAGGCATGAGCCCACGTGGTCACCAGTCTGGCCGCCCCTCACAGGTCTCCCTCGGCTCGCCTCTCAAACCCCTTCACCCACGCCGCCCACCTTGAAGGGTGCAGGGGAGGGAGCTGGAGCTGTGTGAGGGGAGGAAAGGGCAGATTCAGGCCTCCGACCCGGGGAGCTGCCCCCTTCACCTGGCTCTCCCTGTCTCTACCGCACCCCGGTCCCTCCATCTACTTGGCCGAGTCTGAAACAGTGACAAAGAGACTCACGTCCACCTCTCACCATCCTGATTAGATCCTAGAGTCAACCAAGGAGCCGAAACTTTATCGTCATAACAAGGGGACATAACACACCACGACACCACATAACAACACGAGGCAGCATCAGAGAACACAAGGCAAGATCATCACGTAATAGGAGATAACAACCACGGCTACCTTGTACGGCTTCTGTCAAATAGCTACTGATAGGTAAAACGGAACCAGAGCAGACTTGGCCAAACCTGCATCTACATCAGGCCCCCAGGTTCTGCTGCGGAGACCCAGGTGGGCAGACGCCAGTGGCCCCGCCAGAAAGGAGCTTCCAGGAATAACTCAGACATTTAGTGAGGTGGTTTCCTGCTCAGTCATTGTTTTGCATGTAAACAGTTTTTTTCCCATAGCGGAGGGAGTCAGTGGCTACAGGGAATATAGGCAAGGAGCCCAGGCACGGGCAGGATTTTCCTAAGACAGAGGGGAGATGGGACCTGCAGGCGGCCTGGGCACCGGGAACCTGGCGTCCACGTTTTTGGGAGGGTGAACGGATGAACTGTCAGCCAGCAGAGAGGTTGCTGTGTGTGTTTTTTCCTTGAATGGGGTTTCAAGGAAAATAATTTTAGTTGATGAATTTTCTAGAAAACCACAAGAGCTGACCTGTGGAGCCTGCATGACGGGCTGCCTCCGGTTCCCCATGTGCTGTCAGTGCCGCCAACATGGCCAGGCGGCCAGGACGCCTGCTTTCTTCCTCAGAGTTGCCCATGGCCTTAATCTCAAATCCCTCGTCTTTGTAACAGCCCTGTAAAGGACCTGTACTTTCTTTTTTAAACCCATTTTACTGACGTGGAAACGAGCAAACACAAATTGGTATAGAAAACAACCAGAGCAGACTTGGCCAAACCCGTGTCTACATCAGGCTCAGAGAGGTTAAGCCACTTGCCCAAGGTCACACAAGCTGAAAAGTGGCAGAGCCACAGTTCATAACTTCCCCTTTTCTGCCCAAAGCTGAAGCTCTCAGGCCCCGCACTGTGCAGGTCCCGTATCATCCTGTGTCTCCCGACCTAGGGAGCCTAGAAGAGCTGGTGGGGGGAGGGCAGCCCCCCTAGGGGCTGGCGAAACACGTCAGTCACACTGGTTGCCCCCAACCCAGCTCGGGATATGCGCTATCCCACCCTATGTGCGTAGCAAGTGGGCCCAAGTTCTGTGAAGGCCTTTTTGGAAGGAGGCCCTGAGTCCTCTGCATGTGCTGTTCCCCCAGTGCTGTTCCAGCAGCCTCATCCTCCCAAAGGCTGGGGATCTGAGCCTTTCCCCTGGTTTGCCATTCTGGGTGAGCTGGACGGGTTTCTGTAGCCCTTGGTGATCTGGCTGGATTTTTAGATCCCCAACTCGTGCCTTGCACGGCTAACAGCAAACACACACCCTTGGCTCTTGGCCACAGATGGAATTGGGACAGTCACATGGTGCCCGGGGAGTCAGAAGGACTGTGAGTTTGCCAGGGGGTCGGAGACAGGACCCTGAGCACAAAGGCTGTCATCAGACGTGAAAATGCACCCAGCTCTTTAAACAGGTGCCCCTTGGGCACCTACACCCAGGAAAATGACAAGTAAGTTGCTGTTGCAACATTGGGAAATTCCCATTTAATAACCAACATCTTCACAATGGAGAGAAAGATTTGTTCTTGTTTCTTGCAAATGCTGTTAATCCTACCACCTGGTGGAGAGTTTAATGAGTAAAGAGCATTGCTTAGGAACCACGTGAGCCACCACAAACAAGAAGATCTTTGTGGGGAGTATTCCTGGTTGTGTCTAATGCATAATCTTAATATTAAACTTCAGTCTTTGGGCAAAAACCAAAACCAAAACAAAAGGAGCGGATTAGAAGACAGCGAGAAAGTCCGCTACCACCTAACAGAAATTTCAAATGGAAACCGCGCCTTTTATACAGGTTTGAGGCACGGGCTCCAACATAAAGGCAGCTCTTTTCTGTCTTGGCCTCTGGCGGGGACCGAGCTGGGCTAAGGCAGAAGGGTCTGTGCGCTACAGAGCTGTGTCCCTTAAACTCGCGCCTGTGTCAGGAAACGCAGCTTCCTGACAAGCTTCCTGACAAGGAGACAAGGTGGCCTGGCCCTGGGGACAGCTTTGACTATCAGAATACACCTGCATGGTCGGAAACCTGCCCCTGGGGTTGGAGTAAAGGAGGTCTTCTCTCTTTTTCCGAACGTGAGGCACGTGGTCACAAGCCGTGACATCCCCGGAGGGGGCAGGAGGGAGGTGCGTTCACAAGGAGGCTGAGCCCTGCCCTTGTTCAGCCTTCGCCTGCTCCAAGACTTCAGTTGTTCGTCTCCGGAGTCACTCAGTGACAGCGCTGGCTCGGCTGCTTCCTTGCTGTGCAACCTTGAATGAGTGGCTTAACCTCTCTGTGCCTCCATTTCCTCAGAGCCAGTCTGTTGGTTTTCGCAAATTCTGGCATCGGTCTGTCCTTTTACCTTTCTTGAGTCTCTGCCCAGGAAACACCGTGTAGTGGTCATTCTGGGCTCATTTAACCTTCTAAAGAGGCCTGATGGGCCGTTATTGTCCCAGGGATTTTGGCAGTGAGATTATTGAGGCTCATTGAAGTTGGCCACCTGATGTCAGGGCCCCAGTGGGGAGTGGCTGAGTGAGCTCCGAGCCCCCTGCGTTCACCCGACTGCACCCACATCCCCCACACCCCCTTCACTTTGTTCCCAGAGCCAGACAAGAGGCCGAGAGAACAAAGTCTCCTCTTCACTGAACCGTAGTTCAAAGGGTTATAAATAGGACGGTTAACGGTGGTCATGTGCACCACGGACAGACAGACTTGTGTGGCACCAGCCATGGCCTTTGGTCCAGGGTTTCCATGTGGGAAAAGTAGGAGTTTCCTTCTTTCTTCCCTTCCTTCCTCGCTCCCTTCTTTCTTCCTTTTTTCTTTCCTCCGATCCACAAACTCTTGCTCAGAAGCACACAGCTAGGCCTCCGAGTGAGGCTGTGGTTGCCTGGAAAACAGACCCCTGTCCCCCTTCCTCCCAGGTCCGGGAAAGGAGCCCCGTTCCGGCAGACACCGCGAGGGCTCGTCAGGCAGAGGGGACTGCCCAGCCAGCCCCCACGTCCCTCCTCTGGAGCAAGCCCAGTTTACCCAACAGGACAGCCGGCCTCGGGGGCACCTCCTATTCTGGGTGGGGGTGCTTGGGGGCCACCGGGACAGGGAGGGCCTGGGTGAGAGCAGGAGCCCACCATTGATTAGCTGTGGGGTCTGGGGCGAATGCCTTGCAAATTCTGGGCCTTCCCCTGCCCAGCTTACCAGGCAGGAGTGGGGATAAATAACGACACGGGAGAGGGTGGAGGACCCCCCAGGGCACAGCCGGTCTCCCCACTGGCAGCAGCTGAGGGTGGGGAGAGCCGGTGCCCAGGGATGGACCCCAGAGAGGAACCTGCAGGCCCAGTCTTGTGACCAGAGTAACCGTGGGTCATACATGACCCGAGTTCTTTCAGTAATCAGGCGGGGCCTGGGGTGTTTTCCTGCAAGTGGGAAGGGATTGAGTGAGACCCACATTTTAGGAAAACCGACCAGCTGACATTCGGTAGGTAGTCTGCGTGGGTGTTACTGGGAGTTGTGTTTGCTCCAATGTGAGAAACTGGTGACTGTCTCTCTGGGGTTGTGGAACAGATTGTATATTTGGGGGCTGAGGACCTTGAAACAGAAAACCAGGTGGAGATGTCCATCCTGGTCACTGAGGGAACTGGGGAGCCGTTGGTGACCACAGGCAGCCCAGTCTCGGAGGCGCATGCTGTCCCTCCCATCACGAACCTTTGGGACTCGAGGGGGAGAAGACCACCTCCTCGAGCCCAGCTGGTCTGGGTGGTGAAGGGAAACCTGGCGTGCGGGACGGCCCTGGCTTTCACAGTTTCGACTGCGTGGCCTTGGGCAGATGCCATTACTCTTTCAAGCCTCAGTCTCCACATCTGTGAAATGGGGGGAGGACTGCTCCCCTCTGAGGACTGCCGTGAAGATGAGATGAATCGGGCACCGGAAATGCTTAGCACAGTGCTGGCCTTATTGCCTGTATTTATTCCATGGTATCTATTATTAATAATCACGTCTCCCCTGGCGAAGCGCTTAGCCTCCGAACTCGGAGACCCACGGTGCTCCAGCGTGCTCACCCTTTTCAGGGAGGGACGGCACAGGCCAGAGAACGGCTTTTGCAGCCCAACAAGCATGCACTTCTGTTCTGGTTCATTTTCAGACGCGCCAATCTAGCTTCCTCAGCACCGGGCCACACGGTCTCCCCCCACCCCCGGCTGCAGGGACCACCCAGCCACCCCTGCTTTGCTTTCCGCCGCCCTCAGCAGCAGCCCTGTTGTCCTGATTCTTGCACCCGGCGTCTCTGCCCCTGTGCCCCGCTCTCATCACACGCCTGGCGTCCCAGCACACGCGAGATTTTTCCATCAGCTTCTGATCTGCCCTCGCACCTTCCCATTCTGGGTCACCTGTCCCCTTTGCAGCCTGGTCTGGCTAGACAGTGTCTGTCTTGATCTCATTCTCCGCGGTCACTGTGTTCTAGACAGGAATGCAGACTCGAGACCACCCACTTGTTCACTCACCACCTCCTACTGGGCACAGAGAGGCCTTGTTCCTCGCCCATGTGCCCATGTGCCCTCCCCATGCAGTGGGTTCCTCTCAGGCAAGCCCAGGAGTGTACTGCTGTCCCCACCAGGGCAGAGCACCATCCCAGCCTGGGAAAGGCTCAGTAAATGCTGGTGGGAATCGGTTAGTCCTGGCCTGACTATAGAGCCCAGCGAGGAATCAGTTTATCGTTCAGGCTCCACTCTTTACCGTGACCTTGAGCAAGTCAATCTCTTCAAGCCTCCATTTACACATCTGCAAAAGGATGCAAATAATAGCACACACATCACAGACCATTGTGAGGATGGACTGGGGTTGTGAGCACAAACAGCTTGGTTTGGCAGAGCTCATGTAAGCACTTAGAGATGGTATCTGCTACTGCTGATCGCCACTACTTCCCCCTGATTATTATTTTATTAAAGTTTTTCTAGTCACTTTGTGTTGAGAACCTCCCTGAAAGTATTGAAGCTGCTAGAGTGTCCATTTCCCGGGGAGCAAACTCACACTCAGCAAAAGGCCGTTTGTTTACAGTCAGGCAGCTGGACCTGACCAGCCTCCCGGCTCAGCACACCGAGCCGCAGGCCGCGCTCTTCGGAACACGGCCTGACCACGGGCTCTGAACAAAGATACATGTGACTTGGAGGGGGATCCCTGCGCTTGGAGGGGGAAGCGATGATTTATTGAGCAAACTGGCTGCTCCCATCCAGGACTGCACCAGAGTTTTATTTCCAGTCCTCTGCTCTGCACCGGGAAGAAACAAAGTTGGGAACAGCATCTCTCGTGTGACTTACTGTGTTACGTTGTACAGGAGAGATGGACATCAGGGTGCGTAAGTGGGCTGTGAGCGGTGGAGGCACTGATGGGGGGAGGGGGCTAATTATAAACCCAGAAGAGCAGAAGGGAAATGGAACTGTGGCTTTTCCTGGGATTTTGCATCTTCTGTGCACCAGCAAGAGTCACCAGACATTCTCTTGGCCTCTGAGTCACCCGGTTTGAGCCCAACTCGCTGGGGAGGGTCTGGGTCGCTGCCTGGTGGTGGCCAGTTTGGTGGGTGCTTATGAGAGGCTGGAGGGGCTGGACGAGGGGCAGGGAGCATGGTAGTGAGCGCCCAGTGGGGACCTGAGCCCTGCTCTCCAGCCCTGTGACCTGCGAGCCCACCTCTCTGGGTCTCTGTGTCCTCTGTGACCTTGGGCGAGTCACAGGACCCTTTCTGGGTCTCCCTGAACCTGGGGATTATGTCTGACTGGTCTTCCTTGGATGGCCGGTGTGTAAAAACGCCCTGCATCTGTTTTTAACAGTTGAGTTGTCGTTCTGAGTAGGAAGTAATTGTGGGAGGGCTGGGGAAATGGGAGGAATAGAGGAAAACGAGGAGGGCAGAGTGTGGCAAGCAGAGCCGACACATAGGTTTTCAAAAAATTTTCAGGGCTCAAGTCACAAAGCAAAGGGCAAGGAGAGTCTAGGTAGCTGATGACGTGCTCCTGGGTCCGGCAGGTAAGGCAGTGGGATAGAGACCTTCTGTGCATGTTTGGAGCCCAGGCCCTGCTCCTGGGTACAGTCTAGTCTTTAAAAGCCCCGTGGTTACAAGCTCACCAGTTGGGGTAACGCAAATCGCCAGATATATTTATAAAGGCCAAGAAGACAAATGACAGAATTGCCTCTGGTGGATGTCCTGCTTCAAGGGGAGTCTTAGGCTCTAGCTGAAGGTCACAGGCACCTGGCCACACACCGGGGCTCAGGTGGGAGCAGGGCTCCGCGTGTCATTTCATCGGCAGACTTTCCCCTTACATCTGATGGCACCGACCAATGATCATAGAGCTCCTTATATGCGTGGATGTGCCTGCAGGCTTCCGTGTTATGGTGAGTATCAATTATTTAGTAAGATGTAGCGTACATAACACTCAGCTAGAGGTTCCTGCTGGTGGTAAATCAGGCACTTCCTAATGGTGCTCAGAGGTTCATCTGCTTCTTTCCTTCCTTCATTATTCATTCATTCATTCATTCATTGGTCATTACCGAGTGTTTCCTATACCCATAGGCTGTGCATTGCGGGTTGGGGTGGGGAATCTGGAGGTAAGGAGAATACTGCCCTGTCCCTCCACCCCTGAGGCACTCAGTCTACTCAGAGTAACAAGCCGCACGACTGAGGTGCTCTCTGGCACCTGCTGAGTTTTTTGGTGAATGCAAGCATGAAGGAATAGGCAAAGGAATGAAGACAAGCAGGTGAATGAAGGAAGCTGCCTGTGCCCAGGCTGGTGAGGCCCCTAAAAGAAGGCTCTCAGAGAGAGCAGCTTGGAGCTGGACACAGGGATTCTTGGGTTCATTCTCTCCTGAGAAATGGTGATTGGCTCTCTCCCTCACGGCCAGCCGAGTGCTGGGTGGCCATGGGGGAGTGGTGAGTAGGACAGAAACACGCTTGCCCTCACGGAGCTGTCAGGCTGGTGACAGACGCTTTGTGGGGACAGAGAACTTTCCGGAGTGTGCAGGGGTCGTATCTAGCCTTGTCTAGGTGGTGAGCAAAGCTGTCCCTGGGAAGGGCCACTGACACTGAAACCAAAGGCCGAGTTGAAGGTACAGGGGGAAGGGGATGATGTGAGTTGGGGATGGGGGGTCTGGGTGACCGTTTACAAGGACTCCTTGGGCCCCTGCCAAGAGCAGGGGCTGGCACTGAGGAGGCAGCACCGCCGGCCAGGTCAGGAGGCTGGGACAGGGCGCACCTGCCTTCATTCTTCTCTCAGACGACAGCAGCCGAAAGGAAGTTCCATTCCCACAGCCTCCTTCCCTGGACACTCAGCCCCAACTACCCTCCCCCGGCCCAGTGTGTGTCTTCTGTGCAAACACCCGGCCCCCGCCAGCGAGCCCCAAATAGAATCTGTTTATAGTCAACACCAGAGTCTTCAGGCGGATCTGGGGTCGGTCTGTGGCTGACGCCTGCTATTTTACTTCGGAAATGGTTTTGGATCTCTCCCTCCCCGTTGGCCCACAGCCCTGCCTGGTCCTCACTCACTCTTGCCTGCCCCCTGCGTGGACCACCCTTCCTTTCTAACGTGCGTGTTCATGGTGTGATATTGTCAGTGCTGTAAAGATAACTTGGGGGTTGTATCAGTTAGCTTCCTCTAGGTAACAAAGAGCCCCAAACCTCAGGGCCTCAAACAACAAACATTTGTTATTTGTCCTGAGTTCGGGGGTTGACTGGGCATTTTTTTGAGTCTGGGCAGCTTGGCAGGGGCTTTTCCCAGAGCAGCTTGGGGGCTGAGCCTGGGGCTTCCCTCCTTGGAATGTCTCATCCCGTGTGGGGAGGGGCTGGCTCAGGCGTGTTCATGTGGCAGCAGCATAATTCATTCCCAGCAGCAAGATAGAGGAAGTTCGGAGCATAAGCACTTTATTCTGTCCTGCAATATTGGCCCCTTGGCCACAGCAAGTGACATGACCAAGTTCAGAGTCAAGGGGTGGAGAAGTCAACTCCACTGCAAAGGGGTGTGCATAGAAGGTGGAGTGGGCAAACTGGGGGGCCTTGCTGCCATCTTCTGTCCCGGTGGCTAAGAGGAAGACTTGGAACCGAACAGAACGGGGATGTCCTCTTTTGGTCTGTTTGCTACCACTCACTGCCGTTGGCACCCTGGGCAAGTTGACTCATCGTCCAAGCCTCAGCTGCCCATTCGTAATGTGGGGACAGTCAGCTTGGCCCCTTGGGGCTTTTGTGAGAGGGTCACATGAGAAAATGTGTGGCCTGCACACTTCTCTGTGTTCGGGCCCCGGTAGGAGCTCGGCTGGGAGTCTGTTTGTATTCCCAGGTGAGGTGTCCCGAGGCCGAGTCCCACTGGGCCCGGGACCGTCGGTCCAGCAACTGTCCTGCACTTTAACTTTCACACCTTCGCCCTTGTTCCTGGAGACACTTTCTCAAGGGTTTTTTGTTTTTGTTTTTGTGGGGTTTTTTTGTTTTTGCAAAACAGCATCTCCCTGGTACTTCCACGGAGAAGCAGCTAAAAACATCCACTCCTTTTCAAGTTCTTCTTTTACCAAGTGGGTCATTTTTTCCTCGGTTCTCCTAAATGTCACTCCCAGGCCCGTGGCCCACGTGCACCCACGGATGCGGCTACTGGTCTGTTTCCTTCAGCGGGCTGGGCTCCTTGAGGGCAGGGATTATGATTTACTCACCTTTCTGACTCTGGCACTGGCTCTGTGCGCGGGACAAAGTAGGTATTTACTGAAAAAATATTTGCCGTGAACCTGTTGCATAAGTGGAGAAAGGGTTGAACGCCTGGCTGACGATCCTGAGCCGTTTTCAGAAGGCAGGGGAGCAAGTTCATGTCCACGCTCACGACACTTCCCTCCTGTCTCCTTTCAGCTGGCACCGTCCTCCGCCTCGGCCTTTCTGACCTGGAGCTGCCAACGGGCGTCATGCGTGTCGCCAGGGCCTGTGGTGGGCAGTGGCTCTGAGCTTTGTGGCCGGGACAGCTCCACCTGGGGACCAGAGATGGACCGTCCCCCAACCCACTGAGGTAAATGAGGCGCTAACCCTCCCTGCATGAGTGACAGGTGTTATCTTTTCTGGTTCCTTCCTTGGATCGTGCTGGTTGGGAATGGGGTCGTGTACCCCTCCCTCTCAGTCTCTCCGTAACGTGGCCTGTTCTCCCCGGAGAGTCTGCGAAGAGGGAACGCGTTCTCCCTCCGGGCAGAGCGCAGGCCTCCCCGAGGGTCAGGCCGCCTCTCTCTCTTTTTCCGAAAAGGAAACTGGGACTCATGCAAACTGATCAGTAAAATCCTGCAAGGGGGCACCCTTCTCTGACAAGTGCCTGCCAGGCCTCCCCGGGGGGCCTGGGGTGTCCTGGAGTGAGAGTCAGCCAACAGCTGTGGCCCACAGGACAAATGTGGCCTGGACATTTTTTGTCAATAGAGTTCTCGGAGCGCCCAGCCAAGCTCGCCGTTCGGGCCTGCCTGCGGCACCGTGGCACACTGCGGCGGTTGTGACAGAGACCGTGTGCACGCAGGGCCTGAAATATTCACCGTCTGTTCCCGACAGAGATGTGGGCCAGCCCTCGGCCCGGAGCCGAGCAGCCCACCTGTGGCAGCCACTCATGTGTGGCTGTTTCTATTTTGATTCGTGAAAGTGGGATAAAATTAAAAACTGAGTTCTCAGTCGCACTTCCCAGTTTTCAAGTGGGAGTAGCCACAGGTGGCCCGTGGTGACCACGGCAGGGCCAGCGGAGACGCTGGGATGCCTGACTCGGCTTGGGCGTAACGGCCTCCACTGTGGGAGGAGGAGGGTTGCGGGGGGGGGGGGGGTTGCCTACCTCCCTCCCTATAAAAATGCAATTACTTTTAAAATGTCTTTGGGCAGCTGACCTGTGGTCTCTATATCTGAGTCCATGTGGAAACGAAAGCCCTTGGGCCTTGGGATTTCTAGTTTTATGTACAAAAGTGGGTAGATACGAGCTTAAGCCCTGCCTAGTCACAGGCAGCCAGAGGCATATGACTGGGGAGATAAGAAAATGAGCTCCGATAATGTTCTTGGGAGGAGGTGGAATGGGGAACCGAGGCGGTAGAGATGGGCAGGGTTCACTTCCTTTCAAAGAACCCCTGGAACAAAGCCTCGAGGATCCGGCCTTGTCCCCTCTCAGAAGGCCCCACACAGCACAGGCCTCCCCTGGAACACCCCTGCGCCCCCTGTCCCCAGCGGGACAGACACAGAGTGTGTGCTGATGACTGCTGGTTTCTTTCACGCACCAGCTCATACTTCTGAGCTCTTTCTCAGCGCCCAGCTGTGTTCCAGGCCGACAAAGACCCCTGGAGTTCCCACCCTAGCAAGGAGTCAGGGAGGGGAACAGACTGAGGGGAAGCTGAAAAACAGACGTGTATGGGCATCAGGGGCAGGGCCAGGCAGGGGCTGGGGGGACGCGGTTTAGGCGCGGTGGCCCAGGGCATGTTCGTGGAGCCCAGTCACCGTGCTGAGAAGAGAGGACCAGTGAGGGGTGAAGGGGAACAGGGCAGGGAGTGGGGTTTGCCGCGCAAAGGACAGGCAGGGGGGCCAGGCTGGTTTTGTCCCTGTGCCTCCTCTGGGTCTGGGAGAGTCACAGGCACCGACCTTTCCCTTAAAACTCAGGCATTTCCTCCCCCAAATACACACTATCAGCTGACCCAGGAGCAGCCGGGGGGCCCAGGCATTCCGATGAGATAAGAGGACTTCCTGGCACTTTGGAGTGAAAACTGGCCACAGAGAGAGCTGCTGGAATTTCCGCCGCTGAGAGCCTTTGAGAAAGAGCTCCGGTTGCTGGAAGGGGAGAGCCAAATATCAGGAGGGCCGTCAGGGGGAAGAGGGTTAACTCATGCTGCAGGATTTGAAGGGTGAGATCCATGCAGAATGAGTGAAATTCACCCTTCATTTCAGGCTGGCCTGCCTTCCTTCCTCCCCCTCCCACAAACACTCGTAAGTTCCTGACACCAGGCCACGCCCTAGAGATAAAACAGGGTAAGACAAGAGCTATGTCATGTCCTTGAGGTGTTAAAAATTTAATGGCGGACACAGACAAATGAACAAGTCCGTGGTACACACAGAGGCGCTTCTGGGTTTGCTGAGGCCTGCAGCTGATACAATGGGAGTTCTCTTTAAGAAAAATAATTAAATTTACGAATTTAAAGTGAGATACACTAGATAAGTGGGGTGCCACTGAGGAGCCCTGGAGCTGAAGCCTCCGCGCCGTGGGCCTGACCGCCTCCGGGTTTGCGTGCCGTGGGGTGGGTGGGAAGGCCTTCTCTCTCCAGGCACCCGGAGCCCTGGGGGCTGGCGGGCACGAGGGCTTCCTTATTGGACAGGCCTGTGGCAGAAAGCCTGGCATTGGGACTTCTCGTAAGTCCTCAGTGAGGGGATTTACCCTCTGCGCCCTCTGAGCCCTTGTTCTTGGGCTGATGAATTAGGACTAAAGACCTTTTTCTTCTTAGCATTTGTTTGTTTGTTTATTAATTAGCATAGCTCTAATCCAATAGGAGGGGTGGCTGACCTTACATGCCCACTTCTGGGGCTGCTTTGGACAGACATGCTCCTGAATGGCAGGAGGGTAGGTGCCGGTGACGTGCCTGCCAGCACTTGTGAGGGCCGACTCTGCGTCGGACACTGATGGCCCCCAAATGTGGGCAGGTTTAACCCCTGCAGCCCCCCTCGGGGCACACTGTGCTGTCACTCTCCCTGTTTCACTGGTGATGATGGTGCTGAAGCACAGAGTGGTTCAGTAACTTACTGGCAATGCACAGCTAATAATAGTAAGTGGAGAAGCAGAACATGGCGTGTTGTCTGCCTTTTTTTTTTTTTAAATAGCAACATATTGGGAACACCTTGGGTAACCAAGAGTTTTTACCAGCACTTTGAAATGCTTTGGTTATTAGGGGCGAAGGTGGAATCGATGGAAAATAAGACCAAGTGTTAACTGTCCCAGTGTGTCCACAGCACTTGAACTCCCTCTCACCTCTGTGCCCTCTTCCGGAAAGTTACAGGCGCTCGTCGGCGCCTCGTCGGTGCCTGCATCCGTATGTCAGGTTTTCACTGAGTGCTGGTTACATGCCTGATCCCGGGGCGACGGCCGCAAACAGCACGCGGTCCATGACCTGCAGCTTACAGTCTAGCCCCCTCCCTCCGCATCACTCCGACATGCCCTCGGGCAGCCCTGCGTGGTCCCAGCACCCTCAGTCCCTGGCCCTCCCTGTACCTGTGGCTTCATTTGCAAAGCGGACAAGGGGCCCCACAGGCCTTGGGTGCAGGTCTTCGTAGCTGTCAGCAGTAGGCTTTGCAGGTGCACCTGCGTCATTGCCACCTTCTGCAAGGGTCCGGCACCTGAAGGCTCAGCCCTCTGGGATGCCCTGGCACCCATCCCTGCTTTACAGCTTGGCTGTGGGGGAAGAAGCCAGGGCCCCGGATTCTTCAGAACAGGCTCCCAGGTGGCTCTCTGCTTGCTTGTGGTGTGTCCTTCACCCCATTGGTACAGTGGGGCCTGTCCCACCTGCCAGGGGAGATGGACCCACAGCTGTAGGGGGTTCGAGAGGATGGGCCCTGGCGTAACCAGGCCGGCACGCACCCCCAGCTGCCTCTCTCCAGCTCTCGGGGCCGAGGCAGGTGGTTCCCCATCTATAAGAAAGGAGACAGTCCTCGTGGCCACCTGCGGAGCTCATCCGGATTGAATGACACAACTACTCAAAGATTGGGGCACTGTGCCAGGTTCCCAGTGAATCCTGACGAAATCGAAGGCGTGGCACCAGGAGTGTCATTTGTGGCCGAGCTGTTCTATGGTGGGACATGGGCGGGACATGGGCAAGGACAGCAGCAGGGCCCCCCCTCCCCCCGCTGCCGCTAGGTCAGCGAGCAGGTCTGCCTGCAGCAGAGACATTGATTCCACGAAGGATGGACACTCCGGGCACCGGCAGTGGCTGGGCCAAGGGGCCTTGACGGGACCAGTGTCACAGATACGGGGCGCCCCAGGTGCTTCTAGAAGCCAAACCCGCAGATTGAGTCAGCCTCAAAACACTAATTTTTGCTCACACCTGGCTGATAAACATGTGGGCTTTTACCAATAACCTTTGTTGCGTAGGGACCCCACTTCTCCCCCCACCTCTATTTGTGACTTGCCCAGTTGCGTCTGTCCACCTCCCAGGGTCATGTCACTCATGGCTCTGGGACAAAGTCCAAATTCCACAGCCAGACGGGCAAGGCTCACCGTGACCAGGGCCTCCCTGCCACTCTCCCGGCCCCAGCCCGCCTTCTGCAAATCCCCAGGGCCCTTCTTCGAGTAAAGTTAAGGGCACGGGCTCTGAAGACAGTCGATCTGAGTTCAAGTCACGCTCTGTGCCGTCCCGGACAAGCCGCTTCAGCCCTCTTCCCCTGCCAGGCGGACACAAGAGATGGCAATGCGCCAACCGCAGGGGCTGTTGTGAGGGTTCAGTCCGTTCCTAGACGTAGAGATGCTTAGTCCCCGATGGCTAGTGCTGCCGGGCCCTGCGCTGGGCCGGGACCCTGAGTGACCCCACAGACGTTCTGCGGCCAGAGTCGGTGCTGTGCCTGGTCCGGCCCCTGTGGCTCTTAGTATGATCGTAAGCTGAACCTCAGAAATAACCATCAGGGACTTTTTGGAAGAAAAGGCCCCCTGAGATTTATTACCCAAGTGAGGTCACAAATAGAGAGAGAGAGGGAAAGTGGTGTCCCTACGGTTTCGCTTTTGGTGAAAGTAAAGCAGAAGAGGGGGAAGGAGGGCATGGGAGGGGAGGAGCGGCGTCATTCTCACGGTCACCAAACCGAGGCTTTCTGCAGGGGACGTCCTGGGTGGGTTGGCCCGGCTGCCCGTCCGTCCCCCTGCGTAGCTGTGTTTACTCCAGATGGGAGTCTTTGCAGTGGGCGCCTCGGCAATCAAAAGCCTAACCCAGGCCCTTCCATCATAACCCAAAGAGCTCACTGTCAGGGACTCACGCTGCAGATACACAGACATAGAGGAGCGGCCGTGACTGCGGTGCAGCTCTCTCCCGTGTTCCCCGTGAACACAAACATGCCCTTTCAGTGAAGTCGCACCTCCTCCTTGCCTTCCGGCTTGAACGATCCTTCAGAACTGCACTCGAGGGTCACCTCTCCCGGGAATTCCTTGCCCACATTGCACCCCGCCCTCGGCTGCCTCCCCCACACACCCGGCATGTGTCTTGGCCACACCGCTTGCCCTGGGAGGCCTGAGTGAGGTCTGTGTCCCCTGTCAGACTGGGAGCCCCTTGGTGAACAGGAGCGTGTGATGCATTCTTTTTTTAAAAACTATTTTATTTATTTATTCTCAGAGAGAGGGGAAGGGGAGGAGAAAGAGAGGGAGAGAAACATCAATGTGTGTTTGCCTCTCATGTGTCCTCCACTGGGAACTGGTCTGCAACCTAGGCATGTGCCCTGACTGGGAATCGAACTGAGATCCTTTGCTTCACAGGCCCGCGCTCGGTCCACTGAGCTACATCAGCCAGGGCATGTGATGCATTCGTTCTTCATGGGCTTAGTGAAAACCCACCTGTGCCAGGTGCACCTGTGCACCTCCAGGACCGAGGGCAGGTGTAAGAAGGTGGACACTGTTTGTCTGCTCGTCTGGGCCACACTGAGCCAACCCCGGTGGCTGGGTTGATAAACATGTCGGGCAGCTAGCTGACCACTCTGCCGGGTGGACACGGGCCTGGGCCCCTTGGGGAGCATTTCTCCCTTTTCCAGCCCCCGCAGGCGTCACTCAGGCTTCCATGCTTCCTGTGAGCTGTCTCCAGCTTTTGGGGAACCGAAAATGGGGGGTTTCCCTGTCTGAGCCACCTTGGCATGGCTCACAGCTCAGCCCGGGAGCTGCCGGGGCACCTGCTGTTTATAGGTCTGCATGCCTCAGGCTAAGCTACGTGAGCAGGCCCTGCCGAACAGCCAACTGCCCTTTCTGGTCTGGACCGTGGGGAGGAGGAGGAGGAACACGGGAGAACCAAAGCCATCTTATCGGACGTCCATTTGGCAGACAAGGTCCTGTGTACACTGTCCAGGGGCTGTGCAGGGAGGACGCACGTCACCGTGTTGCTCAATGTTCTGCATACAAACGCTTGCTCACAGGCAGTAAAAATTCTCTCTGGGCTGGGGAATCGGCCCTCAGCAAAAGAGGAAGAGGGCAGGCATTGGGGGCAGGAGGGGTGGATTTGGGGGTCGCTTGTCTCCAGGTGCAGGAAGGGCCTCTAGCAGCCGTGTCTAGGAGGGACCAGAGCTGGAGGCTCCCCTCAAGTCTGTTCCTGTTAGCATTTAGCTAATTGGTCACAACAGAATGAGGAGCAAAGGGAATTCGACATCGAGCTAATAAACTGGGGGGCATAAGCCTGCTTGCCTAGCCAGGGAGCTGTGGCTTCACACCGCCTGCTGGGGACCACAGCATAGCATCGCTTAGCCGGGGGGATGAACACTCAGCCCTTTCCTCCCCGGTACCAGATTGGTGGGGACATGGGAGGAGGGGCTGGACCACGGAGGGCTGTCATTCTAACCAGGGGGTGTGAACCCATCCATAGCCCACGAAAACTGGGAAAGCTGACTGGTCATTTTGAAAAAGCTTCTGGTCTTTTCCCAGCTAATATAATCTGAAGGAAACAAGTGCTCTCGCTCTTCCTTCTCTCTCTCTCTCATCTGCGTCCCCTCTCCATGGCCCTGTGACCCTAGCAGCCACGTGGCCCACAGCTGTGGGGACCCCCCATGCAGGCTCCAGGAGAGAGCCCGAATACCGCAGCTCGGCCGTGGGCTGCAGCGGGAAACACACCTGGCTCGCTGCATGCTGGCCTGGCTGCACTGCACCAGGGAGCCGACGCTCTGGGCAGGGGCCCTGGTGTCGGTCAGGAGCATGGACTTTTTCCACGACAGGGTGGCTGGAGATGGTACATGGGAGAGGCAGGGGGGACCCCCCTTAGTTTCACATCGTCAGCTAAGGTTACCACCTCCCAACCTCCTGTGCGAGTCTCTGGAAATTCTTTTCCTCGTGACACTGTAAGAACTGATTCTCTGGGGGAACATCTACTCCTCTAGCACAAACGAGGACCTTGAGATTCCAGGAGTCCCCCCTCTTCAGGCAGCGGGTGGGGCTGGCCGATTGCCTCGTGGGTCATGCCCCCATTAAACACCTGCGCCCAGAGGAGAGAGCTGTGGAGGCCTGGGGGGCTTGCTACCCTCTGTGCCCCTTCCTGCTTCCCTGGAGCCCCATCAAGGGCCTGGTGCCAACTCCTGACTGCGAACCTCATTTTCTCTTTGTCTGCTGCTGAGGCAACTGCTCTCTTTTAACTCCCCGGACTCAGAACATCTGGCCTCCGGGTGGAAATCAAAGAAGGAGCCCAGGGTGCGGGCGGCAGAGGTGCCGCCACCCCAGGCTGCTCCGGAAGGCAGGCCTGTGCACCGAGAAGAGCCCACCTCACGCTGCGGTGGTGTTTCCTGAAACGCTTTTTGTCAGGAAGCTCTCAGTGGAGCCGCAGGAAGGCTTTGCTTTCCCTTAGCCTATGGAAATACACGTAGGTTCAAAAACAAAAGATTGCAGTTGGCTTGGACTATCTCACCAAGGCACTAGAGGTGTCAGGTGCCTGGAATGCAGGGAACTCTCTCTCGAAAGGGCTGGCTTCTCTGTCACCTGCTTCGTGCGCAGCAGGTCCTCCACTGGACACAGTCGCCTGGAAGACAGAAGGTCCCCATTCACTGCGCCACTTCCCACTTGGCTTATTCATTGATTCGAATGTAGATTGGGGTGCCTCCCAGTGCCAGGCGGGTTCAGAGATCTGGGGAGCTTCCATAACTAACAAAGGGCAGCCCCTTGTGAACCCTACAGTGGTGTTGGGTAGGCTTCTGATAAGCTTCAGAGCTAAAGGGCAGATCCACGGACTTGTGCATAGGAAAGGGAGAAGCGCTGAGAGATGGGGCCGGGGAGGCGGGGCAGGGTTTGTGAGTGCCACGAGGGTGACTGGGGCCAGCCACTCTGAGCAGACAGGTGTGCAGAGGCCTGGAGGACTTGAGGGCATGACCCTCCTGGGTGCCTGTGGGGACAGCCATGGCCAAGCCCTCCCGTGGGAGCAGCAAACCTGGTGGGTCGGAGCAGCAGACCACCCTGCACAGACCACCCTGTTCAGAGGCCCTGCACAGAGAGGGGCTGGCAGGCCGGTGGGTGGGGAGGGCGGGGCCTCTGGCAGGGTCTTCTGGGCACCTGGGAGACACTGTAGCTTCCAGGACCCCTGTGGCTGCCTCCCTGAGTTCTTCCTATTCCTCAGCCTCGCCCCTCAGCGCAAGCACCCTTGCTCCCGTCCCTGGGCCTGGACCTTCTCCTCTGGGAGCCCCTGGTGTCCCCCAGTGACCTCTGGCCTCACATTCCCAACTCCAGGGGGAACTTAGCTCACCTGCCAGGCTGAGACCTGTCTGGGTCTCCCATTCCCCCCGTCTGTCCAGTGGTGCCTCTGGCTGGTTCTGAGCCTGCGGCCTCCCCTTTGCAGGACACCATGCGGGCTCTTCTGCAGGACACTTTTTGTCCTGTCTCCTTGGGGACTGACCTTTCTCCTGCATCGGACCGCTCTGTGCTGGCTGCCCCTCCCTAGCATTCAGCACATCGCCTGGCATTCACCTGCCAGATTCCCGAGGTACATGCTAAATCCCACAGGGCAAGGGCAAGGGCAAGGGCAAGGGCAAGGGCAAGGGCAAGGGCAAGGGCAGGGTCCCCTGGGCCACGGCAGCCGGGATCCCACATGTGTTACTTTCTCCACCGCAGCCATGGTGCCCTGGCTGCTGGGTCGGGTCAGGGCGAGGAGCCCCGCCCCCATGAAGTTTGCCCCAGAAGCCTTTGCTGCCTGGACTGCGCAGCGCCCCCTCGAAGCTTCGTGGCACGCACACGTGCCCTCTACCTGCCCTGTGCCACCCGCACAGAACTTGCAGGGGCCATGTGTCTGTGCATAGGCTGTCCCTAGGTCAACAGTGCCCTTCCCCTGTTTCTTTATCCAGCAAGTCATCTGCTGGCCCTTACAAACTCAACTCCAGGGCCACCTCCTGGGGAGACTGTCCCTGGGCCCTGTGTCCTTCAGCACTGGCGCCTTTCTCGGTGGCATGTTCCCATCTCACCACAGTGGTCCCAGAAGGTCTGATACACCAGAGGGCTTCATGTGGCCCTGCCCGCAGGGCCCTCGCAGCCTAGAGCAGGGCGGCTGGCTGTTACTGTGAAGGCCACCCTGTCCACTTCCCCAGTCTGTGGGCCAGGTCGTCTCTCTCTGGGGTGACTGCTCAGTCCTGCCGTTGTGCACAAACGCAGCCGCTGGCCATAAATTTCTCAATGAAAGGGTGTGATCACATGGCAATAAAACTCAGTGACTAGCACCGCACCTGACGCCGCCAGGGAGGCCACCAGGACACGGGGTGAATTAGCCTCTGAGCCAGTGATCTGGGCAAGACCCTTCCCTTTCCCTCCAAGCACCCAGTGCTGGGGGCGGGCTGGGTGGGCTCTCTGGGGTCTCTGGGTGGTAAAACCCAGTCTCCTCCTCCAGGCTGTTGTTCCGGGCATTCGGGATGTGCAGCCAACAGTTTGACACCAGTGCCGTTCATGCAACAGACAGGACTCAAAGCTGGAGGGGACCAGGGTGGATCAAGCTCACCCACCCCGCCCCTTCCTCCAGCTGAGGGTGTTGCACAGAGAAGGGCAGTAACTTGCCCAAGATCACGCAGCATTCGGACTAGAGGCAAGATTTGAAGCCAGCTGGTTCTGTTCCTCACCCAGCGCTTCGCCCACAAGCCCACACCCCTCCTTGGGCTTGGAGCCTGCCCAAGGTGACAACATGCGGGGGATTGACCGGGTCCTGCAGTCGGCCAGATCCGTGTGCAAGGGCCAGATCTCAGGTGGGCTTGGGCGAGTCCCACCTCCTGACCCTCTGGTTTCTCCTCTGGCAGCTGGGCTGCAAGGCCTGACTCAACTGAATGGCTTTGCCTGGTTCGTTGTGAGGATTCTGCCCAGTGATGAACCCGTGGGCCCATGCCCGTGGCCGTCTGCAAACTGGCTTCTGGTCCCCGCTTCCTCAGGCACTCCCCCCAACCTACCCCCTGGGCCCCTCCCCACTCTGCTCCAGGAGCCTGAGTGGGCCCCACCCACTCTGTCTGCAGCGAACTCCGTCCAGCCATCCCTCTCGTGAGAGGACACTCTGACCTCATCTTGTGCGGCAGCGGGAGTCCAGGAAGACAGGCCAGGCTGTTTCCACCCCGGGCGCCGGGGCAACTCGCTTTCTTCTTCTTGCCCTGTAATTGCAGGGTTAGCCAGCGGTTTCTCTGCTGCCTGAAAGTCTCAGCACTCTCTCTGTTTCTCTCTGATATGCTATTGTATCTTAGGAGCCCACAGCAATTAGCCCCTGGCCCCTTCGTGGGTGTGTTTTGTATGGAGACAGATGCCTGGATGGAAAGGAAGATATTAGCTGGTTGAAACAAACTGTACAATTAGTCAAACCCTTTAATGAGGCCTCCACTTGGATTTGGTGGCTCTGGGTGGTTGGAGAGCTTTAAGTCTTCATTGGCTCTTTTCATCTTCCTGCCCCTTGATCTAGAACCATCTGCAGGAGCCCAGATCTTGGGTGCTGGCTGGGGAGTGAGCTGTGGAACGAGCTAACAAAGGAGGGGTGCAGGTTATAGTGTCCAGCAGACTCCAGGGCCGGGAGAGTCTTCATGTCTGCAAAGTGGGGCATCGACCGGGTCCTAGGCTCTGGCGTTCGCCGAGATGCAGGCTGCAGGGAGCCCAGGCCGGCCTCCCAACTCGGGTCAGCTGGGGTCGGTGGCTCAGCCACTGCCAGGCTGGGCGGCTTTGGACGAGCTGACCTCTCTGTGTTTCAGATTTCCATCTGTCAAATTGGGAAGATACTGACTCACTCAGTCCTCATTACACAGACATATTCTGAGTGCTCATGACCTCCTCCTGCCTGGGGAGAAGGCCGACCCTGTGGCAGGCCTGTGAGGAGGTCCTGGGAGTCGGTGAGAGGTGGCCCAGGCCAGGGCAGGTGGCCGGCCACGCTGATCTCCACCCGCGACAGGGCTCTTCCGATGCTTTACATCAACTTCTGACCGATGCTTCACATCAACCTCAAGTGCCCCTTTGAGGGCGGTGCTGGTTTTAGCACCGCTGTCCCGTCCCTGTCCCCATCCTCACTTTACAGAGGAGGGGGAAGGGCACAGAGAGGTTAAGAGACTTGCCCAGGGGCGCCCAGCAAAGATTAGGCAGAGCTGGATTCAGACTTGGGCAGCTTGGCTTTGAGTCCCCATCCTTAACCACTGGGCTTACTGTCTGTCATTGGCAGGAGCAGCGGCGTCTGTGTGGTTGTTCCCATGTGACCACAGGCTGTGACAGAGGCGTGCACCGGGGCGGGGCTGCATCTGCCTGTTTTTCTCAGAGGACACCAAATAGACCTCACAGTCTGGGCTCTGTGGGGTGGGGAGGACCCAGCCGCCCTGCACCAGGAAGCGCAGAGCCCCACCCTCCCCCAGGAGGCCTCTCGGCCTCCCTCCAGCTTGGTCCGTCCCCCACCCTCCCCGTACCCGGGAGGCCCCTGCTGCTTTCTGGGGCCCCTGAAGCAGGCGGGGAGCAGGGAGCCAGGTGGGGGCAGGGCACAGACCCATCTGTTTGGAATTAGACCTGACCGAGCACTGCTGGCCAGAAAGCAGCTCCGTTAAGCCAGAAAGCAGAGTTTGGAAACACGCCACCAAACGTCTACGCGCAGTCAACTGTCCTCTCGAGATTCCATCTGGTCTCTTCCCTCCGACTCTCCTCCCAGCACCTTCTCCATGCTGCCAGGCTGGGGACAGACACAAGGAGACCCTGTCCTTGCCCTGTGAGGATGGGAGGAGGGAGACAGTGCCTTGGGGTCACATCAGGAGGACAGAGGGGACCACCACCAACAGTAACCATATTTGTTAGGTGCCAGAGCTCCCTGTGTTCCCCCTCAGGTCAGTGTTAGGTTTGTGTCCAGTTTCCTGATGAAACCTGGGCTGCTGGGGTTAACTGCCAAGACCCCACAGTCACCGAGTGCCCCTGCTGGGATTTGAACCCAGGCTCCCTGCATGCCGGCGCTGGGCTCCTTGCCCAGCTGTGGTTGGGGTGAACTCCTCCCGGGTGGGGGGTGGTGCAGATGAGAAGGCCCGAGTCCCATTTCCTGCCCTGACCCTCACACGAGTTGGTTAACCTCTCTCAGCTGTGACATACAATGCATATGACACTGGCCTGTCCCCGCAGGGACAGTGCAAGGAGCTCCAGCCACGACACACCGGTGACAGTGCTTTGGAAGTCAAGCAAGGGCCTAGCTGGGCTCCTGGCCGAGAGCACCATTGCCCTGTCGGCTTTTCAGCTGGGGGGCCAGAGAGGGAAACGCAAGGCTGGGTGGGGCCCCAGGGAGCCCCTGCATCTGGGGACTGTGTTCTTAAGCCCTTGTCCCTGGGAAGCCGTTTTTCTGTTTTGAAGTTTTTAAAACTCGCTGGGTCTGCATCCTCACGCATCCTCCTCCTTGGCTCCCTCGCTGGCGTCCCGGGTTGCTTCCCACTGCTCCTTCTCTGCCCCGGGCCGAAGCCTCTGGAACTGGAAGCCCAAGTCCCGAGAGGCTGTCTTATTAAACAGCCCTTGGGAGAAGGCCAGACCAGGTTTTGGAGACGCCGCCATTTTCTCTTTTTTTTTTAATTTTTTTTGAGTGGTAGTTTTATTTTCTTATCAGAAAAGTAGCCATGACCACTGAAAAGAAACATGTGAAGAGCCAGGGTGGGGTGGGGGCTTGGGGGGTGGGAGGGTGGAGTCCCACATAAACATCCCTCCCAGGAAGTACTTATCTTAGTGTTTTAGGGTATTTCCTGCCTCTGTGCTTCAGTTCCTATTTTGCTAGAACTGTGCTTCTGATGTGGCATTATCGCCCTTGTTTTGTCCGATTCAGCAGAACAGCAGGCGTCTTCCTGTGTTGTTCTTCACGGGCGTTACTAACTACGCAGACTTTTCTGACACATAACTGGTATTTGAACGCACGACAATGCGTTTAATGATGTTCTTACGGTGGGGCGGGCGGGAGCCCTCTGGCGTTTTGCTATAAACCATGATAAACCTCCTTGGACGGCTCACTGTCTGCGTGTCTGTGTGCTGAGCCGCTCTGGGAGGGAGTCCTGGAAGGGGGGCGATAGGGTGAGGCAGAGCCCTTCTGGGGCCTTTGGGTGCAGGACTGGCCTTTTGTGATAGCTCGGGAGGGGTGGCGGGCCGGGGGGTGGGGCGGGCCTGGCCGGAACAGAGCCTCCTTTACAACAGGCTCCTGTTTCTGCCCAAAGGGGATCCGACTCAGAAGAAGGGGACCAGGTGGCTAAGACTCAACATCTTTTCTTTTTCTTAAACATTTGTATTGAATTTATTGGGGTGACATTGGGGAAAACAATTACACAGCTTTCATGTGTCCCTTGCTTTAAACACATCATCTGTATATCACGTAGTGCGTTCATCACCCCACGTCAAGCCTCCCCCGTCACCGTTTAATCCCCCTTTGCTGCCTGTCCCTCTGGTAATCATCACACTTTGTGTCTTTGAGGTGTTTTATTTGGTTTTGGTTTTTGCTTAATCCTTTCCCTTTTTCACCCAGCCCCACAGTCCCCCTCTCCTCTGACAGCTGTCAGTCTGTCCTCAGTGTCTAGGAGTCTGTTTGTCTTTTGTTCTCAACATCTTTTCTTGGTGCCTTTGAAGGAGCTGGAAGAGTCCCAACGATCTAGCGGGGGGCTCACTCGAAGCCGGCCCGGCTAGTGGGGCAGGCAGGACGGACGTGACCAGGTGCGGGGGCGTCGAGATGCTGGCCCGGGCGGCCGCCTCTGGCGGTTCCTCGTGCAGAAGGCACGGCCACGTGCTGCCTTCTTCCACTGTCCCTGCGCTTTGTCTGTGGACGTCCCGCCTGTTGTGCGTGAACTTCTGCGTTCGTCCTCTGGGCAGCCTGGGGGTTAAGCCGCCTTCCCCACTTCGCTCCCAGCTGTAGCCCTGTCGCCTGGGCAGGACCCTGCCCATAGTGGGTGTCCACCAAATACACGCTGAGCGAGTGACTGGAGAGTGGGCGGCACGTAAAGACCCACTCAGAGGTCCCAAGGTGTGACTGTTAGACATTCCAGCACCGGACCACACTGACTGGCTCGGTTCTTGGTGTGTGCCTGGCATGTAATCCCGGCCACCTCCCAGGCTACCCTATGGACAGGGGGCTGTCCTCAGGCCCCACATGTTTCCTGACCCCCACCACCTGTCACTGTAACAGGAATGTTTCCGCATGTGTTGTTTAAAAAGCTCTCTGTGAGCCAGAATATTTCTATCTTTAACATATACGAGAGCATCCTGGAGTGTGTCGGACACTCTCCTGGGCCCTTTGGAGGGCTGCAGTGATCGCCTGAGAGAGGAATTGCTGGGGCATTGTTACGGGCGTCTATTCATGATGCAGTTTTTCCGGTAAGTCAGCCGGGCAACTGCTCGGTGAACTGCCCGCTGAGCAGCCCGGCACCAAGGAAGAGACCAGTGTCACACACAGTAACTGTGCTGTGTACTCAGCTTTCGTTGAACACAAGTTCACTCAGAGGAGACCATCGACACACATTAGTACCCTACTCACACTCTGACAGTCTTGGATGAATATAGCATACGCACACAGCAATCAATGGCGGGTATCGAACCCGAGTCCCAGAGTCTCTGTGGGTCTGGAAGACAGCGAGGTGAGCAAGGGAGCCATCAGTATCTTGCAAGGAAGGATCTCCGAAGCCAGGTGGGCAGCAGGGTGGGCGAAGTCCTCAGTCCAGCAGGGCAGAGCCTCCGGCAGCCGGTGCCAAGGGAGACCAGCGTGGCGTGGAGCAGCACTCTGGGGTGTGGGGCTCAGCTGTCTCAGCCGTGGTCTGGAGCTGCCTCAGTTAAACCCGTGAGAGTGCTGCACTCCACCCTTCTGGGTCTCTTGATACCCTTCTGGCCCTCTTCTGGGCCAGTGTCGTGGCCCCCTGATGCCAGGTGGGGAATCTCCCCTGGAGCCTATCTGTGGTGGTCCCGCTCTGCAGGCCTGGCTGTTCTGATCACATGTGCAGGTATCACAGGCATGTCTCCTTGCCAGAGGTGTCTGCTCTGACCTAGGTAGTTTCCCTCTTGAGCCAAAGTGTCATGGCTGCTTGGCAGCCATCTTAGTTGACATGAGTGATTCCACTTTTTTTTATACGCGTTATGTTAGCTGTCTTGACTGGACCAGTGCCATTTTATTGGTCCTGCCCTCTACAGGCATGGAGTGTGCCTCTGTGCGACTCGTCCCAATCCTGCCAGGTGGTTCCCAAGAGCCACTGACTAGTCCCCTGTCCTGTTAACAGGGCGTGAGCTTCCGCGTCTGTGGAGACACCCGGCCTGGCACCCCCGGGCCTGTGCGTTTCTGCCAGGCTGGTGGGTGTCAAGCGATGTCTCGTCCTGTTTCTGTTTGCATTTCCCCAATGGCCGATAATGCCCCAGTCTTCTGTGTCCCCCTCGGTCGGGCCCCGCCTCCGCCTCCCGGTTCACTCTCTTTTGCTTGCCCTTCTCTGCTCCCCTGGCCGCCCATCTAGAACAGCAGGCCAAGGTCGCAATTGCTGTGAAATCTCATCTCGCTGGGATCCAGCCTGCTCCAGTACCTGTAGGCAGAGCCACTTCTACTGGGGGCCATCACCCCTCTGGGCCTCAGAGTCTCACCTGCCAATCAGGGAGGGAACTTGAGAATTAGGTGAGGTCATTTATGCAGTGTTGGTACTTCGTAAGGCTGAGCAGTGGTGGCCGTCGGGAGTTAGGGCCCTTGCAGTCCTGCCTGGTCATTGTCTGTCTGCTTGCCTGGCCGGCCTCCACAGTGTGGGAGGACCCCAGGGTGGGGCTGCCTGCCGCACTTCCTTCTATTTTCAGCTCCCGGCAGTGCTGGGCAAACAGACCTTGAACGCACCGTGTTAGCCTCGCCGGAGGAGAGTTAAGTGTCAAATGATGGGTTGGCCTAGATGCCTTCCAACCCTGAAATTCTATGATCAGGAAATTACCCAGGAAAAAGTTCCCCTTGCTGGGTCCTTTCTAAGGTTTCTCAGTGGGACTTGATTACACACTGCAGGTAATTATAGAAGGCTTCGGTGGCCAAGAGCGCTGCATGGCCTGATGGCTGCTGGGTGCATTTTGGGGGCTATCATCTTTCCACTGTCCGGGCGGTCGGAGCCCTGGTGGAGGCAGGGCCTCTCCCTTCAGCTGGGCAGTGGGAAGCAGCTCCAGGGGACCCAGCCTCAAGCTGGTGGCCCTTTACTATCTATCCTGGGGGGTGGCAGGCCAGCATCAAATGGCATGTGAGTAACATCTGGCGAGTCATGGGGAACAGGAGCAGAGAAGATCTTTAGAACTTTCAATCCAGGAGTCACAGTTTTCTATGCCCGCAGGGGCTGCATGAGGAATATCAATGGATAAAGAGGTCTGGGTAAGGCGATAGAGAATAGTGGGGCCTGTGGCAAACTGGAAATCTCACTAGGTTCTGACAAGAGGAGATGACTGCTGCTAAGTCCCCGGAGAATGTGAGCCTAAGGTCCCTGGACCATTTCTTCCTTTATGAAGGGAAGCTAGAGTCCAGATTTTCAGTGAAGTTTTCTGATATTTAAAAGTTATAGCTGATTTAAAGTTTTGTCAATTGCAGTACGCCAGAGACAAAACATCCCATGAGGCAATAGTTTCCTGAGACAACAGTGTCCATATCCTCCAATCTAGTGCAACATTGGACAGACTGGGAAAACTGAGGCTCAGGATTTGAGGACTTGCCAAAAATTGCCAGAGATGTAGTGACCCCAGGGGATGTGAAGCATGGTCCTTTGTGGCTTAGTCTGGGCATATTGCCCACCGCCCTGAAGGGCTCCTCACCACCACCTTTTCCCAAGGAAGAACTGAAGCCCGGAGGAGGAAAGAGGCTTGCTCAGAGTCACACGGCTTGTAATGGCCAAGTCCAGTCAGGCTGCAGCTTCTGGGCCCTCCACTGTGGGGCGCTCCAGCCACTGTGCTGCCAGAAAGGACCCTGGAATGGCTCCACCGAGAGCCTGACTGGGAGCTTGGCGCGGCCGCATTCTGACTCACTGCCCATCTGCAGAAAACGGCTCGCATACCCGTGGGCAGGAAGCGCCGGCTGCCCAGGGAGATTCCTCCGTGTGTTTGCTGAGCTAAGACTTTCAGCCCCGAAGGTTGCTTGGCAACCTGGATTTAGGTGCTGACCCTGCCTTCTGCCTGCGGTGTAACTTGGACAAGTGACTTCCCCTCTCTGGGCTCACCTGCACAGGGGCCGGCCCTAAGGGCATCTAATACAAGGTTGTTTGGAGAATCAACTGGCTCAATCCCCATGCAGCGTTTGAAACAGGGCCTCCATAAGTACTTCATAAATGTTAGCTTTTGTTTGTAACGGCCAGGCACGTAGTAGGTGTTCAGCGAGGACAGTCACCCTTCTGCGTGAGTCATACTTTGCTACTTTCACAAGGACCACACACTACATGCATGTCTGCCTCCCCATGCACCTGTAAGGAGAGCCCCAAACCCAGAGAACCTCTCGTTTTTGCCCCGAGTCAAATGCTGAGAATTTTCCAAATGTTGAGCTTGTAAAACCCCCGAGATGAATGTTACTGCCAAAATGTGCGGGTATATCAAAGGGACTGAATCCCGATGCTGGATGATGATGCCGGAGCTTTAAAGTTTTCCTTTCTTCGCCCTCGATCTGCTGTGGCCACAGCCTCTTCTGCTCATCACTTTGAAAAAGGTCGCCGGTTATTCGCATGAATCCCACAGTGTGAGAACTTGGGAAGAAAGAACCAGAGAGTGGTTGTTACGTCCACTCACCTGTCGTTATGTCCGGCAGGTGCTCCCCACGCCTCCTGCAGCCTGCGTGCCATTCCATGTGTGATAACAACGGGGGCCCGTGGGGTCTTCACTGGCTCACGCCTGATAGGGGAGCCTTCACGTGGGAGTGCAGAGAAACACACTGGGAAGTGGGCTGGTGTTCAGGCCACTGATTGGCTTAATCTCTGACACTGCAATAGCCAATGGGAAAGGGGGTCTGGGCCTGGGAGCTCCAGTGGGCACAGTCATGATGCAGGTTCCCAAGGGACAGACCTAGAGGAAGTAACTAGAAAGGGACATCGTGAGGGGTCTGTCACCCTTGCTAATTTGCTGGGTGACAAGCCACTGTCCTCCTGGGGTGACATGATGAGGCCCCGCTTTCCTCTCTGACCTCATCCGGTAAAAGTGTCCTGTTGGCTCAGCAGGCTCCCCCCACATGGGCCTTCAGGCTGAGTCCGAGCTCGGGGCTGCCTGGCCATGTGACACTGACTCGCCCCTCTGCCTGAACTTGGTCCCTCAGCCCTGGCTGGGCATGGCCGTCACTCGGACGCTCCCTCGTGCTGTCTTCGCTGTCACCCCCTGTCCTGCAGGTTGTTTACTGCTCTGTGTGATGTGGTCACGGTGTGCCACCAGCATCCCTATCAGGGCCTGGCACGTTCTGGGCCCCAGCGAGCCTTTGTGAGATGACCAATGGTTGTTCTTCTGGTTGTTCATTCTAAAGCCGAGAGCCTGGGCCAGGCGGTTGAGGAGCCTCTCTGCTCTCGAGAAGAGCCTCGGCTCCGGCTGGCCTCCCACAGGGCTCTCCGTTCCTCCCAGCAGAGCCGGAGGCTGGGATCCGGGGGTGTGGAGCTCCGGGGAGACTCTCAGAGGAAGGGACTGGGGAGGGCAGGGGCGGGGCAGGCGTGGAGCAAGGACGTGCCCCCAGCCGGACCACGGGATCCCTGGAACATCTGCCACAAGGCTGGTTCCACATTGAGGGAAAGGGTCCTTCCTGCAGCCCCAGGTCTCTCAGTCACTGTCTGGGGGCCGCCCAGGGTGGGGGCATGGTTGCAGGAGGGGAGCACCTCCCAGGCAAGGTATCTCCTGTGTGGTGGGGGGGCAACCCTGGCAGCAAGGGGCAGCTAGGAGCTGCTAGCAGCAAACAGCCAGAGCAGCTGAGGATTGGTGTCCTAGCCCAGAAAAGGCCATCCCACAGCGTCCCCTCCACAGGGACTGGCACCTTCCAGGTAGCCTGACCTCACTATGCCCCCCTCCCCCCACCTGGCTGAGGACAAGAACACCTGAACCCTGCCTTTGCAGGTGAGGTGACTCCCGGGGTAACCTGCCACCTAAGGCACGCCCAGCACCTCTTGGTTACCAAGCCCTGCCCCTCCGTGCTGCAGCGGGTGAGTCACTGAGGGATGCTTAGCCGTGAGTGACAGGCTGGCCGTCCCCTAGCCACTGTGTACACGGCCCCGAGGCTCACCTGCTGGATGTGTGCTGGATGTTGGTGGCGGAAGAAAGCAAATGGCACAAGCTGCTTGTTGGGGAAAAGGCTTTACTTTTAACTAAATCGTATTATGATTTTTAAAACTCTCCTGACATGTCATTTCTGAGAGAGAGTCAGAGGCAGGGCGGGCTTGGTCCTGGACACTGGCTCCCTCCGGCTGCCCGGACGGGCCCTGTGTAATATTAGCGTCCTCGGGCCTCGGGTCATCATCCATTATTGACGCGCAGAGGGCAGTGTGCGCGGGTGAGCGGGAGGGGGAAGCCCAGGTGTCTGGAGCATTTAGAAAGTTCTCTTCAGCCCCACCCCCGGGGGGAAGGCATTTTGCACACCTCCCAGGTAGAGAGACTGAGACAGTGAGTGGCCGAAGCTGCTGTGCGCCACAGGGTACCGTGAATACCAAGGGTATTATTAGCTTCCGCCATTGTTGTTTACGGTGGGCCCCCTCTCAGCATTCAAGAAAAAAGCTAAACCAGGGACATCACCTCCCTAATTCCCAGCTGCTGCTTCCTGCCAATTAGAATATTCCAGAGTCAGACCCAGCCCCCCACCCCCTGTGGTTCTGGACTTGCCACCAGCCCCCTGTGGAGGCCTCTGTCAGGGCTGCAGAAGGCCTTTGACGGGCAGGCTTCCAGTTGCCCCCTGGCGCTCACCACCCCTGGGACCTGGCCAGGCTCCCGATCATCTGAACCTCGGTTTCTTCCTCCGCCCCACAGGAAGCCAGAGCAACCTGGGGGCCTACCATGAGGTTTAACGGCTTAACCCGGTGCAGGAAAGATCTCAGAATTAGAGTGCACTGTTCTGACCTCTGATCTTTTGTCTCCAGCAGGAAGTGGTCAGAGAGGTCACGCAGGGCAGGGCTTTCCTGAACAGTTGGCAGCTCAGAGCCTGACGTTCAGGTCTCCTAAGTCATACCCAGCGCCCTGCAGGGGCCGCTGTTCTCTCCTCACCCAGGGGCTCACGGCTGTCACTCCACACGAGCCCTTAATATTTGCTCTGTGTGCCGGAGCTGAGCACACTGCAGGCGCGCCGTGGTTAGACCTTCACGCCCTCTCCCTGCGGTAAGAACGAGCATCCCCCCCGCCCTGTTTTTCAGATGAAGAAACGGAGGCTCAGAGAGGTTAAGGCACACCCCAGGTCACACAGCGGGTGAGTGGCAGAGCTGGGATTCGAATCGAGTTCTCTTTGGCTCCGGAACCAGCGCTCTTAACTGCCTTGCTTTGTCTGCCTTAAACTGTGTTGACAGGATTGTCCCCCTTCCACTCCGATGTGGGGGCCTGTGACTTGGTGACTACTGTGTGTCTCCCTGTGCCTCCGAGGGCACCCAGGTCACGGTGGCAGCCCATACTTGTAGGAGGTTTAGCAGGAAACCCAGTGTAACCCCACGTGGTCGGGCAGTGCTCGGGGCAGGGCGGTTCATCCAATCATTGGCAAATTCTGGTTTACGGAGGGCCCCCCCCGCCCCGTAACGGAGGTTTTACCGTATTCAAACGCATCAAGTCACTGACTCGAGTGCCAACAGGAGAGCTGCGTTCCGCCCCGATTGTACAGAGGACGTACTCTAGGGATGTCTCCACAGGCAGTTCAGAGGATGCGCGACTCTCGGTGATTCGGAAAGTCGGGCCCTTGACTTCGTGGTAGGAATGCGGGCAGGGAAGCGGTGCGGTGGGGTCCAGCGTGCGGCCCCCACCCCTCATTGGTTAGGCGCCCGCCAGGGGCTGACTCCCCCCCCCCTCAGCCTCCCTTCTGCACCCCGCCACGTGCCTCTGACGGTATTTGGGTCCTCCCGCCTCTTGTGTCCCTCCCCCTCTCCTGCCACCAGGGGT
Source organism: Artibeus jamaicensis (assembly GCF_021234435.1). Taxonomy (NCBI): domain Eukaryota; kingdom Metazoa; phylum Chordata; class Mammalia; order Chiroptera; family Phyllostomidae; genus Artibeus; species Artibeus jamaicensis. The sequence goes on from NW_026522059.1 coordinate 4,922,857, forward strand.
GCCCTACTGCTGCTCCCGATCTTCGAAACCCACTCTTCTTTTCGGAAGGTTTCTTAGAAGCTGTTTCTGAGAATGAGCCAGCCCCGCTTCAGTGACATGGCTCCAGATGAGCTGCCCGACTGGGCCCCTGAGGTCTCCAGAGACACCCTGGGGGACCGGGGCAGGAAGAGGGCTCGGCATCCTTCTGGGGCCACCGGCACGGACAGGGGGTGTGGTCTGTTAAGGGCTTTGGTTTTCAGACCAGCTCAGGGGTGGTGAGAAGGCCCCCCAGCCGGGCTTGGGCCCCCAGCCCCGCTGCAGCCGGGAGAGCTCCGTGTCAGCCTCCGCTTTCCACCTCAGTGCAGGTCCAGTTTCAAGGACATTTGAAAACCGCCACCTAACGACAGTGTTGTCGCCCAGAGATCCGGAAAGCAGGTTCCAGGCCTGGCTCTGCCAGCTCGCACCCTGCAGACAGTGCCCGCCCCTTCCCTTCACCGGGCCTCAGGTTGCCTGTTTGCGGCTCCATAGCCCCTGACCAGCTGCGGCAGCAAGGAGCCATCTCTGATGATGTGCATGCAGGTTTTTTTATTAGAGAGAGAGGGAGCGAGAGAAACATCGATTTGTTGTTGCACTGCTCCGTGCATTTGGTTGTTTCTTGTGTGTTCTTGTGTGTGCCCCGACTGGAAATCAAACCCATAACCTTGGCATGTGGGGGCGATGCTCCGACCCACTGAGCTCGCTGGCCAGGGCCTCGTGCAGGTTGTCTAGTTGACAAGGCAGAGCTGTTGAAACAGAGAAGGGGGGGGAGTGTGTGACATTGGACACAAGCACTCCCACCCTCCACGGGTGTCTCGGTCAGGACAAACCCAGAGCCTCCTGCACGCCCGGGTTCAAGGATGAGCCACGGTGGCCGACAGAGGTCACTCCAGCCTTCCAGGAGGCCTCGCCATGGCTGCAGGCTGTCTGGGAGCCAGACCCGTGGGCCCTGCAGTGGGGCTGGGTGCCCCATCAGGTGCTGTGCACCCGACATCCTGCCCAGGCACAGAGGAGCCTGCCACATGGGACTCGCACTTTCCTGCTGCGGTTCAGGGCAGCTGCACAGATGCACAGTGTGGTCTGCAGTATTTCTGGTGTGTTGTTTTTGCAAAGGCCAGAGGAAGTCTGCACGCGGAGCCCCACGCTCCCCGCCCTACAGATGGACAGCTGATCTGCTCAGCGGGGCACAAGCAGAGCTCAGCTGGGAGAGGAAACTTCGGGACACGAGGTCCCAAGGTCAGAGGCGACCTGCACTGAGCTGGACAATGTCCTGGGCGGGGCCGATTTGAGATTGCTGTTGTGACCATCCCAATTTTGCACAAAGGGGACCCTGAGGCCCAGGCACGACCAGGACGCCTCACGTTTGACGACGCACAAACCAGAATGAACCTCTGCTCCCTGGGCTTGGAGCGCTTTTCACTCTGCCCTCGGAGCACAGGTACCAGGTGGGCAAAAGCAGGTTTCCAGTTGTGTGTGGGGAAAATAATGTAATAATAAATAATAATAGTACAAGAATAAACGCTCTTTCGCGTTCTCACAACTGTAAGCCTGCGTTTGCCCGTGCCTGTACTGGCTGAGGGTCTACCAATGTTATCAGCTGGGGGGCGCGGGGGGGCACAGAGAAAGTCCCTGCTTCCTGGTGGGGGAGTAACAAACAAGGAATTCCAGACACAGCAGAGTGTCATTTTGTGCTTAAGGCTGTGAAGGAAAATGCAGCCCGGCAAGGTGATGATGATGATGGTGGTAATGTTTCAGAGTGATCAGGGAAGGCCCCTCGGAGAAGGACATCTGGGCAGACGCAGGAGCGCAGCAGGGAGCAAGCAGCCGTGTGGATTCTAGAGTAAGAACATCCTAGGCGGCAGGATAGCGTGTGCAAAGGCCCCGGGGCAGGGAATATGCTCGTTGTACGGTCACACTCTTTGATTCTGATTCTCTCTGTGTTTGCCTCCCCACTCTCCCACCGACAGCTACTACTCTGTGCTGTCCCCTCCATCTGTCCCCTCTAAGTGTGTGTAAGGGTCTGGTGGGGGCAGCAGTCATGTAGCAAGAGAAATCTAAAAGAATGGGGCAGAAGGGAGGTGCCTCTCCCACAGGAAATGTCCTGTCTCCTTCCTTTGGCCTCTCAGCCCAGTCCACTCGGGTGGCGTTTGAAACGGTCCCTGTGTGTTTTTGGTGGAAGCACGTGTTCGACCCAGGGCTGTGCGTTCAAACACTGTAACCCACTGTTTCAGACCCTTCTTTCCAAATAGTGCAGGGACCTGGACTCCAAAACCATAGAAATAGAGCGAGAAATTGTGTCGGAGCTCACTGCCGACCTTGAGCTGACCTCAGGAGAAGAGGCTGCAGTGAGCAGAGCCCGGGGTGCGGGCAGGGGCAGGGGCAGACCTCAGTCCGACCATGGCCAGGAGCAGGCTGTGGTCCTGGGCAGGCCCGTCCCATCTGGGGGCGGTCAGTTCTGCCCACCATCTGTGCTGGTATGGAGGCCCGTCCGGTCCCCGGGCTGGGCGTGCTGGAAGGGACATGCTCGGAGAGCTAGGGTCTCCAGGTTCTAGTCTTGGTGCCACCGAAGAATCATTTGCCACCTCGGGCAAGTCCCATCTCCTGCCTGAGCCTTGGGCCTCGTAAACGGCCAAGGAAGCAGAAAAGTGGGGCCCTGCCTCAGTTTCTCTGATCCTGAAACGCCCTGAGGCCTGGCTCTGAGGTGGTCCCGCCGCAGGCATTCAGATAAAAGTTTGGAGCAGTTCTCACTTCTCCCTGATCTGGGGCCTGCGGCTGCCAAGCCAGAAACGCATCCATGAGCAGAGGAGTGTGTGTCTTTCCTCAGGGCCCAGAAGGAGTTATTAAATCTTCCATTAACTGAATTTCATTCAGCTGGAAAAATAATAATCAGAAAGCAGTTCTGCCTGGTTACTGGCCTGTGAGCTCCTTCAAAGTTTCCCGTGAGGGATGATCAGAAAGCTTCTGCACCGTGACACTCGGAGCCCGGCTCTGCCTGCCTCCTCCCCAAAGAGTGGGCAGGGGCCTGGAGGTTGACCAGCAAGCCCATTGTCAGTCAGTGTCACTGGGTTACCCATCTGTCCATTTGCTCGGTAAATGGCCCCACACGGTGGGCCACGGCCAAGAGTACAGTCCCAGTGATACAGAACTAAAGGACACACAGTCTGTGCCCTCAACCGTCAGGCTCAACCTGGCCACGTGGTACAGTCGGTTGAATTCCAGCGAGTCCTCGCTGAGCTCCCTCTCGAGTCATGAAAATGCAAACATTAAGAAACTGCCCCAGCTCTGTGCTCTGGTTCCCCAACGTCCGCCCCCAAATTCATTGGTTTAATGTGCTCTGTGTTTGCGAACGAAGGCTAACGTCTCTCCGAAAACCAAATCCCATTTTCTTCTTGTCATTTCACCGGACACATCTGAGTCTCACAGGATTCTCCCTGGGGTGGTGGGGAGGGGGTCAGGGGTCTCCTCGGCAGGTGGCACTGGAGACGTGACACTCACACTCTGGGAGGAGGCATGAGACAGAAAGTCACTCCATCAACGAGGACATATCATAGATAATAAAGTACTCTAATAGGTGGAAAATAGAACAGCATTGCTGTTAAGTCTGGGATTGGATTTGATTTCCTTTACGAGCTAGTCAGCCTATCGGCGTTTCATGGATGTTGGCGGAAGACATGAGACTCCTGGGTCAGAGATCAGTGACTTTGGTACTCACGGCACAGCCAGCAGCATGAGTGGTGGGCTGGCGTCAGCTCCCGCTTCACCCCTAAGTCCTCAGGGGCTGGCTGCAGGGCCTGGGCCGATGTTGGCACCTGTGATGGGTTTCTGGATAGACTAGGAACACGGAGCTTGGGGAATCCACTGCGTGTATCAAAGAGAAAGCAAGCCATTCCTTCGTGTTTCATGATTCATGGTTGCAAACACAACCCTAAAAAATGATCCAGACAAAGAGCCTGCAGGGCATTTCATTCTTAGCTCATCCTGAAAACACGGATGCACACGAGACCCATGGAGGGGCGGCTTCTGACACTAAGTTGGCACTGAAGAAGTCTGGACTTGAATCCTAGGTCTGGCACCCGCTACCTGTGAGGTTGGTGGATTGCAATATCTGGGCTTCTTTTAGCCTTGGTTTTCTCATCTGTAAAATGGGGATGATACCTACCTTTCGGTTGATGATTAAAGAATATGTAAGATCACTCTTCTAGGAACTCCATGGGGAACAAGAGATAGTCTCTGAGGTCAGGGAGCTGAGTTGCAGGGAGATTCCTTTCTGCTACATGTAAATATATCATGTTGGAAAACAAAGACGGGAAAGGCGGGGAGGGGGGTCCCCATCATGAATCAGTAATATAAACAGTTCAGGGACAGTCTCTCCAAGGCGTGGACATTTGACCCAGCATCCTGAGTTAAGTAGAGAATGTCTTAATATCTGTGGGCAGATCATTCTGGGAAAAGCTTATAGCCTGTGCAAAGGTCTTGTGGTCATTGTGCGTGAGGCCAGTGTGCCTTGAGCAGAGAAAAACATAGAAAATGGAGTCAGACAGCAGGCAAGGCCCAGCTCTTGCAGGCCCTTGCAGACTGTGGTCAAGACCTTGGATTTCATTCTAGGTATGGAGAGAACCCACTGGAGACTTGAGCGGGTGAGAAGCATGGGCAGAGGACAGTGTGGAGAGGACATGGAAAAGCATGAGGTCTAGGAAGTGATTTTGTCCTGCTACTACCAAGAACCCAGACTGTCAGTGCTTTGTGGATCCTGGGCCAGAGGTGAGGGGCGGCTGGAAGGATCCTTTCGCCCGCAGCCTGAGCTCCGAGTGAACTCTTTACATTTTAGGGAAGAGGTGACTCAGTCCATACTTCCAGAGGCTGAGCTCAGGACACAGAGGGAGTGAAGGTTGTTGGGGTGGAGTCCAGGTCCGGGTGCATCAGGAGGCCGTGGTTCCCCAAGCCCGCCTGTCCACCTGCAAACCAGGGGGACAACTGGGGGGTGGCGGGTGGCCTGGCAAAGGTAAGTGGGATCTGAAGGCCGTGGTCGGTCTGCGTTAGTGAGAGGAAGCCAGCTCACCCTAACTCTTCAGCCCCTGGGTTTTTGATTATTCGCCTTCGTGGCTGAGAATGAAAGTGTCCGATGGGCAGCTCTGAGTCCACAACACACACAGACGCCTGCCTGCACCTGCCTGTGTCTACCTGACACAGGTGTTGGTCATTCACTGGGAGCCGGAAGGGGTGGGACCCCAGAGGCAGCCCAGGACCCCAGTCAGGACGGCCGGGAGGCCCCTCTTCGGGTCTGGTGCCCCTCGCACACATGGGCCCTGCGGCAGCCCAGGGCGCTCGCTCCCTGGTGAGATCTGCGTTGGCCCATGTATAGAGGAGGGAGGTTTCAGGAGGTCACCCTGCTGGCGAACCCTAAGCTCTGGGACCCTCAGGGGAGAGCCCTTTGGGGGCCGTGTGTGGCCCACCACCACCAGAAACACGCCGGGACTTGGCACCCCGTCCAGCCTCCGTCTCTCCCAGACCCCAGGGTGACGGCCTGTTCAAAGCCCGCCTCTCACCACTGCATTTTAGGGGGAGATGAAAGGAAGCGACATGGGCAGAACGAGAGGTTCTGAGGGTGCTGTGTTCCCTGAGTGGGAGGCCCTTTCTTTGATGGGCGGCAGGGGACACGCCGTGCAGCCTCCCGCCCCCAGCCCTCCGGAGCGGCGACAGAACGGCCCCTCCCTGGGGTCCCCCTGTCCACAAAGGCAGCCCCTGTCCTGGGGGTCAGCACTGCTCACTCTGTCCTGCCCGACTTGCCTCCTCCATTGGGTAGAGGGTGAGTAGCAGTTGTGTGCACCTTTCGGGGAGGGGGGAGGTAGGGGTAGGCCGAGTGGGGTACCGTCCCTGTGCTGGCGTGGGCAGTGACAGGTGCCAGCCAGGGCTCCTGCTGTGAGACCAGCTCAGGCCGAGACTCCGAGGCAGACCTTGGGCTGAGGAGCTGCGGCTCTGCGGCTGGACTGCTTGGGTCCCCTTTAAGCTTCACTCTTCACAAAATGTACGACCCCAGGCCTCTATTTTCTCATCTGCAAAACGGGCACATTAGTCGATTCTTCGAGGTCACAGGACGAAAGCTCTGAGAGCTGCTCCGAGAGCTGTTCTCAGCAGTCAGTGCCAGGAGCAGCCCCTCTTGGTGGGGTTAACACGGAGAGTGAGCAGATGGGCTAGCAGCCCTCACCAGGGCCAGAGCGCTTCGCCGCGACCTTGTGATTGCTCAGCACTCCTCGGCATGGGTTACTACATTTCTATTTTGGACACCAGGGCCCAGATGTGGTGTGCTGTGGTCAAGTGGCTTGTCCGAGGTCACACAGCCAATCAGGGTTTGGAACCGCAACCCCCATCAACGTCCCCCTTTCCACCTGGACCTGTGCCGTCCACCTCTATGCCCTGCTGGCCTGAGAAGTGACCCTGAGCAGGTCCTCGGACCTGTCTGAGCCCCTCCATCCAGTAAGTGCTGGATGAGGAACCGCCTTCTAACCGATGATAGAAGGTTGGAGGCGGGGCCGGGGGGCTGCCAAGCTCCAGTGGAGGGGAGACAGAGCCCTTCTGGGAGTTCCCCAGTCCCCCTCACCCCCTACGTGGTTGAAACAAACACCGCAGGGCTGGCCGCCACTGCAGGCTCAGCCAGGCCAGCGCAGCCTTGAACGTGGTTGGATCTTGGTCAGCCACCTCAACAGCGGCCACTGAACAAATGCCCTCGGCCCTCGCTGTGAAAGAGGGGCACCACCTCACAGAGCTGTTGTGGTGGTGCTGTGAGCCCCCTGGGGAAGTGCCCAGCTCGGTCGGTGCCCAGCACACAGCTGCAGCCATGAGGGACAGGTCCCCCAGCCTCCTTCCCCAACGCGTGTTTGCCTGGGTTTTGTCGGGACTCGCCAGCTGTGCCTGCACACAGGGAGATACCAGCACCAGTCTCTCACTCTGCATGGCTCCGGGGACCCCTGCTCCTCCAGACTCTGGGGACACCTGCCACACTCTCCCACCGTGTGCCTCATCATTGCTGCTGGCCTCTGCGTTCTTTTCTGCTTCCCGGGGTCTGCTGTCCCAGGCTGCCCTGTGCTCTCTGCTATTTCCTGCCAGAGCCTCTCCAGAACTGGCTGGTCTCAGCTCTTCTGGAGGCTCCCTGGACCCTGGGGAATGACCGCGGCCCCTCTGCTGCAGACACGATGTTCCCAGGCCTGCCACCAGCCCGCCCTGCAACCCCTTGTCAGCAAGACAGGGTTTCCCTCCTTCCCCAAGCGTGGGGCTCAGGATGGGGCAGGGCCAGAGTGTGCGGAGCTGGGTGGGCAGCTCTTCTGCTGAGCTGTCCTTCCTCCCCTCTGAGGGCGGCTCTGGGGGGGCTGGTCCAGGGCCGTTTTATCCCAGGGACCCCACTAGACACCCTGACACCCCACCATCCCCAGGGTGCCGGAGAAGGTTCGTGCCAGGCGCGTGCTTGTTGTCTGGGGCTGCGGCGCATCTCAGAACACGTGGGTGGGTGCTGGGCCGCTTGCCATTTGCCTCCAGGTTTATCCTGCAACCTGAACCCCTGCTTTGGGCATCACCAGAGCTACGTCCACAGCTACAAGTCTTTGGGAGCCTTCCAGATGCCCCTGTCAATCCTCAGAGTTAAAAACCTCCCTGCGGAACCAGGGGCTGGGGAGGGAGTTCTCCTTTAAGGCCACACTGACGGTGAACCTCCACTCCAGACCGGCCAGGCCCCCAGCCTGTCACTCAGGCTGGAGCTGTTGGAACCAGGGACAGGCCCCGAGGCGGGGTGCAGTGGGGCTCACAGTTCTGAATAGCTTATTTTTTTTTGCCGTGACTTCCACACCCCCAAATTGGGGAAATCCCTCTTTTCCTTGGGGAGCAGCTGTTGGCCTGGGCTTGCCTGCCGCCTGTGACAGTCCCTAAATTCCTAACCGCATTTCACGCCTCGAATGTCCTGTGGGTGTCTTCAGCCTCCGAATTCAGCGCCCCTCAGTCCACACACATGAGAAGATTTGCGGATTTAAGTTCCTTTTGTGCAGCTCACAGCGTGAAAACATATCCAGTCCCGTGTCCTATGACCCGGGCCCTGGTTCGTTTTTTCTGGGGGCCGCCCCTCCAAACCACCCGATCTGAGCCTGGATTCGTGCTAGAGGAAACCTTTATTTTCTCCTCCAGCTTCCACCAAGGGGCATGAGAGGTGCAAGGAGAGAAGGGTTTGCAAGCCCAGGAAGGTCTCTCCCAGCCTGCCAGTGGGTGTGGGGACGTGGGCAAATGGTCAGGACAGTGCAGGAAGGAGCGGGGAACTGAGGCCCCAAGGGAGACGGGCTTCCCTGGGCACCAAGAGAGGCAGGTGGGGCTGCTCTCCACGCTCAGGCATTGTCGTGGGCGCCCCTCCTGCCCCGACTGCACACACTAATTGCTGCTCACAGATCATCAGTGTCTCCCCATTGCCTTTATCCCAAATCCACATTCCTGAAGACGTCCATGACCTGGGCCCACCCACCGTGACTACTTGGAGGGGCACCCAGCTCTTCTTCACTGTGTTGGGTGCTCCCATCACCACCGCCACCACCACCGTGTGCTTTGGGGAGCTGCCCGGTTACCCCATTCTCTCTGCTCCCCTCCCTCCTTGTCAAAGCCCCCCGTCTTCGAGGCTCCTCTCCATGGCCACCCCCACAGAGCTTCTCTGTCTCTTCAGTTGCCATCGGTTGGCCACTGTGGCCTCTCCAGGGCCCATGGCGTTTCTTTGGAGGTGCCGGCTCCTGGTGAGCCGAGTCACCTATATGAACGGCCGTGTTCACCTGTCCGTCCCCCTCACCGAGGCTGGGTTTATCTTGGGCAATGTTTTCCAGAGGATCTGGGTCTGGCCCAGGCGGTCCAGGTCTGGGCCAGCTTCGGGGTGACTCAGTGGGTGGGGCTCAGACAGAAGGAGGAAAGGGGGCTCCCACCCAGCGTGGCCCTGAGCTGGGCCCCTGCAAACCTGTGCAGGGCTCACACCACGTCGCTGCAGACGGATGGTCCCCGTCCTGCTCCGACAGCTCAGACGTGAACTCGGGACAAGCCCCGCCCGGACCTCACTCGAGGGGCTCTGCCTGGGCTGGAGGCCAGCTCCCTGGCAGGTCGCTGGCCTGCCCTGGGCCTCTGCTGCCACCTCTGGAAGGCGAAGCTCCAACCCAGCGCCAGAGCTGCAGCTGTCACGGGCTCAGGCAGTGTGACCCATGGTGGTGCTTGCAGCAGGGGGCGGTGAAGAGAAAGCCCTTCCCCCAGGGTGTCCGTCCCTCTAGATTAATAGACGAGTCGGTGCTGTGTGTGACCACCTGAGAGGCAGGGGTGGCTTTTCACCTCCATTGTGCAGTGAGGGACTTGGAACTCAGGCCATGTTGTGTCCCCGGGGCCAGCCAGGGAGGGCTCCGTGCCTTGCAGATTTTCCCGTGCAGGGCCCCTCCCCGGCTGTGCAGATGGGCCCGCTCCCAGCCCTCTGCACCCGTGCCTCTGAGTGCTGTTCCTCGGTTGGGTCTCAGTCCCTGGTGCCTTTCTGGTCCCCTCTCCCGGGAGGTACCACAGTAGGGGAGCTGGATTGGTCTTGGCGTTTGGGGCACGGTTCTCCTCTCTGTTCAGACGCCCTTTTGCTGTGTGGGACTGGAAAAGTCTCTTCCCCTCTCTGAGCTCAGCCCCCACCTCTGTCAAAGTGGGGCGGGAAGAATGCAGAAGGGGTATTAGTTGCACCTCCTGCAAGAAGAGAGGAACCACTGGAAGGGAATTCAGTAACGAGACCTAACTTTCAAGAGCACTTGCAACGACGTGCCAGGTGCCCAGAGGCTTCACCTGCCCCGACTCGTGTCCTTCTTGGCAGAGCCCCGTGGGCTGTGAATACTGTGCCTGCAGATGAAGAAACTGAGGCAAAGCCTCAGGCCATCTCACAAGGCTGGGGCGGGGTGGGAGGTGGTGTGGAAAAGCAAATCAAATCGGGTCGAGTCCAGGGCTACTGAGTCAGCCAAAACCGAGGAACCAGGGACCTGGACCGAAGGAGGCGCAGAGAAGACGGCCATTATTCTGCACCGCCCTTTCCTGCAAAAGCTTTTGCTGGGACTGAAGGTGTTTGGATCCAGAGCTGGAGAAAGCAAGTTGAAAACAGTGGCCGCAAGGCTCCTTCGCTAGACTGAGCTTCGGCCACCTCCCCCTGCAGGGACACAGGAATCAGAGGTGACACCTGCAAGGAGGACACACCTCCGTAGACGTCCCAGCTCTCCTTGGAGAAGGGCTGTGCCCTCTCAGTGAGGGCGCACCAGAGACGCCCACCATCACGGGGGACTGAGGGGCGGCCCCCACCGTCCCAGTCCCCATGTGGAACAGGGTAATGGGCCCCTGCTCTGCCTGCCCTTGAGGAGGAAACAACCTTCTCTCCAACCGGCGCCTCTGCGTTTTTGCCGTACACAGTATGCGCAGTTCTCTGGGCCAAGGACGGGCCACCCAGATGACCAAAGAGAGGAAATAGGCGATAGAAATAGACCCACGTGAATCAGACCCAAATGTTATCCAAATGTCACAGGCCGAGATGGAGCAGTTCAATTTACTGTGATAATTGACTGCAGGGAGGTGGATGACAAGAGGGAGGACTCCGCGAGAAACCTGCAGCTTGCACAGGGATTGGGCGGATGGAAATGCCGGCCCTGAAAAGTACGAGAAGTAAAATCGGCTTGGGGCACGATTCAGACGCAGGAGGCACAGCAGACAAGAGGGTGAACCAGGCGGTGTCCACCTTAGGAAGTTGAAAAGACAGCAGCGTTCAAACCCGAAGAAATGTTGAGGAAGCAAGTAATAAAGAGAGCAGGTCTCGGTGGGATGGAAGCGTCCCAGGGATTTAGAGCTACAGCGGCCAGTCCTCGCCGCCATCCCTCTGCTGACAGGAAGCGTACCTTCCTTAGTGCTCCTCCTTAGGGAGGTCCGTACCTTCCGGGCCCTGGCTTGGGTGTTGCTGGTGACCCCGTTAGACTGTTCTGTGTTCTCTGCATCCCTCCTGCAGAAAGGACAAGGAGCCAGGGCTCCCCCTCCCTCTCCTCTGGCTCTTTGTTTCGGGAAGGTGTGGCCCACTTGGCAGGCCCGGATCCTTGGCCCGCGGCGTCTTGGCCCAGGTTCCATCTCCGGGAGCCAGGGCTGGGGTTGCGCCTGTGTTGCGGGCTGCCTCCCTGAGCAGAGGACAGGGAGGTCACACACACCTCCTTTCTTCCCCAGGGCCTGGGGAGGGGAGGGGTGGGGGGGGCCTTCTTGCTTTTCTGCTGTTTTTTTTCCCCCAGTGTTTTCAAAAGCACTAATTGTTACCAGCCCAGGAGCCTCTGCTGGTAAGTGGGAGCCCAGTGAGTGCCGCGGCCCAGGAAATGTGGCTACCAGGCTGGGCCAGATGTGGGGGGAGGAGGGTGTTGCCGCCCCCTGCCCTGATTCTGAGCTCAGCCTCGCCCTTGCTCTCATTCCACCCCTGGCATGAGCTGAGCGCATTCGTGTCTCACACGGAGCTAGGACGCGCTGGGGAACCTAGCCTCTCATCCAGAATCTTATTTGATCAATGTCATTTATTGACGTGAACTTTACTCTGCCCTTGCTTGGCATTGGGATGCAAAGTCAGGAAGAGCATCACAGACACCCCCCCCATCCCAATGACAAATGCAGTGAGACCCTGTCACCCCTCAGCTCAGACCCTCCAGTGGGCTCTGTGTCACTCAGAGAAAACCTAGTCTTGGGGACAGCTGCCACACGCTCTCACCCACCACCCCTCCCCACACATGCCCGCTTCTCTCCTCCACGCTGATCAGGCATACCAGGTTCCTTTCTGCCACCTTAGAATCACGTGTCATGCATCTCAACCACCTAACTCAGTGCCAGCCCAGCCCAGGGCCCAGCAAAAACACACAGTGAGTGAACTGGATGGGTGGGCAGATCTTGCTTGATTGACAGCGCCGAGATGTGAGCCAAATCTCTATTATCAGCCCCATTTTGCAGTTCAAGGAATGGTTCAGAGAGATTAGGTATCTTGTTCACAGTCACACAGCAAATGGGGGATGCGGCGTCCTCTGACTCTGTGCTCTTGCTTGGGCGTCCACAGCATCAGCCCTTGCCTCCCCCCCACTCACTTCTGCATCCCCGATGCCATGTGTGTGCCAGGTGGCGGGGACATAGTGAGTGAGACTGAGCATCTATCCTCTTGGAGCTCCCAGACCAGGGAGGAAGGAGACAGATAAGTAAACAGGGCAGGCAGAAGGGAGCCAGGACGCTGTGGACACCCGGGGAGGCCCTTCCTCGCGCCAGGGGTGGGCAGGCCTTTCTCAAGGCGTCAGTGCCAGCTCAGCCCTGAAGGATGAGTAAGCACCCAGCAGGGTGGGACGGCTTTTCTGCACAGCGGGGTCAGTTTGGGCAGGAGTCCAGAGGCAACAGGGAGTGTGACCTGTGAGTCAGTTGTGTTGCTTGAGGTTGTAAACAGTCTGCTTTACACAATAAAGGGGATTTATTATCTCACGTCCCTGAGAGGTCAAAGTGTAGGGCAGGCTGCAGGAGCAGCTACATCAGGGACTCAACAGCACTTCTCTGGTCCCGTCCAGCAACCCCCTCTTCCATGAGCAGGCAGAATGACCGGCATGACCCTGACTTCCACATCCAAACATCAGACAGACCAGAGCAAAAGAAAGATTCTGCCCTTTGGACAAAAGTCAGGGGTTTTACTGTGATTGGATAGAATTAGGGCACGTTCTCATTAGGACGGACCTTCAGGGTAAGAGGGGTGGGAACCCTCTGCCGGCCGGTTAAAGCAGAAGGAGCCGGCCTTGGAAGGTTAATCTGGCTCCAGAGCTGCTCCTCAATGGAGGGGCTGGGGGGTGGCTGGAAAGGGAGGACCATGGTCACCATTAGGTTCCAAATACAAGCCAGATTGTCAGGAAAGTGGACAATGGAGCAGTAGGCAAATCAGAGTGACCCTGCCGACTGAGCTGAGGTGCTGAGGAAGCTGGAAGGGGCCGTTGTGGGTGTGTAACCATTTCCGAGCAGCCTCTGTCTACCCAAAGGTAATCGCTCTTCAAATGTCACTGTCCTGGAAGAAAATGTACCCTGCTTATTTGATGATCTGCAGGTTGAGGATGGGGGAGACTTGTTCAGACAAGTAGAGATGGGGGCACAGTCCAAGCAAAGACCAGAAAGATTCATTCATGGTCAAGGGCAAAGGTGTGACCACAGCTTTCTCTGCAGAACCTGGACAACATCAGTAAGTCGGGGGACCTATGGTTGCTTCCTTTGATTACGAGTACTCCCCCTTCTTTATGTCCCTCCAACTCTGTCCTCTGGAGACCGGTTACCAGACAGAAGGCCACCTTCGGTGTAGAACCCCCGTCCCTGTGCCCGGTGCCCTGGCCCCTCCAGGTTCACGGAGTCAGAGGATTGTGGGTCTGGATTCAGACCTGCTCTTCCTTCCCCCGACAACATGGGAAACCCCTATTTCTCAGCTGGCAGTAGACTTTGAGGATCATCTGAGTAAACAGATTTGCGCGAAGAATATGCCATCATGTCTGGCTTCTAGTGGGTCATCCAAGAACACTCATTTGTTGAAAAAGGAAAATAAAGGTTGAACAATTGCCTGACAGACACCAGAAGCTCAGCAGCTATCATTTTATCTTATCTTCCTAACCATTCATTCTGTAAGTGGATGCAGCATTACCCCATTTTACGGAAAGGAAACTGAGAGCCAGGAAGGTCGACAAACCAGAATTTGAACTTGAACTTGGGCCATCTAAAGTCCACTCTGTGGGACTGAGGATAAGTGGTGGAACCTGAATGCCAGGGTGTGCGGAAGCCGGGACGAGCCCCCTTTTACGTTGTCGGCGTTGGGATCTAAATGGGGTGAAGGGGGTGGGGGGGCGTGTCCTCAACAGTCGCTGCAACTGCATCATTGACTCAGTTCCCGAAATTGGGTCGAATGCTTAACTGTTCTAGGAAAAATGGGTGGGACGCCCTGTGTCCCTCACCAGCCTGGCAGAATAGGCCTTGATGTCTCATCATATTATGTGCACAGACCAAGGCTCAGCGGGTAAAAAAATCATTCATAGTCTCCTGCCACATTGGCTTGACGACCAAGCAGCAGGTGATAGAATTCATCCTGGAGGAGGTGGGGACAGAGACTGTTTTTTTTTTTTTTTTTTTAACACAATAATAGAAGTTCATCCTGTTTTCTTCCTCCTTCTCTGTGCAGATGACAGACGACCCTCCGTGCCTTTGTCAAGCCCACTGCCTGATCACCACCGCTCTGGTGACAGCATGGTCGGCCAGCTCTAAATAGGGATCTTCGTACACCATCCTTCCCAGGGGACAGTGACAAAGACAGCTTCCTTCTGTCCTGCACTGAGAACCTTCCTTCCAGGTCCTCGCCCCTGAGGGACCCGACACCTTCACCAAGATTAATTACCCCTCAACCCCTTTGGACAGAAAAGGAGATCACTGGTATTAAGTCTGATGAACGTTTCATCAGGAGACAGTACCGGTGGCCTGAGGTTTGCTGACGGACCAGCCTGCTTTATTTCTGGAAGAGACAAATTTTGTGCGAGAAGAGTCATCCCACCCTGAATGGTCCACGTGGCCTTTGGGGGTCCGTCAGCAAGACGAAGGGAAGTCGGCCATAGCAGGGCTCGAGGTCCCCCCGGGAGTCCCTGCCTGGCCTTGGGACCGAGCCCCCACCTCTGGGCTTCTTCCTCCAGGTTCCTCCTCAGCCAGGCACGGCTTCCTCCCACCCACCCCTGGGAGTCCTCCTCAGGACGGCAGACATGGCGACCATGAGGAGAAGGACCCTCAAAGTCCTCACCCTCCTTGTCCTCTTCATCTTCCTCACCTCCTTCCTCCTGAATTACTCCCACATCATGGTGACCACCAGCTGGTTCCCCAAGCAGATCGTCATCGAACTCTCGGAGAACTTCAAGAAGCTGATGACCTACTCCCACAGGCCCTGCACCTGCGCCCGCTGCCTCAGCCAGCGCGGGGTCTCGCCCTGGTTCGACGAGCGCTTCAACTGGTCCGTGCAGCCGCTGCTGACGGCACAGAATGCGCTCTTGGAGGACAACACCTACAGCTGGTGGCTGGTGAGAGTGGGGGTGGGGGGGGGGGGGGCCCCGGCGCCTGGGCACACACCTGGGGCCCTGCTGGGCTCTTTGCAAGAATCACATTGGTCATTCCTTCACTCGTATGTTCATTTAAAAACCACTTGCTGAGGACCTACTATGTGTAAGCCAGAGCAGAAGGCGCTGCGAGGACACTCTGGCCTGAGCACTTCGCAGTGTTGGGGTGCACAGGGGCCCTTCCTGGTGGGGACCTCCACTGGGGCCACTGTCCCGGGGATTTTCGGAGTGTGGTCCCACACCAGCAGCGGCAGCCCCACGGCCTGGGAGCCTGTTGGACGGGCAGAATGTGGGGTCCAGCCCAGCCTACCTGAGTCAGGACCTGCACAGTGGGGCGACCCTGGGAGGTCACCCACTCAGGAGCTTGGAGCTGCCCCAGGAGGTCTTATCAGAAGCACGTGTTTAATCCTGGGTTATCGCTTTGCTTTTAGTATTTATCACTGTAACCATTTGTAGGTGTGCATGTCAGTGGCCCTAAGGACATTCACAGGGTCACAGGAGCAGCAGCACTGTCTAGACCGGCATCATCACCCATGGTCCTGCCCCTAACTCCCTCCCCCGAGCCCCTGGCATCACCATTCCACTTTCTGTCTATGAACTTGACTCTAGGAACCTCATGTGAGTGGAGTCACACTCTCCCTCCTTGTGTGTCTGGCTCACTGCACTAAGCACATCTCCAAAGTCCACTCGGGCTGTAGCTTGCGTCAGAATTTCCTTCCTTTCTTAGGACGGAATGATAATTCCACCGCATGTACACTACGCATTGTTCGATCTACTCATCTGTCACTGGACATGGGGTGGAGCCCCCACCTGCCCTCCCCTCCCCCCGCCAGGGGCAGCACAGCCGGGCTGACCTGTCCCCTTCGGTCCCCTGCCCACAGAGGCTCCAGCGGGAGAAGCGGCCCAGCGACTTGAATGACACCATCAAGATGCTTTTCCGAGTGGTGCCAGGGAACGTGGACCCGCTGCTGGAGAAGAAGTCGCAGGGTTGCCGGCGCTGCGCCGTCGTGGGCAACTCGGGCAACCTGCGGGGGTCCAAGTACGGGTCCCAGATAGACAGCCACGACTTCGTGCTGAGGTGAGTGCCTGGCCCCTCGCCCGGGCCCCGATGGGCCTCTGTGCCCTGTGATGCGGGCACAACAAGGCGGGGACGGACTCACGGGGCCTCTCTGGAGGCAGAGGGGACCAGTGGGCCGGGAGCTTGGCCACAAGAGTTCTGGCCAGACAGCAAGATTGACTTGAAGATTCTCGTTTGATCTTTACAATTTTCCCCATTTTGCAATCTAGGCCGTACTGTAACTATACGCTTTTAGTGTAAAATGCATTTTCCTGCCACCAAGTAGAATAGATATTCCAGGAAGGAGCCCCCCATCTCCTCTGGGTTTCTTGTAATTGCTGTTCTCAGAGCCTCAATGTACACCTGGAGGTCAATAGGGCCGTCCACGGCGAGGGGGACGGAGTCAGGTTCAGGGTCGGACAGTCTGGAGTCCGAGGCTGCCATTTTTTAGCTCTGTGTCCTAGGACAGACTCTGTGTGCTCAGGTCTCCTTGACAGTGAAGTCCTTGCTGGGCACGGCGTCCTACAGTTTAACGAGGTGTGTTGCTTGGCCACTGCAGTGCTTGCACTTAGTAGGTCGTCAGTGGTAGTGACAGTTAAGCTCACTTGAGATCGTAAAAGAGAAAAAAAAACCAACAGATTTTTTGAGCCGTGTGGTAACTGTCTCTATTGGACAGATGAGGAAACTGGTGGAAGGAGGGCGCTGGCCTGAAGTCACAGCTGGCCCCTGGGGTCTGTGACCATGTGATCGACATGTGTCTTCTCTCCCTTCTCCTCCCAGGATGAACAAGGCCCCCACTGTGGGGTTTGAGGTTGATGTGGGGAGCAAGACCACCCACCACCTCATGTACCCCGAGAGCTTCAGGGAGCTGGCCGAGAACGTCAGCATGGTCCTGGTCCCCTTCAAGATCCTCGACCTGGAGTGGGTGGTCAGCGCCACCACCACGGGCACCATCTCCCAGTAAGCTCCCTCGGGCTGTCTGGATGGGGGGGTCCGTTGCCTGGCCCCTCACTGACCCTCCTCACCATGTGGGTGCCCCCCCCCACCACGCTGCTCCCTGCCCCACACACAGCCTGGCTCACGCTGCTTCTGTCCCCAGAATGCCTCTCTACACGCTTCCTCCTGGGAGGCACCAGCCCCGCAAACCACCTCCGACCCGCCACGCTCCCTGCTCCCTCACCTCCCTAACACTCCCTGGGGTTCGGCCTTTTCCCTCCTCCTGACCCACAAGTGGGCCAGCAGAGTGTGCTTCCCAGGAACCCTGGCCACTCCTGGGGAAGGGCCTGCTGGAAGGGGCTCAGCCCACCTCACTTCTGCCCCCTATCTCCACAGTGCTACCTGCTTCTCGAACTGAAAGTGGCCCTGGATGGGGTGGGGAGCAGGTGGGGAGATGGGGTGCTGAGCGGGTTGGTGCTGGCGTGAGTCACCCATCCTGTGCTGCCTTGAGACTGGGGAGCTCACACCCCCCGGGCATCCACTCGGCACCGGGTGTGGGCTGCCTGCTGTCTGGCCAAATAAATGGCCCCAGTAGTCGTTACCCTACCTCCCTCTGCCAGGGAGGACCCTGAGGCGTGGCTGGGCCTGGCGCCCAGGGCCAGACTGTGCAGCCCAGCCCCCGCCTGGTCCGCTCCCTAAGGCTGTACCGTGCCTGGGCAGCGTGGCTTCAGTATCCAGGTGGCCGGAGCCTCCTGGTGTGAGGCCCAGTGAAGACTGCGGTGCAGGACATGGGAGGGGGCTGTGCCTTCAGGAGAAGGGTTCTGACAGGGGAGAAGCCTGGTGGCCTGGGGCAGGGCCTTATCCTTCCCCCTGGTCCCAGGGGCTCGGAGCCTACGTTGCACCTGAGTTAGATCTAGAGTGCAGCAGGCGGCCTTCGCCTTGGAGGCACCAGGCCTTTGCATGTGAGAGGGAGGTGGCGTAGGCCTCATCAGCCAGCCCCCCCAACAGGGCGGTAGGTGCTCTGGCCTCCACGTGCTCCTTCAGGCTGCCAGGGGGGCTTGGAGCAAGTGCCCCTTTTTACCCTTTCTGGGAGGAGGCACAGAAAACAGCAGAAGGTCCTCAGATGAGCCAAGATCGCCCTCTGGTGTCTGTCACGGGCCACTGCAGGGCTGTGGCAGGGAGGTACTGTTGGGGAGAATCAGAGGGCCCCCTCGGCCTGGCCCCGCCTCCCTCTCTGGCTGCCCCCAGAGCTGCCCGCAGCGGCCTGGCCTGCTCCCCACATTGATGGTCTGTTCTCTCCTCCCGCAGCACCTACGTGCCGGTCCCTGCGAAGATCAAAGTGAAGAAGGATCAGGTGAGTGGGGCTGGGGCTCAGCCCACGGTGGGAGAGACAGCACCATCCCCTCCTCCACGTCCCCGCCAGCATCTGGCTGCCAGAGCCCCTGGGCACGGCTGGTGGCGGTCCCTGCTGGGGAGACTCGCTGGGAAAGCTTCTCCAAGTGGGGGCACCAGGGCCGGCAGCATCACCAGGGAGACTGTCCCCAAGGCCGATCCCCAGGGCTCCTCTGAGTTTGTGGAAGGCCTCCGGGGGTTCCAAGGAGGCTGCAGTTTGAGAACCACCGCTCTACGGTGTGAGCGTCTCAAAGCCAGGCCTTCCCTGTGTCTGCAGACCGTGCCTGTGTCCCCATCTTCTCCTGGGGTGGGGTTGGCCAAGGCTGGGCAGAGGGCCGAAGGCAGGGAAGCGGCCACCGCACTGGTCCTTTGCCCACTCGCTCTTATCTGGGGGGGGGCGGTCGGGGTCAGGGAGGCCAGGCAGCCTCTGCTGGGCTGTGGTGACCTGGAGCCTCAGCCCTCCTGGCCTCCCGCACGTGCCTGTCGTGTGGGGCTGCCGTGCTGTGGCGAAGAAGCCACATGGGGATCTGTGGGGCACGGGGGGGTGGCAGGGGCCCCAGAGAGGCCAGGCTGAGAGGTCACCGGGCTGGAGCACCATGCCTGCTCCGGGCCTCCCCGGGCTCCACGAGGCCTCCTGTATGTGTTGCCCTCTGCTGCCCAACAAGTCCCCTCGCTGTCCTCAAGGTCGCCGTGGGTGGAGGGGCCAAGGCCACACCTGGTGCCAGGACACCGCCTGCTCAGCCGCCACTGGCTGTGTGGCATTGAGCTCCTTACAAAGCCTCTTGAGCCTCAGTGTCCCCCTCGGTGTCCCCCTCGGTGTCCCCCTCGGTAACAGGAGAAGAGGGGAAGCTCGCATGTAGGGTCATTTTAGGGACCAGAGTTCATTCAGGCCCAGGCCAGGTAGCCCGGGTCGCTCAGTGCGTGAGTTTTTCTGCAGCGTGGCAGGTGTGTCCTTGTCCCTCCCTCCCTCCTGTTGTTCCCTGGACTCTCCTCCTGCGGCCCCACTGTCTCACTCAGTCTCTGTCCTCATTGAATTGTCGTGAGACGTCACCGGCTGGTCAAGCCTCCTCCCCGCCAGGGCTTTATCACCTGTCTCCGCTTTATTCCTCCCCCCATCCCACAGTTCCTCTCTACCATCTTCTCTGTCTTCCCACTAGAATGCAAACCCCACGAGCACTGGGGCAGTAGTTCCTGTCACATGTAGGTCCCCCCCCCCAGCTACAAGAGTGTGTCCCACCTGTAGGCGGCGGTGCCTTCCCGAGCCGTCTCTCTAAGGCCGTGTGCTCCCCGCCCACAGATCCTGATATACCACCCGGCCTTCATCAAGTACGTCTTCGACAGCTGGCTGCAGGGCCACGGGCGGTACCCGTCCACCGGCATCCTGTCCGTCATCTTCTCCCTGCACATCTGTGATGAGGTGCGTCAGCCTCCCCTGGGCCCGCTGCTCTCGCCGGGGCCAGGGCTTCTGAGGCGTGTTCCCAAGGGAGGCGGTGAGAGCATCTGTGGTCAGGCTGCCCTTGGCCCTGACCCCAGGCCCCAGGGGGCCTGCCAGTGCCTCTCGGTGGGTGCTTTATGGAGAACGCCCTCAGCAGTCTGCTCCTCTGACCTCAGAGCTGAACCCCAGTACCTGGGGCGTACCAAGCCCACTTTCACCAGAACTTCTGAGAGTGGGAACCAGGCACCCAGGGGTTCTGCTGTCCCCCAGGACTGACAGCCAGAGGTCTTGGGAAGAGTGTGTTCCAGACTGTGCTTGCCTCAGCATCCACCAGGCAGAGCTGGGTTGCCACCCTGGGCAGAGGGGCAGGAGGGGGACACAGTAGCCCCCACTTTCTCCCTGCTCCTGGGTTCAGGCAGGACACTGAGATGTCCCTTCCTGTCACTTATAGCCTGTCCCCACCCCAGCCTGCCTGGCTCTGGCCGGAAATCCCAGGGAGGGGGTCAAGGGGTGGCCAGGCACGCCCACTGTCCCTGCCTCACTTGTCTGTCACCATCCTCGGCTCTTGAACCAGCAACCTGGGTGTCCCTCCTGAAAGCCGTATCTCCCTCATCCCCCACCCGCCTCCAGCCAGCTGGTCACAGACCCACGGGGCTCTGCCTCAGAAATGCCACTCCCATCTCTCCCCTCCCGCTCTGGGGCAGGCTCATGTCCACTCTGGCACTGACCAAAAAAGCTACCCTTTCGACAGAGTCATCCCCTGCCCTCCCCGCCTGTCCCCACCCTTCAAATCTGTCACCCACGCTGCTGCTCAGAAAGCGCTCTTCTCCCTGGGAGACCCTCCCCATTTCCCTCCCCGACCTCTGCAACACACTCTCCATGACCCAACCCCAATGTCACCTGCTCCCTGTCCCATGCCACCAGAGCCCCGTCCCTCAGGGGCTGCTCAGCGGGCACTTTCTGACCTTGACCTTGATTTTACCTACCTAACTCGCTTTGGTGGCACCGAACCACAGGGAGTGTTAGGAACCTAGAGAAGGGTTTCTGTGGCCCTCGGGGACGATGTGTGCAGATTCGGGAAGGTCTGCAGGCTTCCTTTCTTAGAGGCTCTACCTGTTGCCTCACTGTCTGGTCCTCACCTTTTGCCGCCCCCACCCCCCCACAGGTGGACTTGTATGGCTTCGGGGCAGACAGCAAAGGCAACTGGCACCACTACTGGGAGAACAACCCGTCGGCGGGGGCTTTCCGCAAGACTGGGGTGCACGATGGAGACTTTGAGTCCGTTGTGACGGCCACCTTGGCGTCCATTGACAAAATCCGGATCTTCAAGGGGAGATGATGCCTTGAAGGGGTACAGATGGGTGCACCAGAGCTCGCCTCTCACGCCAGCCCCAGCTTCCGGCAGGAGCTGTTCCAGCCTCAGGGGTTCCAGCCCACGTACCCCTCGCAGCCTCCTGCACCCCAGCATCTGACAGCACCTGTGCAGTAGGGTCACCGAGCACCACCGGGGCTGCAGAGCATGTCTCAGAGCCGGCCCCGGGAGAGGAGACCCCTCGCTGCTTCGGAAGATGGGAGATTCCATCTTCTGAAGACGCCTGTGTTTTAAAAGGAAGGACCGTTCCCCAGGAAAGATGGGCAGAGACCTTCCTCGGCCCAGGGGTCCTGGGCTGAGTTCCAGACTCCGGTTCTTGCTGGTATGTTTCTGAGTGAGGACGGCCTCAGCACAGGGCTGCATGGGCCATGTCACCACCGGGGGCAAGATGACACCTTACCGGCACGACGCCTGGCCTCTCTCTCACTTGGCGTGACAGCCCTGTGTGCTCGCCCTGGAGGTCTGCATCCTTGGCGAGCTGTTTCCGACTCCAGCAGCCGTCTCCTTGCCAAGCCGATGTTCTCTCGGGTAATCAATCTGTCGTTAAAGTTATGGCTGAGAGCAGATCTGGCTACTTCCATGTGCCTTTGTATTTGGGGAGAAGTGCATGCGCTGGCTGAAGTGAGGCAAGCACCCCAACTCCGGAAAGGGGACCCCGGGCAACCACCCCCGTTGCTCTTAGCTGGGGACGTCTTCTCATTTCCTAAGGCAGCCCCCGAATCGGCCCAAAGCTCAGAAACCGTGGAACATCACTCCTTTTTCCACAGACTGCTGGACGTGGTGCCGTCACCTCCGAAGCCCACAGAGAGGGTCTTCCCCACCTGCGTTTCCCCCGAGGGCCCATGTTCTGGGCCCGGTCCCTGCTGGCCCGCTGCATGGTGCCCCAGGGTGGGGTCCCCTAGGAACGCGCCTGTCGGAGCAGGGAGAGTCGTACCTCATTCTCTCTTTCTTCCTCGTCAACCTTCCTGATTATTTATTGATTTTTTTGTTGTTGTATTCAGCTGACATCACGTGCACTTTCCGGCTCTGTTGCTGGTCCTGGGGTTTTGATGAAGCTTTCTCCTGCTCTACGCAGCAGCTGGGGAGTGGGGAGCCGTGTGCTCCGTTGGAATCCTGACTCGGGGGCTGGGGGTGCCGAGGATGGGTAACTCCTGGGGCAGGTTGGTGGGCTTGTGGAAAGCCCTGTGCCTCCTTCCCTCCCTGCTCCGCCTTCTCGTTTCTCCCTGGGATCGTGGGTCCAGCCTCAGGCCGGACACTCAGGACCCCTGGGACCGGTGAGAAGTGGAGTCCTAGGCACGTGGGGGAAGCGAAGGTTGGCCCCAGTGACTGACATTCATCAGAAAAGCCATTTTCCCTGTTGAGAGCATTTCCTAAAAGGCCGCCGCTACTCTGAGGAGGTGTGACAGGGCCCTTCCTAGTGGCCTGTGAAGGGAGCCGGTCTCGGAGCCAAAGGGCCTGCCTCCTCTGCCCCCTGCAGCGCCCTGGCCAGCCCTGCTCTCCTGGCCTCAGTTTCTCCTTCTGCAAATGGGGAGAGAGGAACTGTGGGAACTCAGGGGGACACAGCTGGTGTCAGACAATTCAAGAAAGTCCCCAGAAATGGCATGCCACATTTTTTTCTGAGTCTGTACATGTGAGCATTTTCCTAGGGAAAGGTTTTATAGCTTTTATTAGATTCTTAAAGATTCAGAATCCAGAAGGTGTTTTTTAAAAACAAACGAACAACAACAAAAAAAACTGTCCCAGCTGTAAAATCCTCCAAAACTCCATACTCTTGACTGATAAAGGCTCGTAGGTTGCTGTGAGGACAGGCCACCACAGGGCACGCTCAAGGCGGAACCTGACGTGAGACGTGAGGGACTCAGTGAGCGGCAGGTGGCTGGCCGATTCATCCCAGGGACAGACCTTAGGGAAGATGGTCACTGGGACAGTGGGACAGGGAGCAGTGTGACTGGCTCCTGAACCCCACTCCCCTTCTCCCGCAAGCCGAGTCTGTTCAGCATGTCACGGTCAGGACCAGGAGCCTGCTTCTTTGGGCTTTGCAGCCAGAGCAGGCCCCCAAAGGCTGGGGAGGACATGTCCCCAGCCAGGCTGCACGCTGCTCCGGTCTGCTGCCTGCTCCCTGTCCTGTCTCCCTCCTTCCCACCGGGCTGCTCAAGCTGTGGGCTTTCTTCCAGCCCTTGGAATCTGGCTCCCCCATTTCACAGATGAGAACAGCAGTGCCCAGGGAGGGACATGACTTGCAGAAGTGAGCTGATTGTGACTGACAGCACAACTCAAACATTTTGTGCAAAAATGGTGCGACAGACTTCACCTTTAAAACCTCCAGGGGTGGGCTTCCCCAGGGGGGCTCCTCCCATATCTTGAGGCGCTGTCCCTGGGGGCAGGCTGCTGGCTGCTGTTCAGCCTCTGGCCACCGGCTGCCGCCTCAGGCTGTCATGGGGGCTCCAGCAAGCTGTACTTCCTGCCTCAACGCCATCCCCCCAGGGAGGGGACAGCTGTGTGCTCCGTAGCCCCAGCCATGACACCTCCTTGTGTCTTACTCAGCAAAGGGGACTGACAAAACAAAGTAAGTACATTGTGGCTGGGATTACAAGTAAATGCATCAATTGTCTCAAAGCAACAGGACCCATATGGCTGGTAAGACCAGCTGAGGGTTGGACCCGAGTGTTTCTTGTAAGACATTCGATGGCACTGTGGGCAACAGTACAAGTCGCAGCCACTCAGGGAGACTCTGGCAGGTCCACCACCTCTCCACCCTCCCCGACCTCCCCACCCTCCTCATGGTTGGGTGCCTGGGGCCTAGGGCTCCTCCGTCATCCACCCTGCAGGCAGAGAGCTCCTTGGAGACCCGCTGAGGGCCCAGCCAGGGTGCAGAGATGCCCGAGTCTGCAGCCGTACAGGCAGGGGCCGATGAGGGAGAGAGAGCCCAGCAGCATCCCAGCCTTCAACCCCACTCCCCGCCTCTGCCCCTTCCCCAGAGGGCCAGGAGCGGGAGACACCTGTACGCTCCTCCCCCAGGATGCCCCGCCCTCACCCACCTGTTGAGAGAGAAAGGAGGCAGGTCCGTAGCCTCTGGCTCCCAGAGTGACCTGGGGCGGAGCAGGTGGAAACCCTCAGGTGTTGCCCAGTAAGCTACCTGGGCCCGGCGTCTCGGGAGAAACCAGCTGAAAGATGCGATAGGCAAGCCAGACGTGGTGGAGCGGGCGGTGCGTCGTGGTCTCTGCTGCGGCCGACGTGTACTGACTGGGCCTCTGGGTCAAAGGTGCAGTCAGTTACAAATATTGGAACTGCTGTTTGCCTGCCCTCTCCAAGGCAGCCTGACCCCAGAGAAAATGAAAAAAAAATGAAACTCAGGAAAGAGTCACCTCACCTCTCCGAGCCGTACCTGCCTCACCTGCCACGCACGGTCCCTTGCTCGCTTGTCTGGGAACCGCAAGGCCCGAGTGGCCGCTGTCTAGCGTAAGGTGGCTGGACGCTGGCCATGTGCCATCCAGACTCAGCACTGTCCTCTCCCTCGGACATCTGGGTTTCAGCCACTGGGCCACAGGCCACCAGCTAGCTGGTCACCCTCCCCTGGTGCCTGGGCTGGCCAGTGGGGAGGTCGAGTCAGCTCTCCTCCGCTCATTTGTCCTGGACACCAGCTCCCGACCCGGGGGTGCTTTGAGACACCTCTGTGCGAGGAAAAGAAGGGGGCTTAGGAGGAACAGCAACGACGGGCAGAGCGCATCTTGCCTGCAGCAGGCATTAGCACTTTCTTTCTTGGCAAAGAGCACCCTGCTTCCTCCGGTGGCCTCCCTCCTGATGTCCCTGGGGACTCGTGGTATCTGGGTTTGGCTACAGTACGGATCTGCCATCGGTGGCCCATGGCCCAGGCCCTGAGCCAGATGCCAGCTTGAACCCCCGCCCGTGTTGGGAGCCCCCGCCCCGCAGGATGAGCCGGTGCCCGACCTCGTTAGCGTGTCACGGAATTCACGTCAAAGCCAAAGTCTCCCGAGCACTTTTTCTTTTTGGCAATCTTGTTTGCTTGGTTGTTGGTCCTCGATGATGTTCCCCACCCCCACCCCCCGGCCTCACCCTCGTGTTTGGCAGCCGGGCGTTAATCTGGATGCGTTTCGAGTGAGGTTAGCGAGAGTCGCCATCCTCGGCCTCTGCTGTGTTTTATTTATTGTTGAACTCATTTCCAATGATCTGAATCAAAGTGAATTAAAAAACAAGAGCTATTTTATGGTTTGGGTGTTTGTGTCATTTTTCTAGGACGGCCGAGCCCTCAAGCTGCCCCTCACGGGTTTCCACTCAGGAGAGATTTCAGTACAGAGAGGACAGGAGGCTTCACCTCCTGGGCTTCCTGGGTTAGCGTCCACCCCTATTAAGTGCCCGGAGGAGACCTGTACCTCTCCCTGCTGCGTGACTGCAGGGCGCCAGCAAGCCTCAGCTGTCTGCTCTGTGAAGTGGGAGCCACAGCGGCAGCTGTCCGAGGTGGGGTGAGGTCAAGAAGAAACTCATCTTTCGGGGCCGATTCATGCCAGCTGCTCTGTGGAGGGCCTGGCTAGGGGAGGGGTTAGCTAGGGGAGTTGGTGAACTTAGAGGGCGCTCCGCTGTGGAGCCAGGCGGCCTCGTTCAGCCGCCACACAGGAGGTCTGGGAGGAGGAAGAAGCAGGAGGCAGGAGATGAAGAGCATAGAATGGGACCAGCTGCAGTGGGGGGACATGAGGTGACAGAAGCTGCTGGGGAAGGAGGAGAGGCAGGCGGGAGCTGGTGGAGGAGGCACGTCTCAGAGCAGGGGACTGGAGTCCTGCAGGCGTTGGGGCAGGGGACACTTACAGCAGCCGCTGTGAGAGCTGGGAGGCTGTGGGCACAGGTGTCCGAACAAGTGGCCTTCAAGATGGAGTCGTTCCAGGTGACGGAGAGCAGGTGGAGGGAGGGAGCAGACGCCCTGGGGGGCCAGGAGAGCAGGTCCTGCATGTGAGCTGCACAAGGACACTAAAGTCACCAGGTAAGGGCACAAGCTGGTCGTAAACACATTCAATATACAAAGTCTGCCAGGAAGAAAAGTAGGCAGCGAGGTGCTGGGTACCCTTGGTGGGAAAAGGCTAACTACTGTTATATAGTACTTAGGCTAGTACTGTTACAGTACTTTCCTTGGTTGGCAGACCCAACCAAGAAGAATTAGGGGCGGGGGGGAGTCTGGAAACATCAGTGGGTGTCCACAGAGCCACGGCACTCACCCCGACATCGCGGCCGGGAGCTGAACCGGAATCTGTTCCAAGTCCATCTCAGGAGTCAGGGCAGGGACCCTGTCTCTTTGCAGACCCAGGGCCTCCTGGGACATCACACACCTGGCACAGGTCCCAGCACACAGAAGACCTTAAGCAAAGGGTCTCGATTGCTATCAGTCAGCTCTGGGCCTCCATTCTGGAGCCTTCTGGCAGGAGTGCTCAGGCGTAACTTTGGCCACCGAGGGTGAATGCCCTGAGGCACCTTCAGATCCACAGATGTCCAGGTTCAGCTTTCTGCGGCCCCCACACATTCTGAGAACTCCTTCTCCCACTTCCCCCGTGCTTTACAGCAGCTGGACTGGCTTTCCCAAAACTTTGTCCGAAATGGGGAGGTATCATTGTTACAGATTTGCAGACTGCTGCAGGATTCCTGCCCTTTCTAAGTTCCCTGTTCTCCAAGGAGAGGGCTCAGCTGGATCGGGGCGCCCACAGGTCCCAGGAGTCACACGCCCAAATCCGGATCTTCTCTGGAAGGTGGGAGTGATGATTCCTGGTGCGTCTGCCTCCTGGGACTGTGGGGAAACTAACCTATTTTATGTGTCCATTCATTTTCTTGGACCTATACGTATGGAGAGCCACTGGGAGGTGAGGGTATGGAGATGGGTAAGCCAATGTCTCTGCCACCAGAGGGTTACAGACTAGTTGAGGGGCAGGCAACCGGTGGCGCCACCAGGAACAAATTGTAGATGACCATTGACAACCATGGCTCCCTTTTGTACACCATCAGTTTGAACTAAGCACTTTGCCTCCGTTAATCTCACTCATTCCTGCAACAGTTCTGGCAAGAGGCACGATTCCTGCTGCAGGACGAAGGAACAGCCTCCAGGAGGCGAAACAACTGCCAGGGAGAAGGTGTAGCCAGGACTTAACAAGCAAGGTGCTGAGTTTGGAGCACTGGGTAAGGATGATAAGCCTCCGCTCCCCTCCGGAGCAGTGAACGCTGGGTTCTCAGCTTTGCTCCAAGGCCAAGCACTTTGGAGAGGAGACCCCACAGGCTGTCTCCTCGCCTTAGAGCCGGCCCGTCCCTGGGAATGCCTGGAGCAGCCGAAATGTTCCTTCTGACCTTGGCCAAGAGTGCAGACCAGGCTGCCTACTGGTGATGGCCACCAGAGGGCGCAATGGACCCACAGTCAGCCAGTGGATTTCTTTCCACTCAGGGTTTGGTTGGGCACGAGCCACCAGAGCAAACACACAGGCCCGTGTATAAGGTCAGAACTTACAAAGGCTTGGCATTAGGTATTATCAAATCCAATGCCCTCCGGATAAGGAGATGAAGGCCAAGAAAACTGCCACTGGGCCAAGAAAACTGGGTCAAGAGGAAAGTCCCAACCAAGTGGGAAAAGGTCAGAACCCCAGGCAAGTGGACCAGCTGGAAGGCTCTGTCACCCAGCACTGCTGGCCTGGGGCTGGGCCGGACCCCCAGACCTTGGATTTCTTACTCCCACCCCTACTCCGTGACTCACTTACTTTGTAACCTCAAGGGAAAACCTGACCCCTTGGAGCCTTGGTTTCTTAGTCTGTAAGATGGGTATATTGGAAATGACCAGGCAGGCACCCTTTCCTGAGTCCTGTCTGTGCCTGGCATTATCATGCATTTTCTCACGTCTGGCAGCAGCCGGGAGGATGAGACCACGTCCTTCCTCCAGGAGGGGCTCAGACGCAGGCACTGGAAGCGATTCGTCCGTGGCCGCACACTTCACAGGGCTCAGGGGGATGGAAGACCGGACCTGGTCCCACCCACCAGACGAGACGGGCTAGTGCCTTGGTAACAGGAGCCCCCCATCTCGTGACTCAGAATGGGCGGCACAGGTTTATTTCCTGCTGCGTCAGAGTCTTGTGGGGTCTCTGACATGGTCCCTCCGTGGGTGACTCGGACTTCCTGGCTCCTTTCATCTCACAAGAAGGCCAACTTCAACTTGAACACGTGGGCTTCAAGGTCACCATGCAAGGGGAAGTGGGGTGGGGACGGCTGGCCAGTTCTGACTCCACTTGGAGTCACCCCACATCCTGTCCACTCTCGTGGCCACAGTGGCCCACGTGGTCGGAACAAACCTACAAGGGGTGCTGGGCACTGGGAGAGTCAAGGGCACTGACCATCTCTCCCAAAGTCTTCTCCTGATCCCACAGACCCAGACCCTGGCTCGGGGCTGGCAGGCGGGAGGCCCCTGGCCCTGGCCTAGGGTCAGTTCAGAGGGTGCCTGGGCAGAGCGCTGGGGTTCACAGACCAGTGAGCTGTGGGCCGACCAGGGCAGACCTTAGGGAGGGCCCAGGGGCAGAGTGTGCTGGAATGGAGACTGGTCTACCTCCCACCCGTGGGTGTTTGCTACTACCTGAAGGGCTGGCGTGTGGACAGGGGGTTGTCGCTATCCCTGCCACCTGTCCCCTCTGTGCAGGCCTGTCCCCCCAGCATACACCCTCCCAGGACAGCCTGGGGGAGTGAGCTCTGTCCTGGGGACTGCCGAACAGAGTCCAGAGGACTGTTTTAGGGACATGCTAGGGAGTAAGTACTCTGGAAGATGCCTTGGGAAGGGGGTGGTTCCGGCCCATGAATCCAGCCGAGCCTGTTCCAGCTGCTGTTCCCACGTGCTGGCTTCTGGAGCCTCTCCTCCCCACTCTGTGCACGGGAGCACTGGGATAGGGTCTCCAGCCTGAGACAGAGCAGCTGGCAGGTTGGCGACATCAGGGCCACCAGGATGCAGGGCCTAGGCCCAGCACTCTCAGCTCTCTGGACAGTCTACTGCATCATGGTTCAGGGAGGGGTGAGCTGTGGGTCCACTGTGACTGGGACCACTCAGGCCCCTGGAAGCGAGCAGAGAGCCCTGCCTGGGCGTGTAACGCACATGTGAGGACCTGAATTGGACACTGGGATGGATTCCCAGTGGGAAAGCAGGGCTCCAGGGCGAGCAGGGGCTCTCTCAGGGCAAGGGGCCCCTCAGGTCTGCTCTGCTGTCCCAGGGACCCCGAAGGGGTCAGAATGTTCTAGAAGTTAGGGCTGGATTCTCTTACTGAAATAGAAGGTCACTTCCCTTTCCCTGTGATGAGAGGGGGGGAGCCCGTGAGAAATGAGGGGCAGGGGAAAGGGGAGGCAGGAGGGAGGAAGAAAAGAACCCGGGAGGCGCCCTCCATTTCCTTCCTTGTCTACACAGGCGTGTTTCAAGAGATGCTGTCATACAGGGACACCTGTTTTGACGTTTTATTGGTTGGCTATTTTGTAACCAGTGTTTTCCACATCAAAAGGTTGTTTCCTAATCACCATTTTCACAGCAGTGAGAACCTCTCTCCAGGAGACCACATGCCTCAGCCAGCACCCACTGTGCCCCGGGCCTGGCGTCAGAGAGCAGAGCCGCCTCCTCGGGCCGGGCAGGAGGGCAGGGCTGCCAGGCTTTGTCTGGGCAAACCTCACAGTTAAATAGACAAGCCCAGGGGGGTGGGAGGGAAAGAAAGAGATAGAAAGGAAGGAGAGAAGGAAGGAGGGAAGGAAGGAAGGGGAGAGAGAAGGAAAGGAAGGAAGAAAGAAAAAGAAAGAAAGAAAGAAAGGAAGGAAGGAAGGAAGGAAGGAAGGAAGGAAGGAAGGAAGGAAGGAAGGAAGAAAGAAAAAGAAAGAAAGAGTAAGGTGAGGCAATGCTAAAGCTACTAATATATAACATTAAAATATCTATAATTGGTATTAAAAATCCTTTTAAAAAATGGAATAGGACAAATGTTTCAAAATCACGTCCCTGATGAGAGTCTGGTTTCCAGAATACATAGAGACCTGTTCCACCTGAGCAAAAAGGCGAACAGCCCAATTTAAAAACGGGCAAAGGGTCTGAATAGCTATTTCCCCAAAGAAGACAGACACACGGACAACACGCACACGGACACCCGCCCAACAGCACTGGTCACCAGGGAGAGGCCCGCGGAGCTGCGGTGAGTTTGCATGTTGTCCCCTGGAGGAAGCTGCAGTCAGAAAGATGGAAATGGAGGCCAGCGAGGATGCGGCTGGCCACAGGCGCCCTTGTCAGGGCTGGTGGGGAGGGAGAACTGTGTAGTGTGGCCTCGGGGGACAGCAGGTTGGAGGTTCCACCCAAGGCTACGGAGGACCGCCATCTGTCTCAGCAAGTCTGCCCCTCCACGCCTGCCTGAATCATTGGGGACAGGGGCTCAGAGTCACGCATGCTCATTGCAGCACTGCTCACGACAGCCAAGGGCAGGAACAACCCGAGTGTCTAGCAGCAGAAGAACAGACAGGTGGTGATGCGTCCATACAGTGGAATATTAGTCTGCCATCAAAAGGAACGAAGGACCGGTGCACACTGCAAGGTGGGTGGACGAACTTCCTGCCCAGTGAATGGAGCCGGACCCGGAGGATCCCAACTGTACAATTCTGTGTATGTAAGCCATCCGTAATTGGTGAATCCATATGGGCAGAAAGCAGAGGGGTGGTCCAGCACTGGGGGTGTCTGGGAGGGGTGTGGGAAGTAACAGGTGCGGGGTTGCATCCTGGGGTGCTGCCCGTGTTTTGGACCTGGGGTTGGTGGCAGTTGTCCGGCCTCGTGAAAGCACTAGGTGACACTGACTTGGACACCTGAAAATGGTGAGTTGTATGTTAGTGGATTTTACCTGAATTTGAAAAAGTTTTACAATAAATAACTCTAAAGTAGTAATAAATAAAACGTGTTTCTCACACATATTCTCATCTGAAGAAATGAGCCCCAGGAGGTGGGCCGAATGTGGGTGGGGGGTGTGGAAACTTGGGCTGAGTCAGTAAAGGACTCGGTCAGAGCCCCACGGTGAGTTTGGAGCAGGAGGAAGAGCAGACCTGACTCCTTCCCTCGCTGGGCCTGTGGCCGGGGAGGGAGGCAACAGGCCCCTGTAGGCTGAGTGCTGAGTCCTGCAGGTGGGGATGCTTCCCGGAACCTGGACAAGGGGGCTCTGGTTCCACATCCCTCCTGGCCGCCAGCCCTTCTGGACAGAAGGGAGGGAAAGAGAGCAAGGGAAGGGGGAGGATCAAGACCAGGAACAATGAGAGTGAGGAGCTGAACCCGCCCTCTACCCGCTGGCTGGCAGGGGTGTCTCTTGAATTTTCTAAAGAAGTCAGAGCCCACAGAATTGTTCCAGAAATAGAGCTGCGATTGCGTGGCAGGTCCTGGAAATCAGACTTCCGGTGACATAAATGTGCTTGCTTTTACCAGCTGAACTTTCCGAGTAAAGGTGGAAAATTCACAGTACCCACCCCTCCGGGTCATTGTCGGGCAGGCAGGGGCAGCCTGTCCCCCCCCCCCCCCCACACACACACACCCCCGGCACACACAGGCTGAAAGCCAGAGGGTTAGAGGGAGCAGAGCTTCAGCAGATGCCTCAGATTCTTCCCAGGGCTCCCACCCCATGAAAAACCAAGTCCCAGCACCCACCCCACCCCCAACTTCCAGCCCCTGCCCCCCACCTCCAGCTCTGCTGTGCCCTGGCTGTGGCCAGTTGCCCATTGACTCCTTCTGTGCTTTTGTACCAGCCGTCCAGCCTGGGACAAGAGCAGCTTGCCGGACCCCCTGGGAAGTCACCGCTGCCCTGACTGGGATTGAACCCATGGCCTCTCAGTGTCTGGGACTATGCTCCAACCAACCGAGCCATACCAGCCAGGGCTCAAATCAGTTTTTCAATGTAAGTTTTCCCAAATATTGCACGGTACACACACATGGAAAAAAATTTGTTGTTTATCCAAAGTGCAAACCTCACTAGCTGTCCTGTGTTTTAGCTGGCAACCCTGCGTGTAAGGCTTCTTGACCCTTCGGACACAATTGTACGAATTCTCTGTATTAAATGTCCTCTGTTGAACTTCCTGCTGGGGACCTTTTGTCTCTGGGTCCTGCCTGATGCACTGCTGGGTCCACCTCGAGCCGGCAGCATATTTCTGGAATCCTAGAGTTACTCCTGCGCCCCTGCCTTCTATTCAGCTCCCGGAGCCTCAGAAGTTCCAAGAAGAAAGGTGGAATTCAGCGCTCACATTGACTGACCATCTGTGCATGCCAAGCTCTCAGAAACTTGGCAGAGATAAAACAGTTTGCTATCTTAATTGCTGGCATCGAAACCCCCCTCAGAGAGAAGTCTTGTTCAGGAAAATACCTTAACCAACCACGTGGGGTGAAATTGGAGGTCCCGAGGGCAGAGACCAGGACGACAAAAGAGCTGGCCAGCCTGCCCGGCTTCAGAGAGTGAGGGGAGTCTTTTCTGCCCCTGAGAGAGCAGGGAAGGGGGGCTCCACTCGCTCTATCACTGCATAGCAAAGCATCCCCAAACGCTGTGCCATGAAGCCACAGGTTTATTATGCTCACGACTCGCACGGGTGGGGAATTGGGACAGAACACGGCAGGGCATCTTATGTGGGCCCCAGGAGGCCCCGGCCTCAGCCTCAGCAGAATGACTTTTGTCAACATTTGTCAACATGTCAATGCAGGGGCTGGCATCATAAAGGCATCTGCATTCACTAGTCTGGCGGCTGATGACGCCTTAGCCGAGGTTCGGGGGGTGCAGGCTGTCGGCCAGAGCATCTGCATGGCCTCTCCACGGGTCTGCGCTTCCCCACAGTATGGAGGTCTCAGGGGAGCTGCAGTTCCTACACGTCAGCTCAGATTTCCAAAAGCAAGCGCCCCAGCACAGGAAGCAGAAGCCACGTTGCTTTTTATGACTCAGGCTCAGAAATCTGGTACCTGTTACTTCCTCCACGTGCATTTGGGAGGAGTCTCAGGCCTGCCAGCATGGGGGGGGGGGAGAGCAGCACCCCCTCTTGACCAGAGGGTGGCGTAATCACGTGGGAGGAGAACTTGCCATGGGGGATGTGTTTCCAACCATCTCTGGAAAAAAGCACAGTCTGCCCCACTCCCTACCCCAGACCCCGAGAGAGGAGAGAGAGAGAAGGATGGAGAAGAAAAAGAAAAGAAATCCGGGTACTCCATGGAGGCAAGTGGCAGTGAGAAATGCCCAGGCAGAGAGGGTGGCTCTGCGTGTGTAAAAACAGGTGGCTCACTTCACTTGGAAGTTGCACACATCGCTGCAGCATGAGTGTCCTTCTGTGCCTGCCCCAGACTTTGGTCAAGGGTCTCCAGGGCCGCACAAAGGCCTCGGGCTGGTGTGTGTGTGTGTGTGTGTGTGTGTGTGTGTGTGTGTGTGTGTGTCACAGGGAGGAAAACTCCGAATGCCAGTGGATGGGGGTCTGAGGAAACCTCACACCCGCGGTGCCCCCGGAATAACGACCCCTCTCCAATGATGTCCCCATCCTGAACCAAGTGCCTTGCGTGGCAAGGGGGAGGTGGCAGCTGTGTAATCAAGGGTTTGGGGGTGGGAAGGCCTCGCTGCGGTACCGGGTTGGGCCCCATGCAGTCACGGGACCCTCGTGACCAGGCGTGAGGACAGGCGTTGCGCTGCCTTGTGCCTGGGAACAGCAGCTGCTCTAGAGCCTAGAAAAAGCGAGGAAACAGAGTCTCCCCAGCACCTCCAAAAGGAACCAAGGCCTGCTCGCACCGTTGACGGCAACCCCGGGAGACCCATTTTGGGCTTCTGGCCTCTCCTCCCCCCAGAACCATCAGACACCAAAGCCACGCTGTTGACAGCCTGCCGTTTGCCCCCTGCAGCCACAGGGAACTCATAGAACATCCCCCAAGAGTGCTGTGGGGACGTGGAAGGTTCCAGAACTTCTTTTTAGCTGTTAGCTGCTTCTCTTGCTGGTCCTTTCCTCCCCTTTCCTGTTTCTCCACAAACATGATTCATGAAAGCTTTGAGGCCAAGAAGATGTGTGGGCTCGTCTTGGCGATGTCAGAGGATGTTGACCGTGTCCCTGACTTCGAGCCAGCTTGAGGGCCGGAGTAGAGGTGGCAGCCGAGGCCCTGGGTCCAGGGTAAGAGGAAGCAGCAAGCCCCCCGAATGCCGGGTGGGGGCGGGCTGGAGGGGCACCTTTCCCCCACTGAGTGAGCTTCAATAGGACTCAAGGGGGGGGGGGCCTTCCCCGAAAAAATACCCACTGTGGAGCTTTTTGGAGGCTCCAGGAGTTGGTGCCAAAGTCAAGGGCCCTTTCCACCGCCAGCGTTCAAAATCCCTGACAGCTGGGCCAGAAAACAAGCCTGGCCTTTGACCCTTAGTCCCCTTGGCTGAGGTGGTTGTGTTGGCCTCCCCAAGGCTGCCGGGCAGCTGGCAGGCCTGCAGAACAGGGCCAGTTAATCAGTAGGCTCTTGTTTGTCTGGCTCAGCCTTTCAGTGACTTAGCACCCCCTTGGCCTACTTACCAGGGTTTGGGATATCAGCGTTTAATAAAGTGTAATGAGTAACCAGGGCCTGAGGACTCCACACCTGCCTTTGATAAGCACAGCTGACCTCCCCGGGGACGTTGGGCAGGGGGCAAATCCTACGTTGTTGAGAACTTGTGGCCTCCTGTGAGGCTGGGGGCTGGGCCCTGATGGGGGGGCCCGGTCTTCAGTCCAGCACCCAGTTCTTACCCCAGTGTGGGCCACCCAGCCTCTCAGAGCCTCTGCAAAGGATACACCTACTTCTATAGTTTAAGAAACTGAGGCCCCAGGGGGGACTTGCCCAAGGTGACAGCCAGGAATCCACACAGATCTTCGTAACCATGGACACCGTGTCTGTGTCCAGAACAGATCCTCCACCTCACAGGAGCCAGTGCTAACCTTTCGGGTTCCCTCCCCACGTCCCCAGGCTCCAGGGCCCGATGGCAAGAAGACCCAGCGTTCTACGCTGGGCACCCATAGCCAGGCCATTCCAGAGCACAGGTGGGGGTGTGCAGAGGCCTCGGAGCAAGACCCGGGCCCCTCTGGGAAGCGGGGGCAGCACGGCCGGCGTGCGGTGCTCCACGGAGGGCAGTGGCGGAGAGCGGGAGTCGAAGGATGCTGAGACGGGAAGTGCCACAGCGTTGGAGCTGGGGGATTCGGGAGATCTGTCCTCGAAGAACAAAGGGATCCCTACAAATATGAGGAAAGGGATTTCCATAGCGTGGACATCGCGAGGCAGCCTTTAAATACATTGTCGTGTCTCGTTCTCGAACACCTGTTGCTCAGAGAGGCCACCTGTCAGGGGAGGTATTCCCCATCACTCTCCAGCTCAGCACTGAGCTCAGTTTTTCATCATTTTGTTTTTTATTAAAGGCAATTATTTATTCACTCGACGTATATTATCAGGTCCCTCCTATCTGTCAGGACTGAGGAGAACATGTCAAGCAAAAGTTTTCATAGCTCTTTCCTCTCATTAAGCCGTGAGCCCGTGAAAACAAGGACGCAGTCTGGTCTCTTGGGACGAATGGCGGGCAGATTGTTAGATGCTGGAACCACATCCTAAATACTCAGGAGT
Source organism: Artibeus jamaicensis (assembly GCF_021234435.1). Taxonomy (NCBI): domain Eukaryota; kingdom Metazoa; phylum Chordata; class Mammalia; order Chiroptera; family Phyllostomidae; genus Artibeus; species Artibeus jamaicensis. The sequence goes on from NW_026522059.1 coordinate 4,958,806, forward strand.
CTTGCTGTCCAGGTCAGTGATTGGTCGCTTGAAAGCGATGGTGGTGGGAGTATTTATACCACAGAAATCAGCAGAGGCCACGGGCCAGGGCTTATTTCTCCAGGAGCAGAGTGTGAATCACCAACACCCCATCCTCCCCTCTGTGTCCGGGCCACCCACGACGACAACTGGGCAAGCACTTACTCAAACCGATGAGCACACAGATCTACCCCCTCAAAAGAGGCACCCACCAGGCCCATTGTTCAGTTGAGGAAACTGAGCTACCAGAGCCTTGTCCTTTGCTCAAGGTCAGAGAGCTTGTTGGGGTGAAGCTGGAATTCGGCCCCAGCTCCCTGGGGTCTCTCTGCTGCAGGGAAGAGGAGGGGAGGGGCCCGGTGAGGCGAGCAGGGGTTCGTGAGACCAGATCTGCGTTTCTGAAAGTCAGGACCAGGCCCCTGAGAATCGGAGGCAGAAAACGCTCTTGCCTGTTGTTGATCAGTTTTGTTTCCAAAGATATAAACGTCCACGTCCACCTGAGGGACCTGGCGTCCTTCCCAGCCAGGCGTGTTTAAAGCTGATTTCAGGTGCGGTCAGCTGACGCGCCTCGGGGCTGATGGCTTCGGTGTGTGCAGCTGTTGGCGGAGCGGCAGAGAGACCGTCGGTGTTTGTAGAAAAGGTGGTTCATGAAGCTTCTGTGACACCCGGCCAGCTGCCGGCTCCTCCATCGAGCTGAGAGTTCGATGAAGGCGCTGCCACCAGGCCTGGGTCAGCTGCCTGAATCCCCACGCCATTGGTTCTGCCCCGGAGCAGGCTCCTGGCAGGTGGTGTGAGCGAATGAGGCCTTGTGTCTCTGGGGCGGGGTCGACAAGTAGCCTATGTTTATTCTGCTTTGAAAGTGACATGTAGTCAGTATGATGTTATCTTGGAAAACACAGATAATTATAAGAAAGAAAATAAAAACTACAACCCAACCACAGAGCAACCCAGCCACGTGTTTGTCATCCTGGTGTATTTTTTAAAAACAGGTGTGTCTGTGTGTATGCCTACAAAATCACAGTTCGCGTACATTCATATTTTGCTATTTTGTTATTTTTACCAAATCTTTTATCAGAACAATTTCACATATTGGTGGCGTCCTATAAAAATTGTTGTTTCATAGTCTGCTTAGCATGCTGTCATACGGAGTTACCAAAATTTATTTTATTTCACCGATTGCCAACTTTGGGCATTTATGGTTTTTATTCTTACAAAGGTCACTAGGCTGGTGACTTTTTCTACACGAACCCTTGTCCAGGTGTCTGTTCTGTTCCTATTTTCCCTTTTGATCGGGGTCCCTGGAAGCGGGGTCCATGGGTCAGGAGGGAAGAGGGTTCGAAGCCATGCATGAGGCTAACATTCCTAAAAATGGGTTCCAGGACTTTCCGGAGCGACGTGTGTTTGCATTTCACCTTCACAGACCCGACATAACTGACCTGTGCTTCTTGGCGGCCTGAGTCAGGCAGCACCAGCCACCTTTCCCCCTGCCCTGCTCTGTGAGGGCGGGAGCCCAGGGGCAGCCCTCCAGCGCTGACCCTGCAGAGGCCCTGCCCCTGGTGGCCTTCCCTATCCTCGGGCCCACGGCCGCTCTCGGCCTGGTGCTGCCTGCCGTCATGGAGGCTGTTACAGAAGCAGAGCCAGCTCTTCTGCTGGCACAGGGGCGGTGCAGATTCCAGGAGGGTTGGCACAGCCTGAAGTCTTCTGGGAAAAGCCACAGCTCACCTGGCCAGTGCCCGAGGCCGACTTGGCACTCTAACGTGCCCCCTTCTCAGCAGGGAGGCAGGATGGGGGGGCAGAGGCGGGGGTGAGTCCTGCCTGCCTCCCGGACCTGCCTCTCGGCTCACGTGGCTCCCAGCGAGGCCGAGCTTCGGCTGCCCCCGGGCAAGCGGAGAAAGAGAAGATCAAAAGCGAAGGGGGGGAGGAAAGAGAGGTCCCTGCCTCCGGGGTCTAGATTGGGAAAGAACTGGGATCGTTCTAGATTCTCCCTCACAATCGACACTAAAATACTCAGCTAATGGCTCTCCAGTCTTAAAGACACAGTGCTAAGCTTTGCCTGCAAAACGGTATCAAATCATTCCAGGTGTTTCGGAAGGAGGCCTGCTGTTCGGACGGAGGCCCAGGGAGGTTAAGTCCTGTGCCCAAGGGACGCCGCTGGGAGGTGGGAGGACCGGACTCACGGCCCGTCAGAGCTCGCCCACCGCCGTCCACCACCAGCGTGGGTCCGGCGTGCCGTCGAAGGAAGCAGGGAGGAAAGGCACAGGCGCCTGAACATCCCGAGGTGCGTGGGGAGCTGAAGGCGCTCCAGGTGGCAGGAGCAAGAGGTGCCGAGGGGCCCACGGAGGGTGAGTGTGGGCCAGAGCTGGAGGACTGGGCCTTTAGGTTGAGGTCAGCAGGGAGCGGTCAAGGGCACACACTGGGGTGGGGGTGAGGGGGGACAGGATGTCAGTGCCCAGTGTCGACCTTCAGATAGGTCACTCCTGCCTCAGCAGGGAGGGGACACTGGGTGCAGGTGAGAAATGGAGGTGGTGGTGGGAAAAGAGAGGGAGCGTGATGTCTAGAGAGTCCTCCCTCGTTCAAGCAGCGCACACTCATGACTGACTCAGCTGGGCCAGGGGCCGTGTTGGGTGCCGAGGGCAGAGTGGATACTGAGAGGTCCTTCCACAGAGAGCTGGCCCTGGAGAGGACAGAAATGACCTCCCCATGAAGGCGTCACCACTCCCACTCCACAGTGGGGGACAAGTCAAAGTGGGAGTGGCTTCCCCAAGGTCAAAACACGGGGAGCACAGGAACTTGAACCCAGACGCAGTGAGTGTTCTTTCCTTTGGAGCCCCTGATAGTTTTTGGTGAAAGCGAAGTGCTGTCGATGTGGAGGACTGCCATGGTCTAGTTCAGGAGAGGAAGCCAGGGAACCCACCTTGTGCCTGGTCTGTGCCTTGTGCCAGGGTCTGGGGACCGTAGAGGAAGTTCAGTCTGCCCTGAGCTGGGGGCTGGCAGACCAGTGAGAGAGACACGGAGTTAGACAAGCTCCTAGGGGCTCTGAGAGGCTCTGCCCCTTAGCACCGGGAATACCTTCATGGAAACCGGAGCAGTAACGCGGTCGAGTTAGAGGGAGTGGTCTGCTTTGCTCTCCTCAAGCCCCCAAACTGCCATCGAGGTGGCCCCTGGGACACGCCAGCTACCAGAAGTCTTCCAGTGGGAGCCACCCTCTCAGGCTGCAGGGACACCCGAGTCACCCGGTCATGGTTCTCTTGGGTCCTCCTTGAACGTTTCTCCAAAAGGCGGCTCGCGCGCCCTGAACACAATATTCTTCCTTTGAGGACTGGCGACAAGTCCAAACAAACCACCCTCTGCACAGTTTATCTGCCGTTATGAGTCAGAACTGCCAATCGCAGTGGGAAAGGAGCAGCCAGAGAGCATCCCCGGTGGAGTGGTCAGGCCACAGGCAGAGAACACACTGAGGACGAGCCCGGGAGAGCCAGGCCCCTGGTGGCAACGAGGGCGGGGCGGCCATCAGGAGTCCTCGGAGCCGAAGAGAAGGCCGGAGGGGCAGAAACTGAAGCCCCGGGGTCTCAGCTGTCACATTACTTTCCTGTGGCCACTGTAACAGCCCACGAGTGACTCAGGAAGCGGGCTATCAGCAGCAGGCTCCACGGGCCGGGGGTCTGTGACGGTCGCATCAGCTGTGCCCTGTTGCTTCTGGCCTTCAGGGGAGAATCCGACTTTTGCCTTTTCCAGTGTCTGGGGGCCGCCCACACTCCCCGGCTGGTGGGCCCATCACACATCACCTTCCTGTCCCCTGCACCCCCACTCCCGTGGTCTTAGCGTCTCCTTCTCTTTCTGACTCTGGCCCTCCCACCTCCCTCTCTGAGGGCCCTTGGGGTTATTACAAGGTCCTTCACCGAGCCACGTCTACAAAGTCCCTTCTGTCGAATGACATATTCATGGCTCCCAGGACTAGGGATGTGGACATCTTTGGGTGAGGGGCTGTATTTGGCTGGCCGCTAGGCCAATTCTCAGAACACGTGGTCTCCAACTGTTTTCTGTCTTGGGCCCCTCTGCTGGAGACCACGGTCGAGAGAGGCAGTCCGTGGGCCTGGCTTTGGCCACAAGCCCACAGCTCAGCCAGGACAGTGCGACCCACCTTGCTGTGGCCCCACAGTGAAGATGAGTAAGACTTTAACCGAAACTCACAGGCCCTCATCAGACTCAATGGGACACGGAGGCCGGGCAGCCAAACACACGTTTGCTACATTCAAGCCGGAGAAGAAGAGACAACACAGCAAGGAAGGCACGGTCACTGTCTGAACATCAACTCGGAGCCTGCCCAGGTGGACGGAGGTCACCAGGTGCCTCCGAGTTCAGGGGGAAAAGCCAACGCCCAAAGCATCATTCTGTCCAAAACCACCAGCAAGGAGGTAGCAGGGCGATCGCAGAGAGAAGGAAGAGAAATTTCTGGGTTACCGAAGGAATAGAACAAGGGTCAAGGGCTGTTGCAAGGAGGCCCAGAGTGGCTGAGTGTGAAGAACGGCTGTCCTGTGCCACGCCACACCGCGTCTGCCATCTAGGTCACGCTGCCACCGTGGACGCCACGCCCGGGACTGGACGGGACTGCCGGCTCGTCCTAGAACACGCCACCATTTTAACGGCAGGAAGAGAGGAAACTGAGGCACGGAGAGGTGGAAATGCCTTGCCCAAGGGCACCCGTTTAAGGTGGTCAAGTGCAGAAGCCTGGCTTTAAAGGGCTTTAAAACCCACCCAGTAACTGACCAAATCGAGTGTTAGGCTGCTTTGTTTTTCTCTTCTCTGTTTTGTTTTCCATGAAATCCAAGGCTGGGTGGGTGAAGAAAGGAATCCGATACACTTTCTCAGGCCTGGAACTTTTCCCAGAGCCCTGGGGGCAGAGAACCAAAATGTGCAGACACACCCTCTTGGCCGGAAAGTTCTTTAAACAGCCCTTCCAGCCGGCTCAGTTCCTGTTTGTCCCACGGCGAAGGGAGGTCAGAGTGCAGGGAGGTACCAGCGCTCACGGGGGGCAGGACAGACCTCACTCCTGGGCATTCCCGAGCCGGGCAGGCGGCAGGCACAGAGCAGAGAGAGGTTAAGCTGCCTGCCTCAGGCTGCACAGCAGGAAGAGCTGGTGCCAGGATACAAGTGGGTTTTGCCAGGTCACAGGGCCCCTGTGACCATCCTCTGAAAGCTACTTAAAAGTGAAGTAGCCTTGGAGTCAGGGGTCTTGAGCCAAGTCCCGCTCTCCGGAGGCTAATGGGAGTCGCCCTTCTCTCCTGTGGCCGGTGGGGCCTGGAGTTCCGACCGGGAACCGCTTGCACAGAGCCCTCAGCCCCAGGGGCCAGGCGGTCGCAGCTTGTGAATGGAGCAGGAGCCTGCCCAGCCAGGCCGTGTTGCTCCGAACACACACAGAGAGGCCCAGCCGGCGCATCTGCCCAAGGACCCCGGGATGCGGCTGTGGTAGGGCGCCTCTCTCAAAAGCAGGCTCTGACCCAGGAAGGCGGGCAGGGCTCCCCCTCTCAGGACAGGTCACGGGGAAGGCAGCCTCAGATCCTGGAGCAGGGCCGCCTTTGACCACTCCCCCCCCAACACCTCCCGACAGGCACAGTCGTGCGTCCGGCAGGGACCCTTCCCCCGCCTGCCTGTTGGCCTCACTCAGCATCCACATGGCCTGGGCCACCCTGACCTCCTCCGGTTTCTCACCCTGGGCCTCTCCCAGGTGACAAAAGACTCGGGCTCCCCGCTGGGTCAGTGACTCCCTGTGTGTGACGGGGCTCATCGCTTGCCATCCTTGGCTTCCTCACCTGTCCCCGGGGAGATTGGGGCTGCTGCGGCTAGGACCCCTCCATTCTTAAGTGGGAAGACCCCCATCACCAAGGGGAGGAGGCCAAAGAGGACTCCGTGACCCCACTCAGTCCACCAAGGGCCAACGCCTCTTCTGCTTGGGTCTCCCAGGGCCCTGAGAAAGAGCCACCATCGTCCCCATATCAGAGGGAGGGTGGGCAGAGCAGGGAGCAGAGCCAAAGTCACAGGGGAGACGCCCTTCGGGAGTCTGGAGAAGCTCAGTGACCCTGCAGGGGGTTGAGTGATGTCCCCCAGCCCAAAATATATAACCGCCAGAGACCTGTGAAGTGCTACTGGGTTTGGGAAAGTTCTTTGCAGGTGTGATGAGGGCTCTCTCGATGAGATCATGCTGGGTTAGGCAGAACCTCAGGTCCAAGGTCAGCTGTGTTTGTGAGAGAAGGAGGGGGGACCAGAGGCATGGAGGAGAGCCCAGAAAGAAGGACGCAGAGGCTGGAGCGATGGGCGTGCCCCCCCCAGGGACGGCAGCGTTGGGGCAGCCACCAGGAGCTGGGCTGAGTCCCATCTCCCCCCCCCACCTCTAGAGGGAGCCACCCCGCTCACACCTGGAGTTCACTTCCGGCCCCAGAGCTGTGCCAGGTCTGTGCTGTTGCTTTAAGCCCCCGGGGTTTGCGGTGATCTGTTTCACAGACACAGGAAACAAATGCAGGCCTCTTATCAGAGCAAAGCATTTGAAAACAAACTCTCAAATACCTAGGGTGATAAAAGAAACCAAATGTCAGAAAACTCCCACCCCTCCCTGCAGACCCCTGGCGAGTCCCCTCCCCAGCTCTGGCCCTGAGGTCAAAGAGGAAGGGAGTGTGCGTGGTGTGAGTGCACCTGTGCTTGTGTGCGATGTGTGAGTAGGGTCTGTGTGTTCGTGTGCGCGAGGTGTGTGACATCTGTGTGGGGTGTGAGGCATCAGTGTGTGGAACTGAGAAGAGCCCAACTGCTGTCCTTCTGGACTTCCTGCAGGCCCTGCCCCCCCACTGCCCAGTGGACTGAGCGCTCTCCTGAACCCCAGGGCCCGGCACTGGCTCAGATCGGCAGCTGTCACGGGGCAGAAGCACAGCCTGCAGTGGGTGAGGGGACACTCCATCTCCGCAGCCCACTTGTGGGCCCCGAGTCTCTCTGGCCTGTCTCTGTGGGCACCCACTGCCTCCCTCACGGCCCCACGGGGAGGACACCACTGTGGCCCCCAGAGTTCTGGCCTGGCCTGCCCAGCAGCCGGGCAGGCACGACGGGAGCACCTGTGTGCACCCTGGCTGCGACACACCCCAGCCCAGTCTCTGGCCCAACCTGGCCCCAACCTGGCCCAGAGCCTCAGCTGGACAGGAAGAGAGGACTGTTCGCTGTGTCGTGTTAAAAATACTTCATGGGAAGTGACATTTCCCTTCCGCCCAGGCTGGGCTGAGCTCAGGGATTCCAGAACATACGCCCTCACTACCAGGGCTCAAAACCAGGCTCCCCACTCCCAGCTTCCAAATGGCTCAGTCCCATCTCCCCAGATGCAGCAGGGCTGGGGGGCCCTCCCAGGCACCCAGATAAAACCCCAACCCCTCCCCACCAGCACTGAGGCCCTATGGGTCATTCTCATCCTCACCCACTTCCTGGCCCCCTTCGCTGCCTCTGAGTAGCTCAGGCCTTTTCTTCCCGGCCCGCTCACATGCTGAGTTGCCGCCCCCCAGGCTCTCCCTCACCCCAAGCCTGGACTTCAACGTTTCCTTTCCAGAGACACTTTTCTTTAACCACATTGTCCAAGTCGGTTTCCCGCCCCCGTTACTCACTCCGTCCTCGGCCCTGCACTCACTTCCCCTTCCCAGCACACGGGACGATGGCATGACAATGTGTGTGCATTTGTTGGTTTGTGCACCTGTGTGTTGCATTTTGCTCGCCCAAGACTGCACGCTCACCAAGGCTAAGGAGTATGTGTTCCTTGTTAACCAGTTTACAGGCAGGGGCTAGTTTCTGGTACGTAGCCAAGGCGAGGGTCAGCCAGGATAAAATGGGTTATGCTGCAGGGACAAAGGTCTCCAGACCTCAGTGACTCAAAGCTGTGAAGGTTTCCCTCCCACTCATGCTATGTGGACACTGTGGGGGACTGGGACTGGGGGCTGGGGCTGCACCATTAAATCCCTCACGGACTCAGGGTCCCAAGTAAAGGCCCTGTCTTGACCTTTAGCTTTCTACAGCGGAATGTGGAGAATCACACTGGAATTTCAAGTTTCATCCAGAAGTGACATAATTCACTTCCTTTCATCAAGCAGAACAGCTCCCACAGCTCAGAAAACCCAGAAGGAAACAGAAGCAAAATATTTCACAGCAGGCCCATGCAGCGAGCCCGGGGCAGCCTACAGGAGGGTGCGAGGTACAGGACTACTCACTGGGAGCACGGAGCCCATGGCAAGCCAACTGCCAGATAGATGAGTGAGGCCCCTTTTCACCGGCTGGCCAGTCTGCAGCCGGTCTACCAGAAAGCCCAGCCGGGAGCAGCCACAGCCTGACCAGAGGGTTACCACTGCCCATCTGCCTGTGAGCAGCAATAAAAATGCTGACTGTTTGCAGCCACCAAATGCGGAGTGGTTTGTTATGGAGCTCAGTAAATATTTGTGGAATGAGCGAAGAGAAGCAAAGCAGCTTTTCTCCCTGCTGTGCCTTATCTACCAAGTCCAGGCTGGGCTTCCAGAACTGGGAGTCCTGATTGGAAATGTCGAGACCCCCACCAGTGGGTAGAGAGAAGATTTTACTGGAAGGTCGAGGTTTTGCTCTGACTCCATCACTCATTGAGTGGTTCTTGGCTAAGTCTTTTCCCTTTTGTGACTCGGTTTTCCTGGATGAAAATCAAGGGGCCCATTTTAATGTTCTTCCGTGTCCCCCGAACCCCGCCCAGCTTGTTCCCTGCAGGGTGTCCCAGAAGACAGGCCACTGAAATGCAGGGAGGACAAGATCTGGTGGCTTCCCAGTGGCGTCCTGGGCCAGCCTGATGGGATTGGAAACCATGGTTCTGGCCCATGGAGCTGGGTTCATGCTGCCCTTGGGTTTGGGACTACTCAAGCCAGGGGGAGACGCCAATTTCCTGAGGGCTTCATCTACCTGTCAGGGGCTCACATCCCAAACCAAACCCCACCAACACGTAAGCACACCCCTCCACAGAGCCCTTGGGGTGCAGAGGCGGCCACCCTAGACCCCAGGGTTGGCAGGAGCCCTTGGTGCATTGCAGAAGGTGAAGGCTCCTTCCGAACTTAGGGTTACACCTTAATTCTGCTGCTGAGCCCGTCCGCTGGGCTTTTCATTTCACTATGGTATTTTTCAGTTCTCAAGTTCTGCTGTGTTCTTCTGTCTTCTGTTTCTTTGCTGATACTCTGTTTCTTTGAAGAGGCTTTCTTTTTATTATCATTTTTTCAAGCATGTTTATAATTACTCACTGAAGCAGTTTTGTGGTCGCTGATCCAGAACCTTTGCCAAATAAGGCTAACACCTCCATCACCCTGGTAGTGGCACCTACTGGTGATCTATTCTCAATCTCTGTAAGAATTGCCTGGTTCTTGGTGTGATGTGATTGTCAGTTGAAACCTACACATTTTTGTAGTACGTTATGGAGACTCTGGGCCTTATTTATACCTCCTGCTTTTTTTCCTTGACGTCACTCTCTTGAGCAGTGGGGGATGCCTTGTACTGCCAGATGAAGGTGGAAGTTTAGGTTCACTCTCTGACCTCTAAGGCAGAGACCCTGGGGAGTTACCTGTTGATTATCTCAGCTAGTCCCCATAAGGCCTTAAAAAAGAAGGGAAGTGGCCCTGGCTGGTGTGGCTCAGTGGACTGAGCATAGGCCTATGAACCAAAGGGTCGCTGGTTCGTTTCCCAGTCAGGGCACATGCCTGGGTTGTGGGTTGGTTCCCCAGTTGGGGGGTGTGCGAGAGGCAACTGATGTATCTCTCACACATCATCAATGTTTCTCTCCCTTTCTTTTTCCCTCCCTTCCCCTCTTTCTAAAAATAAATAAATAAAATCTTAAAAAATAAAGAGGGGAAGTAGGTACAGTTGCTGCCCCAGCTGTGACCATGAAACTGAGGAAAGGAGAAGGCTCGTTTACTTGCTCAATCCCACAGCCGCCATGTCACATGGCAAGGCTGGGCACCAGGCTGGGCCGATCCATTTTCTCTTTGGCCTCTCTGTCGCGGCCGTGACCAGGCCACAGCCATCACTGAGTGCTGACGGCCAGGAACAGGGCCCGGGGCACCGCTGGTGCTCAACACACGCGACACACTGAACTGCTGATCCCCAGAAATGCAAACCGAGCGGGTAAAGTGACTGCTCAGGCAACACAGGGAAGTCCTGGGCGGGGCCAGGCCTGGGGTCCGTGCATGCCCTGCACACCTGGCTCTCCCTTAGTCTGTTTTCCCTTCTGACAGTTGGGGCTCATTAGACCTTTACATTTCAATGAGATAAATGTGCAAGATCACAGTTCCTGGGGGGCCGTAGGTCATCCATGTGTCTCCTCTCATCCCTGCTCGTGCGAAACCCTGCGCCGTCTGGAGGGAAAAGAACCCACTGTGGGCCCGAGGGGCAGTCACCCACCAAAGAGCTGACACCCAGAGAGCCTGGGAGGAGATGCAGGGGCGACCTGGAGACGGGCTCTGCACAGAGGAGCCCCAGGCCGGCCCAGCTCAGATCCCAAACTCAGTTCCGGGAGAGCCCAGACCGGCACTGCAGCCCGAGAGGCAGGTCTCCAGGATGAAAGGCACTGGGCTCCCCTCCCTATGCAGAGAAAGAGGAGGGACTGGGCGATCAGTCACACCTGTGATCCCAAGCCCAGGGCTGCTGCACCCTGAGCCGGGGGAGCCTCGGGGGCTGGGGTCCCTGTATCAGGGGGCCCTCCAGTCCCTGTGGCCTCCTTGGGATTCCTGAGTAGGTTTTCAAGGGCCTGGGGCAGCTTCTCCATGAGGTCCAGACCCAGGTCAGGAGAAAAGATGGTCATCTGTTGCTTCAGTGGAAACCAAGGAACGAGGAAGGTTGTACATCTGGTGGCACAGGCTTATTCAAAACCATTTCGAGACAGCTTGGCTTCCAGTGGCTTCCCAGACACCCTCTGTCACCCAGGGTCTTCCCAGGCCAGCAATGCTCTGGGGCACCTGGGGACTGCGCCTCCCTGCCCACATGACGTTTCATCCCATCGCTGTGTAGCCGCCCCCCCCCCCCCGCCGACAGGCCCTCCCTTACCCACTCCACTTAGATCTGCCCTTTTCCACCGGAAGACCTTCCCGTATGTCTCCCCTCTGCCTGGAGTGCCGCCTGTCCTCACTGCCCAGGGACAAGCCGTGTGCTTTCCATTTCAGCAGCAATGTCATCTCATACCCCCGCGTCCTTCTGCCCCTCTGCCCCAGGCTCCCCCTCAGCACCCGTTTGTCCTCCTGGTCACTGTGAATTTTGTGACTACTTTTCTTATCTTGCCGCTCTTCTTTGAGGCCTGAACCCACATTCCTTGAAAGTGGAGACGTCAGGTTTGGGTTCCCTTGGGAGTCCCTGCTGTCTAGCAGGGCGCCACGACACCGTCGTGCCCACAGATATTTCATGAACAAGCAAAGGAACCATGCTTGGAAAATCTGCTTTTCGTGGAGGTCAGGGGGCTGAAGAGAACTTGCTGGAAGGGGAAACAAAGTAGACCAAAATATGAGTAAGTGTAAGAAGACCCCGGGCAAAATTGGGAATTTATTTCAATTGTATAAAATATTTCTTAATATTTATGACGGACTTATGATGTGCCTACTATGCCAGGGAAGATGGTAAATTCGACAGCCAGACCTTCTCTTTGGTCAGGGCACTACAGTAGAGGGCTGAATATTTTGAGTATCGGCCCCAATACCCACTCTGTTCTGTAATGAGATAAAACAGTCCTTGACCTACACTCAAGTGAAGAGCAAATGGTGCGTCTGCGAATTGCCCTCTAGCAGGAAAGTGGCGATAACTGGAGAGGTCCAGAGAGTGACAGAAGACCTGAGAAGGGAAGGTGACTTTGGAGGCTCCTGGGGGTGGGTGGGCCCATCCTGGTGGACTGGGCAGAGCCGGGAGCTGGAGGGGGGGAATGGGGGAGGGGTGGGTGGAGACCAGGTCCAAGCTGGTGCACATGACATGGTAGAGAGTTCAGGGTGGTTTGAGTCCGGGTGCAGGGCAGCCTGGGATTTGGGAGGTAAACTTAGAACCCCTTTCTGCCTCCGGTTGGCCTGGTCTTTACAGAGACTGGAGACCTGAGAACGCAGAGGCTTTGGAGTAGGGAGTGGGTGGGGGGGGGGTCCAAGCTGCCATCAGAAGGAACTTTCAGAGGAAGGGGTAGCAGCGGGAGGAGCCAGGCCAGCCATACAGCCAGGGGAGGGAGAAGAGGACCAATTTTGGCTGGCCGCAGGAAAGAACACGGGGCAGGGTGGTCCCGTGGGCAGTTTGGTGGGGAGGCCACATGCAAGGAGCCCTTCTGGACCTCGTGGGTTTTTAGCGGCACCTGCAGGGCAGGCCAGGAGGAGGCGTCCAGCACTCCCGCCCGAAGGTCAGGAAAGTGCAGGAGGCTCCTTCCGGAGGGAGGTTTCAGGGATGCTGTTGTCCGGCTTCTTGGCCGTGACGTGACCTGCCAGCTTGGCTCTGCATCTCGCCTGCAGCTCGGGGCGGGCAGGGCCTCTGTTCCCAGCCCCTTCCCCCTCATCAGTTGCATTTTTCCCATCACCTCTTGGCTTAGAGCCAGGACTGTCAGCCCGGTGTCGGGGAAGAGAACAGAACCCGTGGCCCAATCCCATGGACTCGGTAACTTCATGGACCATTGATTCTCCCTTGGACTTAAAGGCTCAAAGGAGACATGTCACCTGGGGCTGTGTGTGTGGCCCTGGGCTTTTTCTGATCCACCCTCTTCGCATCTTTTCTTCTAGAGGTTAATGCACAGCCTCGGCACCCCCATAAGAACAGGGGGGCGTGCTCGGGTACCTACCATGCCCTGCCAAGTGATCGTGCAACCAGAGGCAAGTCTGAGGGCCCTGACCCACCCCCCAGGGTCCAAACACTTTACCGAGATTCGTTTGTGGATTTTATTTTAACCACTTTTTCACCGACTTCTTTTATGTAGGCTCCATTCTCTTCTTTTTCTACCACAAGGAAATGGAACGGGAAGGGATGTGGCCAGTCCCCAGGCAGGAGTGACAGACTGGTAACAACAGCAGGCCCGCTGGGTTCCGACCCCATGTTCTCCCTCCTCTGAAGGGCAGCCTGCCTCTTTCGTCATCCAAACTTTGATTTCTACAGATTAAAACAATTACTTTTAACTTTTATTTTCCCACTGAATTGCCCAATATTTTATGAGTGATAATCACTTGCTGTCATCTTTTTGGTGGTGACTGAGGCACGCCGCCTTCCCTGGAATGTCGGGAGGGGAAAGGCTTCTACAGATTGTTCCTCCGGCCTGTTTTTCTAAATAGTGTGTGTGCGTGTCTGTGTGTATGTGTTTGTGTCGGGGGGATCTCTCGTAGGAATGTGACTCCTGGAAAATAAGAAACCTTTCCAGGAAAAACAAATCAACATTTACAGAGAAATGGATTTCTTCTCTTGGTGGAGGGCAGGCTGCTCCCTTACTTGGCCAGTTACTTCTCCCAAACGAATCCTCAACCCCAGCCCTGTGCTGTTCTCTCCCAACTCCAAACATCCCCAACTCTGCTGCTGTGGCCCCATCGCCGTGCATCTGCATGTGGCTCCAAAGCTGCCTTTGTCAGAGGGTGAGCCACACACTGCAGTGAGATGCCCCCAACCCTGGACAGGGACCATCTCTGCGGCAGGGACCATGTCTGTTCCTCCTTGTATCCTGGGAACCGCGCTCGCTGCCGGGCCAATAGCATATTCTCTGCACATGAGAAGTATCTGAGTGTCGAGAGCCCCAAGTAGGTAACTTTGAATTCCTTTCTTGCGCCCACCTTGGTGAATCCTACCTGTCTTTTGAGGAAGCAGACCAGGTCCCCAGGACCCCGGGAGTCAGAACAGAGACCAGCTAGTAGAAGCTTTGAGAACACGATGTCAGAAAGAACTTTCAAAACTCTCCAAAGATGACAGGAAAGGCAGGGGCCTCCCCGACAAGAGATGTAGTCCAGCAGAGCCTGGTGGGGCACTCGTTCCGTACGGATGATGTGAGTGTTCTTTCAACGAGTCAGCACTGCCTCCCAGCCCTGGATAAAGAGGAGAGCGGGCCTCGGATGGCGACTGTGATGTTTCTGAGGCGTTGCTCCCGTTGTCTGTCTCTGTTACCTCTGGCGCATCACTTTTCAGGCCCTCTCTGGCCTCATCTATGAAAGGAAGGGGTGTGGAGAGGCTTCAGAAGGACTGGGACCAGCCACCCCACGCTGGCTGTCTTCACAAAAAACTGACCCGCGGTGATACAAGGTCTTGCATCAGATGTCCATTGAAGCAAGGTTGATCTAAGTTGGAAAACGGTGTCTAGAAACCTCAGTATGGCAAGACTGTTAAATAAGTTATGACATAACCTTACTACAGCTTGATAGCTTAATATTAAAAAGATTAGGTTAGAGATCTGTGTACGGGAAAATTCGATCTAGATATGTTTTTAAGCAATCACGAAGCGTGACATACGCACACCACCACTTTGTACACATGCCCACGTAAATCTACCTTTGCTACGAGTGTAAAGAGATAGGTAGAAAGATGCGACTGTGAGTACCAAGCACAGCAAGAAGTGGGAGTAGAACAGATGGAGAGGTTATCAGCGATCCTTAGAGTCAGGTCTACATAATGGAAAACTCAGAAAAGCAGCGGCTCAGGTAAACAGGGGATTTTGTTGCCTCTCACTAAAGGCCCGGCACTAAGGAGGCTCCGGAGTCATCAGCTGGCTCTGTCTCCTTTTCTGCTTCACCATCCTTGACTAACGGCCTCGAGCCTCAAGGTCACCTGAGGTCAAAGACGGCAGCTGGGGTTCTAGCAGTTGTGTCCAGGCAGGGACGTGGAGAGAGCTGTGCACGCCTGCTTTGGGGAGCTATACGAGAAGTCCCGCCAACCACACTTAATTGCAAAGGGGGCTGGGAGATGTTGGTTTTTTTAAAAGCTGGCTACAATAATCATATTGTATTATATCCCATCACATTATATTTTAATCTATTGGGCAGCCCCAATAATAAAGGGCCGTGTCACTAAGGAGGAAATGGAGAGTGGATACTGGGTGGCCACGGGGCATCCCTGCCGCAGGAGTAACTGTTTGTCACAGCACCTGGCTAACTACAATAGGAACACATCGCTGACCCTTTGAAAAACCCAGCTGGGAAAGGTGTTGACAATAGAAGAAAGGAGCTCCCTTTTCTGAGCACATATCGTGGGCCAGCCGGGCGTTTCATGTGTTACCTCACTTCACCCTCACGATCACCCCACAGGGAACACGACCATCCCTTCCCCTTCACCAGAGGAGGAGTCCGAGAGACAGAGGAGGGACAAAATGTGCAACAGTGTCCTTGTCACCGAGGGTCAGAGCCCGGGCCGGGATCCCGGTGTGTGTGATTATAAATTCTATGCTGCAGTCTCTGAGACCATTTTCAGGATGGTGGAAATACACACACATACACACACAGAAACTAACTCCTGGACAATTCTAGCATCCTAATCTTGAAAGGGGCTGGATTCCTTGGCCAGATTATTGGGATCCGACAGGGGGCAGATACCGGTTTTGTGCTAACTTCTTCCTCTCTGATGGACATTACCCAATGGGGCGCACGCTGTTTTTCCCTCTGGCATGTATTCATTTCCCGGCAACCTGAATCTTTTCTTTTTTTCCCTCTTGTTAGTTTTCATGCCAACATTCAGACAAAGACAAGGAGGCAAAAAATAAAGAACACATTTTCTTCTTCCCACCCCACCCCCATTTCTTAACTAAGGTCTAATTTCATAAGAGTGAGGAGGACGAGCCCCGAATAAACACCGGCTCCCCTCGGATCTTCGGGGCTCCATCGACAGGAATTGATGAGCGAGGCCCGGGGGAGGCACCCTGTGGGACAACAGCGTTCCAGCCAAGCTGCTGTCAGTTGCCCGCTCTGTGGGGAAGCATGAGAGCTGTGGGTGTTTTCCTTGAAGCACTTTCAACTCTAGACAGGAGGGGAGCAAACCCAAGGAGAGGATATTGCCTTCCTCTGTTCTCTGCCAACTCAGAGCTTTGTTCTCGGTCTCCCTGTCTTACCAAGATCCAGTTTCATGCCTGAAAGGCAGGCATTCCTCGGAGAAATGTGAACCTTCTTCAGTGGGCCATCTTCCCCGTAGCGGGTTCTGGCCGGTCCTTACACCCATTTTCGAGGCGCTAGTGCTGTCTCGGGAAGCCCAGGGGGCGGGGAGAGCTTCCTGCCGCCCGGGGCCGCAGGGTGCTGGCCCGGCTCGGGTGTCTCTGTCCTCACTCAGGGCGTGGAAAGGGGTCAGCCCGACCTGAGGCGGAACTCCGCCGCAGCTGAGGGACCTCGGCCAAGGGCTGCACTCCCCTGGCTGCGTTTCAGTGGCTGAGAAATGGAGAGTGGAGCTGTGGCCCCACTTTCCCTGCCCCTGTGGACCATTGCAAGTCCTCCCAGGGTGGCAGAGGGTATCTTACTCCTCCCTGGGCCAATGCAGAGTCACTGTGATAATCAGAAAGGAAACAATAATGAACAGAAACATTCTCCTATTAGTACCACCCAAGACTATGCCCTTAGCCTTGACTGGAGGCTGGCTCAGCAGTGGCAGGATAGGAACACCTTACTCTAAAATACTCCGAAACCTAAAAGCCCCAAGTTCAAACCCCGGCTGTACCACCTACCTGCTGTGTGACCTTCAGCACATGATCTCTCTGGCCTCTCTGTGCCACAGCTAGAAGTGAAACTAGTAATAGCGATTAGCTCATCTGTGAACTGCTTCAGGAAAGGGGCTTGGAAACGTGCCAACAATACGGACTCGATAAACACAGACAGCTGTCAGTTACTTACCAAGCCACTCAGACAAGCTGGGGGTCCTTCCACACCCGTTTACTCCAGGCAACTGCCACTTCCGGAAAAGGTGGCTGCTTCGCTGACCACTCCGCTGCCCCTCACAGCGTCCCAAGACCCATTGCGACTCCCCCCTCCGCCCTGCAGCGGGATGCACCAGGTGGAATTCCAATGAGCCAATGGTGAACTGGAAAACAGCTTGTTTGAGCCCAGTGACTGGTGCCAGGATCCAACCTTCGCCTCCTGATGGGGCTCGTGGTGCAAACTTAGGCTCAGACAAAACACCATTTTCTCAGCAGGGAAGATGTGATTGGACGGAATCCGAGGTCCCTCCAGGGCTAACTCAGGACACTTGAACTTGGTGCGTTTACTGAGCATCCTGGAGTGCGGGGCGAGGTGGGGCTTTATCTCAGGCAAATCCATTTACCGAGCTCCTCCGGAATATCACGCCTTCTGGTAGCTTCTTTACATATTTAATTCTCTCAACAGCCTAGGCTGGATGTGCGGTCAGCCCTACGAGCCGTTAGTTAGGGAGCACACCTGGCCCTGAGGCAGCCCGGGGGTCAAGCTGGGAGATTCTGGAGTCAGTCTGAGGGTGGGAGTTGTGGGTCCACTGCTCACTGACTCAGTGCCTGGGGCCACCGACTGGCCCCCGGGGGCCTTGGCCCTCTGGTCGGTAGACTGGAGACCACACCCGTGCGGTGGGTGCGGAGTGAGGAAGCGCGCACAGCGTGCCTGGCGCACAGCGTGCCTTCAACAATGGCAGTGCGTGCCAGTGCTCGGGGAGAGGGCCCGTGTGGCCCCGGCGCCCGGATGAGGAGGTGGCCAAGGCATGGTCCCCGGCCCTGAGGTGATGGTCCGGGGGAAGGGGAGTGAAGGGAGTCTGGGGATCGGTTCCCATCGGGCTGCTGTCACAGAGGCTCCTGAGGCCCCACGAGGCTCAGGACGTGCCCAAGAACCCCACGACCCCGAGGGGCGGGCCGAGGACCGCCCTCCGTGTACTTCATGCCGGCACGGGCCAGCCCCCTCCACACACAGGTTCCCCACCCTCCCGGCCCCGCCCCACTCCAGTTCTCTGCAGAACCCCCTTGGGGAGACCCAGCCTGGTTGAAGAAGATTTGCTTCCCTCACCATCTCTCTGAGTCTGGGTGAGCCCTCGGAGTGGTCAAGGGCAGGATCCAGCTCCCACCCCAACCACCCGGCCTTGGTGGGGCTGCCTTTGTCTGGAGGCCATTTGTCTGGCCCACTGCAGGGAGTGGGGGCCACTAGCCCCACAGCCTGGGAGGGGGAGCACTGGTGGCTGGGAGGCACCACGGGGAGGAAGCTGGTAGGAGTCAGGGAGGCTGGCCCTGGGTGAAGGCCTGGAAAGGGGACTCCAGAGATGTGGAGGGGACAGTGCCTTGTGTGTGCTGCAGCCTGGGCTGCGGCAGCTCCTCCCCTGCCCACCTGCTGGAAGGTCCACGGCACTGAAGCCACCCAGGGACATTTGGTGCAAGAGTCTTGGGAGGGAAACCCAGAAAGGAGGGGGCAGGCGCTGCCACTGGGCTCGAATAAACCCTGCACAAGTCCCTGAGCCTGGGGGTACCTCGGCTCCCTCTGAAACCCTCTCCCACCCAGCCTCCCTTTGTCCTCCTCGTCCTCCGTGAGTCTGGTCACTTGGAAGTGGCCTCCATGTCCACCCCCTCGCACTGCCTTCGTCCAGCTGGACTCTACAGTGGCGGATTTGCCAAAAGGAGCTGCAGCCCATGCCGGTTCTCAGGACCAGCAGCCTTGGGTGGGTGACCTACTGCTCTGTGTTCCTCAGGGGTCCCATTCGCAGAACAGCAATCACAATAGCATCTCCCTGAGACGTCCTTCTGTGGGTGGGGGCGCAGGAGCAGCTGGGGCCTGCGGGCCTCACCCTGACCACACACTCGGAGGCAGGCAGAGAACGGGTGGCCTCCATTATGACAGAGGAGGGAAGCAGGTCCTGGAGGACTGGGAGGGTGTCTGAGCCCCCAGAGTGACAGCGAATAAGAGGACAGGGAGCTGGGAGTGGTGTGGGCCGTGCAGATGCTGAGTCTGGGCCCTCCCTGAGGCTGGGGTTCAAATTCAGCCACCGAGCGCAAAGGCACTGAGCGTGCTCTGTGCCTCAGTATCCTCCCCTGGCAGCCGAAGCTGAGCCTCAAGGCGTTTTGGCAGGGCGATGACACCCTCTGTCAAATGCGGCTCACTGTGTCCCGCGGTGGAGATGGTATGAGGATTCGCGCCAAGCCCCAGCGTGGCGCCACGGCCTGGATAAGCCGGTCCTGAGGCTCAGTCCTCCACAGGTGAACAGGCTTTGCCTTCCCAAGTCGGCTGCAAAGAGGGAAGGCCACCCTTCCCTTTGGACCCGCCTCGGGAGAGAGGAGCAATGCTCTGGAAATGCTGCAGGCCCAGTGCTCTTGGAGGCGCCTGCCCCAGGCTGAGCCCTGTGGGAGGAAAAGCAGAACAGAAACAGCCTGGGGAAGCGAACATACAAACAAACCCATGAACAAGGGATGTGCTTGTTGGAGAGAGAGAAAGGGCCCATTCAGCCCTGGGCCCTGGGCGCCCGGTGCTTCCTCCAGGCCTGGAGCGCCGGGCAGCTCGCACATCTGTCCCGGGGCCTGGCTTCCCCAAAGCCACCTGTGATCCCTGGCTGCAGAGTCCTGACACCTCCCAGAGTCAGGCAGGGTGAAGGCAGCTTCACATTCCCCAAACACTCACGTGCGCGGGCGGCCTCTGCCAGGCCGCCTGGGTGGCGTCTCCTTCCCACTTCCTCTTCCTCCCACTCTTCTCTTTGTCTCCTTTCTCACCCTTTTGCCGCTGAAGTCCCAGAGGCAAGCAGTGGGTCTGACAGCTTAAACAGAGAGAATTATTCCAACCATCTCGGGAGAGGAGGAAGAGAGGGAGGTAAAGTGCTATTTATTGAGCACCTACTATGTGCCAGGAAACGCTGCTAGGCCTTTTCATCTGCTACTCCTGGCAGAGAAGGAACTGACGCCCAGAGTGTGAATGGGCTGGGTCTGACTGACACTTGATTTCATTTCTGGCACAAAAGCCACTGGGTGTTGTGGTGCAAACTAGGGTAGAAAAGAGGAAAGGCTACAATGAATGAGGAAGCAGCCGGCACACAGTAGGTGTTCAATAAATACATGCTATGCCTCATCTCGGAGTCTCTACGGTATGTACTGAAGACTCATCTAAGGGACAGAAAGAAAGAATGGCCGCTCTGATTGATTCATTTACTTCATTCAACAAATGTTTTCTGAGCACCTACTACATGCCAGAAACTAATATAGCGTAATAGAGACAGCAAATGCCCCTGCCCTGGTGCAGTTGATGTTCTAGTGTGATGCTAAGAAGAGGCAGTCCTTCCCTGCATTTGTCCGATGCCAATGTGTTGAGTGCCTACTGTGTGCCAGGCTCTGCTCTCTGCCCTGTGTGTTTTCACCACGTTCGGTCAGGCGAGGAAGCAGCAGTGCCACGCTGCGAGGGGGCTTGAGGAAAGGTGTGTTTTCCTCTGCCAGACCAGTTGTCCTAATTAATGCTCCCATCAAGACCCTCCGACCCCAAGGAAGTCCCTGTTTACAAAAATTAGAAGGAACATTTACCGAGGGCTCACTCATACTGCAGAGACTATGCTGCACATTCCTGACGTCACCCGGCGCCCCCAGAACCCCGTCAGACAGGACTGTGGGCTGGACTGCATCTCCCCCCATGGTCGTGTGCTGACGTCCTAACCTCCAAGACCTCAGAATGTGGCTGTGCTTAGAGACAGGGTCTTTAAAGAGGTGGTTAAATTAAAAGGAAGTCGTTTGGGTGGTCCCTGATCCAACCTGACCCGTGTTCTTGTAAGAAGAGATTAGGAGGCAGACGGGGACGGAGGAAGACGGCGGAGACCCAGGAAGCAGACGGTTGTCTACAGGCCAGAGACAGGCAGCAGATGAAACCAGCCCTGCCGACACCTGGACCTTGGACTTCCAGCCTCCAGGATCACGAGAAAATAAATGTTTATCGTTTGAGTCTCCCAGTCTGTGGTCCTTTGTGAGGGCAGCCCGAACAGACTGATACAGGTAAGTGCTATGTCCCAGTACACAAACTGACTCTCAGAGAGGCGAAGCAACTCGCCCAAGGTCACACAGCAGAGAAAGACCCCAGTGGCTTTGGGAATCCCGATCTGTCCGATCGCCAGGCCTGCGTGCTCAGCCACACAACACCGGGCAGGGTTTTGTTCTCGAATGCCTCATGGGCCCGTGTGCAAGATGTGATTTTTAAATGCCTCTCTGCAGGGAAAGCATGTCGGGGGAGGGAGCTGGCCCTGGGCCCCCTCCACACCCACAGACCTGCCCCTGGGAGGGCCCTGCAGCACCCCGGGCAGTGGGCTGACTGCCATCCGGCCCCAGCCCCTGTAGCTTGGCAGAGCTAAAAGAATTCTCCATGCATTCTGTTTTATTTTCTAAACAGTCCTGATCTTCAGAGGCAGTGACCTTTGGAGAAAGAAAGAAAAATGCAAAATATTCCAAAGATAGTGAGTACTCTGAAAAGATAACTCTCTAGACCAGGGCACTACAAGCTTTTCCTTAAAGGGACAGAGACCCTCAGGTGTGGAGGGTCTGGGAGTCTCCATGGCAACTACTGGCTGCTTCTCCATTGCAGCTGGAAGCTGCCAATGGAATATGATGAGCATTTTTGTGATGAGCACTTTTGTGCTCCAATAAAACTTTATTTATAGATGCAAAATTTGCATTCCACATCATTTTCACTGTCATTGAAAGATACAATTCTTCTTTTTTTTTTCCTACCACTTGAAAATGTAGAAATCCTCCTGAGTTTTCAGGCCCTGGGTCAGATTTGGGTTGCAGTTTGCCTGACACCAGGTGGGTGATTGTATCCACCGTTTCTGGGAAGCAGTTTAAGACCATTAGAGCTTGGAGGGCCTAGTGAGCAAGGCCCTCCCACCTCGGCCTACAAATGGGGACACCGAGGCTCAGAGTTGGAGGTGACTTCCGGAGCTCTTGGGGGCCCAGCTCCACCTCTGGCCTCCCAGTCGGAGCTCCTTCTCCCACCTTGGGGGCACAGGCCCCACCATGGAAGCGACAGTGTCTCTTTGTGTGGTCAGCTGCACACCTAGGAGTGACTGTCTCAGCTCCTGATGAAGGTTGCAGGACAGCCACCCGCTCAAGTTCAAGTGCTGTGAGTTAAAGTCAGGGGGCGGGGGGCTGAGGCACAGGAGCAATGCAGGCTGGTGAACTCCCAGCCGGAGAGAGGGCTGCGTGGGGTGCTTGGTGAGCCTTGTGATGGCCGCTCCATGAATCCTCAGGACAGCCGACCAGGTTAGTTACTGTGTTTGCTCTTCAGATGAGACCCTCAAAACCCAGGGACACACAGTGAACAAGGGCAACCCCAGGCCTCAGCCCCAGGCCCTGCTGGCTTCATAGCTGGGTGGACAGTCCCCACCTCACCTGGTGGTCCCCTCAGGCCAGATGTTGGGCTTGGTAATCTGGTCCCGCGGACCACAGGGCTGAGCTAGTTAGAGCATTTCTGGTGCATTCTCGGGGACATTTCTCAGCAAAGGCGGAGCACAGACAGCCAGTGACAACCCCTGGAGGCACAGGAAGGCCTTATCTTTCCGTCACCAGAAACTCAGATGATATCATCACCCCCTTCCCTCTCTGTTCTGTTGAGATGGCTTAAAATCGATCCTGACAAACAGCCACGTGGCAAAAGACATGCTCCACAGGGATACCTGTGGCCGTGGGAGTCTGAAGCTCCCGCAAGAGAGCAGCCCAGATGTCAGAATAAGAGCTGACTTGAGTCGATGACGGTCCATCCACGTGGCAGAAGAGGGCACAGCCGTTCGAGTGAGACCGAGGAATGTTTATAGCTATTGCCTTGGAGAGGTGCTCACAGCACACTACGGGATAAAACTGATTGTACCATCACGCGTCTGGTAAGAGCTCATTTAAATGAAAAACATAGGTATGTGGGACGTACGTGCACGGAAGAAGGTCTGGAATTTTATGTGCCAAAGTGTTAACACACTGTTTGGGTTCATTCATTCATTTATCCCACTAACATTTTTAGTACCTACTATGTTCCAGGAAACATACTAAGAGCTACGAACACAGTAAAAAATACCAGAGAAAATTCCTGGGATGTGGGGTGATTTTTTTATTTTTAGATGGAGCATATATTTTTAGAGCAGTTTTAAGTCCACAGCTACAATGAGCAGAAGGGACCAAGGTCTTCCATGTGACCTCTGTCCCCATGTGTACAGCCTCCCTCACCATGAACATCATCGTGGCGGTGCCTCTGTTACAGTCCATGAACCTGCTTTGACACATCGCAGGCACCCAGAGTCTGTAGGTTACAGGAGGGCTCACTCCTGCCGTCGTTCATCCTGTGGGTTTGGACAAATGTGTGACAACAGGCGCCCACCATGATGGTACCACACAAAGCGCTTTCACTGCCCTGCAAATCCTCTGGGCTCCGCCTGTTCTTCCCCCACCCCCCCACCCCCGCCTCCTCCCTCCCCCTTCATCCCTGGCAACCACTGATCTTTTTACCGTCTTCATAGTTTTGCCTTTTCCAGAATGTCATAGCATTGGAATCAGACAGTATGTAACATTTTCAGATTGCTTCCTTCCCCTTGGTAACATGCGTTCCTTCGTGTCTTTTCGTGGCTGGGTAAGTCGTTTCTTTTTAGCGCTAAATAATGTCTTCCTGTCTGGTTGGACCAGTGTGTCCAGCCACTCACTGAAGAAACTGTTTCAACACGTTATCAGCATAAAACACACTGCGATGGTCGAATTCTGGTTTTCACCACCTCTCTGGAATCCGGCGCGCATTGCCTGCTGCCAGCATGCATATAACCCCACTCGCGTGCTACATTTTCATCTGAAAGTTCTGATCTGCAATTGGATATCATAAGATTCGCAGTTGAAAAAGTGGATTCACAGACCCAACTTGGTCCAAACATTCTTATGAGTTTTCTCATATCTGGATTAAGTATCAGTTTTTTCCGTTTTATTTTCATGAATTAAAATGGAACCAAATTTATAACTCGGGTGCTTGTTTGTACCAGCCCTACGTCCAGTGCTCAAACGCCACGTGTGGCCACTGGCTGTCACTCTGACACGAGTGCTCTAGCGCTGCGTGTGTGCACCATCCACCCGTCCACTCGTTCACTCACCATGCATTTACTGGGGGGCCCTAGCCCTACAAGCCACAGTGAGAAGGAGCACAGAAGAAGCCATGGTTCTGTCCCAGGACAACACCACGGTATCCCTTCTCTCCCCCACGAGTCACTTCTCCTCCCCATGCCTCCGTCTTCCTTTCTGTAAAATGGGCAAAAGGAGGCAGAGTCTGCCTGTGACCCCCGGCGGGCCCACCCCACCCCACTCAGTGGGACTGCTATGGGGGAAGCACAGGGGCCTGGGGGCAGGCTGAGCTGGGTCTGAGTCCCGGCGCTTTGCCCAAGTTCTGCCTCCTCTCCAAGCCTCAGTTTCCCCACCCAGGCCTAGCAGGACGGCAGGGGGTAGCTTTTGTGGAACCTTGAGCTCTGCGAGCCACTGTCCCTGTCCTAACACCCGGGAGTGACGTTGGCTAACAGGAGGGCAGGACAGATGTGAGAGGTCCCCACCAAGCCAGTGGAAGGAAACCGGAGGGAGCAGCAGGCATGAAACAAAGTCTGGGCAGTGAGGCAGGCACAGGTGGCAGGAGGCACGTGGCTGCCCCGCCCTCTTCCCTCCCTGCTCCCTACCTGCCCCGCTGCCTGGCTCTGCATCTGGCAGGAGGCCTTGCTCACATGCTGCTGACTCACCCCTTGAGGGATTCCTAGGAGGGGTGCGAGGCTCAGCACGTCCCAACCAGGGTGGGCGGGAGCAGGGAGAAGGAAAATGGCTCTCAGTACCAGGGCCCCTTCTCTGGAAAAAGACGTCAGCCAAGGGCCCTCTTGGGGTCCAGGCAGCTGGCCCGTGTCTCAGCCCTCCTGAAGGCCACAGTTCCTTGTGGGAGACAGACATAAGTTTACCCTGGGGCCGAGGGATGTGGGCGCCAGGCCGGGCCGGCAGCAGCAGTGACCCTGGCTGGGGCTCTTTGCTCTCTGAGCTGCAGTTTGCAAGCTGGCAAAACGGACATAAAAATACTTGCTCTGCCCTGCCCCTTCCACACTGCCAAGGGCATATGCTGTGCGGGCAGGCCGCAGATCCCCCCAAAGCCAGATGAAGAGGTGGGTGGCGGCGGGGGCGCTGGGGAGGGCGCCCCAGGAGCGGAGGAACCCAATCCTTGCAGGCCGCTGAGCCTGGCTTTGCTGTTTGGAGGACGGAGGGTGGAGGACTTGGGATCTCGCTTACCCACCCCCGCCTCGGTTGGCTTCTGTGCCAAATAACTAAACTGTACCTTCCCCCTGTGGCGAAGCTGTCCTCACGATGAAATGAGATGGTGGGTGTGAGCCAGAGGGGGCTCCCTGACCACGCAGGGGGCCTCCTCCCATCATCCTTACACGTCATCCCTGTCAGGCCTACTCGTCTTGTTCAATTCGTTTGGTGTTTCATTTTCTAGACTCTCAGCTCCATGAGGGGCTTGGCTTTGTTCCCCGCTGTGTCTTCAGTTGCAGAGCTAAAAGAGCCCTCAGGAAATGTTTGTTGAATGAATAAAAGAGAATGAACGGCAAAGAGCATGATGAAAATGGCTGTCCGTGGTCCCAGGAGGTCTTGTGATTCCAGAACAATTAGGAGGGCCCCAGGGAGACCCCAGGGGGGTCCTAAGGAGGTTAGTGAGTCTAGGCTGATGGAGCAGAAGGTCCCAGCAGCCTGAAAGTACCAAAAGAGAAGAAGACACTTATCCCAGGTGTCCCCGAGGAGTAACTGTGACACCAGAGAGGGGACCCACAGCAGAGCGGGCAGGACATGGGGACAGGTTCCAAGGGGTCAGAGTACAGAGGACCTTCTTGGGTCTGGCAACATGTGGGCTCTGCACGGACCACGGGGGCTGAGGTGCCCTCGTCTGTGAAGTGCGTGGTTGAAAGTGAAACAAGCATCAGGATGAATGAACGTTATTATCACACAGGGAAGACAGCAGGTTGGGCCCAAAGGGTGGATTTTTGCTGCCTTGGACGTTGGCTGTTGTTGTTGGTTCCTTGAGGAATCACTTGGATGGAGCGAAATGCACAGAACGCACATGTCATAAACACATGTGCTATGGCTTTGCACCATAAAACTGCCAATCAAGACAGAGAATCCCTGTCCCCCCAGGGACACTGGTTCCCCTTCTGGGTCAGCATCCAGCCCTTCTGCAAGACGTACCCTGATTCCGACCTCTTGCTCTGTCAGTGGCCTTCTCCTGAACGTCACAGAAGCAGAATCACACGGCGAGAGGAAGCCCACCTGGACTTCTTCATCCATTCCCAAGCCCTTGCCACGCTGCTCACAGAGAGAGAGCCCCCAAATCGTGGCCTGAGCCCTGTCCCCACGGAAGTCCCACAGAACCCTCCCAAGGTCCCTGTTTCACAGTGGAGGACACTGAGACTCAGATAAGCCTGGCAACTCACTCGGTGTCACACAGCTCCTTGGCGCCAAAGCCAGCTTCAGAATGTGGTGTGGCCTGCCCACGGCAGGGCCTGCTCCCAGCAGGGGCTGCCTGAGGGGTTCCTAAAGGAGAAGCCATGGTGAATGGGCCACGTCATCTCCTTAGCAAAAGTCTTGTCTTTGCCGTAAGCAAGCCCCGTCCGTGGTGTCTGTGTGTCCAGGGTAACAACACACCTCTGAAAGAAGCCTCGGCACCCTCAGGTGCGCACGTCCCTCCTTAACCACCCCGGGAACCTCAGTCCCCGCCTCGCTGTCTCCCACCTCCAGAGAACCTCCCTCCTCGATTCCCTGCTTCTTTCAATGGCCTGGAAGAAATGGCAAAGCTGTCCACCCCAGGAGCTTTGAAGGCCTTGCTTCCTGCAGTGCTGTCCGTGCGGCTCAAACAGCATTACAAAAACGCTTGACGGGTCTGGATGTTCTGCCCCCATGGACTGCAGTGAGGAGCCAGGGACTGCAGAGCTCTGGGGTCGCCACCAACAGCGAGTGGGCTCTGACCTCCAGAACCGCTTCTGCAGAGCGGGCCTACGGCGGCCGAGGAAGCAGCTGGAGACCAGGAGGACCGGGCCAGGGCCAAGCTCAAGAAGGGGGCTGCCCGGGGAGCTACCCTGGAGCCAGGGCAGACCCTGCTTTCTCTGGGCGCCTGGACAATTCAAGGGCCCTCTCTTGCTCTGCATCCCCTCTCTCCCTCCCTTCCTCCTTCGTCCCCTCCATTCTCTCTCTCCTCCCCCTCCTTTTACTTTCTCCTTCTCCCTCCCCTCACCACCCCAGAGACGCTGCCTTTCTTGCCCCCCTCCCTCCTGCCTGTGCCCACAACCTGTGATTTTAAAACTCTCAGGGCCCTCAACCTGGTCATTACTGGGTAAAGTGCCAGCCAGTTGACAAACAGCAGGATGGTTTTGAAAACATTTTACAGTGCGCGAATCTGGGGGAGGCGGGAGCTGTAATGACTATAATCCAGGGCAGGGAGTGATAAGGGTCTCGGAGATAACAGCCCTGCTTCTTCAGTCAAGGTCTTGGCCCTTGGGTGTCCCCAGTTCCCTGGAACAGAGACCTAAGCAGGTAATTATGGGGGATGAGATAAGCGTAGTAATAGAGTCTGCACAAAGATGATGCAGGCCAAGGAGAAGCCAGAAACTTTGCTCAGACCCAACAGGAAGCTTGCAGGAGGCGGGGGCAGGGCTGGGGGGCATGTGATCTGGGGCCGGTAGAACATGCCGGAGCCTGAAGAGCTGGCGGGGGTGCGGGGGGTGGTTCCAGGCTCAGGAGAGGCAGGGCGAAGGGGCAGAGGCATGGAGCGGACTGCCTTGATCTGGAAACAGCCAGATGTCCAGGTCTGCGTGCCAGGAAGCACGGGCTCTGCATTGGTCACCACCCCGTGCTTTCTGGGTGACCGGGCAGGACAAGCGACTCTGGCTGTCTGAGTGTTCGGGTGACTGGGGAGCATGTTCCCTATGCTCAAGGCTCCTGTCAGAGTCGGGGTGCTGCTGACGGGGGCCCCACTGCTCTCAGGGCCTGCATTTCCGCTGGGGCTCCCTGTCTCCCCCACCAGAGGAACCCCCAGTGCCAGGGTGTCTGAGACCGTGGTGTGCCGTCAGACCCCTTCATGTCTAAGGAAGGGTCACAGCTACCATATACTGAGCACCTACTGTATACCGGGTGCTTGGCAGGCTTCATTTCCAACCCTCACAAGAACTGCAAGTCGAAGTTAACATCCCACTTCACAGACGAGGAGACTGAGGCACAGCGACAAGCTACAGTGCCCCAGGCTTGCAACGGCTGGTAAGGGACCCAGCTGGGGTTCAGACCCAGACCTATGCCTAGGTGCAGGGGTGCTCAGGAAATGTTTGAGGACCCTATGGCTGTGTGTCAATGAGGAGTAGAACACCCAGAATTTGAGCATTAGACCCTAAGGGTGAAGGGACAGGTCACCAGGTAATCCTGGCTGCTCCCTGACCATCTTTCCACTATTGTTCCTTGATTACCCCCCAGCCATGGGGAACTCAATCAGGAAACCCAGGTTCTGGGCCTGGTGGCGGAACCTGAGGACCTCGAGGGCGGCCCCTGTCTGGGCCTGGTCTTCCGTCTGAAACACCATGGTGTAGATCACTTCAATTAACAGACTCTGTCCCCTGGGTAAACGGGAGCGAACATTTTATTGTAGACAGGGTACCTATGGCCAAGACAAGCAAGGCAGGAGCCCAGCCCTACCCTGGAAAGTGGGTCATGGGAGAAAGAAGCAGATTCCTTCTGTTTTGTTTTGAATCGGGGTGGAGAAGGGGGGGAGGGGGGCAAAGTGTGGAGAAGTGGGTGCCGGGCGTGGTGTGAGAAAGGCAGCTGCCAAGAGCTGCTCTCTGCTGGGTGCTTGGGTGGCCAGGGAGTGGGTGGACAGCTAGGGGCTACAGGGTTAAGGAAAGAGGACCCTGTCTCCGCCTGATGTGGAAACTTCTGGAAGTTCCCTGCCCCCCTCACCACTGCAGGATGTATCGGAACCCCCGCACCTCTCCTTCCTCGCCTCCTGCCCCTTCCTCCTTACTCCCACTTTCCCACCCTGGCTGCAGCCCTCCCACTGCAGGCACCTGTTTCACGATCTTCTCCAAGCTGTCTGGGACATGTCACCGCTTCTGCCCCTGGAAAGTCCTCCTCGTCCTGCCACCTCCTCCAGGAAGGACCCAGGGCCTCCTCGGAGCCTTCCCCCGAGCCACCTTTGAATGCAGTGAGGTGTGTGTGATGTCCCCTCCCCTGACGGGGCCTCTCTTCCTGGGGCCGGTCCAGGGTGCCACTGTCCCCATGCTGAACAGGCATATAGAGCAGTGAGGACAGACGCACACATGTCCCAAGCACCTCAGACACCCCTTGGACCTGCCTCTGATGGCCACACTGCTGGGGAGGAAAACAGCGTGGGGACAGCCAGGGTGACACAGATGTGGGCTGGTTCCTCGACTCCCCAGTGGTGCCCTGCTTCTTCTTCAAGGCCTGAGCCAGCCCACAGCTGTGACCGGGAGGATGGGAGACCAGGCTCCTGGCCACGGAGGTAGCAGCCGACTCAGTGGGTGAGGGGCGGCATCACAGCTCAGTCTCCGTGGACCCCACCCGCCACCCTCTGCCTTGGGGGCCACAGGGGCAGACGGGATGAATGTGCCATTAGAGGAGTCACACCTTCCGCAGCGGTTCAATCACACGATTTAACGGAAGTCTTATAAAAATCAAAATCGCCCTCCCGAAGCTTTGAAGGAGCCTGTGAGTTGCAGCCCAGGACAGACGCCTTGGTACGGCGACAGGCTCATGTTTCCTGGAGACCCACAGGGCCTGCTCCATGAGGCCTCCCCGCCGTCACCCATGTCCCCTGTGGTCTGCTTCCTGGTTTGAAGACCATGTCCCACATTCCAGGAGCCCTCTCAACCCTGGACAAACCGGGACAGCTGGCCTGCTGACACCACAGCTACTCGGGGGGAAGCCACGTGGCCCCCGGACCTCACCCGAACTGCTGCCAACCGTGTCCCGTTACCGACACGTGGGCCCCTCCCCTTGTCCTCGCGCCCGCTGCTCCAGCCGCACTGGCCTCCCTGCTGCCCCTCGAACACGCCGTGTTTCCCATTCGGAGCCTTCCTGCGGCTCCGCTTCTCCCAGAATCATCTTCTCCCTCACGTGCGCATTGCTGTCTCTGTCCCTTCCTCACGTGCACCCCTTCCAGGGAGGCCCCTTGGCATTTGGCCTCCCTCTCTGACGAGAAGGGTCCCCAGGAAGGGGGCCTGCAGGCCCTTCCCCGCCTCTGAGCACCTGCCACTCCGCACGTCAGCAGGTGGAGCCTGAGTTGGCTTTGGGCTCTTCCCACCCGTACGGGGTGGGAACGGCAGCAAGCCCGTCCAGGTCTACCCTTTGGGAGCTTCCTCCTGCTGAAAGCCAGCTGCCCAGCAGAAGTGTGAGCGGCCGAGGCCAGCACGAGGCAAGGAAGCCTTCGCTGACCGTGTGTGTGCGTGTGTGTGTGTGTGTGTGTGTGTGTGGTTGGGGGTGGGGTGGGGAGGCAGCACTTAACAAAAGAGATGCCCGGGCAGCCCCACCTGTGCAGCCACCTGGGAGGAGGGGCCCGCTCTGCCAACGAAGGTGCCGTCCCAGCTGGTGCGGCCCCTGGGGTTCCACGTGCAGCAAAGAGCCACCCGGCTGAGCCAAGCCTGTGCTACGGGATTCTGAGAAGTAATAAATGGACTTCATCTTAAACCGTCCCATCCGAGGGTTTGTGATGCACTAATTAATAACGGGAAAACTGCCATGGGAATAAGTGCCGCCAGCGTGCAGGCCGGCGCCCCAGCTGCCGCGTGGTCGTTGGGCCCCTCCACCCCCTGCGCTTTCCTAGTCTCCAGCGTGCATCGGTGCAGCCTGGAACGCGTAGAAAATCGAGCTCTCGAGCTGCCCTCGGGAGATGCTGGGCTGGGGAGCAGCGGTCTGTGCGCGTGCTTTGTGAATAGGTTTTTATTTTTTTAGAGTGGTTTTAGGTTCGCTGCAGAAGTGAGCAGAAAGTAGAGATTCCCATATCCTCCAGCCCCCACACAGGCAGCACCTCCCCCCTTATCAAGATCCCCACCAGGCTGGGAGGGGGAAGGGGGGGCCTTTGTTGTAATCAATGAAACCTCATTGACACGTCCTAATCACCCGAGGCCCATAGATTCCAGTGGCCTTCGCTCTTGGTGTTGGACCTTCTGTGAGTTTTGACAAATGCGTAATGACATGTTTCCAATTCGACAGCATCATGCAGAGTAGCTTCACTGTCCCAAACGTTCCCTGCGCTCTGCCTCTTCAACCTGCCCTCCCACGACCCCGGCCGTGATCGATCTGTTTACCGCCCTCAGTTTTGTGGTTTCCGGAATGTCACAGCGGTGGAATCATACAGTACGCAGCCTTTTCAGAATGGCTTCTTTCACTTATTCATATGCGTCTCAGATTCCTGCACGTCCTCTCATGGCCCGGTGGCTCATTACCTTTCGGTTCTGATTAGTATTCGCTGTCTGGGTGCAGCTGGTTACTTATCACTCACCCGCTGAAGGACGGCTTGGCCAAGTGATCTGTGTTTTCACACGCCCTGCAGGTGACTCCGATGTTTGCTAGCATTTAAAATCATTCTTTTTTACAATATAGCTCCACAAAATTAACTCTGTGGCCATTCCTTGGCTGTTTGGATGTCCTTTTTCCCCTCTCTTTTCTTCCTTCTATTTGGAGGGCCCTAAAATGTGACTTCTTGCAGAAAGTACCCTCAGGTCCCCGCAGTCTGAAACAATGGCTCCCTGGGGCTGTCTCCAGGGGGCGTCTGTCCCTGTGGTGCACTCTGTCTGTCTCTGCTTGCCACCGCCCCCCCTCGACCCCCGACTGAGAGTTCTTGCAGACGCAACAGGTTTCCTCCAGCCCCTGGCTCCAGGCTGGGCTTACAGTGGTGAACAATAGATGCTCTAGGCTTGGACGGTGCAAGGGGTCGGCAGTCTAGGAAGCTCCCTGTCGGACTCCAGAGAAGCTGGCGACGTGGCAGAGTGATTTTCATCACGTTCCTGGGAGCGACATCTTACAAACACATGTCTCTCCAGACCAAAATGCACTTCTAAAAACAGAACTGGTAAAATTATTTCTTTCTAACAGCGAGGAAAAAAGGGGAAAAATAGCATCCATCAAGCACTGTCCATCTGCCGGCACCGTCTTTGCTGTTCTTCTGTCTCATTATTCCTCATCCCCCAGGTGGATATGTGGGATCCTTCCAGGGGACGGCAAGGCTCAGAGGCGCTCGGTGGCTCGTCCTAGGCCACAGGGCCAGGGCTGCCATGCTGGCCCAGGGGCCTGGGACGGAAGTGCTACTCTACTGGGCCAGTCCACTCAGAGGAAGGACCCAGTGGGGGGAGAAACAAACTTTTTGCAGGCACACGCCCTTCTTCCCACAACCCTCAAACTGCCACCTCTTGTGGGGGCGGGGGCGCCACATCTCCGGCAGTTTCTGTCTTCGAGAGGCATCACGAGGGGCATGGGTGGGGGGCTTGGCAGAGACAAGCAGAAATGTTCCTCGTCCCACAGGCTGTGAGCTGGGTCAGGCCTGCTCTGGTTGGGCTCCAACTCGGTTTACAAGTGGAAGCCGGAAAACGGGTGCGGTGCCAGCGAGCAGGCTGCTCCCCCTCTGCAGAAATAACAGACTCCACAGCGTTGCGAAGAGCCGGGGCAGGCGGTGTGGGCCGAGGGCCGCGCCGTGCCTGCCCAAGTCCGTGCTTCTGGGTCCTCGCGTGCATGCCCGGGGTGCATGGGTTGTGATGTACAGGTAAGTGGGTAAGTTAGTGTTTAGTACGTCTGCCGGGGGACCTGGGCTGGAGATCCAGGGGCCACCGCTCACAGTGGGGCTCTGGCATTGTTCTAAACCTCAGTGACCAGCTCTACCTCCGGGTGGCTGTGAGGATTCGGGGACACAGTGTTAGCCGCCCTGCTCAGTGCTGGCCCTGGGGGGGGCTCCGCGGGTCTCTGTGACTGCCAAGTTGGATCTGGCACAGGGTTTTCACACAAGCTGCTTCCAAACTGTCGCAGCCAAACTGGGAGAATCTGGCTCCCAGGGCTCGAGAGAGAACAGTGTCAGGGGTGGAGGGGGTGGGTAAACGCACATCACCCCAATTCCAGCTGCAGATCTTTGTCCCCTGGGCCAGGTCTCCCGGCCCCGCCCAGACTCAAAGGCCCAGACTGTGCTGAATAGAGGCAATAAATGTTCCGAGCTACCCTTAGGTCAAAGTCCTTCTCTGGAATCCACATGCCATGTTTTCCAGGAGGCAAAGCCGACCCCATCCAGTGTCCCCGCAGGGTTGTGAGGGAGGTGACACATGGCATGCCCATGGTGGCCAGAGAGCACAGGTGCAAACCGGGGTCCAGACTCAAGCTCTGCCCCTCGGGCAGATCCTGGCTCCCTCCAGGTCTCCATTGTTTCCTTTCCCAGAAGAGGTGAAGAAGGAGAAGGTCCCATCTGCTCTGAAAAGACCTGCAGGAATGCACGCTGCCTCCAGGTACAGAGGAGGCGCCGCAGACTGCGGACAGTACCCTCCACTCACGCTAAGGCGGCGTGGTCAGTGCCTCACTCAAGGACGCTGGGGTGGTGAGGGGCAGGGCTGGGAAGTGAGCCCCAGAACTGCCGGGTGGCAAGCTCCGCACTCCAATGCCCCTGCCCCCCAACCTGCCCTGCATTCCACCCCCTCTGCCCTTAGGAAGGTCCCATCTCCCAGGGAGTAGAGAAGGCACTCACAGGTGGCCGAAATCTCGGTGGGATCCAGTACCTGCAAAACAGCACAAGGGAGGCGTGGGCGGAGAAGGCCCAGGAGGGGACAGCCCCATTTCAGAGGTAATGTCCAAGCTTCCAGGAGGAAGTGGCACAAGGCAGGGTCTTGCAGAATGACTGGGGCTGGTGGGGGGGAGTGGGCTGGACCCCGGCCTGCTGGAGCCCGACGGTGCCCTGGCTTTGGGGCAGCTCCAGGGACGGCTGCTGGATGGTGGCGAGGTGGGACTTGGCCACCACCGAGGGCTTTGGCAAGGCTGCACTGGGAGCCCAAAGTGGTGTTCCTTTCTGGATTCTTCCACACACCCCTCCTTCCTCTTGGCCCCATGTCCCCACCCTCTTCCCTACGCCGAGTCCTGGTGCCCCTGAACTGGTAGCAGAACCAATACTGGGGGTGCCCTCTTAGCTAGGCACCAGGATGCATCTGGATACGGAGGCAAAACTCTGAAACACGGGACTAGAGCAGAAGAGGGAGTTGCTTGAAGTCACACAGATGGTAGGGGACGGTCAGGATCCCAACTGCCTTCTCTCTGGTTCCCGAATCCAGCATCTGTCCACTCAACATGCTGCTGTGAAGGCTGAGGGAGCCTGTGTGGTGGTGAAGACAGGCCCAGGAAGCGGTGGCTCGGCCTCCTCAGTGACCGCACGGCAGTGTAGTGACTGCACATTAGCCAGCATCTGGGGTTCTTCGCTGTATGGCCTCTAAGGGCTTCAGGTCATTGAACTTCATGGTCAATGGTGCCGCCCTGTACAGGAGCCACTATTACTGTCCTCAACCTCTGTTTCACAACAGGAAGCTGGCACACCCAGTGTGAGTGGTGTGTCCAAGGGGACATGCTCTCTAGGACTTAAAGGCAGCCTGGATGCAGCTCATGGCCCTACCAGGAGCAGTGTCTGACATTGGCCAGCCTGGGCCCTGTACACACGGAGGCTGAAATCCAGCTTGAATCCTGTTCTCTGGGGCTGTGCCTGCTGGCTGATTGGAGGAAGGGGCACCTTGGTACAACCAACATGCAAGGTCAGCCCGGCCAGGCCTGTCCTCCTGGGAATGGCAGCTGCTGACCACATCATGGTTGTCATTATTTGCATGATTGATTTTTTTAAAAAAATCATGACGTTCTCCGAGCCATCTAGGAGCAGAGATAAAAAATGCCAAGTGCACGAAGGCTGTGAAATGGAGACCTGGCACCTGCCCCAGCCGGGCAGGCACTTGAACATCACCCTCTGAGATGGCCTTCCTCCAGCAGACGGAAGTGAGCCCGGGGCAGGGAGGCTCGGCAGGCCTGTCTGGGTGGCGTGTCCACACCGTCGTCCCGGCTGTCCCTCTTCTAGGAATCGGTCTGGCTGATATTCCCATTGGCCTCTGCCGAGATCTCTGTAGGAGCATTGTCTATAAGAACAGAAAACTGGAGACCACCCAAAAAACCAAAGGGGAGGTGGATGAGATCATGAGGTGCGTCCAAATTTGGAGCACCAAACAGACTTTGAAACGAAGGAAGTAGATTTGCTTATAACAACAACGAATGGCACAAGATTTACTTCAAGTGTAGAATATTTAGTACACCGTGAGACCATTTGCATAAATATTTTGATGTGGGTGTATATATTTAATCTATGTTGAAGGCAGTCAAGCGTGGGATTAAGTTCAAGTGTTCTGGAATAAGACCGTTCGGGTGCAGGCCTGGTCTCCCACACCGGCCAGGTGAGTAGGGGTGAGTATGGGTGAGTTACTTGACTCCCATGTCTCAAGGTTAAGTGCTTAGACCCAGAGCCAGGTGTCTTGGTTTTGCCACGTCCTTCCTGTGTGACTGGGACCAAGTGACTTGCTCCTGCTGTGCCTCAGTTTCCCCATTGGAAAAAAATGAGCTTGCTGATGATCCTTTCCCCCCCCGCCGGGCACAAAATAAGTGAAACCACATGACACTGTCTTGCAGCCTGGAGCCTGACTCGACCCCAGGAGTCTTCGTGAGGTTGAAACCTGAAGGAAAATGCTGGAGCAATGGGCACAGCCGACCCTGGTCATCAGGTCTCTGAAGAGCATTTATTGTTGAACTTAGACATTTCATAACATTTGAGATTTTTGGAAAAAAGCATTACTTTTGCATTCAGAAAAAGAAGTCATGGACTTCAAAAGAAGACACTAGCAAATGGCCCTCAAGAAGAGGCCTGTGTGCCTTGCACTGTGTTCCCTGGAATAAAGGGGGGTGCACTCGGGCCTCAGGGGGGTGCCCTCGGAGCCCTGCGTGGCAGTCCTCCCTGCCCCCCACCCTCCAGCGCCCTGTGCTCCTCACTGTCACTGTTCTCCCCCCTGGGCTTGTCCCTCTACTGGCCAGCGTCTCCCAAAGCCCCGGGAGCTCACCAAGGACGAGGATCGCGACCGCTCATGTCTCTGCGTCTCCCGGCCTGGTCCAGTGCCTGGCCACAGTGGGGGTCTAAGGAGGGTTTGCTGAGCACTGGGTCTCAGGCGTGTTACCCAAGGGCTTGTTGAAGGAACTTCCTTCTGCAGCCTGACAGTAAACACATTCCCATCTGACCCTTCAGGAATGCTCTTGGCACCAGTTCCCGGGTCAGGCCCTAAAAATGAACACTGTGCGCTAATTACACAACCAAACAGAGCCTTCTGGACTCAGCCTCCAGGCGGCTGACCCTCTGCTCGGCCGTGTGGTCAGCCAGCTGAGGCACCCTCTGTCCCTGGGGAAGGGACCTTCAGCCCCTCCAGTCCCGGGCAGCAGCCGCCAGGACCTCCGGGGCAGACAGACTGCGGACCTCAGAAGTGAGAGACCCACTCTGCTTATTAAACAGAAAGTTTTATTTCCAGCCATGAGTGCAAGAGTGTGCTTGTGGGCAAACAAAACAGAAACAAAGATAAACAATAGGTAGGACTGGGAACAAAAGGTAAAATCACCCTTTTCTACCTAAAGTTTGTATCTGGCTTTTATTTTGCCTCTCACAAATCTGGAAACTTATTTCTCCCTTGGAAAAAACCCACTGGGACAAGCATGTTGCTGAGGGCAGCTGGCCCGGCCGGGTGCACCACAGAGGGCAGCGGAGTCGGGAGCCCGGAGAGCCACCCTGGACGTGGGCGGCCACACCCTGCTCCAGCCCGCACCTGTCTGCCCTGCGGGAATGTGGGCCCCAGGACACCAGGGTCCCCGCTTTCGAGTAAAAACCTGGAGAGCTGGATTTTTACTTAAAATGTATCAGGTTTTTAAAATGCTGCTGCTGGTGGTGGGCGGGGATAGTCACAGAGAAGGAAATGAACAAACATGTCTCTGTGGTCCACACAAAGCCCTTGAGTTCCTGGTTCCTGAAGCTGCCCCCCTTCCCCCACTTTACAGTTGAGCCAGCCCATGGTCACTGGGAGTCAGGGGGTGGTCCAGCTGGAGGCCTCTGGTTTTCCAGCCCAGCCTCGGCCCTTGAGGCCCAAGGTCTGCACACCCCAGTGGTGGGGTCTCTCACAAGAAGAGCCACGCCCGTCTGCCTGCCCTCAGATCCCCAGCCCCCTCTCTTCCAGAAAACCTCATGATAGTAGGTTTGTGCTCAACGTGTGATAGTGAGTCCCAGGCTGTTAGGTGACCCCCACTTGTAGCCCCAGAAGGAAGTCCAGAGGTACGGGACTTGGGCCATTACAGAGACACTGGGGTCAGGGGAGATGAAGGCTTCTCTGCAGTCGGAGTTCAAAGGCAGGAGGACCGAGGGCAGCTTTGGAGGTAAATCAGTGAGCTAATGCCCCAGGCTGTGGGTGAGGGTTAACTCGCACCCTGGGCTGGGAGGAGCAGGACGATGGGAGATTTCATCAGGTTAACTCCAAGCAGTGAGCAATTTAAAAGGCATGAATCGTTTCAGAACGTTTCCATTTAATATTCTTCAGTGGGAGTTAACCACAGGTTACTGAAACCACTTACCAGGAACTGAATCTGCCTTGGTCTTGAACTTCCCGGTGCGCAGAAGTGTGAGAAATGAATATTTGTTCTGAAGCCACCCAGACTATGTCTTTGGTTACAGCAGCCTGAGCCGGCTAAGGCAGGGAGGAGGCTGCCCACACCTGGGCATTAGGGGACTGGGTTTGCGTCCCTGGCTTGCTAGCTTTCCCGTCTGTGCAGGGGGTACATGGCCTCTAGAGCGAAGGAGATGTCTGCACCAAAGCTGACTGGCACTGGGGGGCCCCATAAGGATAGCTGCCTAGAAGCACCCCCCGACCACAGTGGGGGAGGCGGGGAAGCCCGGGTGGGAATCTCACGCAGCAGTTGTCAGGAAATGTGTGGGGTCTGGGGAGCACGGATATACGGGTCCCCTCCCTAGTTATCCCTTTGCCAGCTCTGGCCCCGGCTTTGCGGGGGTTTGACCAGTCAGCCCAGCAAATGCACTTGGACATGGCCCTGTGCACATGTGCATTTGGCGCTTAGGCAGCACTTTTGCTGTTCAGGTTTTTGTTTAACTAGAAGAGAAAAATAGACACTTACTCCCTGCCCCCATATACCCTGCATAACTGCCCAGCTGACCTTGGCCCCACTCAGGATCGAGGTCAGCCAGGGCCTGTCAGCCCACCCTGGTAGGGATAGGAGCTGCATGTCCTTGTGCCCAGAGTGCCGGGGCCGCCTTCTCGCTCTGCCTCTGTGGATGAGAAGGAGGTGCCCTTCACAGCATCACGGTGAGGATTCAAGAAGATGATGTTCGTGCCATGCTGTGTAAGAAACTTGCTCCGTCAGATCAGCGCCACTATTAACAACATGATCCCTGAGCCCCTCCGCCAACTCACTGCCCTCCCAGCCCCCTCCCCCTTCCCCCACCCTGGGTTGGGTAAGATCCCTCCTTGTCACTCCCGGGCCGTGCTCACCCCTATAAAGCATACCCCACGATGGACGCTATCATCATTTTTGTTTGTGTTAACGTTGAACACCTCCAGGTCTTCAGATCCCAGGTCAAACAGCCCTTGGTCCGAGCCAGTTTATTCTTAAATGAATAAATAATTCATTATTCTTAAATGAACGGATAATTGGGTGAATGAATAAATGAACCGTCAGTGACCTTTCCAGCTCCATGGGGAAACGCTCCAGGTCTTCAGCAGTCGATAGGGATCTGTGCCTCACTTTGCAGGCCACGCCTTAGACAACGATCGCTGGGCTCGAATGCATTACCCAGCGTTCAGTGGACCGGACAGCCTGGCCAGGTAGAGGCCAGAGAGGACGTGGGGGCCAGGCCCGGGTGCACAGTGCACCCCCCACGGAGGGTGAAGCAATACTGCACGTGCCTCTGTGCTCTCATTCAACCCGCCCCCTCGCAGTGGGCTGGCTGGGCTCCCAGTCCTCAAAGATGTGCCTTAAACTGCCTCTGAGGGCTGCTCCGGGTGAGTCGGTGGGATTCGGGGCATCGGAGTTCGGACCCTGTGAAGGAGAACGACTTTCCCGCCGTGCCCAGATTCCCCCACCCCCTTTTGGAAACTCTGCCTCCTATAGTACCACTGAGACAGATGGGCATTTTTATTAAGGATCTTAATGACATACCAAGACGGGACCCAAAGAGGTGGCGTCTGATTTCCCTGTCACCAGGTCCATGCTTTATTTTTTGGTCGTTGTGTTTCTATTTCTTGAGAACAGCACAATGATCATCTCTGCACCCACTCCTATAGTCAGTATTGCTCCCATTTCGCTTTTCTTCTTGCTTCTTTGCTGGAACATATGAAAGTGAGAGAGAGACACCACAATCACCTACCCTCGAATGCTTCAAATGTCTTCTAAAAATGAGGGCTTGTTTTTACGTAACTGCGCCCCACAGTCTCTCCCGGAAAACCAACAACGCATTCCGAGTGTCCTTTCATACCCAGTTTGTATTTAAATGTCCAGCAATGTCCCCCAAATAACTTTAACCGAGGCTTTTTTGTTTGCTTGTTTCAAATCAAGTTTATACCGGGCACCGTGGCTGATGCATGTTGAGCCCCCTTAACCAAGAAGCCCCTTTCTCCTGCCTGCAACCTCTGTGTTTTGCATTTTTGATGCTGACATTGGCCTCTGGTCAACAGCAGGCCATTCTCAGAGAAGGCCTCGCACCCTGCAATGGTCCACCGGCCCTTCGTCCACCTAGAACTGGTTCCCAGCTTGGGCTGAACTGGGCCCTGTTCAGAGCTGGCTATGACTGGCCGTTAGCGAAGGGACACTCTATGACACCCTCAGAGGTAGGGGGCGGCACACAGAGCCAGGGTCCAGGAGGCCCGAGCAGAACAAGCACTCGTATCAAAGGGAAGCCAGCGTTGGGATTGCTCCTGCCTGTTACCCACCGTGCCACCTGCTGTCCCGTCCCCTGCCAGGTGCACTGTCTCACCAGTTTCCCCTTCCCTGTCCCATGAGTCCACTATCTTCTCACCTCACGAAGGTCCAGGAAAAGCCCTAGGCACCCGTGAATTTTTCCTTTCCCTCTGCGCTGGTTCTGTGTAAATCCTAGATGGATGAAAACTTTCACCATCGCAAAGAAAAGTAAAGAGTAGAAAAATCAGTATGTAAATAGGAGAATAAGAGCAGAAATACGGGTGAGGAATATTGTACTTCGTGGAGGTGAGGATGAGCTTGAAGTGTGACCATGAAAGCTGACACAGGACAGGCTTGGTGTCCGCACAGCCTCGCACAGGTCTGTCCACACCTGGCTCCATGGGCCTGTGGGTCTCCCTTCCACGCAGAGGGGGAGAGCCAGAGAAGGGTAGGGTCCCAAGGTCAACTGCAGGGGAGCCTCAGATCCCGGCCTTTCCCTCCCTCTAGCCATCTTTCCCTCTAAGGGACAAACAAACACAACCATACCCTGAAGAGCAAAGAAACTTATTCTGGTGACTTTCAAGGAGAAGGTACCCCAGTGGTGCCTATAACTTAGAGGCCAGGACGGCACGAGCATCACGTGACAGCCCTAAGCGACGTTTGCCACCTGAAAGTCCACCGTGACCACGCCCCCGCCAGAAGGCATTTCTTCTTCCCTAGAAAAAACCAGTGAGTCCATGAGCCCAGCAGAACCTGGAGGGCAAAGGCCCTCCACTGTCTCAAAACCAAAATTGGCCGATAGGTATAATTTTAATAAAATACAGAGAAGGCTCTAACTTGAATGCAAATGAAAGGAAAATGATTTGTGATACAGTAACACGTAGCTCACTATGCAAACGTTTGGGCAGGGCTGTGCTGGGAAACCGCAGGAGGCCGTCAGATCGCCTACACCTGTGCATAAATACAGTCACTGTGCGTGCAGTTACACACTCGGGCCCATGTGGGTGGGTGTTTTGCTGGCGACTCAAAGCACTTCTCTGAGTGACAGGATTTTCCAAAAACAGCAAATGGCTCTTGAGTAAACCCCAGAGCCGGAAAAGCGTGACGTCTTTGATCCGCATGGCAGTGGCATCTCAGGAAATTCAGGGGATATTAACCCTGTGCACAGCCCCTCTGAGCATCTGTGCAAAATGGACACACTTCCTGGGCCCAGATCATTGCAGGAAACTGCATTACTTGTGTGGATGTCTAG